>NC_092387.1:46671587-47313253 GCF_030028105.1 Mobula birostris | reverse complement strand
TATCCTGCCATTTACTTTGTACTCTGCCTTGAAGTTTGTCCTTCCAAAGTGTACCACCTCACACTTCTCTGGGTTGAACTCCTTCTGCCACTTCTCAGCCCACTTCTGCATCCTATCAATGTCTCTCTGCAATCTTCGACAATCCTCTACACTATCTACAACACCACCAACCTTTGTGTCATCTGCAAACTTGCCAATCCATCCTTCTACCCTCACATCCAGGTCATCAATAAAAATCACGAAAAGTAGAGGTCCCAGAACAGATCCCTGTGGGACACCACTAGTCACAATCCTCCAATCTGAACGTACTCCCTCCACCATGACCCTCTGCCTTCTGCAGGCAAGCCAATTCTGAATCCACCTGGCCAAACTTCCCTGGATCCCATGCCTTCTGACTTTCTGAATAAGCCTACCATGTGGAACCTTGTCAAATGCCTTACTAAAATCCATATAGATCACATCCACTGCACTACCCTCATCCATATGCCTGGTCACCTCCTCAAAGAACTCTATCATGCTTGTTAGACACGATCTGCCCTTCACAAAGCCATGCTGACTGTCCCTGATCAGACCATGATTCTCTAAATGCCCATAGATCCTATTTCTAAGAAGTCCAGTATTTTTTGCTTTCTGTTGTAAATCATTCCACTGGCTGTTATTATGCCTCATCTCCTGCCTATCCTTCCTATTATCTCTGTTGCACGTTATCTATTTCTGTTTTCCCCTTCCTCCGCCCTATCAATCCTTCCCATCCCCCTACCAAATTAGTTTCAACCCTCCCTAATAGCTCTATTAAAGCTGCATGCTAGGATATTGGACGCCTTTGGGTTCAGGTGTAATCCATTCTTTTTGTACAGGTCGTACCTCCCCCAGAAGAGGCCCCAATGATCCAGAAAGCCGAAGCCCTGCCCCCTACACCAGTCTTTCAGCCATGCATTAATATACCTGATCGTGCTATTCTTGTGCTCGTTATCATGTGGCACAGGCAGCAATCCTGAGATTATCACCCTGGAGGTCCTGCTTTTCAGCTTCCTACCAAACTCCCTGAATTCTCTCTTCAGGACCTCTTCCCTTTTTCTACCTACGTCATTGGTGCCAACGTGTACCAAGACTTCTGACTGCATTGCTGGGGTGAACGGGAACTTTACTGAAATGTTTAAGATTCTTAGGGATCTTAATAGAATAGACACAGAGAGGATGTTTCCACGCTTATGAGAACCTAGACCTACAATTCACTATTTCAAAAAAAAAGTCACCAGTTTAAAGCAGAAATAAGGTAAATTTTATTTTATTCTGTGGACTGTGGGTCTCCTGTTCATGAGAGGCCTGTGAAAGAAAGTCTCTGACTGCTCTTAAGAAAGAAGTACATTGATAGGCAAGGGGGTGAAATGTTGCTGTAGTAGATAACACAAAGTTATAAATAGATCTGCATAATGTCACTAAAAGGAAGAACGAACCTGTTGGACTAGGAAATCTACTTCAGCTCCTTGTTTATATTAATACTCCCATGGTACAGACGAAGGTCAATGAGTAGTTTAGAATCAAGATGTGTTGACAGCCTAGGATCAAACTGCTTTTGATGTTTTCCTTTACAGTGGTTCCACCTCAACTATAACGGACTACAAAGGGCTCTCAACTGAACTGAATGGAATGGTGACTACACAGTAAAGTGCATCTTAGCCTACAAAGCACTCTGGGGCACCCTGCAAGAGCTATGAGAAAGGTAGTGAAATACAAGCATGTTTTTCTTCCAAATATCATTATGTGTGAAAACATAAAACCCTTAGCTTAAATTTTAGTGCTAATAATCCAATATATCTTCATTATTTTTGTATAGGATTATGGAATAGAAAGTATCAAGATCTTCTTGAACTAAAAATATTTTAAGATACTTGAAAGCAAATACACCTCATTTACAGAACCATTAGAATTTAGTGTTCAGAAGTCATTGATCTCTCCCCTCATCATTCTCTGGTGGTGAGAATGTAGAGTATCACTCCAACATTATATCCCTTGCTTAGAAAGAATAAAAGAGTTGCATTTCTACCGTGCCTTAACAGCCTTCCAAAATAGTTTGAGACCACAAAAAATTCCGAAGGATAGTCACTGCTGGTTTGGAGGTTGTGTGTCAGTCAACTCATGCAGAGAAAGCTACCACACAAAACTGGATCAGAACATGGAGCTAAGAGAGTACAGAAGAGGAAGAGGCCTTTTGTCCCACGATGTCTGTGTAGAATACAATGCCAAATTAATTTTTTTTCAGCCTGTACGTGATCCATATCCCACTATTCACTACACGTCCATCTACTTGTCTCAAAACCTCTTAAATGCCACTGTTGTATCTGCTTCCTCCACCGCTTCTTCCAGTTCCTATCTGTTCCAGGTACCAACCACTCTCTATGTAAATGAAAGCGTACCCAATCCTTCTCCTTTAAACTTTCCTCCTCTCACACTAAGTGCATGTCTGCTAGTATATTCCTACTTCTCCCCTGTCTATGTCCCTCATAATTTAATAAATTTCTATCAGTCTCTGATACTTCAGAGTAAACAACCCAAGTTTGTCCAACCTCGCCTTATAGCTCATACCTTTAAATCCAGGCAGCATTCTATTTAACCTCTTCTGTATTCTTTGCAAAGCCTCTGCAATCTTCCTGTAATGAGGTGGCCAGAAATGCACACAATAGAATAATGACCAGATAATCAATTTATTTCTGTCCCACGACCTCACTTCGGAAAATCAGACCATCAGGCTGTACTCCTCCTCCCGGCTTACAAACAGAAACTGAAGCGGGAGGTTACGGTGTCAAAAGTAGTGTCGCGTTGGATGGAGGAAACGGATGAGGTCCTCCGTGACTGCTTTGAATCGGTGGACTGGTTAGTCTTCAAGGACTCGGCAGCTAACCTCGATGAGTATGCCTCAGCTGTCGCGGACTTTATTTGGAAATGCACGGAGGACTGTGTGTCTCGCAAGATGATCTGGGTATTCCCTAACCGGAAACCTTGGATGAATTATGAGGTCAAGTGCCTTTTAAAGACTAGAGCTGCGGCTTTTAGGTCCGGGGATACCAGTCGCTACACGGAATCCAGGCGTAAACTCTGGAAAGCCATTAAGGGCGCCAAGAGGCAATATCGAGCCAAGATGGAAACCCAGACTAACCAAAGGGATGCCAGTAGACTATGGCAGGGTCTAAATGAGATCACTGGGTGCAAAGAAAAGGCTGGGAATATCAATAACTGTGGCGCTTCTCTTCTTGACAAACTTAACATATTCTACACAAGATTCGAACAGAAGAGGAGCGTCCTGCTCCCTCCGGATGAACCGGACCTGGTGGCATCGAGATTCATCGTCACCGAGGAGGACGTTAGAAGGGCCTTCCTGAAGATAAATCCAAGGAAGGAGACGGGCCCAGATGACGTCCCAGGACGGGTTCTCCGGGCCTGTGCAAGCGAGCTAGCTGGAGTATTTGCTGACATCTTCAACTGCTCCTTGCTTCAGTCTAAGATCCCCTTGTGATTTAAGAAGGCAACAATAATCCCAGTGCTGAAGAAGAGCAAGGTGGCATGCCTGAATGACGATCGACCTGTGACTCTGACATCAACTGCTATGAAGTGCTTCGAGAGATTGGTTTTGGCACACATCAACCACAGCCTACCGGTCAACCTTGAAGCATTGCAATTCGCCTACCAGAGCAACAGGTCAACGGCAGATGCCATCTCTCTGGCCCTACATTCCTCCTTAGAACACCTGGAGAATAAAGACATATACGTAAGGCTCCTTTTCATTGACTACAGCTCTGCCTTTAATACCATCATTCCAAATAAACTGATTCCTAAGCTCCAGAACCTGGGACTTAGCACTCAGATCCGCAGCTGGATCTTCAACTTCCTCACAGACAGGACCCAGGTTGTAAAAATAGGGGACAAGCTCTCCTCTACAATCACTCTGAGCACCGGTGCCCCACAAGGCTGTGTACTCAGCCCCCTGCTGTACTCACTGTACACCCATGATTGTGTAGCCAAGTTTCCATCAAACTCAATATATAAGTTTGTTGATGACACAACAATTGTAGGCCATATCTCGGGTAATGATGAGTTTGAGTACAGAGAGGAAATTAAGAACCTGGTGGCATGGTGTGAAGACAATAACCTGTCCCTCAACGTCAGCAAGACGAAGGAATTGGTTGTTGACTTCAGAAGGAGTAGCGGACCGCACGACCTAATTTACATCGGTGGTGCGCAAATGGAACAGGTCAAAAGCTTTAAGTTCCTCGGGGTCAATATCACAAATGACCTGACTTGGTCCAACCAAGCAGAGTCCACTGCCAAGAAGGCCCACCAGCGCCTTTACTTTCTGAGAAAACTAAAGAAATTTGGCCTGTCCCCTAAAACCCTCACTAATTTTTTATAGATGCACCGTAGAAAGCATTCTTCTAGGGTGCATCACAACCTGGTATGGAAGTTGTCCTGTCCAAGACCGAAAGAAGCTGCAGAAGATCGTGAACACGGCGCAGCACATCACACAAACCAACCTTCCGTCCGTGGACTCAATTTACGCCGCACGCTGTCGGAGTAGTGCTGCCAGGATAATCAAGGACACGACCCACCCAGCCAACACACTTTTCGTCCCTCTTCCCTCTGGGAGAAGGTTCAGGAGCTTGAAGACTCGTACGGCCAGATTTGGGAACAGCTTCTTTCCAACTGTGATAAGACTGCTGAACGGATCCTGACCCGGATCTGGGCAGTACCCTCCAAGTATCTGGACCTGCCTCTCAGTTTTTTTGCACTACCTTACTTCCCATTTTTCTATTTTCTATTTATGATTTATAATTTAAATTTTTAATATTTACTAATTTTAACTAGTTTTAATATTTCTAATATTTAGTATTTGTAATCCAGGGAGTGTGAAGCGCAGAATCAAATATCGCTGTGATGATTGTACGTTCTAGTACCAATTGTTTGGTGACAATAAAGTATAAAGTATTACTGTTTCCACTTGGTATCATACACGGGCATTAACCTACAGTGATCAGGAAAGTTGAAACACTGGAAATATGCTGATTTCCTTTATCATTCATTATACTCTGACCATTTAAGATACAGATAGCTTTACACTTGCACATATCATTTTGAAAAATTTGTATATTAAATATCAGCAACATGAGCTTTCCAATCTTCTAGGATTCCAACCTGTGAAAGTGTGAGAAAATCACTCTCTCTCCATAAATTCAGTTCATAAACCAATGGATTAAGATGCTGATTTAGTGAATGTAATTGATTCAACCAATTAAAATTGCAGCAAATATCAGATGCAGAGCCAAGTGAGGCAGCCTTCTTCAATTTCAGTTCATTGATAATGGTGAGATTGGATGGGTGGCTTAGTTAACAATGGAACTCTTGAGTGGGTCACATCCTCACTGGAAAAACTAATGATCCAACAAGTAGGTTGATTTCAAGTATTAATGTGAGTCCTACTCTCTGAACAAAATGTCAAAACTTTGAGTCTAATACTTCAATTCATACCAAAAGCCCTAAAAGATCAGTAGACATGGAGGTCTCACAATGATGATGTGTTTGTTCTAAAGTAACCCCTACTCTGTTTAGCATCTGCTGCTTTTCTCTGAAGCCTATTAACGTGATATGCATTAGAACAATTTTTGAGTTTAGTATATTTATATTTAGCAAATGACTTTGGCTACCAGTCTTCACAACTGAATATGTACTGTGGATTTAATTTGGAGTGCAGCTCTGAACAATGGATTCCTGAAAGCCGTGAAACTCAGACCAGACAATGCTGATTAAAATTCATTTGGATGTCTGTCATATGCATGCAAATACAGAGGTGCAAAGTTTCTGTGTAATTTCAAGGAAAGCATTACCCATACTTTGTAAATATTGAATTACCCTTTAATAGACTATAGACAATAGGTGCAGAAGTAGACCATTCGGCCCTTCGAGCCTGCACCGCCATTCTGAGATCATGGCTGATCATCTACTATCAATACCCAGTTCCTGCCTTGTCCCCATAACCCTTGATTCCCCTATCCATAAGATACCTATCTAGCTCCTTCTTGAAAGCATCCAGAGAATTGGCCTCCACTGCCTTCTGAGGCAGCATGTTCCACACCGCCACAACCTAATGTTTAGCACGTAAAGTACCAAGCCCTATGTTGGGCCAGTGAGACCTTTTGACCTAAAGTGTCTCCATATGATGCTTGCTTTACCTTGTTTTCTCGAATAAAGTAGCTGCTTTGTGTCTACCAGTAATTTTCTCCGGCAATTTCATTCACGCAACAACAATGTGGAATTTATTCATTATTTTTATCTGAATAAAATTGCACCAACATAGCATGCCCACAACTCTCTCACCCTAGCAATACATCTTCATAATGTGGGAGGAAACTGGAGCACTTGGTGGAAACCCACATGGTCACAGGAAGAGCATTGGTGATTATCCGTTGTATCTGACAATGACAGATAGATTTGTGCAGTTCTGTTGTGTGTTCATTGGTGGCTGCTGAGTCCAAGCTGTAAGTGACATAGACATCCACTATGAGGGCATGAAGACTATGCTGGATCCGGAAGTGGAGCTGCTGCTATTGCTTTCCTCCTTTGTGGGGCAATGACTAGTACTGCTCTGCATCTCTCCTCCAGGTTGTTGTGAGCATTTCTAACCAAGGCTCACCAGCCGCTCTGGTCTTGCACACTTTGTTCCAGCCATTTTGGTACAAGCCCAGCACGTGCAATGTTAGCTTTTATGCAGTTTTTGAATTTCTTACCAGGTTTACTCAATTCCTCTTGCCCAGCAAAAGCTCACCATGGGGATTCGGGAATGCTTCACGCATACGACACGCCCTGTCCACCTAAGCTGTGCTTTTATAATCATGACCTCAACACTCATGGACCCTGACCTGTCAAGGACCTCTAAGTCTGTGACTCTGTCCTACCAACATACAAATTTTATTACATACAGAATTGAACCCTGATCTTACTGCTGCAAGTGTAAAGCATTGCACTAACTGCTACGCTTCCGTGCTGCCCACGGTAAAAAGCTAATTGACTCTCTTCACAGTAGCAGTTAGTGATGATTTGTTTTTCTGCTTCCATAAAATACAAAACACAGCAGAATAAAGGTTGTTGCAATATTTCTTCAAAGTTTAAGAGTGCTTCACACACAATTGAACTATAAATCCTCCGATAGTCATTATCTCTGAATCAATTCCCAAAATACTTAGCACAAAAGTAGAAGTTGAAGCTATTCTTGCTCAGTTGCAACAAAGTTATCATGACAACTGCTTAACCTTGTGTGAAGTAGTCTTGTCCACTTGCCCATTAAAGTCACTTCCAAACAACGCACTCAGTGATGTTAGTTAGAGGAAAGTGGGAAGAGGAAGGGAATGGTTATTATGATAGGCTGACACACTGTTAATGTGGCTTTAGTTCCAATCCAGCCAGCTGGTGGCACAGTGAGATCAGCGCCAGGCTCCAGGGCGAAGGTTCCCGAGTTCGAATCCAGGTCGGGCCACCCCCGAGCATGCTTTCCATCCATGCTGGGTTGAGTGTTGAGCTAGACACTCGGCCTCGTAAAAAATACAAGGGTTGAGTCAGGAACACTCATAACATGACCTGGTTAATTCTGAAACCGCGTGCCAGACACGAATGGCTAAATGTCTGGCATGACACGCTTGAGAAAAATTTCCAATCCAACTCAAGCAGGTGGCACTGAATTCTCTTGCACCATTTTTGAACAAAATCCAGAATGAGTTTATCTTTATTGCTGATTAAAGGAAATGGCCAATCCATGGGGACCTACAAAACTCCCAACTGTGAGGCCAAACATCTTCTGTCCAGAGCAATGGCACTCAAGGTAGTAGACCATACTAGTCTAGCCTATGTGGGAATCAATATCTGAAATCTAAAGGGACTAGTTTGGATGGGAATCTTGGTTAGCGTGAACCAGTTGCACCGAAGGTCCTGTTTCCATGCTGTATGACTCTATAACTCTATATCAAGGTCAATTATTCTCATTACAAACAAGCTCAGACACTTTCTAATCGATGCCCTGAGTTCACAAAAAAAGTCATATTTGGATTTGGTTCAAAATGGATTCTTCGCATGATTATTACGTTATGGCCCTCTGTTCATAATGTTGCATCCTTTAGAAAAGTGGAGATGTTTGTCCTGCTTAGTGTGATATGTTCCAGGCAACAGTCTATCTTGCATTTGGTGCACTAGCTGCATTCATCCTTACCAAAGAGAAGCCATCCTTCCCAATGGGAGTTCTCAGCCATCATTTAGCCAGGAACATTGAGGCAACTCCAATGTTCATGCTGGAGACCTCTTTGTGTCCCTTTCTGTTGGAGGGAGCTTGAAATTGCAGTATAAGCAGCAAGAATCAAATTTCATTTAAAATTCCCAAATCCTCTCTTCACAATGTTCCAGCTTCTCAGAAGGAATTCAGTGGCACCATTCATTCCCCAAAGTGGAAACAATCTTGTTTTGCAGCACTATTTTCTGCCCATAAATGTTGATCAGAAAATAAAGGAAGGTCATTTCCTAAAAGAAGAATAATTCAGCCCAAAGCACTTCAATGCCAAGGATATACATTTTGAAACATAGTAACTGTTGCAGTACAGGAAATGCATAGTTAGGTTTCATTCAGCACACTCCATAGACAGAAATTATTTAATGATCAGATATCTTCAGTATTGTTGAGAGAGGAATAAGCATCATCCAGAGAAATGGGAGGGGTATTTTTAAGTAGTACCTTGGGCTGTTTTGTCTGTACCTTATGAGGAGAAATGGACATGATTTACGCTTCTCTAATGGACATGACCTCTGACAATGCAGCACTCACACAGTATTGCATTGGGATTAGTGTCTTTGCCCTGAAACTTATACCTGTAAGCTTCTTTCAGTGAGCCATGGCTGAACCAAGACTGCTGAAGTAATTAATAACAATTACATTTTAAAATATGAATTGAGGACATTTTTTTTCGGAAAAAGAAGCACATTTTTAGCACAACCCAGCAGAGGGTCAGAGAGGCTCCTGAAGGTTATCCCATCAAGAATTAAGAAATTAATTAATAATCTAAATGCAGATTAGAAGTAAACTGTCTTAAAAACAACAACTTCTACTTATTTAGCATTTATATCCTAGCAAAAGATCCCCAGGCAGTTTATAGGAACATTTATCAAACCAAAATAGATTGGTCTCATAAAGGAGATTCAAATTATTTCTTGTTTAACCTGCAAAGATAATTTCACCACATGTTTGTTATCACATCTTGATGGTAGACTAACATATGATAATAAAAAAGATTTGACAGGCAAGGCTTTTCAGAGACAGGGCACGTAATCTCAGTTATCAACTCACTAAGCTTAACTCCTGGGGTTTATGATGCTAACTGACCTCTTGAATGAGATTACTGCATCTTGATATCTTAGAGGTTCCATTATTAAATACGTATAAGCCATCTGAACATCTTGATTAGATTACTGTCTTGTAATTACACCCAGGTATCCATTATTCTTGGTGGAAACTGTCTGAAGTTCTAAATTAGATTACTGCATTGGAATCACTTCAAGGTGCCTATTGTATCTGCACTGTATGGGACAGTCTCCTGTATAGCGCAGCGCAGGGAAAGACTCCTGCAGGAGACAGTTTGATCCCACAGTGTGGGGATTTATGCATTTCCATGTAGTTCATGGTCTCAGCTTTCTTTGTAACTTCCGGACGTTTGTAACAAGGGAAGAGATGTTTACCCTGTCTGCCTCAGAGTGGAAGAAGGTCTTTAAGCTTAACCCTCAATAATATCCATTTACATTCTCTGTCTGTCACTTCTTTCATTAGCAGTGTCAGACATGATGCAGCCAATCATGTCCCACCTCCCAGCCACAAAGTTCCAGATACGCACCATTCCAGACATCGAGGCTAACCTTCACGGAACGTAGAACAATCCAGCACAGGAACCAACCCATTGGTCCATGGTGTCTATGTCAAAAATAGTGTCATATTAAACTATATTTTTTCTGCCTGCACATAGTTCAGTCCCTCCATTCAAAGGATTCAAAGTACGTTTATTATCAAAGTATGTATAAATTATACTACTTTGAGATTCGTCTGCTTATAGGCAGCCACAAAGCAAGAAACCTGAAAGAACCCAATTAAGAAAAGAAAGACAAATGTGCAGAGAAAGAGAAAAAGAACACAAATCCTCCAAACAGTAGAAGCAAGCAAAAGTGTTCGGAATCAAATTGAGTGCGTAGTCCTGAATCCCAGAGCAGCCTGAATAGGCCCAATGCCTCGGTCTCAGTTCATCATATAGCAGGGCAAATCACCAAGAAACTTGCACACACGAAGCACGTAACAACCAGAGCAGGCACACAGCCACAATTCCATAGACAGCAGAGTGAAGTTCGCGGAACAGCAAGCAAAATCTGCCTAACTCTCGCCTCTGGTCCCAAAACCCTGCCTTCTCAGTCTATCTGGGCCGGCGTTTAAATTGTCCAATCACCGAACGTGCCATGCACGAGGACCTGGGCCCACCACAGCGATATGCTCTGAACCTATAGAGCAGCCCAGCCTGAATCCATTCTCCAGCTCTCCAAATCGGCTTGGTGCTCAGAGCGATCCAACCTCGCACCCAGTTTAGGAGGGTAGGCATCAAAACACCCCTCCGAATCACTCACTCCAACATCCCCTCTGTCTCCGACACTGTCTCAAACACGATACGCTCCTTCTTAGCAACGCACCAGCATGGCTACTCCCTCAAGTCAGCTTTGTTTCTGCTCGCCTCTTCATAGTTTGCAGTGATAGTTTGCCACAATTTACCTCAGGAAAGGTGTTATTAATAATGTTTTTCATTGAATTCTTGCCTTTTGAACTACCAATAAGCCACTGCCCAACTTCAGTGACACCATCTTAAACCAGAAGTTTCCTCCCTCCATTCCCTGCATATTCAGGAAATATACAGTACTGCAATACTGCAATACTATAGCAATTACTATGCCATACTCAGGAAGTGTTGCATTTTTAGATCAGATATTAAAGAGGCCCCATTATTTCTCCTGGTTGTGCATAAATGAACTCAGGAACTATTCTGCAGAAGAGAGGTAGATTTATCCTTGACATTTAGATGAATATTTATTCCTTCACTGAAACAGAACATCACATTGCTTTGTAGAAGGTGCCATGTGCATATTCGATGACATGTTTTCTATACTGACTATAATTCAGAAGTAGCTCATTGGTTGTGAAATCCTTTGGGACCTGGAGGAAGGATGCGAAAGGCACAAGAGAGATGCAAGTCCTTTTCCATCTGAGTGCATTCATTAAAGTTTACCCTGAGGGGCCAGGCTGCCGTGCCTGTAACCAAGTGTAAAAAGAAACACTTTATTTGCAACTGATTAAAGCAGTAGCTGTAACTCATATTCTTGTATGCACTATCACATGTTTACCCTATTGTGGTTTTAATCCAAAAGAAAATCAGCAGTGTCTTTGAAACACTCGGGATCTGGCGGGTGTAATATATGCTTTAAACTTTCAGACTTTGTGAAGTGACCTGGTAAAAGAGTGCAAACAAAAAAAAACACAAAAAGTTGGGAAATTTCAGAGTTGCTAGATGTGAACTTTCTTAATCATTTTTTTGAGATCAAAGAATGTCTTGTCGTCTTATCTATTTCCACACACCACTGTCCTAAACTTCTCTAAGAGCTTGTCAAATTTGATTTAGTTTCAACCGATGTCTCTGGAGTCATGAGAGATTGAAGGGCTTACTCCTGCTCCCCTGTTTCTCTGCTTTACCATGGTAGATGTGCTGAATATGTGTTGCTGTATACCCTGTGGTGCTGGATACCAACCCAGATAATGGTGCCTTCATGGATTTCCTCATGGATGCTTGTCAGTCACTTGATCAAAGGGAAGCTTCTAACCAATCACATCAACCAGTGAAGGAACAGCATAAGCTTGGACAAAGTCCACTGATCCTGCTTCATCCAGTTACTAAGCTGTCTTGGTTCAGAGTGTGCTGGAAAGTAATCCTGAAGCTCAGAATCCTTCTGGGTGTTTCAGGTGACACCCCCTGCCTGTCTTTTCCTCTAACCTAATTGTTCTTTCCCTAACCATCTAATCACCACAAAGAAGATGCTATTTACATCAGGTGTGGCAATAGGATAAATGGATGGACAAACATTTTTAGAGTAAAGCACAAGCACACCAAATTCCAGTATTAAGCTAGACTCAAAAAAATAATCTTCCAACTTAATGAGTGGTAATATCTCTGGAGAAGTATTTGTCATAGGCAATGGACTGATCAGTTCAGGAGGTAGACACCATGGGCTGAGATTGATGACCCAGGGAGTTCCTCCAGCAGTTTGTTTTTTTACCAGTATCAGAATCAGTTTTAATATCTTCGGTATATGTCATGAAATGTGTTAACTTTGCGACAGCAGAGCAATGGAAAAAATGATAAATAGAGAAAAAGCTGAATTAAAATATGTGTATATATGTATATTAAATAGTTAAAGTAAGGTAAGTAGTGCAAAAACAGAAATTAAAAAAAAGCAGGGAGGTAGTGTTCATGTTTACAACATCCATTTAGAACTCAGATGGCAGAGAGAAGAAGCTGTTCCTGAATTGCTGCGTGTGTGCCTTCAGGCTTCTGTACCTCCTCCCTGATGGTAACAATGATCAGTTTAACATTCCCACCTTGTTTTATTTTACCTTTCGATCTTATTGTAAACACTGTGGATATTTCCAGTTAAAACCAAAGGGCTCACTTGCACCATTTTAGCTTGTGACCTGCTGTGATGCACAGTGGATGAGGGTATCAAGAGAGGAATTCACGGGAATAGACCTAGGATGTAGTGGAGAAGCAACAGCAGGGTAGAGGTGAGGAAGGTCATAAGTAAGTAGATTCGTTTAATGTGGGCCAGGCACTTGGAAGGTATTTCCATAGTCTTTCTGTTCGATATAATTAATGACCAGTATTGTCATAGTGCCTCATATTTATGGTGCAACTGTAACGAAAACCAATTTCCCCTGGGATCAATAAAGTATGACTATGACTATATGCAGGCAATCCATAGGCAACCATTATTCTTGTTGGTGATGTATGGATACCATGGAATTCAATGTAAGAAAACAGGACCAGGAGACGGATCCAATCAAAAACACAAACAGTACTTAAAACCACCATGATATGATGTACTACAAATGGAGAACAGTGACCAGCTAATGCTGAGATGCATCAGAGTGGATGTAGAACAATTCAGCAATTTGTCCTCTAACGTTGAGACATCTGGGTGTTGGAGAAAGTTAAATGAAGAAGCTTAAGGCATTTTTTGTCTTTTGAAGATTTAGATTGGGATTCAGATTTCAGAATTAGATTAATTTATTACATGTATATCAGAACATGCAGTGAAACGTCACTTGCATTAAGAACCAACAGTCCTCAGGATGTGCTGGGGCAGACTGTAAGAGTTGCCAGTATAGCACACCCACAAAACACATCCCTGCCCTCTACCAATCTTTGTTCTCCTCCTTCCATCCATTGTTTTCTAATCTGCAGACGCCTCAGAATATTCCATTCATTACGCTTTAGAAATTGAAGAATTATTTCAATTTGCAGCCATTTGAAAAAGAACAAGGAAACAATGACTATACTGTTGCATTAAAAAATTTGACCAGATACTTTTGAGTGTGGCTTAAATGATGAATAAATTCAGAGTGAATTATGAAACAGGTGGTGTCTAGATTCAATCTGGCTAATAAATTTGGATTGCGAGTAAGGCAATCTCTCAAAACTAGTTCTCCTAAGTGTTTGTCTATTGGTGAGTCTTCAAGCTGCTGTAGAAGTCAAGTTGGGATCCAATGTTTAGAGTGGATTCCCATTTTGGAGAATGCCTCTGTGTGAAATGTTTGTTTGTTGGCTAAAACCAGAGATATGGGAGTACAAGCACACTCATTTCTCAATTGCTAGGAACGTTCGGACTATTCTAATGTGCCTCTCTGAAGATTTACATAAATATTGCAGTGTAGGCCTAATTATTTAATGCTATTCTGTAGTGACTTTGCGATGATACCATTTGTAGATATTACTATTGGGACAATACATACCCTGTTCATGTTCCATAGTCTTTCAATTTCCTCTTTTAAATCAGCATATTTCTGGTGATTTTCACTTATTGATTTCTGTATGTTATGTGTGTTTGGAATGGCTACATCTATTAAGTAAGTCGTTCTTGCTTGTTTATCCTGTAATATTATACCCAGATGGTTATTGTCCTGTCTGTAGTAATGGATCGATTATAATATAATTTGTCAGACTCTCACTCTAAAATTCAATCAGGCTTGCATTTATAGTAAGGTATGATATCTTTTATGATTTTATTTTAAAGCAAGATTTTGGGAAATGATGTTTGACATTTGATTGTGACTGTGTCAGTAATCAGTTTGAGTTAAACTGCTGCAGGATCCTGTAAAGTGTCGGATTGTTTCTGATTTCTTTGGCATTCTTTGCACTTATCTTCTTGAATTTGTTGTTCTTTTATTATATATCATTGATTTTTTTTTTTTTTTTGTGTTAACCACCTGCTCCTGTACTGCCACAATAAACCCTTCTGTTTCTGGGAAAAGGTCTCCAACTCTGGGCCAGGTGTTCATCCTTCCTTATTGACATATCGTAGAAATGTCTTCCATGGAGGGTCATGCTCTTCCACTGGTTAATGTTTTCGTCTGTAGTAATAATATCTTCATTTTTCTGGGTTTCATTTAGGTTTAGTGGTGTGTACTTCAGAATTGCATATGCTGGTGGAGTGCTGAATCATTTTTGTTGATGAAAATATATCCTTAGAAATTTTATCTGACTGTTGTGTAAATTTTTTATGTCTGTTATTCCTCTTCCTCCTTCTGTCCTAGATAATGTTAATCTATGTATTTCCAAGTGTACATAGTGTTTTCTAAAATTTGTCATTTTATTTCTTATTTTTCATTGTGAATTTTCCAGATCAGTTTCAGACCAATATATTATGCTGAAAGAATATGTCAATATGGGTATGGCGAAAGTGTTTATTGCCTTTATTATATTTTTACGATTGAGCTCTGTTTGCCAGATTTTCTTAAGCCTTGCAGTATATTCTATGGAAAGTTTTGCCTTTCTCATACTATGATCTATTTTCTTTGCTTTTTGATATCCTTGATACTTATATAGTTCATCTTTATTCATCGGTTGTATTGTATCCTGCTGTTTTATTTTATATTCTACTAACTCTATTGCACCTTTCTTTATGTGTGATCCATTCTATACTCCATTAGGTGGGCTATTTCTGCTGTTAAGGTTTCAATTTTGTTTCTTAATCTCTCTGCCTTTTCAATGTTCCCATTTCATTACTCAGTTTTGGGTTTCTGTTTACGAGAGCCTCTGTTTTGGAGCCATTGCACAACACTGCTGTTAATGTTATGAGGTACAGGACCTTGTAAAGGTATTCAACCCTTTGTTCACATAAATGAGTCTTACAGATATGGATTTTAATCTATTTAACCGAGAATATTTATTTGAGAATCACATGCTCCTTTTGACAGCCCAAAAAACAGGGAAAATTGTAAAGCCTGAAAAACTAAAAATTCAAAAACTGCAATGTCAGTAGTTCAAATGTATTCTTCCCCCCATGCTAGTATTTATTTGAACCACCCCTCACAGATATTGCAGCCTGTAGTTTTTTCGAAAGTCTCTATTAGCTTTGCACAACGTGGTGGAACAAGATTTGCCTATTTCTCCTTGCAAAATTGCTCAAGCTGTGCTAAGTTAGTTGGAGAGTGGCTGCAGATTGCAATCTTGAGATGTTGCCAGAGATGTTTGATTGGGTTAAGCTCAAGACTCTGACTGGGCTACTTAAGGACATCAATTTTCTTCATTTGAAGTCTCTCCATGGTTGTTGTGAAGGTGTGCTTTGGATCTTTGCCCATTCTAAAGACAAACCTTCTCCCCAGTTTAAGCTTTCTGGCAGAGGCTAGCAGCTTTTCATCCAAGATCTTTGTATTTAGCAGCATTCATCTTCCCATCAATCTGACCAGACTTCCAGTCCCTGCTACTGAAAAGCATTTCCATAGCATGATGCTACCTCCACCATACTTTACGGTAGGAATGGTGTTACCTGGTTGATGTGCAGTATTAGGTTTATACCAGATGCACCATTTAATGCTGAGGCCAAAAACTTCCAATTTAATCTCATCTGACCATGAGACATTCTTCCACATCTTTATCGTATCTTAGAACATAGAAACATAGAAAACCTACAGCACAATACAGGCCCTTCAGCCCACAGAGTTGTGCCGAACATGTCCCTACCTTAGAAATTACTAGGCTTTCCTATAGCCCTCTATTTTACTAAGCGCCATGTACCTACCTAAAAGTCTCTTAAAAGACCCTATCGTATCCGCCTCCACCACCGTTGCCGGCAGCCCATTCCACGCACTCACCATTCTCTGAGTAAAATACTTACCCCTGATGTCTCCTCTGTACCCACTCACCAGCACCTTAAACCTGTGGCAACCATTTGTGGCAACCATTTCAGCCCTGGGAAAAAGCCTCTGACTATCCACATGATCAATGCCTCTCATCATCTTATACACCTCTATCAGGTCACCTCTCATCCTCCGTCACTCCAAGGAGAAAAGGCTGAGTTCACTCAACCTATTCTCATAAGGCATGCTCCCCAGTCCAGGCAACACCCTTATAAATCTCCTCTGCACCCTTTCTATGGCTTCCACATCCTTCCTGTAGTGAGGCGACCAGAACTGAGCACAGTACTCCTAGTGTGGTCTGACCAGGGTCCAATATGGCTGCAACATTCCCTCTCAGCCCCTAAATTCAATTCCACGACTGATGAAGGCCAATACACCGTATGCCTTCTTAACCACAGAGTCAACCTGCGCAGCTGCTTTGGATGTCCTATGGACTCGGACCCCAAGATCCCTCTGATCTGAAGTAACTTCTAAGTAACACTTTGCAAGAGACCCTTTATGGGCAAGGATATGCATCTTTTTTTTAGTCAGGGTTTTTTCCTTGCCGCTCTTCCATAAATATCTCTTTTGTGCAAGGCCTTAGAGATTGTGGAGCCATGAACTTCATCTCTGGTTCCAGTCACTAACTTCTGTAGCTCACTCAGAGTGACTGTTGGCATCACAGTAGCCTCTCCTTCAGGTGGCATTCTTCTCTAGTGATTAACTTTAGAGGTGAGGCCTGATATAGGCAGTGTGGTTATGGTTTCATACTTTTTTCACTTTTTCATGATGGACTGCACTGAGCTCTGAGGTATGATCAGTGACTTTGAGAAGCTCTCGTGTCTTTCCCTTGATTTGTGCTTCTCTATTATCATTTCCCTGACTTACCTTGAGTGCTCTTTTGTCTTTATTTTGGTTTGGTCTGTTGAAAATCTACCATACTTTTGGACCTTACAAAGAGAGGAGTATTTATTCTTATGAATTCATTGAAAACAGATGATCCTCCAATTTTCTACATCAACAGATTGGGTGGGTTGGTCAGATAATATACAATATTGCACCCAAGGAATGTTGGCATAGTAATTACAAAGGGGATGAATGTTTTTACAGCCTCACAATTTTGTCTTTTTTTAAATTTTTAGTGAATTGTTAACAGGTTTAGAATTGTCTTTTGATTTGACTTGATGCACAGTGTTCTGTAGATTAGCTCAATAAATGCTACTTCAATATATTTTAAATTTAGAAAATGAGACAGTAAAATGTGAATATAGTTGTGGGGGCTGAATGCTGTTTGAAGGCACTGTGTGTAGTTCTTCAGATGTTTAATTTTTCCAAAATAATGTGGTAATTATAATATTTTTTGAGAGTATATTTTGTCTGCAACCTCAGCTTTGTCCTCATGACTCTGCAGAGACTCTACATCAGTGTTGTTGCTATTACCATCAGGTTGTAGAGCAGTAGCCGAAAATATTTCTATTTTCATTAGCACTTCGAGGGTTCGTTATTTTCTTGTATAGCATTGTTGTGATCTTTAGGCTGGTTTCTTTCTAGCTCTTGTGCTACTTCAGGTTGTATTTAGTTTAGCATATCTATAATTTGACCATGAATGCCTACATCATACGACACGGCATGCACTGTTGATGATGATGAATGTGTCTATGGGGGTTAAGTCATTTTTTTATTATCACTCTACATTGTTTTGCTATTTGTTGTGCATTTGCTTGTATAAAGGGATATTGTGCTGTAAACTGCTGATGATATTTGTCCCTGTATGCCGTCATGTCAGTCTCAAGTTCTGTTACATGGTAATATACTTGAATTATGGACGTGTTTACTTCTAATGACCATTTCCTGTATGTCTTTCTTCTCGTAACTGCATGAGTGGTCTCAGATGGAAGTAGACTGCTCTCCTGAGCAACACTTGCAGCAGAGGCAGCCTATGGTGTTGGTGGGCTTCTTTGAATGTTGGCTGTACCTTTCTCGGGTTGCTTGCCTGCCTGTCCAGAGGCGCCCCACGAATGGTTCGCTTACAGTCATGCCTAGTGCTACCTCCAGGCGTGCCTTGGTGATCCCCAAGCAGCCACTGTATTATTCTCTTCCATAGTCATCTCTCCATTTCTAAAGTGAAAGGTATAGCTTTTTCTAGCTACAGCTGCCCCTGTGATGGTGAACAGGTGCTGACCAAAGCACCATCGAATCTGGGTACAGACATACCTAGATTTGTTTCTGTGTTGTACTGAGGGTGATATTTTATTATTTTATTAATAATTACTTTTTATTATTATTGTTTTCTTTTTCAATCTTTTTATTAGTTTCATAATGATAAACATAATATAGTATTGATACAAAGTTATTGGGATTACATTGTTATAATTAACATATTTAAATATAAACCCAATTGGCACACGGGTGTTAAACCTCCCAATCATACAGGATACAAATATAACACACAAAAAATACATGAAAAAGGAAAAAAAAGTAACATATACCCCAAAAGATAGACTATTCTAAACAATGCTAACCAACTAAACCAAAGAAAGAAAAAGACATGGGCTGTTATGTAAAATAAAAAAAAAGAACCATTAGTGTCATTGACTCCCTCCTCTTGACATATATTAAAAAGAAATAGAATAGGTTTGGCAAAGGTCAAATTACATCATATGGAAGTGTTGAAGAAATGGCCTCCAAGTCTTTTCGAATTTAATAGAGGGATCATAAATAACACTTCTAATTTTTTCTAAGTTTAAACACGACATCATTATTATTATTATTGTTGTATTTTTTTTTCTCAGCTCAAGCTGGTAAGACCTGGCATAGCCAAGCACATTCATTTCTCAATTGCCAGGAACTTTCAGACTATTCTAGTGGTGTTTAGTATTGTGGCTTGCTGAAGATTTAACTAATAATTGCTGTGTAGGCCTAATTGTTTAATGCTATTGTGTAGTGATTTTACGATGATACCAGTTGTAGATATTGCCATTGGGACAATGTCTACCCTGTTCATGTTCCATAATCTTTCAATTTCTTCTTTTAATTCAGCATATTTATGGTACTTTCATTTATTGATTTCTGTATGTCATGTGTGTTTGGAATGGCTATATCTATTAAGTAAGTTGTTCTTGTTATTTAATATTTGTTGTAAACTGTTATTGTTATTATTATTTGTACAGTTTGTCAGCTTTTGCACATTGGTTGCGCATCAGTCTTTGTGTGCACTTTTCATTGACTCAACTGTATTTCTTTGTTCTACTACCTGCAAGAAAATGAATCACAGGGTAGTATATGGTGACATTTGTGAACTTGAATAATAAATTTACTTTGAACTTTGACTACATTTCTCATAAAATGGAGTTGAACTCAAAACATATTGGGGGGAGTTATGAGAGGTCAAATATAATTCATTCTGTGCCTTGGTGCCTCTGATCATCAAAGCCAATAATCAAAGATATGTGTCCAGAGGAACCAATATTATTAGGTTATTCAAAAAAACTAGAAATTGATTGACAAGGTGTGCCAATTGCTTGATTCATCCAGATTTTGATATTACTGTCATGATTTGTACTCTACTACAGGTAAGTGATGATTTTACAGTTACACAAACTACTCAATTTTACTTCTGGAAAATTAAAGACACACTTCTGGAAAAAAAGTTATGAGCACACTCCCAAAGATTAGATCAATTTAGACTAGAATCTAAATGAAGATATTAAATTGCTTTTCAATAGAAGATTTGAATTGCCCAAATGATTAAAGATGTCTGAAGTGGAGACATTGAATAGTCTTCTCTAGGTCTTGACAAAGTGGATATTGAATGGAAGTATACCAAGAATATATAGACATATACATAAAAAGCACAAAGTGATGCAGAAATTCATTGAATTAGGCAACCTCTATGAGTTAAATATGAAAGCTATTGCTAGAAGCTTCATATGTGTCAACAGGGATTGTACAACAAAGCAAGTACAAAACAAAATTATCAAGAGCCTCATTCTAGGAGTAAGTTCTGACAGAGGTATATAAAATTACGAGGGGTATAAATACAAGCAGACTCTTTCCACTGAGGTTGGATGACACCAGAACTGGAGGTAATTGTTAAGGGTAAAAAGTAGAATATTTAAGAGGAACCTAAGGGGGAACTTCCATTCAGAACATTGTACAAGTGTGGAATGAGCTGCCAGTGGAAGTGCAGGATGCAGGTTCAATTGTAATATTTAAGAGAAGTTTGGATAAGTACATTAATAGCAGGGGTATGGTGGGCGATGGTTCAGGTGCAGATCAATTGGACTAGGCAGATTAACAGTTTGACAAGGACTAGATGGGCCTGTTTCTATTTCTGTTTTTGTGCTAAAGTGCTCTGTGTGGATGACTATAACAACCTCCAGTGTGGTGCTGGTCAACAAGACCATTTTAGAGAGTTCATGCTGATTTTTGTCAGAAAGATAATGAAACTTTTCTGAAAATCAAAAGAACTGCAGATGCTGGAAATCTGAAATAAAAACAGAAGACGCTGAAAACACCCTGCAAGTCGGCAGCATCTGTAAAAGAAGAAACCATTAGTCTTTCAAGCCTAGGACATATGTTTTCAGAATGCTCTAACCTCTGACTTGGAATTTTAACTACTTCTCATTCCATCGATTCTGACTGGCCTGTTGAATGTTTCTAGTATTTTCTGTTATTAGGAAAGAAAAAATACTAGTCCTGATCAACACTCACTGCAAATGGTTTGAAATTTGATATGTGGGACCCTGTGCAACCATACCAGTCAAAGGTCTGCTCACATTCCAAAGAAAATGCAGGCCAGATTTTACAAAATTGCTCGAATCAAACTGAGAATCATCAGTTAGCTCCCATGTTGGGGTCAAGTAAAGTACAATGACACACAGACTCGTGGAACTCATCCTCACAGAACTATTAGAGTAATAATTCATACCATACCATACCACACAGAAATAGGCCTTCTAGCCACTGAACCTGGGCTGTCCATCAAGCATTCACTTTCACTCACCTTAGTCTAATTTTCTCCATTTTCTTCTCCCTCCATATTCCTGTCAACTCCCCCTAGATTCTACCACTGAACTAGATGCTAGAGGCAATTTACAGTGGCCGATTAACCTAACAACCCCATGCACCTTCAGGATATGGGGAAAGTCGGAGCTCAGGAGGAAACCCATGCAGTTTCAGGGAGAATGTGCACGCTCCATGTAAACCCTAGAGGTCTGACCCCTGGTCCCTGGAGCTGTGAGACAGCATCTCCACTGACTGAGCCTGTTCCATCTTACTTTGAGCAGTCACTGGCTATGGAGCAGACTTGATGGACTGAATGGCCTAATTCTGCCCCAATGTCTTGTTGACTTCAAGCATACTTGGATTTACTTAGGTCAGCTTGAAAGAGAAGGTGAGGGGGGTTCGGGGTTGAGGAGAAAAGGCAGTTGAACCAAAAGCAAGATGATGATTTACATCATAGCGACTGGTTTGAACAAATGCTTGAGGCAAGGCACATTCTGGAATATGAAGGAACATGTGATGATGGACATACTGAAGATAAGACATTAATCAATAGTCAACAGTAAAATGAATGCAGAGATGAGTTCTTCAGATCAGGAAATAAATTATAGCATTTGAGAACCCAAACACAGATAAAATGTTTCCAGCCTCTGCAGAATTTCAGGTGAATCACTTTAACTAAATCGTTCACTCTGATGGTTCACTAATAATAATTAGTAACTATAAATCTAATGACTGATATCATCAAACTATTTTGGTTAAACCTAAAGGAAATGCCATGTAAAGAGAGATACAAAAGACTCTAAGGAATTTAGGGGGACATACAGCAGTAATGAAGGAAAATGAATAGCTGAATCTTTGGGTTGAGTCTCTTCATCCAAGTGTCATATGAAAATGAAATTGTTCAAAAGTTGAGACTGGTCATAAAATTGTGCTCTTGCCTCAGCTCTACAGCTCGGTTTCCCACTCTACATTTGATTACCCAGCAGCCTCCTGACTGTCACCATTTATTGCAGCCACTGTAAACGTGAAGCCCCTGCTTCCCATCCTCAATTATATATGATGCTGTGGGGAAAAGTTTTTTAAAGAGCAATAATTGCGCTTTGGATAACGCACATCATCTGTAGTACTACTACTGTGCAAAGTTCATTTACAAACCATGCAGTCACAGGGAGAATGCGGACTCTGCAGATGCAATTTCCGAGCTCAGGATCAAATCCGGGTCTCTGGAACTGTGAGACAGCAGCAGTAATTGCTGTACCACTGAGCTTCCCCATCTCTTCTGAGTGCTTGCAGCATCATAACCCTGGTTATGGCAATATAAAAGCTGCAGGAACTCATCAAATGATTACTCCATGTAGGGCTTTTGAAGATGTTTGAGTTAGGTTCATGCAGTTCTTTATATGAAATTCTTTCCAGTGCTTGCATACATGAAATTCTTCATATGAAATTATTGCACATATGAAACTGGTCGTGTGTAATTCCTCCAAGTGATTCCACATCAACCGAAAGTATCGTAACCCTGGTTAGGACAATAAAAAGGCCGCAGGAACACATCAGATGATTACTCCATGTAGAGCGTTTTGAGAGATTTGAGTTAGGTTCATGCAGTTTTTTGTATGAAATTAGCTAACACATACCAACTGATACAAATGAACGATTACTTGTTCAGGAGAAGAAATTGTGAACTACTGTATTCAGTATTTACTTATTTTTATCCAGGAAACTATAGTGGAACTAAAATGATCAAGCACATGCCACCTGAGAAGCACCAGTTAGGAATCAGCATTTCTCTTATGACCTCCAAGAGGACCACAACCCTGTTATAGCGTTTGGAGGCTTGCATGCCTCTATGACTTGGAGAATAAAGTTGGCTGGAGCCAAGGCTTTATGCTTTGGCTCTTGGTAGGGTCACCCATGCTAAACATGTCAAAGAGTGGAGGCTAGACAAATAGTGGTCCACTGGTCCTCTAGGTTTGGGGTGGAGCTCAGGGCTAACAATCCTGACTGCTAAAACAAAATTGTTATTGAAATTGCAATAGAGAATCCTTCTACATCTGGGTGCAATGATATTCCTGAGTTTCCACCAGGGACATGTATGACTGGCAGAGCAGTGAAAACCGAGAGGAAGCTGCGGACACAATGAAGAAAGCCCTGAACACCACCAGAGATGGAAGGCTCTTCATTGCTACCCAAAATGCCAGCAGCATAATGGGCAGTAAGTAAGTAAGCTGCTTTCATGAACTTGTACAATGGTTTCCATTTAAACAGTAATTATTGTGGTAAGTATCCCTTACGGCACCGTATAGGGTCTGTGTCAGGCAAAATCTCACAACAAACCACAAAAGGAGGTGTTTTAGTTATTTTAATTTTGGTTTACAAAGTATCTGAAGACAGGAAAGTGAAGAAGCTGAAAGGTTTGTTTTTTTTTAAATTTTGAGATGCAGCATGATAATTTGCCCTTCTGGCCCAACAAGTCCACACCACTCAGTTACACCCTTGTGACCAATTAACCTACTAACTTGTACGTCTTTGGAATGTGGGTGAAACCAGAGCACCAGGAGGAAGCCTACGCGGTCACTGGGAGAACGTACAGAACTCCTTACAGACAGGGGTGGGAATTAAACTCGGGAGTTTGGAGAAGAAATTTCAAATATTTCCTATTTATTGATGGGATGCAATGGAAATTGGGGAGAAGTAAGCATAAACAATTCTGCATCACTGATATCAAGGCTATTTAATTTGTCTAAACGTTGCCCTATAACACTGCGGTTGTATTCTCATGCGACATGATCACTAGCAATATTGCTATTCCCTCTCCCAATTCCCCCATTATGATACCACTTATCATTTCTTTCTGGAGCTAAAAGTCAGGAGGGAATTACAACTGACAGCCTGTATAATGTCAGGCATTTGACTGCTCTGACCTGAGATAAGTTTCTAACAAAGTAAGCAATCTGAACAAATGTATTTTTCCTTTGCAGTTTTGAACCGAATCACTTTCTTTTACCCCTTGCTAGTTCCCAAATCGATAAAGGTGATTTACATGGAAACAAATTTCACAGGCACTCAGTGGCTTCAATTGCATTTGGAGTCCGATGTGCAGATCCATTTGTTTATCAGTCCATCTCCCTTGTAATGTTGCCGCTTTTAAGAGCTGAAGAACTGTTGGCTTTCCAATAATGTGCACAAATCAACAACTGAAGACGTGGATTCTGTTACAGGCTCACAATGGATACATTTACTTGTTTAAAAATTTCTCATCACAGGGGTGACTTAC
Source organism: Mobula birostris (assembly GCF_030028105.1). Taxonomy (NCBI): domain Eukaryota; kingdom Metazoa; phylum Chordata; class Chondrichthyes; order Myliobatiformes; family Myliobatidae; genus Mobula; species Mobula birostris. Next base: position 47,288,468 of record NC_092387.1, on the reverse strand, counting down.
AAGAAAAATAGATGTAATTGGCATTAAATGAAGACTGAGAAAAGGGATTCCTCTGGCAAATGACCCCCTGCTCACATGGAGCCTTCTTGTCCTTCAGTGTGTTTCTATTTAGAACTCATCTTGGTGTCTAATTGACCATGCTGCCCTATTGAAATGTGAAACTACTTTCAACTGTTGCTAGCTTCAAGACACCACAGGAATACCATAATGCTGTTCAGCTCAACGAGACTGCAGGTTCACTGGATGTTTGTCCCCTTCCCTCACTCTTGCTTAATGCACTTCCATTTTCTGTTGTTTAAAAAAAATATCTAATTGCCTTTTGAAAGCTCCTAATAAATCTACTTCCATGAGCCTGGTCAGGCCGTGTACAGTCGGCCCTCCGTATCCGCGGGAGATTGGTTCTGGGACCCCCCGCTGATACCAAAGTTCGTGAATCCTCAAGTCCCTTATATAAAATGGAGTAGTATTTGCATATAACCTACGCACATCCTCCCGTATACTTTAAATCATCTCTAGATTAGTTATAATACCTAATACAATGTAAATGCTATGTAAAATAGTTGTTATACTGTATTGTTTAGGGAATAATGGCAAGAAGAAAAAGTTTGTACATGGTCAGTACGGACGCAACCATCGTAGCTCTTCTGGGAACGCTGATGCTGCCTCAACAAAAATAGCCTTCAGCGTTTGTTTTGCAGCGATCCGTTATGGAAGCAGCGCTCACTCCGAGCAGCGAGAGTGGCAAAAAGCAAAAATAGCGTTCAGCGTTTGTCTTCCAGCGAGCTGTTATAGAGGCAGTGCTCACGCCATAGCTTTGAACTGCATGAGATTTTCGCTACGATTGACAGTGCTGCAATGATTGCAGAAAAGTATGACTTTAGTTTTGAAAGGGCACGTCGGTTTAGGGAAGGTCTGTAGGTTGTTTTGAGTGCTTACAAAGAACTGAATGATAGAAAAATGCGTGAACCTTCCAGTGTGCTCGCTGTCTTCCCGATTCTGGTAACTGAAACTACACTATACTATGCATACACTATTTCTACTTTATATAGGCTGTGTATTTATCATATCATTCCTGCTTTTACTATATGATAGTGTTATTTTAGGTTTTATGTGTTATTCGGTATGATTTGGTAGGTTATTTTTTGGGTCTGGGAACACTCAAAAATTTTACCCATATAAATTAATGGTAATTGCTTCTGCACTTTATGCCAATTCCACTCTACTTTCGGATAGCGGGGGAAACCTGTACAGTATTTTCAATTTGCTGTTGGTTGAACCCATGGATGCGGAACCCGCGGATACGGAGGGCTGACTGTATTCCTAATGCAAAACAGCCCTTGCAAAGACTTTCCACGTGTTACTTTTGGTTCTTTTGTTTGTCATCTTGAAAATGTACCTCCCAGTTTCAGCCAGCAGAAGATCCTGTTCTGGAACTCCTTAAAGGATTCAGTGTTTCTGGACATTGGTTGTGTGGAATGAGAAGGAAAGTATGATTACTTGCTTATATTGACAAAAGAGGAGACCATTTGGCCCATTGAGCCAATGACAGTTCCCAAGAGAACAAACCCATTTCTTCATTCCCTATTTCCCCCAATGTATTCTCTCCTTCAGGTCCACCAACTCTCCTTACTGTTCACATGCTCACTAGGAGCAATTTAACAATTAACCTCCCAGCACACCTTTGGGACATTGGACGAAAGCTGGTGAAACCTATGCAGTCACAGGTGGAATACGCAAACTTCACATAGACAGCACCCAAGGTTAGGATTGAACTCATGACAGAACCCTCTGGGAGCTGCCTTGTACCAGAAAGAATGCATTGTCCCTTCCTGGTTTAGTACTGTAATCTTCTAAAGTAAAAAAAGATGCAGCAACTCAGTCAACATTTTAAATAGGAGTCAGACAAGTATTTGAGAATGAAGAACTTATAGGAATACTGATGAAACATGCTATGCCACTAAACACAGAACAGTGGATGTAAATACCTTTGTATATGATGAGAGGCATTGATCATGTGAATAGTCAGAGGCTTTTTCCCAGGGATGAAATGACTAACATGAGAGGACACAGTTTTAAGGTGCTTTGAATTAGGTTCAGAGGAGATGTCAGGGGTAAGTTTTTTACACAGAGAGTGGTGAGTGCTTGGAATGGGCTGCCGGCGATAGTGGTGGAGGCGGATATGATAGGGTTTTTTAAGAGACTCCTGGATAGGTACATGGAGCTTAGAAAAATAGAGGGCTATGGGTGACCCGAGGTAATCTCTAAAGTAAGTGCATGTTTGGCACAACATTGTGAGCTGAAGGGCCTGTATTGTGTTGTGGGTTTTTCTATGTTTCTATGAATATGGATTGCCCTGCTTTCACCACGAAAGATTCCCATCTTGAGTCTATTTCTAATGTTAGGAGGCATTAGTGTGAAATTAGATATGTTCTATCAATATCACAGGAACTCTGACACCAGTTTATGTTATGATGTACTATGGGGTCTTGGGTACATTCCCAAGAACCAGTCTCGCTAGAGACCGGGGTTAGCCCAGATATAGTGTCCTGTGCACTGGCATGGAAATAGCCCCTGGTGAGAGATCTACTTGGTTCTCAGGATCAGAACACGGACAGTTCACTCTGATTTCAGTGTTACTATGTAGCTGAAGTTGCTTTAAATATATACGTATGTGAGCATTTGTGTGTGTTAGTGTTGGTTTTTGCATCTGTCGCTATATGTGCTCATGTATTTTTCTGTGTCCATGATTGTGCACTTTTGTGTGTTTCTGTGTATGTGCATGTGTGTGTGTGTGTGTGTATGTGTGTGTGTGTGTGTGTGTGTGCGCGCGCGCGTGTATGCATGTCTGTGCGTGTGAGTGCATACATGCGCTATGTGTGTCCATAACGTTGTGTTAATAGCCCTATTTCGACTGATAATAAGGCAACAGTAAGGCATCACATTAAATACCAGAAAACAACAGAGAATGAATGCACCATCATATGCTGCTTCAAAAATGTGAGCTGTGGTTAATTTTCCCTTCTTTTGTATGCTTTCCTGCAGCTAGAATTGGCCACAGGGAGTCATTAAATTAGAGCAAGTTATTCATCCTTAAAATGTTTACTTCTTTGTGCGTGAGATAGAAAAACAGTTATACTTAATCTCTTCACTGGCCACATCCCTGAATTTTAATCATCACTATGCAAATGAACAGAGGTAACTGTCCTTTTCTTCTTCATTGAAAGCAAGTTGTTTTTGCATCAAGATGTTGTGTACAGATCTATTCCAACCTCAGCCGGTCAAATTCCTCTGCAATGTTACGATGTGAGGCTTTTGAAGCACCTTCTCTACTTCAGGACATCTCATTGCATTTTAGAGCCAATAGAACACTTCTGAGTCACCAGTCGCTCTTATGAGTCGGGAAGCAAGGCAATCAAGTTATGCACAGCAAGATCCCACAAAGAGTGATGAGAGAACTGACAGGGTTATGTTCTTGTCAGTCTATTTGCCGTGTGCGTGCACTATGACCAAGAACATGTGGCCTTCGACAGGTCCTGCAAAAATCCATGTGAATCCTCTGCAATGGTTCTTCAGCCCATTCCTGTGGATGCAAAGGAGCAATTGTAACCACAAAATTGTCCTGTTGTTGCCTTTGAATTTTAGCATATAAAATATCATGTAATGCAGGCAGGCCTCTTCTTCCAGGAGTGTCTCGAATATGATGCCTGTTGCTCGTTTTGCTGAATAAAGGCTTCTGCATCCACTAGCTACATTGTTTTTCTGGTGACTTTGTTGAGAGTCACAACACTGACAATTAGGAGTGCTTTGGGCTTCTTTTCAATGGCTACACCCAGTCCTGGCCACCAAATGTAGTAATCCGTGAGCCAGCACCCCAAATTTGGGCCACTGGTACCACCTGGGGGGAATAATTCTTATAGTGATTTTTGGCCAGGTATGCACCCCTAGTGCTAGAAAATATGTGATAGCATTGCAGCAGTGGTACCTTTCTGTGTGTTATCACTCAATTTATAACCCCATGCTAAAATACGCTTTTCAAAACTTTTTTCTAGTGTGCCATACTCTGCCAGAGCCTCAGTGACCATTTTTCAAGTGGTTGACTTGGAGGAAAGATTCTGTGAGTGGTCCCTTCTCACAGCATAGTTTTTTTTACAAGGCCGAGTTGCGAGCTCGACACTCAACCCAGCATGGATGGAAAGCATGACCGGGAGCGGCCTGACTGGGTTCGAACTTGGGAACCTTCGCTCCAGAGTCCGGTGCTGATGTCACTGCGCCACCAGCCGGCCCTTTAAAACTTCAATGCTTCAAAACTATACATAGCACAGAATAAAGCATTCTACTTCAAACTGATGGTTCTCTCTTATTATTGATGCTTTGTCTTTGAAAAGTGGTGGGAATATAGCTCAGACTATATTTTTTTTCAGAAAAGTTGTTAAAATTAGCATCTCTACAAATGTTATCTATTATTGGCAGTGACAACACAGTGACTATACATTTCCTAAGATGTACTTATTTATATCTTGTATATCACCATTTATACATACATTTATATCACCTTTGCAGCAGGTGTTTTTTCACCTGCAATGTTAATGTGATTTTTTTTCTGTTTCAGGTACTGTGGTGGTGGGATAGTCCTGTACAATAGAGGAGAGAGAAGAGTAGAGTAGATTTAGATCTGGAGTAGCTGAATCACTTTGCTTCAGAATGGAGAGCCATAAGCACAAAGTATCTATTAAGAAGCAGTGTGTCATACACTAGAAAACATCAAAAGAAGATGATCACCATTTAATTAGTCCTCAAGACCATGAATCCTGGAAAACATTACTTGAAGCAGCCAAAGTGAGAAACTATGCCCCTATTTCAGACGTTGCTAAAGAACTTGGAGAAAAAGAAGTCCCAAGAATCTACTATCACCGAGAATACCGAAGCCTCCTCACCATGAAGAGAGACTTAGAGACTCTAAAAAGGAAAGCCAAGGAAAGCATTACTGATGAAACTGGTGAGAATACCTGTACATCAAAAAAGCCAAGTAGGAGACCTTCATCAGAAGCAAGGGTGTATGATCAAATCTGTATTTTTTGTAATAAGGTGAAATTTCTGAAGGGCTCCAAGTCACGTGAAAAGCTTACACAAGCTGTACAACTCAGAGCTGACCAAACACTAGGGAGATGTGCAACCCAAAAGGAAAATGAAAAGATTCTGGCAGTAACAAGCAGAGACATTGTTGCTGCAGAGGCCCATAATCATGTTTCATGCTATAAGGATTATACCAGAATCAAGAAAAAGGAACATGAGTACAAAGAGAATGATAATGAACTGTATAAAAGGATTGAAAGAGAAACCTACAAACACCTTTTCAAGTATATCAGAATTGATACCATACCCAACAAGATGATTGTACAAGTCTCTTCTCTGGTCACAAAACTTGAATTTTTCATGCTATCTGGTGGAGTTACACTCCTGCAAGATTCTACAAGGAAACACATTCATAGGAAACTGGAATCTGAGCTGGGCAATTCAGTAGATATATTTCCAGATGACAAGGAAAATTGTTAATTGTTCCTGAAAGTGTATCATTAAGGGACGTTGTCTTGGAAAATTAAACTCTACAGAGGGAACTCAAAATTCGGAGGGCCAAGGCAACCAATTTCAACAAGAACATAGATCAGACTTCATCACATATCAGGCCCTGTCCACACCAGAAGGATCGCTGAGAAAGACAAATAAAGCTACTTTAGCCACAAACTTGCCGAAAAATGTAGCAATAGAAGAAGAACTCCCAAGACAGTCTGCTACAGTGGTTGATGGAATGAACTTGGTCCAAAGAGTGAAAGGTGATCAAGTTACTTTCAGAGATGTTGCCACAACAATTCTGGGTATGGCTCTGAGGGAAGGCAGTCGGAGTAGCAGAATAGATGTTGTGTTCGACACATACAAGGAGAATTCTATCAAGAGTGAAAGATCTCTATGGGGTGAAGAGACTGGTCATGAGTTGTAAGGTATCACAAGCACACAGATGAAGATGTGGAAGACATGGAAGACTTGGAAAATTATTATAGGTTATGAAAGTATGGAAAACAAAGTATGGAAAGCAGTCTTTGATTAAATATATTCATTTTACAATCAAATGGGGCCTAGGTCATGGCCATGTGGAACCCCACATTTGAATTATTGTACTGTAATTCCATATGCTATGATGAAAAATTAAGATTATTTTGATTTGATACAACAATATGGAAAATATCACGACATTGATAAAACTCCAGGAATCTCTCCAAATGAGTTTTTTTTACATTTTGGAGGGTGGGGTAACATTTTCTGCTGTACTGATGTTAATATGGAATATATACACATAGTGATTACTTATTTGAAGTAATAAATCTACCACCGGTGCAATGCTATCACATATTTTCTAACTCTAGAGATGTATACCTTGCCAAAAATCACTAAGAGCATTATTCCCCTCAGATGGTACCAACCAACCCTACTAGTTGTGTGCAACTTCTTTCATGAGGACTATGTCACAGTGCCTGCATGGAGCTTGTCAAGTTCTTGTTTTCTGAATGATGGAGCAATGCCTACACAGTGGCCCCATGGTAAACATCCTACTTGGACTGTGAACTCCTTCCATTGAGGTTAGTAAGGATTCAATTCTATCGTTGGCTTTCCTTTCCATTCATGAGTTGTCATGTCCACCACTTTAGACAGAACGGGCTCAGCATGTGTGTGCTTCTGGACTTGTGCCGCAGTTATCAGAGCTTTAGGGACTTACTTGTCATAAAAGGTCTCCTTCAGGGATGGTTCTGGAGCTGTAACAGCAAAGGGAAGTATGGACAGTCCATCAGCATTCGAATGGTGCTCGATCTCCTGTACTCTATATCATGCTAATATGCAGCTAGTAACAGAGCCCAATGTATTCAACTAGCAGCCAGGGAAGGAATGCCTCATGTGGACCGACAATTGACGTCAAGGAGTGTTTATCTGCCAGTGGTGTAATTTGTTGATCAAAGAAGAATTGATGGAATTTCTTAACTCGAAAGACTATCACAAGTGCTTCCCACTCAATATGGGCATAGTGGATTTCTGCCTTGCTTAATGTCCTTGATGTGAAATTGATTGGATGCTCTTTGCCTGATGGCATGATGTGTGAGATAACTGTCCCTACACCATAGGGTGATGCATTGCATGCCAACTGTATGGGCAATGATGGGTTGAAGTGTGTGAGTACTTCTGATCGTGACAAAGCGGTTTTGGCCTTTTTAAAAGCCTCTTCACAGTGATCTCTCCACTGCCAGTGTGCTGATTTATTTAAAAGCTCAAGAAGTGGTTTCAGCAAGCTAGCTAGATTAGGAACAAACTTTTGCTAACTAGGTAAAGAACAAACTTTGACTAGTACGTTAGTAGTCCTACGAGAAACCTTAATTGACTTACATTCACTGGTGATAGAGCCTCCACCTTTGCTGGTGCCATGTGAAGCCCTGAGTTGTTGATCACATGGCCCAAATATTCATTCAAAAGTCTTTCTGGACATTTAACCCATATCCCTTGAGTCTTTGTAGTGTAACACCCAAGTTTTGTAGGTGCTCACACTCATTTTTCTCAGTAATGAATAAGTCATCCAATTAGCATTGCACCCTTGTCAACATACTCACAATTTGGTCCATTGCTCGCTGAAAAAGTGCAGGGGCTGAGGTGATGCCAAACAGAAGGTACTAGACATCTCTCTGTGAGACACTGTGGTCAACAGTTCCTGGACTCTGGCTCCACAAGCATCTGCAAGTACACTCAATGCAAATCAATCTTACTAAAGGTCTGTCCTCCTGCCAATCCTGCAGAAAGGTCATTAATGAGGGGAAGATGATATTGCTTAGCTGAAAGAACTAGGTTATTGATTATGTTGAAGCTTCCACACAGCTTTAAAGACCCATTCCTTTTTAGGACTGGAACCACTGGAGTTGCCCAATTGGTTCCAATACCTTACTCTGGATCAGCCTTTCCAATTCAGCCTCTACCTTTGGTTTGAAGGCAGATGTAACAGGTCTTGCCTTCGGGCATTTGGATGTTGTTTCAGGCTTAACAGTGATTCTTTTCATACTGCCCAGCTCTCCGTATAATACTTCTGCATAATTCTTCAATACCTCTTGTAGACCTGTGCTCCCACCAGTCAAGTGCACTTGAAGCCAGTTGTGTTTGAGCTGCTCCAAACACAAGCACCACAGAAGCACTGAATAACTACCTTTAATAACGTACAGTGGAAGTTTCTTTCTCTGATTGCTAACCTCCACTGCAACATGTGCTACTCCCCTCAGTGGAACAACCTCACCAGTTAAGTCTTTAAAGTCAACTTGCCCCCTGTGGGGTGAGATGCTGCAATGTGTCTTTGTAGAAAGTCTCTGACGCCAGCGATACTGCAGTACCCTTCTCCAGTTGTAGCCTCACTGTAGACACATCCAACTGCAGGGTCACCTAATAACTGTCTTTGTGTCTGAAACGTATAAAACATACAAAGCTTCTTCAACCATAGAGTGAGTCATTCAGTCCATCCTCAGTATGCTCCAACCCGTTCAAGCGTTTCTTTTTGTTTTACCAAAAGTCATTTTTCGTTATGACGGTGTTTTTGGATGACTGTCTTTTTACTTTCACAGGCAAGCTCAATATGTCCCTTTTTTGCCACAACTTTGACAATTTAAATCCTTATAGCAGCATTTTTTTTGCTGAATACCCAGTTTTGCCACAATGGTGACATTGAATGCCAATAGATGTCTTATTCTTAAAGTCAGTGGAAATTTTATGAACTTGGGAAGATGCGCTTAATCGTTATGCTTCTTTAGCTGCCATCTCCATAGACGTACTAATCTCAATGACCTATCTGTAATGCTTGTCTGTCTTCTGTAAGCAAATGTTTCTGAATTACCACATACAACTCTACCACATAACATGTCATTCAGCAACTGTCCAGAATCACAGTGTTCAGAAATTTGCTTCAGTACCACCACAAACTATGAAGTATATTCACCTTCCTCTTGATTCCTTTTATGACATCTAAACCTCAGCAATAATCAAAAAGTTAGGTGTAGAGTGATCCTTTAAGACTTTAACTATGTCCTCATAAGGCTCATTGTCAGTCTTAGCAGGTTACTTTAGGCTGTGTAATAAATTAAATGTTTTGCACCCATCACAATCTGGAAAGTTGGAATATGAATAGCATCTGAAATTTGATTTTCCAGTACAAAGTATTCAACTCTTTCAGTATATGAACTCCATTGCTCTGTCATTTTGTCATATGGCCCCATACTTCCAAGCATTGTCACCATTTTCAAACACAATCACACTCCGGAAGAGTTAACTAGTCTTTCTCTCTCTCTCCCTCTCTTAATTGTTTCATTTAGTCATCCAGTTCTCATTCTCTCCCCGCAGATTCTTCACTCACCATGCTTCCTGCAGCCGTTTTCTTTTCGCTCACCCTCATTACACAGCGGTGCACCGCCAATGCTGCACACGGACTTTTCTTGCTGAAGGGAACAATACAATAAATATCACATGAGGACTTGTCACCTCGCCACCCGTTGTTATGTTTATGGCACGGGGAATCCAGGCTGCTGTGAATAACACACACGAGAGACGGAGAGGCGAGGAACAAACAAGCTGATGTTTATTTTACTTGTAAGTCATCAACCCAGAATGCACTCTCACATTACGTTAAGTACTTTAATAAAAGAAAAGTTTGACAGCAACCCATAAGGGTCAAAATATAACATTGGTTCTATAGTATTTCTTTGTTCTGCTGTGAATATCTGCAAGAAAATCAAAGTTCAAAGAGAATGAATCTCAGTATAGTATATGGTGGATGTATACATATTTTATTAATAAGTTTACTTCAAACTTTGAGGTGCAACTACAATGAAAAGCTTACTTGCAGCAACATCACCATCAGGATGGTACAGGTAACAAGACAAGACAAACTTTATACAAGGCAGGGAAGCAAAACGATGACTGTCCAAAACAAGATTTTATTTCAAAATAACACAATCAGAGACAAATCTACAGTAGTACAAGAGTTAGTCTGTGATGTTCCATTGCTGAGGTAGGATTAGGGTTGTTCAAGTACTCTCAGTAAACCATTGCCATTCACCAGTTGGCAGGTCAAGGGGATACCAATCAGGTCATCATACTGCTGACTCGGCCAGCTCTCTCATGGGCACCTCCCCAGCATTGAAGACATCTTCAGAAAGGTGCCATCCAACATTAAGGACCCTCACCACCCAGGACATGCTGTCTTCTCATTGATGCCATCAAGGAGGAGGTACAAGAACCTGAAGATAGATAGATAGATATACTTTATTAATCCTGAGGGAAATTTGGTTTCGTTACAGCCGCACCAACCAAGAATAGAGCGTAAATATAGCAATACAAAAAACCCCAACAATCAAACAACAAAATGCAAACTATGCAAGATTGAAAATAAGTCCAGGACCAGTCTATTGGCTCAGGGTGTCTGACCCTCCACGGGAGGAGCTGCACGTTCGATGGCCACAAGCAGGAACGACCTCCCGTGCCGCCAAGTGTTGTATCACGGTGGAATGTGGCCGAAGTCCAACAGTAAAAAGTTCAGTATCCAGTCTGCAAACACGTTCCTCAATCATAGTATACCCCGGACTGCACCATCCATTGTTAGGCAGAACAGTAAGCACCCAATTTTTATATGCCTACCGCTCTCAGACACACGCTCAATGCTTCAGAAACCGCTTTTCCCCCTCAATCATCAGATGTCTGAATGGTGCAGGAACAGTGCATCAATATTTTTGCTTTTCTTTTGCACAATTTATTTACGACATGTGGCAGTGATAATAAACCTGATTCTAATTCTGATTCTGATTCGGGGTTTTGACCCACTTCATCGATCATCTCTCTGCCTCCATAAATGCTGCTGCACCACATGAGTTCCAACAGAGGTTTCCTTTCTTGCTCCATATTTCCCATCTTCCAGCTCCGATTTCTTACACACCCCTAATTTTCATTGCCCTGCTACTGAGAGAAACTATTTGTCTGTCAGAACGCCTGAATTTGTAGAATTACCTCTCCAGATGTCTTCTCTGTCTCCCATATTCATAAATCTTTATCTATTTGAACATCACCTTTCCCAATATCTCCCAATGTGGCTTGGTATTAAATTATATGCCAGCACAGCCAGCTGTTTAAAAGTGCCTATACATGTGGCAGTTGTTGCAGTTCTCTGAATCTTGAAGGGCACGTAGAATTGAGGAGAGACTACTTCAATATCATCTGAGGGTTTTATTCAGCTTTCAAACCAACTATATACTCAGAGTGGTTGTTATTGCCAGCAGCAATTGTCAGCTGAGTCTATGGCATCGATGCATGTCTCCATTCATGGAAGATTAATGGCTTTTGTGTTGTTGCTTCAGAATTCATCCAGTTGTAATCTGTGGCTGTTAAATGAGAAATTCCATGCCTGCTCTACACTTAGATTTGTAGCACATTCAAGTCTTTATGTCTTTATAAAGCTCACCTGCATGTCTTGGGTAGCTATTGCTGTATTTGATTACCTTGTGTTCTTTTTTCTTGTTTGGAGAAAAATCTTGAAGGACATGGAGAGAGCAAAATCGAGACTTGTGAAGTGGATACTGGCAAAGTGTGATGGGCCAGTCTCTAACTTGTGTGCTGAAATGACTACAAATCCAAGGCTCATACACAGAATGCTGGAGGAACTCAGCAGGCCAGACTGCATTTACGGAAAAGAGTACAGTCAACATTTCGGGTCGAGGTCCTTCATCAGTCCTCGTTAATGAGTTGACACAAGATGTACTGCAGATGCTGAAAATCTAGAGCGATACACACAATGTGCTGGAGGAGCTCAGCAAGTCAGGCAGAAGCTATGGATGAAAATTATGTACCTACTCTACTTAATGGTGGCGTGTGTGTATCACGAGGCTCAGTATCTTGACTCTAAAATAAACTGTTGACAATTCAGGCTGAGGCCCTTCATCAGGGCTGCTAATGCGTTGATGTTATTTATTTATTTGTTTGTTTGTTTGTTTATTTAGAGGTACAGCATGGTAATAGGCCCTCCTAGTCCAATGTGCCCGTGCCACCCAATTACATCCCTGTGACTAATTAATCTACTAACTGTATGTCTGTGGCATGTGGGAGGAAACCAGTGCACCCGAGGACACCCACGTGGTCACAGAGAGAACATATGAATTCCTTGGAGAGAGCAGGGGAAATTGAGCCCAGGTTTCTGGCACTGTAATAGCATTATGCTAATAGCTATGCCACTGTGCTGCCTCTTTGGCCAACCATCAACAACGACTAAAGGTGATAAAGACCTCTCCTTCTGTTAGAGAGTGCTGACTCCTTTCAAACTGATAATGAATTGATAAGTGTGACTTGAGGATATGACCTCCTGGCACCGGTATCAGAATTTCTTTGGCCTTGTTATTACCTGTGGCTTAAACTGTCCAAGTCATTTGGCAGTATGACTCATTGTCAGCGTGCACCAGCAAGCACCAAGACCTAGATTGGATAGTGGTCAGAGAGCCCCCGCAGTCAAATTCTTCCTGTAGCTACGACATATCACCGCTAATACATGCTGTCCTTGCGATGGCTGCAATGGGGAAGCGACATGTTTCCCACCTCTTTGCAGTCTGGATTTGAAAAGAGAATGTGGAGAAGAATGCAAAAGATGCAAGAGTCTGTGGTCTGGTTCATCCCCAGCAGCTGTGTGTTACAGAGGACTCTCTGATCTATGGGCTCTTCCCGGGGACACACACTGAGACAGACACCAAGTGTTGCTGGAAGATCATCATCCTGGTGAAAGGTGCCCTTTGATCCATACAGAACTTGCTTGTCTTCCAGCACAATGAGATGGCAGTAAGGGGAAGCTGCAGACTTGCACATTGCAGGCTGGAGGAGCACTTGCGGAGGGACACACTGAGGCTCAGTGCAGCCAGTGCGAAGGCTCCGTAGAAAAGGACAATGGCTAGGCGTTTTCTGCTCTGCAGATGGAGGGACTGAGTCAGGTGGGGAAGCCCCTCATATATTAAAGTGGTTTATTACCCCAGCAGGCCATGTAGGTGGTAATGGTGCTATAGTTTTAACTAAATAAGTTAACACTACTGAATGTAATGATCATGAATTTAAAAGTTTTACAATGTTCCTTTTTTTGTGTCTCTTTATTATGAGTAAAGATTTAAAAAATCTGTGGAACTAAATCATGTCTGACGAATCTCATAGAATTTTTTGAGGATGTAACTAGTAGAGTGGATAGGGGAGAACCAGTGGATGTGGTATATTTGATTTTCAAAAGGCTTTTGACAAGGTCCCACACAGGAGATTAGTGGGCAAACTTAAAGCACACAGTATTGGGGGTAAGGTATTGATGTGGATAGAGAATTGGTTGGGAGACAGGAAGCAAAGAGTGGGAATAAACGGGACCTTTTCAGAATGGCAGGCAGTGACTAGTGGGGTACCGCAAGGCTCAGGGCTGGGACCCCAGTTGTTCACAATATATATTAATAACTTAGATGAGGGAATTAAATGCAGCATCTCCAAGTTTGCAGATGACACGAAGCTGGGCGGCAGTGTTAGCTGTGAGGAGGATGCTAAGAGGATGCAGGGTGACTTGGATAGGTTAGGTGAGTGGGCAAATTCATGGCAGATGCAATTTAATGTGGATAAATGTGAGGTTATCCACTTTGGTGGCAAAAACAGGAAAACAGATTATTATCTGAATGGTGGCCGATTAGGAAAAGGGGAGGTGTAACGAGACCTGGGTATCATTATACACCAGTCATTGAAAGTGCGCATGCAGGTACAGCAGGCGGTGAAAAAGGCGAATGGTATGCTGGCATTCATAGCAAGAGGATTCGAGTACAGGAGCAGGGAGGTACTACTGCAGTTGTACAAGGCCTTGGTGAGACCACACCTGGAGTATTGGGTGCAGTTTTGGTCCCCTAATCTGAGGAAAGACATTCTTGCCATAGGGGGAGTACAAAGAAGGTTCACCAGATTGATTCCTGGGATGGCAGGACTTTCATATGATGAAAGACTGGATTGACTAGGCTTATACTCGTTGGAATTTAGAAGATTGAGGGGGGATCTTATTGAAACATATAAAATCCTAAAGGGATTGGACAGGCTAGATGCAGGAAGATTGTTCCCGATGTTGAGGAAGTCCAGAACGAGGGGTCACATTTTGAGAATAAAGGAGAAGCCTTTTAGGACTGAGATTAGGAAAAAGCTTCTTCACACAGAGAGTGGTGAATCTGTGGAATTCTCTGCCACAGGAAACAGTTGAGGCCAGTTCATTGGTTATACTTAAGAGGGAGTTAGATATGGCCCTTGTGGCTAAAGGGATCAGGGGGTATGGAGGGAAGGCTGGGGCGGGGTTCTGAGTTGGATGATCAGCCATGATCATACTGAATGGCGGTGCAGGCTCGAAGAACTGAATGGCCTACTCCTGCACCTATTTTCTATGTTTCTATGTTCATTGGTTAGAGCTTGACCTTCAGTTGGAAGATTATAGATTCAGGAACCACACTAGTAATGGTTTGATGCTGCATGAGCCTAGCCGTGTTAAACCCAGACCTCAGCTCCATGCCTAGATAAGGTATAAATGATCATAAGAGTGGGAGTTAGCCACTTGGCCCCCCGAGCCTGCCCTTCCATTCATAATTAGATTAGATTAGATTACGAGGACAAGCAGTTCTCTTTTATTGACATTTAGTAATGCATGCATTAAGAAATGACACAATGTTTTTCCAGAATGGTATCACAGAAACACATGACAAATCAAATTAAAAACTGACAAAAACCATGTAATTATAACATATAGTTACAACAGTGCTTTGATAAGAACAGACCATGGGCACGGTAAAAGTCTCAAAGTCTCTTGAAAGTCCCATCATCTCACGCAGACGGTGAACCTCCAGCGCTGCAAACTTGCCGGTGCAGCATCCTGGAAGCATCCAACCACAGTCTGACTCCGAGTCCGTCTGAAAAACTCCGAGCCTCCGACCAGCTCTCCGACACCGAGCACCAAGCGCCATCTCTGCCGAGCGCTTCAACCCCAGCCCCGGCAACAGGCAATAGGCAAAGCCGAGGATTTGGGGCCTTCCCCTCCAGAGATTCTCGATTGCACAGTAGCAGTGGCAGCGAAGCGGGCATTTCAGAAGTTTCTCCAGGTGTTCCTCTGTGCTTCTTCACGGCTGTCTCCATCAAATCCGGATTGTGCACGGCCCCCTAGTTAACATGAATCAATATCAATCCGTAATGGCCGCGCCCGCTGCGTCGCGCTGCCATCTTCTCCTCCCTCCTCACTCCTCAATGAACATGAACGATCTGATTCAGGCATCTCCACCTCTCCAAAGCCCTTGATACCTGGCTCTTACAATAATGTAACTCAGAGAAATTACAGATGCTTGAAATATGCTGTATGGTAGCAGACTGGTTCAAGTAACATTATTATAGTACCAACAGCACAGGTTCAATTCTCGGCACTGTCTTTAAGGAGTTTATTCACTCTCCCTGTGACCATGTGAGTTTCCTCACAGCCATAGCAGGAAGGACAGCAGAGCAGCAATGGCTGGAGTTTCTGTGAAAAGGAAGGAAGTGCAACATAGATATATTCCAAATAAGAAGAAATTTTCAAAGGGAAGAAGGACACTACCGTGGCTGACAAGTGAAGTCAGAGCCAAAGTAAGAGCAAAAGAGAGGGCATACAAAGAAGCCAAAGCCAGTGGGAAGATAGAGAATTGGGAAGCTTTTAAAAACTTGCAGAAGGAAATTAAGAAGGTCATTGGGAAGGAAAAGATGAATTATAGAAGGAAGCTGGTGACTAATATTAAAGGAGATGCTAAAAGCTTTTTTAAGTACGTAAAGGGTAAAAGAGAGCTGAGGGTAAATATAGGACCAATAGAAAATGACGCTGGAGATATTGTAATGGGAGATGCATAGATGGCAGAGGAACTGAATGCGTATTTTGCATTAGTCTTCACTGTGGAAGATGTCTGCTGTACACCAAACATTCAAGAGTGTCAGGGAAGTGAAGTTCGTGCACATTAAAATTACGACTGAGAAGGTGCTCAGAAAACTTAATGGTCTGAGGGTGGATAAATCTCCTGGACCTGATGGAATGCACCCTTGGGTTTGGAAGGAAGTAACTGGAGAAATTGCGGAGGCATTAACAATGATCTTTCAAGAATCAATAGGTTCTGGAATTGTACTGGATAACTGGAAAATTGCAAATATTACTCCGCTATTTAAGAAGGGTAGGAGGCAGCAGAAAGGAAATTATAGACTTGTTAGCCTGACATCAGTGGTTGGGAAGTTGTTGGAATTGATTGTTAGGGATGAGATTACGGAGTACCTGGAGGCACATGACAAGACAGACCAAAGCCTGCATGGTTTCCTGAAAGGAAAATCCTGCCTGACTAACCTACTGCAATTTTTTGAGGAAATTACAAGCAGGATAGACAAAGGATATGCAGTAGATGTGGTGTACTTGGATTTTCATAAGGTCTTTTACAAGGTGCCACACATGAGGTTGCTTAGCAAGATAAGATCCCATGGATTTTCAGGGAAGTTACTAGCATGGGTGGAGCATTGGCTGATCAGCAGAAAACAGAGAGTGGGAATAAAGTGATCCTATTCTGGCTGGCTGCTGGTTACCAGTGGAGTTCCACAGGGGTTGGTGTTGGGACCGCTGCTTTTCATGATGTATGTCAATGATTTGGACTATGGGATTAAAGGATTTATGGCTAAGTTCAGAATCACAATCATAATCAGGTTTATTATCACCGGCATGTGATGTGAAATTTGTTAACTTAGTAGCAGCAGTACAATGCAATACATAATGTAGAAGAAAAATAAATAAATAAATAAATGTTATTCGGTATACTTTATACAGTGCACATATATTGAATAGATTAAAAATCGTGCAAAAATCAGAAATACTATATATTTAAAAAATGAGGTAGTGTCCAAGGGTTCAATGTCCATTTAGGAATTGGATGGCAGAGGGGAAGAAGCTGTTCCTGAATCGCTGAGTGTGTGTATCTCCTCCCTGATGGTAACAGTGAGAAAAGGTCATGCCTGGATGCTGGAGGTTCTTCATAACAGACGCTGCCTTTCTGAGACACCGCTCCTAGAAGATGTCCTGGGTACTTTGTAGGCTAGTACCCAAGATAGAGCTGACTAAATTTACAACCCTCTGCAGCTTCTTTCGGTCCTGTGCAGTAGCCTCTCCATACCAGACAGTGATGCAGCCTGTCAGAATGCTCTCCACGGTACGTTTATAGAGGCTTTTGTTGACATACCAAATCTCCTCAAATTCCTTATAAAGTCTAGCTGCTGTTTTGCCTTCTTTATAACTGCATCAATTTACTGATGATACCAGGATAAATGGAGGAGCGGGTAGTGTTGAGGAAACAGAGAGCCTGCAGAGAGACTTAAATAGTTTAGGGGAATGGGCAAAGAAATGGCAAATGAAATACAATGTTGGAAAGATAACGGTCATGCACTTTGGTGGAAGAAGTAAACGGGCAAACTATTATTTAGATGGAGAGAGAATTCAAAATGCAGAGATGCAAAGGGACTTGGGAGTCCTTGTGCAGGATACCCTAAAGGTTAACCTCCAGGTTGAGGCAGTGGTGAAGAACACCAATGCAATGTTGACATTCATTTCTAGAGGTATAGAATATAAGAGTAGGGATGTATAAGGCACTCATGAGACTACACTTGCAGTATTGTGTGTAGCTTTGGGCTCCTTATTTTAGAAAGGATATACTGACATTGGAAAGGGTTCAGAGAAGAGTCACGAGAATGATTCCAGGAATGAAAGGGTTACAGTATGAGGAACGTCTGGCAGTTCTTGGGCTGTATTCCCTGGAGTTCAGGAGAATGAGGGGGAATCTCATAGAAACATTCCTAATGTTAAAAGGCCTGAACAGATTAGATATGGTGAAGTTATTTACCATGGTAGGGGATTCTAGGACAAGAGGGCATGACTTCAGGATTGAAGGACGTCCATTTAGAACAGAGATGCAGAGAAATTACTTTAGACAGAGGGTGGTAAATCTGTGAAATTTATTGCCACAAGCAGCTGTGGAGGCCAAGTCATCGAGTGCATTTCAGGCAGAGATAGATAGGTTCTTGATTAGCCAGGGCATCAAAGGGTATGGGGAGAAGGCAGGTGAGTGGGGATGACTGGAAGAATTGGATCAGTCCATGATTGAATGGCAAAGCAGACACGATGGGCCGAATGGCCTACTTCTGCTCCTATATCTTATGGTTTTATGATCTTATATAGGTTAGTAGGTTAATTGGTTACATAGGTGTAGTTGGGCAGTGTGGTGGTTACAGTGTTGTATCTCTAAATAAAATAAAAAGCTGTAAAAAACAGTAAGGTTTTTCAGTATTTTCCATTTTGTGTTTCAAACCATGTACCACCTACCCACAGTTTAAATATTTCAGTGATCTGGGCTCCACAACCGTTTGGGTTAGATCATTGCAGATATTCACCAACATACGTAAGAAGTGGTTCCTCTGTACCTCAATGTTTAATGACAGCTCCTAATCTTTTGTCCATGTCCCCTTTTCAAAAATCTTTCATCTTGGGAACACTATGACACCTACCCTCTGTTGTCCCTGAATTCTCTTTCAGTAGGGTCACCCCTCACTCTGATATCATAAACAAGAGAATAGGATTTTGTCCATGTGGTCTGAGAACTGTCTGCTTTTCAAATAAAATTGGTTTTCATCTCTTTGTGGTTTATTGGAGCTTGCTCACAAATAAACTGCAGTGTTTCTGAGCCAGTGGCTAAATTTCAAATATACATTTGGCTGTAGGACACTGGGATATTCTGAGGTAATGAAAGGAGCTAAAGAATTGCAAGCCAATATTAAATTAAGAATGGTTTGCCTTGCAAATAATTCTGCAGACAAGAAATGTCACCCTGCAGAATGATGTAGAAAGATGTAATATTTTAAAGATTACCAAACATCATTTAATTTGTGTAAGCCATTGTAGCTGAATGTAGACAAAGTGCTAGCTTGTTTGTCTTCACTGATTTTAGCCAAATATACCCTATTCATTAAGAAATAGTGAATCCTCAGAAGGTCAGATAGTATCTGAGAAGAAAGAAACAGGATTAATGTTTCAGGTAAATGTCATTTCAGGTTGCTAGTTTTACTTAGGGACAGTTGGAATTGATAAATGTTCAGTAGCAGAAAGAAAGTGGAGAAAGGATAGGTCCACGATAGTAAGGAGAGCAGGAAATGCTGAGTAACGTGAATAGTAGAGGCTCTGCCTAAGGGAGAATTATCATGGAGTATCTGAAGGAGGTTGATGTCAGAGGAGTCAATTTTATTTGTTACTTATTCCTTCAGGGAATGCGGATGTGGTTGGCAATGTCAGCACTTCTTGCCCATTTCCACCTGCCTAGGAACTGAGGAGGCAGAAGAGACATGAGCCTTGAGCTGGGTATATGCCACACCATGTGGGAACGTGGATTACCTTCCAGAAGTGCGTGAATAACCCTATTTTTTTTTAAATGACTATCTAGTGATTTCATGGCTACCACCACAAGTTTAATTAATGACTTGAATTTAAACGCCAACTTTGTTGAATTTGAACCCACGTCTGTGGTTGATAGTTCAGAATACAAGACATTATTCCAATGGTTTAGCCACTGCAATATGCTTACCCTACAAATGATGCTTGAAGTACCAGAGGTCCCAGAAGAGCTTGGAAGGTGTAAGATACAAGACCAGAATGGCTGATATTTGTATCCAGAATCATGAATTCATAGAACATTGAGAACAGGCCATTCAGCCAATTGTCCATGCTGATTATCAAGCATTCAATTATACACCCTACTTTATGCTTCCTGCATTCCTATCAACTACCCCTAGACTGTACCACTCATCTCAATTTGAGGGGTTATTACAGTGGAAATTAAACCTACCAATCCGCACATCTTTGAGACACAGGAGGAACCTGGAGCACACCTTCCGCTGAGTTCTCTCCACTGCCCTCCCTGCCCCCCCCCCCCACCGAATCTAAAAGATTGTTTTATCTCTAACATTTTTCAGTTCTTAAGAAGGACCATTAACTTGAAATGCTAACTTTTTCACTCGCTGACAATTTAGTCATTGTCATAGAGACATAACAGTGTGAAAATAAGCCTATCAGTCTTCTGAGTCCAGGTCAAACATCAACCGCCCATTGATACTAGTCCTAGACTCTCATCAACTGTCTTTAATTTCACCACTTATCTATACACTAAGGGCCATAACCTCAGCCCTCCACTCCATCCTGTCCCACCTAGAAAATAATGCCTCCAACACCAGAATGTTGTTCATTGACTTCAGCTCAGTGTTTAAAACAATCATCCCTCAGAGGCTGGTGGGCAAACTGTTCTCATTAGGCCTCAACATCCCTCTCTGTAACTGGATCTTGGACTTCTTGATGGAAAGATCCCAGTCAGTCTGAGTTGGCAGCAGCACCTCAAGCTTCATCACACTGAGCACAGGTCCCCCTTCCCCCTAGGGTTTTATACACCGCCCCCCTCCCCCAGGGCTTTGTACTCTGTCCACTGCTCATTCATGACTACATTGCTAGATTCAGCTCAAATCGCATCATCAAGTTCGCTGATGATACTACAGTGGCTGCTCTCATCAACAATAATGATGAGTCAGCATACAGAAAGGAGGTCGAGAGGCTTGTCAAATGGTGCAAGAAAACCTGAGTCTTAACGTGGAGAGGACAAATGAAGATGATTGTGGATTTTCGGAAGACACAGGTCAATCATTCTTAAGTATATATCAATGGAGAAAGTGAGGAGACAAAGTTCAAAGTTCCTTAGTGTGCACATAAATCATGATCAAACCTGGACCCACAACACCTCCTCACTAGTCAAGAAGACACAACAGTGTCTATACTTTTTGAGGGGATTGAGGTGTGCAAGGCTTCCCGATCCCATTCTAACAACTTTCTACAGGAGCACCATGGAGAGTGTCCTGACTGGCTGCATCGTTGTTAGGTATGGAAGCTGCAAGATATCAGACCGCAAGACCCTACAGAGGACAGTAAAAACCACTGAGAGAATCACTGGGGTGTTCCTTCCCACTATCTGTGATATTTACTGGGACCATTTTAGATGAAGGGCCCAAAGCATTACTGAGGATCCCTACCACCCATCCTACAATCTCTTTGACCTTCTACCATCAGGAAGGAAGTACAGGAACATCCGGACTAGGACTGCTAGACTGGGAGATAGCTTCTTTCCTGAGGCTGTGACATAATGAATACCCTGCCACCATCTAGGTCTCAACACTAGGACGGTGAGCTGTTTACTGTACTGTTTACTGTTTACCTGTGCTGAACTCTTCTACATGCATTTTGAACTATACAAGTTTGTTACATTATTTTCAGTATAACATCTTGGTTTATGTATGATATACTTTGTGTGGGTACACCATTGTTGTTTCATTTGGTTGTACATATTTACAATCAGATGACAACAAACTTGAACCTGAAATTTTAACTTGATGTACCACTTCAGCTGGCAGCTTGTTCCAAATACTCACACCACTCTCTTAGTGAAGGACTTTCCCCCACATTCCCTTCAAATATTTCAACTTTCACTCTAGACCTATGACCTTGAATTCTAATCTCACCCAACCTGAGGGGGGAAAAGCTTGCATACATTCACCCAATCTAAACTGCTAATATTTTTGCATATATCTAAAAAGTTTCCTTTCATTCTTCACAAAAGCAACGCCATAGTCGCTCCTCTGCCTCCAGCAACCATCTCTTTGTTGTTCTAATCTCTGGCACTATGCTATTTATCTTCTGCCTTCTCCTACCTGCATCTTTCAGTCCAGATAAATGGTCTCAGCTCACAAGATGCACAAAAAGAGTGAGAAGGAGAGCCAAGTGATCCGCTTTACTGAAATGCGCTCTAGGCATGGAATGGTTCCTTATCTTAGTATAACAGTGGACTAATGTATTGGGACCTGTGGTGCTACAGGTCATTTGCTGGTGGTAATTGGTCAAGGTTTTCTTCAAACAAGCTTGGTTGAAGTCTCTAACTATGATTTGAAATGCATCAGGACAAGTTAGACCACAAAAGGCAATGAAACTTCACATTTTAATTTATTTCTCTTGCTGTCAATGTGGCTCAGTTGATAGGTCTCTCAGGTCTTTGCATTGCAAGGTTGCAGGTTTAATCTCCCCTGTAATCCACACTAATAAAAGAGAGGGAACAGAGCAGATTTGCTGGAAAACCAGTAGCATAGGGCTTTGGTATTTCAGAGCAGGGAAGGCTGAGGGTGATTTAGTTGAAAGGCCTTGGTGAAGTAACAGAGCAAAACTGTCTATCAGTGACAGGAGATTAAAGTTGATTGACAACAGAACCAGAGGTGGAAAAGAGGAAGCAATTTTTTTAATGCCAAGTGTCGTTGTGATCTGAAGCACGTGAATGGTGTGAAATGTATGTTGAAAAGGAACAGCTGAAGGGGTAACATAGCCTGGCCAATAGGGAAAGGGAAAGGGGTAGCTGAAGGGAAAGGAGCATTGGGAGTGAGTTCAACTGGATTGCTCTTAAAGAGAACAAATGACAAACTGCTGGGGAACTCAGAGGAGAGAAGAGTAGAAATAGTGACAGAGGTGGCAGGTGATAGGTGGAGGGAATAAAGGGATGCAGATGATGGAATCTGATTGGAAAGGAAGGTGGAGCATGGAACAAAATGAAGGAGGAGGGGTGGGCAGATGGGAACATTAGGGTGAAGGGGACCCAGCAGAAGAAGTGTGTGGGTGGTGGGCATCAGTGTATGTAGTCAGTGGTGATGGATAGTTCATCTAACCTGTGAGAAAGAGAGATCAAGAAAGGGGTCAGTGTGGTCAGCAACGCTCCAAGTGGATATGAGGGAAATGTGAAATTTGGTAGACCGCCTCCATCTACTTATCACTCCTCCTCACCAGGATCCACTCATTGCCTGCCAGCTCTTGTTCCACCTTTTCTTTTCACCTCTTTACACTGGCCGTCTCTACTCTATCTTATAGTCCAGAGAAAGGGTCTCACCTCACAAGATGCAATGAGGTCAAAAAGAAGAAGCAGAATCTGGGATAACATTTGGCTTGTACTTTTTGTAAAAGGCAGAATAACTATATAGATTGATAAAGAGTCTGGAAAACAAACCGTAACACAGGGGCATGTGCATGAGCCATGGAGCTTAGTGGGAAGCTCCCTCATGTCTAGGTACGAAGATGTATGGGCCACAACTCAGCGGGAAGCTTTCTCACCTCCATCTGAAGGTGATAAGCAGCAACTCGGTGAGAAGGCCTCTCAAGACCGTCTGAAGCTGTATGAACTACACCTCAGCAGGATGCTCCCGCATCTCCAAGCCTGAATGCCATGGGTGTAAGCTCAGCCCCAGAGATATGACCACAAAAATCTCCTGTAGAGTTCATCAGTGCAAGAGGTGTTAGTTGGGTGTGGTATGACGAAGTACATATTTGGTTATGTTACTGGAATCCATGAGATTCAGCTAATGATCTTGAGACACCATGGGAGCTGGTCAACCGATAGTCAGTTAATTAAATAGACAGTGAAACCAATAAGTTTTGCAAAATTCTACCCAATAAATTTGGTCCTGGAAAGAAAAGATACTGCCCTTCCTCCAACAGTTTTCCCAAGCCCACCAGTATATGTCCTGTAAAATGACCATTCATTTCATTGGTGAAAGAGATTAAGTATCTCCCTTAAGTATTAAGGGAGTTGAGAAAAAGGACCGCAAAGGTAGTAATCTCGGGATTACTGCCTGTGCCACGCGACAGTGAGAGTAGGAATGCGATGAGGTGGAGGATAAATGCGTGGCTGAGGGATTGGAGCAGGGGGCAGGAATTCAAGTTTTTGGATCATTGGGACCTCTTTTGGCGCAGGCATGACCTGTACAAAAAGGACGGGTTGCACTTGAATCCTAGGGGGACCAATATCCTGGCAGGGAGATTAGCGGGGGCTACTGAGGTGACTTTAAACTAGAATGGTTGGGGGGTGGGAATCAAATTAAAGAGGCTAGGCGTGAGGAGGTTAGTTCACTACAGGGGGATGGGAACCAGTGCAGAGAGACAGAGGGGTGTAAAGTGAGGGTAGAAGCAAAAAGTACTATGGAGAAAAGTAAAAGTGGCAGGCCGACAAATCCAGGGCAAGCATTAAAAAGGGCCACTTTTCAGCATAATTGTATAAGGGCTAAGAGTGTTGTAAAAGAGCGCCTGAAGGCTTTGTGTGTCAATGCAAGGAGCATTCGTAATAAGGTGGATGAATTGAAAGTGCAGATTGTTATTAATGATTATGATATAGTTGGGATCACAGAGACATGGCTCCAGGGTGACCAGGGATGGGAGCTCAACGTTCAGGGATATTCAATATTCAGGAGGGATAGACATGAAGGAAGGGGAGGTGGGGTGGCGTTGCTGGTTAAAGAAGAGATTAACGCAATAGAAAGGAAGGACATAAGCCGGGAAGATGTGGAATCGATATGGGTAGAGCTGCGTAACACTAAGGGGCAGAAGACGCTGTTGGGAGTTGTGTACAGGCCACCTAACAGTAGTAGTGAGGTCGGAGATGGTATTAAACAGGAAATTAGAAATGTGTGCAATAAAGGAACAGCAGTTATAATGGGTGACTTCAATCTACATGTAGATTGGGTGAACCAAATTGGTAAAGGTGCTGAGGAAGAGGATTTCTTGGAATGTATGCGGGATGGTTTTTTGAATCAACATGTCGAGGAACCAACTAGAGAGCAGACTATTCTGGACTGGGTTTTGAGCAATGAGGAAGGGTTAATTAGCAATCTTGTCATGAGAGGCCCCTTGGGTAAGAGTGACCATAATATGGTGGAATTCTTCATTAAGATGGAGAGTGACATAGTTAATTCAGAAACAAAGGTTCTGAACTTAAAGAGGGGTAACTTTGAAGGTATGAGACGTGAATTAGCTAAGATAGACTGGCAAATGACACTTAAAGGATTGACGGTGGATATGCAATGGCAAGCAATTAAAGGTTGCATGGATGAACTACAACAATTGTTCATCCCAGTTTGACAAAAGAATAAATCAAGGAAGGTAGTACACCCGTGGCTGACAAGAAAAATTAGGGATAGTATCAATTCCAAAGAAGAAGCATACAAATTAGCCAGAGAAAGTGGCTCACCTGAGGACTGGGAGAAATTCAGAGTTCAGCAGAGGAGGACAAAGGGCTTAATTAGGAAGGGGAAAAAAGATTATGAGAGACAACTGGCAGGAAACATAAAAACGGACTGTAAAACCTTTTATAGATATGTAAAAAGGAAAAGACTGGTAAAGACAAATGTAGGTCCCCTGCAGACAGAAACAGGTGAATTGATTATGGGGAGCAAGGACATGGCAGACCAATTGAATAATTACTTTGGTTCTGTCTTCACTAAGGAGGACATAAATAATCTTCCAGAAATAGTAGGGGACAGAGGGTCCAGTGAGATGGAGGAACTGAGCGAAATACATGTTAGTAGGGAAGTGGTGTTAGGTAAATTGAAGGGATTGAAGGCAGATAAATCCCCAGGGCCAGATGGTCTGCATCCCAGGGTGCTTAAGGAAGTAGCCCAAGAAATAGTGGATGCATTAGTGATAATTTTTCAAAACTCGTTAGATTCTGGACTAGTTCCTGAGGATTGGAGGGTGGCTAATGTAACTCCACTTTTTAAAAAAGGAGGGAGAGAGAAACCGGGGAATTATAGACCGGTTAGCCTAACGTCGGTGGTGGGGAAACTGCTGCAGTCAGTTATCAAGGATGTGATAACAGCACATTTGGAAAGCGGTGAAATGATCGGACAAAGTCAGCATGGATTTGTGAAAGGAAAATCATGTCTGACGAATCTCATAGAATTTTTTGAGGATGTAACTAGTAGAGTGGATAGGGGAGAACCAGTGGATGTGGTATATTTGGATTTTCAGAAGGCTTTTGTCAAGGTCCCACACAGGAGATTAGTGTGCAAACTTAAAGCACACGGTATTGGGGGTAAGGTATTGGTGTGGGTGGAGAGTGGTTAGCAGACAGGAAGCAAAGAGTGGGAATAAACGGGACCTTTTCAGAATGGCAGGCAGTGACTAGTGGGGTACCGCAAGGCTCAGTGCTGGGACCACAGTTGTTTACAATATATATTAATGACTTGGATGAGGGAATTAAATGCAGCATCTCCAAGTTTGCGGATGACACGAAGCTGGGTGGCAGTGTTAGCTGTGAGGAGGATGCTAAGAGGATGCAGGGTGACTTGGATAGGTTGGGTGAGTGGGCAAATTCATGGCAGATGCAATTTAATGTGGATAAATGTGAAGTTATCCACTTTGGTGGCAAAAATAGGAAAACAAATTATTATCTGAATGGTGGCCGATTAGGAAAAGGGGAGGTGCAACGAGACCTGGGTGTCATTATACACCAGTCATTGAAAGTGGGCATGCAGGTACAGCAGGCGGTGAAAAAGGCGAATGGTATGCTGGCATTTATAGCGAGAGGATTCGAGTACAGGAGCAGGGAGGTACTACTGCAGTTGTACAAGGCCTTGGTGAGACCACACCTGGAGTATTGGGTGCAGTTTTGGTCCCCTAATCTGAGGAAAGACATCCTTGCCATAGAGGGAGTACAAAGAAGGTTCACCAGATTGATTCCTGGGATGGCAGGACTTTCATATGAAGAAAGACTGGATGAACTGGGCTTGTACTCGTTGGAATTTAGAAGATTGAGGGGGGATCTGATTGAAACGTATAAGATCCTAAAGGGATTGGACAGGCTAGATGCAGGAAGATTGTTCCCGATGTTGGGGAAGTCCAGAACGAGGGGTCACAGTTTGAGGATAGAGGGGAAGCCTTTTAGGACTGAGATCAGGAAAAACTTCTTCACACAGAGAGTGGTGAATCTGTGGAATTCTCTGCCACAGGAAACAGTTGAGGCCAGTTCATTGGCTATATTTAAGAGGGAGTTAGATATGGCCCTTGTGGCTATGGGGATCAGGGGGTATGGAGGGAAGGCTGGGGCGGGGTTCTGAGTTGGATGATCAGCCATGATCATAATAAATGGCGGTGCAGGCTCGAAGGGCCGAATGGCCTACTCCTGCACCTATTTTCTATGTTTCTATGTCTATGTTTCTATCAGAAATGTCCTCACTTGAGACATAATGTGTTCTATTCCAAGGAGTGCCATGGCAGTGTAACGGTTAACATGACGCCATCACAGCCCAGGGCTTCGGAGTTCAGAGTTCAGTTCCAGCTCCACTCTAAGGAGTTTGTACATTCTCCCTGTGTTCTGGTTTCCTCCCACAGTCCAAACATGTACTGGTTAGGAGGTTAAATGGTCATTATAATTTTTTGCTATGATTAGGCTAAGGTTAAACAGATGGGTTGCTGGGCAGAGCAGCTTGTTGGCTTGGAAGGGCCTGTTCCATGCTGTACCACTAAATAAAATAAATAAATAGAAATAAATTTAAAAGTAAATGAGGCCCTAATGTTGAAGTTTCCACAACATTATTACAAAGATCATGGGACTCTACCTGGTGACCAGACTGATATTTATCCCTTACTTAACCTCATTAAACAAAATTAGTTTATCTAGACATTACACACTACTAGATGTGGGAGCTTGCTGTGCGAAAGCTCCCAATATCTGGAGAAGAGGAATTTCGGAGTCATATACTTTGATAGTAAATGAACCTTTGAACCTTTGAAAAAATGAGTAGTCACATTTTCCACACAGCAATTATGGCTACACTTCAATAGTATTTAACCGATTGTGACAAGCTTTGAGATGTTCTGAAGGGTATGTGAACAGTGCTATAGAAATACAAGTCTTTCTATTTTCCTTCAAATTGGAAAGGTGGATAGAATTTAAATGCTGAACAGGAGGATAATGAATATGATTGGGTGGGCCTTCACTGTAGAAGGTGAGGATAATTTGAGGGAAGCAAACATCAAAAGTATTCCACAGAGTAAATTTGTCGATCAAATGTCAAAATGCAGCAGACGGGAAGCATGGTGGTGACTCTAGTAGAACTGCGTACTCACAGCTCCAGTGACCTGCATTCACCTCTGACCACTGTTCCCCCTAAGTTACATGGGTGTGCAGCCGCGCAGTAACTAAAATGCTCCCACACACATAGCCTTTGTTGCCACGCGGCTGAAATTTTCTTTTATATAAGGTTAATATAATCTTGAAACTATTTCAATATTACTTTGAAAGTATTTGAAGAACTGTCAATACTTGTTGACATCATTGGAACATTTCAAGCTTTTAGTGCTGACTGTAAACATGGATTCAGTCTCATGAATTCAATCAAATGTAGATCCAGAAACAGACCAGAAGTGGAACATTTGGGTAATCTAATGAGGAGTAGGACATAAGAAATTGATTTGGACAACATTATAGACAATAGATTTGTAATAAAGACAGATGAAAAAAGGTTTATGTAATATGAATTTTTTTCTTTGTTGTACTGTATTTCATTCTACCCTTCAATTAATAAATAACATTGAAAATATATGATTTTTCAATTTTCATTCAAAATATTCAAAGTGTGTATATTACAAAAATATATATAAAGTACCACGCAGTTTACAGGCTATGTAAAAATTTCATAGTTCTAGCAATGGTTGGTCCAACAGCTGTAAATTAGAGGGAACGTTCACCATGGCCTCCAATAAAAGGATTACTCATTCTCCCCGTGATGGTGTCAGGGGTATCCTAGTTTACTCCTATATTTTACCAACAATGTAGTCCATCTGCCAGACCCTTGCCCACTTACTTAGCCTATCTATATTTTTCTGCAACCTCTCCACATCCTTTGCACAATTTTCTTTTCCTCTCAGTTTAGTGTATTTAGAATACTTAAATATATCATACTCGATCCCCTAATGTAAAGAAAAAATTCCCCCCCCCCACCCCCGAAAGAAAGGACAGCACAATAGGGAGAGTTCAGCAAAGGATTAGCTGATTGATTCTGGGATGGCAGGTTTGCCCTGTGTTCTCTTAAGTTTGCAAGAGCAATTTTCAACCTCATTGAAACATATTTAATTGTTCTTTCTTTTTAAATCTTTTTATTGAATAAGTATACAAAAGGGTAAGCCATATAGGCACTAATACACTGTTAGAATATAATAAAATTACAAGAGATATTAATACAGAAAAAAAAGTGATACAAACAATGTAATTTAAACATAACATACTAAGGTAACATAATAGTATACTAATTTATATATATATATCAATAGAGAAAAGAAAAAACCCCTCCCAAAAAAAACCCACCGTGCAACTAAACTAAAAGCAAAGCAAAGCAATGGGCTAACTTGGAACCAAATAGAGTTAAAGAACTTAAAATCACGTCCTCAAACCCGACCTCCATTAAAAACAGTAAAAAAAAACAAGAAGGGTATATAAATATGGAGCAAAAAAAGAGAAGAAAAAAAAATTACATTAAATGAAAATATTGAATAAAAGATCTCCAGGTCTGTTCAAATTTAGGTGAGGAATCATAAAGATTACTTCTAATTTTCTCCAAATTCAAGCATAATATCGTCTGAGAAAACCAAAAAAAGGTGGTTGGAGCATTAAGCTCTTTCCAATGTTGTAAGATACATCTTTTCGCCATTAAAGTAAGAAATGCAATCATTCTACGGGCTGAAGGAGAGAGATTACTGGAAATTTTAGGTAGTCCAAAGATAGCAGTAATAGGGTGAGGAGAGATATCTATATTCAATACCTTTGAGATAATATTAAAAATGTCTCTCCAAAAAGTTTCCAGAGTAGGACAAGACCAAAACATATGAGTTAAAGAGGCTATCTGCTCAGGACATCTATCACAAAAAGGATTAATATGAGAATAAAAGCGAGCTAATTTATCTTTGGATATATGTGCTCTATGAACAACTTTAAATTGAATTAGGGAATGTTTAGCACAGATAGAGGAAGTATTGACTAATTGTAAAATCTGCCCCCAGTCATCCACAGAAATGATAGACCCCAATTCCTGTTCCCAATCTACCCTACTCTTATCAAATGGAGCTTTCCTAAGTTTCATAATAATATTATAAATCATAGCCGATGCACCTTTCTGACATGGATTAAGGTTAATTATAGTATCTAAAATGTAAGTAGGAGGAAGCATTGGAAAAGAAGAAAGTATAGTACTTAGGAA
The DNA here is from genome assembly GCF_030028105.1 of Mobula birostris. Lineage (NCBI taxonomy): Eukaryota > Metazoa > Chordata > Chondrichthyes > Myliobatiformes > Myliobatidae > Mobula > Mobula birostris. Next base: position 47,258,234 of record NC_092387.1, on the reverse strand, counting down.
ATTTCTAACTTGTAGATATCTAAAAAAATGTATTCTTGATAAATTATATTTATTAGATAATTGTTCAAAAGACATAAGGGAACCATCTAAAAATAAATCCAAAAGCCGTGAAATACCCTTAGTCTTCCAAATTTGAAAAGCACGATCTGTAAAAGAGGGAGGAAGAAATATGTTACCTAAAATAGGAATCGCTAGCCCAAATTGGCTAAGATCAAAAAATTTTCTAAATTGAAACCAAATACGTAAGGTATATTTAACTATTGGGTTAGATACCTGTTTAAGGCATTTCAAATCAAAAGGAAGAGAGGAACCTAAAATAGAACCAAGTGTATAGCCCTGAACAGTTTGTAATTCCAATGCTACCCATTTAGGAATGGATAGTATATCCTGATCAAGTAACCAAAATTTCATATGTCGAATATTGATTGCCCAATAATAGAATCTAAAGTTAGGTAATGCTAAACCTCCATCTCTCTTAACTTTCTGTAAATGTATTTTACCCAGTCTCGGGTTTTTATTTTGCCAAATAAATGAAGAAATTTTTGAGTCAACTTTATCAAAAAAATATTTTGGAACAAAAATCAGTAATGCCTGAAATATATATAGAGATTTTGGCAGAAAAAACATCTTAACTGCATTAATACGACCAATCAAAGTTAAGTATAAAGGAAACCATTTAGATGAAAGTTGAATAATATGGTCAATTAAGGGTAAAAAGTTAATTTTAAATAAATCTTTGTGTTTACAAGTAATTTTAATCCCAAGATATGAAAAATAATTATTAATCAATTTAAACGGAAAGTTATGATATAAGGGAAGTTGTTTATTAATCGGGAAAAGTTCACTCTTACTAAGATTTAATTTATAACCTGAAAAGAGACTAAATTGTGCTAATAACTCTAAAACAGCAGGGATGGATTTTTGAGGATTAGAAATATATAAAAGTAAGTCATCAGCATAGAGTGATATTTTATGGGACTTTAAGCCCCGAGTTATCCCAGTAATATTTGAAGATTCTCGAATGGCAATTGCAAGAGGTTCTAATGCAACATCAAATAATAAAGGACTAAGAGGACAGCCTTGTCGAGTACCTCGAAAAAGAGGGAAAAAAGGTGAGCTTAGAGAGAAACATATTTAATTGTTAAGGGATTTAACAAGATAAATGCAAGGGTAACATAGACAAAATGCTGGAAGAATTCAACAGGTCAGACAGAGTCTATGAAAAATAAGTGTTCTCCAATACTGATGAAGGGTGTCAGCCAGCAACATCAGCTCTTTATCTCTTTCCATAGCTGCTGCCAGCATTTCCAGCATTTTGTGTGTATCCCTAGATTTCCAGCATCTGCAGATCCTCCTGTATTTATAAATGCAAGGACGATGGGTTTTTCTGGCAGCAGTCTCAAGTAAAGATTTGTCCACTTAGAATTGAGATGGAAGTAATTTATTTACCTTGAGAGTCAGTGGCTGTTTAGAATTCTTTATCCATGAGAGCTTCGCTGAGTTTCAAGATACAGTTCAGTAGACAGTTGGACATTTCGTGAATCAAAGAAAATTAGATTAATGCAGGTATGCAGCGCTGAGGTAAAAAAATCAGCAGAATGGTGAAATAGGAGAAAAGTTCAAAGTTCAAAGTAAATTTATTATCAAAGTATATATAGTATATATCGCCATATACAACACTGAGATTCATTTTCTTAAGGAATTCATAGTAAATACAAGAAACCCTACAGGATCGATGAAAGACTACCCCCAACAGCACAACTAATGTGCAAAAGACAACAAACTGTGCAAATACAAAACAAGAAGAAAAACAAAATAATAATAAATAAATAAGCAATGAGTACTGAGAAAATGAGTTGTAGAATCCTTGAAAATGAGTCTACAGTTTGTGGAAGCAGTGATGGTGAAGTTGCGTGATGTTATCCCTTCTAGTTCAAGAGCCAACTGCGGTAATTACTTTTCCTAAAACTTTTTGCTGACGATCAACACTGGTGCACCTCAGGATGACTCTGTGGCTAGGCATAGCTCAAATACCATCTATAACTTTGCTGATTATACAACCACTGTTGGTAGAATCTCAGGTGGAGACGAGAGGGCGAACAGGAGAGAGACATACCAACTAGTGGAGTGGTGTCGTAGCAACAACCTGACACTGAATGTCAGTAAGACAAAAGAGCTGATTGTGGACTTCAGGGAGGGTAAGACAAAGGAACACATACCAATCTTCATAGAGGGATCAGAAGTGGAAAGAGCGGGCAATTTCAAGTTCCTGGCTGTCAAGGTCTCTGAGGACCTAACCTGGTTCCAACATACCGATGCAGCTATAAAGAAGGCAAGACAATGACTATACTTCATTAGGAGTTTCAAGAGATTTGGTATGTCAACAAATACACTCAAAAACTTCTGTAGATATACTGTGGAGAGCATCACTGTCTGGTATGGGGGGGACGCGGAGGGGTTGGGCTGCTGCACAGGACAGTAAGAAGCTGCAGAAGGTTGTAAATTTAGGCAGCTCCATCTTGGGTACTAGCGTACAAAGTACCAAGGACATCTTCAATGAGTAGTGTCTTAGAAAGGCAGCGTCCATTATTAAGGACCCCCAGCACCCAGGACATGCCCTTTTCTCACTGTTACCATCAGGAAGGAGATACAGAAGCCTGAAGGCACACAGTCAGTGATTCAGGAACAGCTTCTTCCCCTTTACCATCCGGTTCCTAAATGGACATTGACTCTTTGGATTCTACCTCACTTTTTTAAATCTACAGTATTTCTGATTTTTTGCACATTTGTTTAATCTATTCAATATATGTATACTGTAATTAATTTACTTATAATTATTATTTTTATTTTATTTATGATTTTTTTTTCTCTCTTTTATATTATGTATTGCATTAAACTGCTGCTGCTAAGTTAACAAATTTCGCGACACATATGCCAGTGATTCTGATTCTGAAACTGGTGGTGTGGGTCCTGAGGGTCATGTACCTTCTTCCTGATGCCAGCAGTGAGAAGAGAGCATGAGTTGGATGGTCGGGGCCCTTGAAGGTGAATGCTACTCTCCTGCAGCAGCACTCCACGTAGATGTGCTGAGTGGTGGACAGGGTTTTACCCATGGTGGAATGGGTAAAATACACTACTTCTTGTAGGTTTTTCCATTCAAAAGCACTGGTATTTCCATGGCAGGCAATATCCAACGAGTCAATATCTCTCCACTGCACATCTATAGAAGTTTGTCAAAGATTTAGATGATATCCTGAACCTTTGCAAACTTCTAAGAAAGTAGAGCCGCTGCTGTGCTTTCTTCATAATAGCACTTATGTGTTGCACCCAGGACAGACCCTCTGAAATTGTAACACTGAGGAATTTAAAGTTGCTGACCCTCTCCACCTCTGGTGGAGAGTCCTGTTGAGGAGCGGCTATGGACTTCTCATTTCTTCTCCTGAAATGAACAGTCAGCTCCGTGTTCTGAATAGTCTACTCTTGCTTCTATTTCTTATGTTTTATAACCATAGCTGTCACTCTGCTGCTGAGGGAGTCAATGTAGAACAGGTATGAGAGGTTGAGAGGCCTGGTCTTCCTTCTGTTTTATAGTTTCTTAAGTTATCAGAGAAAATTAAAATCTGAGATAGATCAGATCTGAGGATAATCCTGATTCACGTCATGTAAAATCAGTATTCACTACCGTGAATTTAATATAGCTTTCTGATCTCTATGTGCTGAGATGTCATCAATTTTAACATCAACATAATTTAACACAAATGTTGCTTGTTGATAAACTCGCTGACATTTTTAGCCTTACTGGGAATTCATTTCCACCCCATCAAAGTTACGGTCAAGTTTATTGTCAGATACACAAGTTCAAATATGCGCAGATTCAATGAAAAACTGACTTGCAGCAGCATTACAGGCCAATAATGTCAGATATGCAGCATTCGCAAGAAGAAAAACATAAATTAAATGTAAAATATGCACAATTTTACAAGAAAACAACACAATTAGAGCGAAAAGGCCCACTGTGTTGCTATACTCAAGCAGTGTTTAGCTTGTGCCAGATGGTTCAAGAACTGAATGGTTGAAGGGAAATACCCTTTCCCATAGGTACTGCCTGGCCTGCTGAGTTCATGCGTGTTGCTTGGATTTCCAGCATCTGCAGGTTTACCCTTGTCTGTGGTTGAAGAGAAGTAATTGTTCTTGAACCGGTTGGTGAGGGACTTCAGACTTAATATACCTCCAGCCCAATGTTGCTATGAAGGATTAGCATGGTTGGGGATATGTTGGGATCTTTGATGATAGAATTTGCTTTTTTGAGGCAGCAGCTCCTGTAGAACCACCAATAATGCTTGCCACTCCACCTCTGCAATCTCTTCCAGGCCTGTGATCCTCCATGATCTGTCTCTTCCTCCAGTTTTAGAGCATCCCCAGGTTAAATCACTTCAGCTGCCAAGATTGAGTTCTGAATTCCCTTCTTAAATCTGTCCATTGTTTAGGCATTCTTTTAAACTAAACTTCTTCAACAGTATTTGATCAGCATCCCTAATATTTTCTCATCTGCCTTAGTGTCAAAGTATAGTTAGAAAAATACCAATGGTGATTAGTCTTTAAAGATATAAACTGAACAGTTGTTATTGAAAAATATTGAGTAAGAACATTGAACAAAGAACATTACAGCACAATATTCCATTTGTCTATTAGCGCCTAGCTAGTGCAGTGAAAATGGATCCAGGGTCAGTATTGTGCTCTTCACGTCCGATGTTAGTATTCTGGGAGATCTCCAGTCTTCCTGGTAATGTCTGTGTAAAGTGCAGCTCCTTTCAGAACCTGGAGATGCAGCAGGTTGATCTGAGGCTCATACAGGAGAATGAGGAGGTGATGGATAAGAGCTACAGAGAAATAGTCACCCCTAATTGTAGGATTCAGGTAACAGAGTGATTGTCAGGACTGTCAGGAGAAGGAAGGGGAATAATCAGAAGGTATCCAGAGAAAGTTGCTGCCAATATTCTGCTCCCATGTCATAAGGTCTTATGATCTAATATTGTAACAAAGAAACTGGTTGTAGGTTCTGGCCTAGAAGATTATTACAGAGAAGCTAAAGGCCAGAGTTTCCTGAAGATTGTGGTTAGAAATTCCTTCAACTCACCAAGACCAAGTCTTAGGGAGTTTGGGTTTAAGAAAAGAAGGGTGAATCACAAAATTAAACTAAATCAGACCATGTAATCTAAATGCACACAGGGTACATATTGTCTGGCTCTGAGAAGTTCAGAAAGCTTTGCAAATCTGAATTTACATGTTCCCTGAGGGTATCAGTACCCAGACGTCATGTTGGTTCAGTAAGAGTTTGCCTCATTTTCTGTTTGCTTAAGTAAAGGTTAAATGATATTTTGGCCTGTTATTCCTTAAAAAAATTGTCTTTTGTTGACCTTACAAGCACAGAACCCATCAGTTTAAAGTGTAAGGGAGTTACAATAGATAATTTAGATTATACATCATAAGTTGGATTTATCCTTCATTAGATTATGGGGAAGGGTAAAGGACTGATTGAGATCTAGCATGGTATCATTTGGCCAGGCGGTTAATGGCGATCTCTGAAGCTGGCACTGGATAAATGAGCACAAAACCTTGATTATTTAAATATGCTGTAAAAAGGCAGCAGACCCAAAAACAAGCAGCCTTTACATTGTCCGTGTGCATGTTGCCTGGGGGACCACATTAACAAACCTGAATTATTGCATTCTGGGATCAGAATGAATTCTGCTTCCATTAATTCCTGTAGTGTTATTTTATAAAGTTTTTTTTAATGATGATAATGGAACAGTAAAATGCAAGATGAAAGGGTAGTTATAATAGAGATTTTTTTTCCCAAAGGAAACCAAGCATTTGATGTATACATTTGAGCCTATTAATTATATCACAAAAACTTTTTACATCAATTCCAGATGTCGCCATAAAATGGACTGAAAAATTAGCTGGTTTAAAGATGTAAAGACTGACAAACCATACAGTCTTTGACAATGTGAGGTCATTATTTCCTTCCATAAAATATTACCAGTGATGTCATTATAATACAGACACAATGTGCCAAATGACTTCCTTTTGTATTGTACAATTCAATGAAATATCCTGTACTTACAATAACTCCAGTCTTGAAATTACTCTTGATGAGATAATCTGAGGCCTGCATTGGTCAGAGTTAACTATGGATATTGCATTCCAGCTGTCTAGATACGCAAGCCTGGGCAGGATGATATGGAGAGCAAGCTGTTGCCCATGTAGCAAACTCCCCCTCTCCTCGCAACTGATGAACCCAAAGGCAGAGACCGATACAGTTTGGTACCAGCAGTGTCGCAGGAGTTGCCAGTCAGCACTGAACTCAATGTAGGGCTGCCTTAGGAACTCCAGCTCCAGAAACTTCCCTTGTGCTTTACTCCCGTAGCCTTCGCCATGAGTGGGTATAGCCACATGACAGCAGAGGTTTGAGATCAGAGTTTTTCTTCTCCTAGCTGCCAGCTCATATATATATACATACCCGTAGGAAATATGAAGTATGTAGGAAGTGTCCTGACACAGAACATTGACTATACATTTCACTCCAAAGATACAACCTCCAGTTTTTTGCTTTCTCCAGATTCTACCATCTACAGTCTATGACTGGGTCTATAGAACTTTAGTATGCAAGGAACCATGGGAATCAAGGCAGACTATTAATAGTTCGTGGATACAGTCCAGTCCTCATTCCAATAACCCCAATCAGCAATATATTAATGGTCTAACTTTTGATTTTATCAGGAAGCCAGTTGAGGGATAAATTCTGAACAGGGTGCAGGGGAGGATCTCCCCTGATTTTCAAGATAATTTGTGAGATCTTTAACAAAATGTCACTTGCTACCTGTAAAATGTGAGATGAATCCTTAAATCACATAACTAAAGGAGAAAGAAAAACTGCAGAAAAGATATTTCAAAAAAATACATTGTGGTTCTCTCCCTGCCTCTAATGCATAGTTGACACTAATGACTAGAATGGAAAATCCTATGAAAATTAATGGATACGGCCCAGTCCATTATGAATAAAACCCTCCCTACCATTGAGCAGATCGACAGGAAATGTTGTTGCAGGGAGCAGTATCCATCATCAGGGACCCACACTACCCAGGAGATGCTTTCTTCTTGCTGCTGCCATTAGCAAGAAGGTACAGGAGCCTCAGGACTCACTCCGCCAGGTTCAGAAATAGTTATTATCCCTCAACCAATAGGCTGTTGAATCAAAGGGGATAACCTTGCTTAACTTCACTAGCCCCATCATTGAAATGTTCCCACAACCAAGGGACTCACTTTCAAGGGCTCTTCATCTCAAGTTGTCAATATTATTATTATTATTTCTTTCTTCTTATATTTGCACAATTTGTGTCATTTGCACACTGGTTGAACACTCAAGTCAGGGTGGTCTTTCATTGATTTGATTGTGATTATTATTCCATTATGGATTTATTGAGTATGCCCATAAGAAAATGAACCTCCGGGTAGTATATGGTGAGATATATGTACTTAGATAATAAATTTATTTTGAACTTTGAATAGTGAGATGACCACACTGGCCAGTGGAGGCTGGGATAAGCAGGTGTAGACTCCAGACGGAAACATTAAATGGTGGCTATTGTGGGATGGTCAGCTTGTTGGTCATGTTACAGAGAATTTTTAAACCTCTGACTTAGCTCAGTAAATAAGTGTTCGCGGAGGTATTGGGATCAGGTTAAACTCATGAGTGTGTTTCAACTGTGTTGAACTGTCTCTTCATCAGGCCATTTTACAGAAGTTTTATGGATGTTCACTTGTTAATAGTCTGTTGTTTTTTTTTGTAGTAGTCACTAAATCTCTGACACATACAGTACACTTCAGATTTTGATGGCACTGGACTAGCAGATTTTCCAGATTATTGGATGTTATCATCCAAACAAAGTGCAAAGTAAATTTAATTCAAAGTTCACATACTGTACCTCACTATGTACGAACCTGAGATTCATTCTTTTGCAGGCAATCACAGTAAATACAAGAAACAGAATAGAATCGATGAAAGACTGCACCCAACAGTACTGACAAACAATCATGTGCAAAAGACAACAAACTGTGCAAATACAAAAATAAAGAAAAGAAAGAAATTATATTAGTAATAGTAAGTAAATAAGTAATAAATATTAAATAATTCTTTTAAATAATATTAAGAACTTGAGATGAAGAGTCCTTGAAAGTGAATCCATAGGTTATGGGAACAGTTAAAATCAACTCAAATCAAAAATTAAATCAAGTTTAATGTCATTTAGACCATTCTTGATTACAGCAGAATGAGACAGTGTTTCTCTGGGGCCAAGGTACAAAAACGTATATGCGCATTCTAAGTAATGAGAAAGGTGAAAAAAAACATAGTCACGTAAAAAAACAATTTTTTAGAGCAAACTCTTGAGTGGCAAGTACTGCAAATTGATAGTTCCTGGCAGTCCAGCCTGTAATTCTACTGATCCACCACTGGAGGGCGGCACTAATAGAAGAGGCCACTCCCAGCTGACCCCAAACTCCACGCCACAATGCAAGCTCAAGAACTGAGGCCTAGTCCTAGCTACAACCAAGACAATATTGCTGCCTCACTGCCTGTCTCACCATCAAGGGAAGCAGGCTTGCGGCAATCAATGTCCAACAGGATCTTGTGATCGCAAAAGAAATGTCCAAGATAGTTACTCACGGTTTCACTGCACGCCGTCTTCGCGCCAATTTGAAGGCACCAACTCGGCTCAACCTTCCCGGCCCGACGGCACAATTCAACTTCCCCGGCTCGGTAGCCCCATGGCCCGATTCAACATCCCCATCCCAACGGGCCGATTGAACCTCCCCAGCCTGACTGGCCAACTCACCTTCTCCGAACCGCTGGCCAGATACTCCAAACAACGAGCAGCTCACTGATGCGGTGGGCCTGTTGTAAAGGTAGTTATTGGTGTAAAGAATAGTCTTATTATGGATAAAAAAAAACACATTTAACAAGGAAAAAAGCACCTTTGGTTGGCTCTCAAGAGGCCACTGCATGTATACGTTCTGCTATCTTACTGGAAGGTGAAGTGATGGGGTGAGTGAAGTTATCCTCTCTGGTTCAAGAGTCTGATGGCTGAGGGGTAATAGACGTTCCTGAACCTGGTGGTGTGGGTCCTGAGGCTTCTGTACCTTCTTCCTGATGGCAGCAGTGAGAAGAGAGCATGGCCTGGATGGTTGGAGTCCTTGTTGATGGATGTTGCTTTCTTGCGACAGCGCATCATGCAGGTATGCCCGATGGTGGGGAGGGATTTACCCGTGATGGACTGGACTCTATCCACTACTTTTTGTTGGCTTTTTCATTCAAGGGCATTGGTGCTCCCATGTCAGACCATGATGCAATGAGTCACTATACTTTCTAGAAGTTCATAAATTTTTAGATGATATGCCAAATCTTTGTCAACTTCTAAGGAAGTAGAGCTGCTGCCGTGCTTTCTTTGAAATGGCGCTTGCCTACTGGACCTAGGACAGATTCTCTGAAATGATAACACCAAGGAAACTAAAGCTACTAACCCTCTTCACCCCTGATCTCCCGATGAGGATTGGCTCATGGACCTCTGGTTTCCTCCACCTGAATTCAATAATGAATTCTGAACTCAACACACTTTAATTTCACTTTTTTATGGTGGCATAAACATACAGTGGTGTACGATTACAATGAAACTGGTAAGTTTAGTGGGAGCAAAAACTAAAGCCAAGTGAGTTTAAAGGGAGCATGAGGACAAAACCTTTTAAGTTTAGCTTGTATGTTTCAAGTTGTCAGAACAGGGTGAAACATGTGCTGAACATGTCCTTACCTTAGAACTACTGAGGCTTACCCATAGCCCTCTATTTTTCTAAACTCCATGTATCCATCCAGGAGTCTCTTAAAAGATCCTATCGTATGCACCTCCACCATTGCCGCTGGCAGCCCATTCCACACACTCACCACTCTCTGCGTAAGAAACTTACCCCGACATTTCTTCTGTACCTACTTCCAAGCACCTTAAAACTGTGCCCTCTTGTGCTAGCCATTTCAGCCCTGGGAAAAAGCCTCTGACTATCCACACAATCAATGCCTCTCATTATCTGTACACCTCTATCAGGTCACCACTCATCTTCCGTCGCTCCAAGAAGAAAAGGCCGAGTTCACTCAACCTATTCTCATGAGGCATGCTCCTCAATCCAGACAACATCCTTGTAAATCTCGTCTGCACCCTTTCTATGGTTTCCACGTCTACTTAGAATCTATGGATTCTACAAACGGTACATATGACTTCAGACCTATTCACAGTCCTGACCCCTGATGTTCTCAGCCCTGAACCTCACACTATACTTGCATTCTGGACATTTTGGCTCACTATCTAGATTACTGAGTGTCAAACTATTGATATTTCCAATCAAGCATACAAGGGTTTCATGATATTAACTGCTAATGAAGAACTGAATCAATGTCAGTGATATCTCCCAAACCAACATTCCTAGTACTTACACTTGCAGCTATACTCTGCAAAACAATGATTTTTCAGCATTCCCAACCACAAAACCTATCTGGTCCTATTCATTATGATTCATTAAGGATGCCTCTCCCCTCCTCTACGGACCGTGCCTTTCAATTTTGGAAGACTAATAATATATCATGGTTTTTGGACTTATTTTCAGATGGCTCCCTCATGTCTTTTGAACAGTTATCTAACAAATGCAATTTACCAAGAATACATTTCTTTAGATATTTGCAAGTTAAATATTTCCTAAATACCATACTTTCTTCCTTTCCGGCGTTACCCCCTACAAATATTTTAGATGCTATCATTAATCTTAACCCGTGTCGGAAAGGTGTAATGGCTACTATTTATAATACTATCATGAAACTTAGGAAAGCATTCGATAAGATTAGGACTGACTGGGAAAAGGAATTGGGCCTTACTATCCCGGCTGGTGACTGGGCTCATATTTTACAACTTGTTAATACTTCCTCTATCTGTTCCAAACACTCCTTAATTCAACTTAAAGTGGTCCATAGAGCACATATGTCTAAAGATAAATTAGCTCATTTTTACTCTCATATTAACCCTCTTTGTGATAGATGTCATGGGGAGATAGCTTCCTTGGACCCACATGTTTTGGTCTTGTCCTACTCTGGAAACTTTTTGGAAAGACATTTTTAATATTATCTCAAAGGTTTTGAATAGTGATATTTCTCCCCATCCTATTACTGCTATCTTTGGATTACCTAAAACTTCTAGTAATTTATCTCCCTCAGCACGTAGAATGATTGCATTTCTTACTTTAATGGCGAAAAGATGTATTCTACAATATTGGAAGGAGATTAATGCCCCAACTCTCAAACGATACTGTGTCTAAATTTGGAAAAAGTCAGAAGTAATCTTTATGATACTTCAGTTAAATTTGAACAGACCTGGAGATCTTTTATTCAATATTTTCATTGAATGTAACTTTTTTTTCTCTCTCTGATCATACATACACTCCCTTTGTGGACTTTATCTGTTATTAGCAGAGGTCGGGTTTGAGGACGTGATTGTTTAATTTGTTCAAGTCTACTATTTACCTAGTTAGCCCATTGCTTTGCTTTGTAGGTTAGTTGCACGGTAGATTTTTTTGGGGGGTTTTTTCCCCGTGTTTTTCTTCTCGTTCTATCGATATATATATATATATGGAAAATTAGTATAGAACTATATTACCTTGTTATTTTATAACTAACTTACATTGTTTGCATTGTTTTTTTTGTATTAATATTACTTGTATATTTATATCTTAACAATGTATTGGTTGCTATATCATTTACCTTTTCTGTACTAATTCAATAAAAAGATTTAAAAAGAAAGAAAGAAAGAAGGATGCTTTGGAAGCATAGCGAATAGCGTAACACTTTAACTGCTCTGGAGTCCTGGAGCTCAGAGTTCACTTCCAGTGCCATCAGTAAGGGGTTTTTCAGTTCTCCCAGTGACCACATGGGTTTCCTCTGGGTACTCTGGTTACCTCCCACCGTCCAAAGATGTATCAGTTAGTAGGTTAACTAGTCATTGCAAATTGTCCTGTGATTAGGCTAGTGTTTAAATGTCTTTGGGCCAGAAGGGCCTGTTCCACACAGTATCTCTAAATAAATAAAAATCTATCATGTCATCTAGGTTAAATAATGCAAATTGCAATCACAGAATGATCTTTTTTTCATCAAGTGCCTTGGGTATCATCATCTACCAATCATGAATATCTCTGGGCATTTTAAAATCTTTTCAAACATTATCTTTTTCTATTAAATTTGATCTGTTCCTTAAAATGTGTGTGCGCTAGAGCACTTTCCTCCTTGTCCAAATGATAGTGAGTTATCTTTTCAACAGGTCATTCTACCAAATGACTTATGAAGGGTGGTTAGCTGATGCTGGAATTCCCCAGGTTACAACAAAGTTCTATTCCTGAAGACTGTTAATGACCAAAACTGTTTATCCACCTGGTGGCCACTCTTTTAGGTAACTCCTGTGCCCAATAAAGTGGCCACTGAGTGTATGTTTGTGGTCTTCTGCTCATCCATTTCAAGATTCAACATCCTCAAAATGTTGGCAGTACTCAGTAGGTCAGGCAGCATCCACCATTTTGTGTGTGTAATTTGGATTTCCAGCATCTGCAGTTTTTCTTGTCAAGGTTCAACATGCTGGCATATGTTGTGGAATTGACAGTACCATGGGAAGATGGTGTCGAAGAAGCTTATGAGAGGAAAAAGACCAAGTACTCTGAACTGGCAAATGAAGCTGCCCAGAATGGCTGGAAGACCAAGATTTTCCCTGTAGAAGTGGGATGCAGAGGATTCATTGCTACATCTACGACCAGTCTATTGAAGAAGATGGGGGTGAAGGGTCATTCCCTCCAACAAGCAATCAAATCCTTGTCAAATGCAGCAGAAGAAAGCAGCAATTGGATTTGGATTAAAAGGAAAGACAACTGGGCTGCAAGATGAAGACAGGAGGGTATGGAACTGAGGGGTGTGTATCTGGGACGCCAGGTAGCACGGTTGAGCCCTCTGGAGACTTCGTGGACTAATCAACGAAACGTTAAAGCAGGAGGGTGCCCACCTGATGACCCCGATGATGTACCTACCCTCCCTCCTTGTCGCCACTCCAAACCCACTGCCAACATCGAGAGTGCCAATTAACCATAGGGATTGAAACATCAAGTCCTAGTAGCTCTACTGTGTGTTCAGTATCAGAATCAGAATCAGGTTTATTATCACCGGCATGTGACGTGAAATTTGTTAACTTAGCAGCAGCAGTTCAATGCAATACATAATCTAGCAGAGAGAGAGAAAAAAATAATAAATAAAATAATAATAATAATAAGATAATAATACTAAATAAACTAATCAATTACATATATTGAATAGATTAAAAAAAACTTGCAAAAACAGAAATACTGTATATTTTTTTAAAATGAGGTAGTGTCCAAAGATCTAATGTTCATTTAGGAATCAGATAGCAGAGGGGAAGAAGCTGGTCCTGAATTGCTGAGTGTGTGCCTTCAGGCTTCTGTATCCCCTACCTGATGGTAACAGTGAGAAAAGGGCATGCCCTGGGTGCTGGAGGTCCTTAATAACGGACGCTGCCTTTCTGAGACACTGCTCCCTGAAGATGTCCTGGGTACTTTGTAGGCTAGTACTCAAGATGGAGCTGACCAGATTTACAACCTTCTGCAGCTTCCTTCGATCCTGTGCAGTAGCCCCTCCATCCCAGACAGTGATGCAGCCTGTCAGAATGTTCTCCATGGTACAACTATGGAAGTTTTTGAGTGGATTTTTTGACATGCCAAATCTCTTCAAACTCCGAATAAAGTATAGCCACTGTCTTGCCTTCTTTATAACTACATCAATATGTTGGGACCAGGTTAGATTCTCAGAGATCTTGACACCCAGGAACTTGAAGCTGCTCACTCTCTCCACTTCTGATGCCTCAGTAAAGATTGGAATGTGTTCCTTTGTCTTACCCTTCCTGAAGTCCACAATCACGTCCTTCGTCTTACTGACATTGAGTGCCAGGTTGTTGCTGCGGCACCATTCCACTAGTTGGCATATCTCATTCCTGTATTGTGTGTGCGCGCACCTAAGATTTTTGCACTGTACTGTATGACGGAGAGCATTCTGACTGGTTGCATCACTGGCTAGTATGGAGACTTCAGTGAAAAGGACTACAAGAGGCTGCAGAATTTTATAGACTCAGTTACTGTAGCTCCATTACAATCACAAACCTCCCCACCAGTGAAGACATCTACAAGAGATGGTGATTCAAGAGGTCTACATCCATCATTAAGAACCCTCACCATTTGGGACATGACTTCTTCTGTTGCTACCATCAGGAAGAAGGAATAGGAGCCTGAAGACCCACAGTCAATGATTCAGGAACAGCTTCTTTCCTCCATCATCTGATTTCTGAAAGGTTCATATACTCATGAATACCATCTCATTATTCCCTTAGGATAAGAGGGGACGACTTCAGGATTGAAGGACGTCCATTTAGAACAGAGATGCGGAGAAAATACTTTAGTCAGAGGGTGGTAAATCTGTGGTATTTGTTGCCATGATCAGCTGTGGAGGCCAAGTCATTGGGTGCATTTAAGGCAGAGATAGATAGGTTCTTGATTAGCCAGGGCATCAAAGGGTATGGGGTGAAGGAAGGGAGTGGGGATGACTGGAAGAAATGGATCAGCCATGGGCCAAATGGCCTACTTTTGCTCCTATATCTTATGGTCTTATGGTCTTTTCAGTACTTTATTTATTTTGGAATTCATAGTAATTTTGTCTTTTCACTGTACAACTCTCATAAAACAACAAATTTCAAGTCATGTGAGATGATGATAATGAACCTCATTCTGATTCTGTATCTGACTCCAAACACCAGAAGCATCCCGTTAATTCTGAACTCTGTCGTGGGAAGAGATTACAAGGTGGACAGAGGAAAAGATCAAGGATGTGCCCAAACCGCCCATGGAAAAAATACAACATCCTCCCTGATCCATCAGATGCTCTAGTTCATCCGAATGACTACCCAAAATAGAGAAGGAATGCTAAAGTGTAATTTGTTCCCTCCAACTCCAATCTAAGTCCATTTGTGATGATCCTGCATTACATTGGTTATGGAAGGTTCATTGAAAACAGTCATAGGATTATAGAAATTTATGTTTTTCTCAATGCAAATCTATTTCCATATATCAGGAAAATATAAAAGCCTTAAGTGATGGAAGTTGTGATCATCTTACAAACTGCTCATCCACCAGCTCATTAGACACCCAATTTCCTTGGGTCGGAGAAGACTCAGTGTCTGAGTCGATAATTGGAGAGTCCTGGGTCAATATCCAGAGGTTGACAAGTCCGAAGGTCAAAGCCTGAACATTGAAGATCAAAGTCAGCGAGACTGAAGGTCAAAGGCCAAAGCTGGCAAGTCTGAGGTCAGGGCCTGAAGGTCAAAAATCAGTATTGGTTTGTCTAGAGGTTGGAAGCCTGATGTTGGCAAGCCTGGGCCCAGGGATTGGGCCTGGCTTGTCTGAGTCTGAATGTCTAGAGCTAAGAACTGGAGGTTGGAGATTGAGAGGCAGCTTGACCTGGAGTAGGAGGCCTGACTGTGTATGTGATTGGGTGGCTGGATGGAAGAGTGGGAAAGGGGCTTGTTCTGCTGCTGTTGTTGTTTGTGTTGTTCTGCTGAGCATTTTGGGTATGCCATGTTGGCACGGAAACGTGTGGCGACACTTGCAGGCTGCTCCCGGCACATCCTTAAGTTGTGCTGGTTGTTAACGCAAATGACAGATTTCACTGAACAAAGATCTAAACTTCTTAGGTCCTTCTTTCAAATTGCCTTTGTTTCTACAAGTGTTGACTCTGCTGTATTTGTTACCATCTTTGAAGTTATTAACATATTATCAGAAAGAATTATGATTTCTGCGTTATCCCATTAGTTACCCAGCACTGATTTCCATAGTAAACCAGTGGTCACAGATAGCTGATCTTTAAAGGCTCCCACCAGCACCCCCAACACCCTTAAACCTCCTTGCAGCTTCCCACCTACTTTATCAATGCCAGTAGATTATCTCTGACAGGAAAAGGTTCAAAGGTTCAAAGGTACAATTTAATGTCAGAGAAATGCATACAATATTCATCCTGAAACGCTTTTTCTTCGCAATCATCCACAAAAACAGAGGAGTGCCCCAAAGAATGAACGGTGGTTAAATGTAAAAGCCCCAAGGTCCCTCCCAGCTCCCCACTCTCGCGTGTAAGCGGCAGAGAGCAACAATCCCCCTTCACTCCACCGGCAAAAAAAAACACCAGCACCAACACCGAGCACTCAAGCATGAGCAAAGCAATAGCAAAGACAGAGATTGCAGTTACCCCAAGGACTTCGCCTTTCACCCAGTATTTGACGTACCGCAGGTTCTTTCTCTCTCCCTAATAAGGGAGAAAGAGGTGTTCTTATTTTTCCAGTGAGCAGGGAGTCATAACAAATATCCACACAGAATGTGCAGTTATGGCTCGAGTGCCAAGAAAGAGATGCTGAAAGGGACCAACAGTTCACTGACGTTTAATAAGATCTGTGCAGAATTAAAGGAAGTAAAAAAAGTAATTATGTCCTGGGTATGACTCTAAACTACAACCGGTGATGAGGCTCTGATTGGGGACTTTCAGAGCTTTGAGGAAAGTGGAACTATCCCTTAGTAATAGGAATTCCTACTCCGTTAGTATGGGATGTTCCACAAGAATAAATTAATGTTTCATTTCTATTCTGACATGTTCCAGCACCTGTCCAACAAACTTCGCTAATTCCCATGATGTTAATTTTTAGTCTTTCCATTTCATTTATCATTGTCCAATCTTCCTGCTTGATATAGGGTTCTTACATTCCAAGTGGCAATAATTTTCTTTTGTGTTCCTTGAATTTCATGAGCAGTGGCTTGATGACGGTCAGGGATCCCCTGCTGACCAGAATCAACCCTACCGAGCGAAGCATCTTCAGAATTGTCTTGAAGATCCTCTTGACACTGTTGTTGTGCTATACATTTTGTGAGTTTGGCCATGGTTTTCTTAGCAAATAGATTCTAGGAAACCTAGTATCTAGCAACAGTGGTTTTCTATTGCCTTCCGTTGGGCGAAGTGAAGAGGTTGCCATTTCTCTTCCCAAATGTTCATCCGCCTGTACTATAGCCGTTGTCATTTGAGGTCGTAGCCCATCCTCCTTCTCTGTCATACTGAGGGTACAGTATTCACTACCACCTGAGTCCGGCTGTCTGTGGAGAGATGCTGAGCTGTTGCTGCTAAGACTGACACCTGCTTGGACTGGGCTTGCAACTCTGAAGGTAGCTGTCACACTGCATGAGACATATCGATTAACCCAGTCTCCTCTGATTTTGTTTTCTCCTGCATGAACTTTGGTCTGGGTTGAGCTTGTTGTTCTGCGAGTAGCTGTCACACTGCATGAGTCACCTCTGCCAACACTGACTCCACTGACTGTAACTTCTCTTCACTCAGACCAACGAATGTCAGGGCCATGGTCCACTGTTCTCTCTCTGCTGAGTCCATTTTTGTTGGTCAAATCTTGCTGAGAGGAATGTATGGTTATGGCCCAATCACAGAGAGAGAGACACTGAAGCAAATGAACACTTCACTGACTTTTAATAAGAACTGTGCAGAATTAAAGGGAGAAAATGCTAGGCCAAGAGGGCTGTTAACCAACACTCTCAAACTGAAAGCTAATGCTGACACTGTGGCTCAGACGCAATAACTTAATACAAAATAAATTCCACTCCTTTACAGCAAAAATCTAAACGGTAGTCTTCCTTCCCAAACCAAGGACAAAGGTAAGCAGGAAGCACTGATGTTGCTGTGCTTATGGTCAAGATTCAGCCAAGCTGCAACAAGAGGAGGGGAGATAATTACAATCACATTGAAACATGAATTGGCTAAAACGTGTATACTTACGTGATTACGTGATTACCGAACCTGTTCAGCAGCCCATCTGCAAGGGTGCTCATACCCTGTGGTAGAGTCCATGGTTGTGGCAATCTCTCTGGGCTCTGTCCACTCTGCTAATGGTCTTATACAGGAACCATTCTATTTTGGGACAATAGGATTCTGATATGGATGAAACAGAATACTGAGGGACTTGAATCAGGGGAACTGATTTTCTCAAGAAAGGGAAGGGATGGGAGTGGAGTTGAAAGCAGAAGCTTCCTTCTAAGTTCTATTCCCAAAAATAAGGCTTAGAAATTCATCCTTGTCATTTTTTCTGATTCAGTGGGCTGGTGGTGTAGTGGCATCAGCATCCGACTTCGAGGCGAATCGTTCTGAGCTCGAATCCGGGCAGCTCCTTGCCCGCTTTCCATCCATGCTGGGTTGGACATCAAGGTAGCAAATACAGCCTCATAAAAGAATTAGTCAAATGCTATGGAAACAGCAAGAAATACCATCTGATGCGTCATAGGGTGCAAGAAGGAAATTCAGCAATTTTTCTGCTACCTGAACAGTATCAATATTTTCTTTACATTGTTTCAAAATGTGCCATAAATGTTATTAGTGGTAGTTTAAAGACCATGCGAAATTTCCCCCATCCAGTGTCACATGTTTTCAGGAACACGGCATTAAGAGTTTAATTTTCTGTGTTTGTAGCACCATGCCTCTGCTCTCTGGGAATACTCCTTAAATGAGACAGCAGAATAGAAGCAGCACTCTTCCAGCTACAGGGGAGTGTTGAAAAGGTCTGACTGTATGTTACAATAATGGGAGGTGGGTGGCAGAGACCATCCAGGGAGGCAGAGAACTATGCAGGCTACTACAAAACAGTACTTCCCATGAATGTCTGTACACTGAGAATCCTGTAATGCAGCCACATGTTCATTTTAGGTTTGAATATAGATAAAAATTTGAGAGATCCTATTGGATTTTTGACTTTTACATTGCAACAGTGAGTAGCCAAGTACCATGTGTGGCAGAAATCTGTAGAAAACCTGAGGCAAAGTTTCTGGAAGTGTGGGCAGCCATGTTGTGGCTTCAGAGCATTGTGCACTCTTGTGGTTTCCAGATGTCCTAGACAGGAGTGAGGGCAAGCATGAAGAAAGGTAATCTTCATAAATGTTAATCTTACATTTGATAAGGGGAGCCCCAGTGAAGCAGGTTTTGTTGTCACGTCTTTTTCAGATGGCTTTCTCCTAATTTGTTAGGAAATCTTGGAACAAGGGCCATGGAAACATTTCTCCTTTTAGGATTCCTTCTGATTCAGATTTATTTATCACATGTACATTTCTAGCATTTTTTGACAATTGATTTTGAAGGAGAGCCTACTGAACACACCAATGGATGTAAAGGCCAGGTCAAGATTTGGACTGGTCTCCTTGAACTGGCTTTTGAATTGAGTTAAGATGCTCTCTGCCTATGACAGCAGAAGAACATTTTAAATAATATTAGCTTGAGTCTTGAGCAGTGTTCACATTGGTCCTTCTGGTAGTGAATAGACCATTGTTGTAAATTCATGCCAGAAACAAATACAGAGTTTTATCCTACTGTTGACACCACCTGAGCGAATTGAAAAACAGGACTATGTTACACAAAATTCTGCAACAAAAACACCTCTTTTATAACTGGAGTCAACTCATCCAAAGATTGCACAAATTTTCTTATCGCCTTGTCAACTTCATTTTTGCCTGGGAAACCCTGTTTTTCTGGTACTGTGAAGTCAAATTTCCAGACAAGTGTTTGTAAAACAGAGGAAGGACAAGGTCCTGAAGTGCCAACAGAGTTTTAGTCTATCTTGGCCCTGACTTTGGCAACTCTGCTACTTTCCCCAGTCCTACAATTCCTTGAAATCTCTGCACATTTTATGATTTACAGCAGATTCCGAAGTTTCAGTCACTTTGCAATTGATGGTCATAACTTCTTTGGCTAAGCACTGGAATTCACATCTTAAACTTTTCCATCTGTCTTCAATTAAGACACTGCTTACATCCTGTCTCATTGACCAACCGTTTGGTTACACAACTTAATGTGGCATTGCACTAAGTGTGCATAGTGATGCTCACTGGAAAGGAAGATTTTCTGATTTTTTCATTTGTTAATAATACAAGTTCTCTCTATTGGGTACTTAATTTGCTCTAGTCTACACACTGAGTGCCGCTTTTGCAAGAACAATTCAACATGTGAATATGTTCAAGGGAGCATACAGTATGTATTTGGAATTTGTGCAGGGGTAACATGTGGGAAACAGCCTTTTGATTTAAAATAATTTAGGTATCTCACCATTCAATATCTATACACCATGGGGTAATGATTGAGTGCTCTATCTGTGTTTATACGATGTACAAAGTCTATAGTTCTTCAGGGAGTAGTACCGAACATGCCCATGATTTTTTTACCATTCAGTTGCAGTCTTGGCAATAAGTCCTGCATGCATTTTTATTATAAAATTGCTCTCTGCCCCATCTCTGCAGAAACCACTGGTGTTTTTGTCAAAGGAACAACACGGGCTGAGCACTTTGAATTCTTCACTGGCTGCAAAGTGCTTCGGGGATGTTCCGTGGACATAAGAGGTCAATTCATAAAGGAAAGTTCTTTCTGCTCTTTTTATAAATGGGGAACACATTTTTAAGCAGTGCCAACATTTTAGATAGCATGCTTTATCCATCTTTTTGTGTTAGTGCATTTATGCTCTAATTATTTCCATTCAGCTAAACAGACTTTCTGAGAGGCTAAAGAGAGCCACAATCTCCACAGCCTTGAATGTGTTTGCTTTAATAACACAGCTCTTCATATTCTTGGTTTGTTATTTGTCAGTCACTGGAAAAGCATTTCCATTAATATGCAATTCTAATAAATGAAATGCTATCTTGAAAATAAAGGCATGTTTTCCCGCTGAAGTTAGGTGAACCTAAAACTAGAGGTCATGGGTCAGTGTGAAAGGTGAAATGGTTAAGAAAGACATGAGACCCAGAGAACTGTGGTTTGGCATGGACTAGATGGGCTGAAGGGTCTGCTTCTGCACAATAGTTCTCTATGTTGCTTAACACAATCTTTTCATGATAGTGTAATGAAGTATATCTGATTTGCTGCTACTGCTGTGGCTTCAGAAATGTGACTTTAACTGTGCAGATAAGCACTCACAATTGAACGATGTAATAATGAAAAGAGCAGGAATGATAATTAGAGATAAATATGGGTCTCAAACAGATGCAGAGAAATGCTGTACTCTTTGAAATAGTGCAGCATAACCTTTAATGCTTGCTAAACTGATCCCAGTGTACTGGTGTCCAAAAATGGCACTGTGCAGGGCTCTGCAACCCTTGATTTTGGTGCTCAGGAATGCAATCTATCTGGGTAATATTCTGACACAAGCACGAGTTACCCACTGAGGCAACCAAACTAGAACTAAGCAATTCTAATAGGCAATTGTTAATTGGCAGAGTCATTAAGCACTACAGCGCTGAAGCCCATCTAGTTCATGGCACACTGATCACATGCCTAGTTCCAGCTATATGCTCCCAGACCAGATCCCTCCAAATCTCTCCCATCCATGTGCTTACCAAACCGCTCTTAAATGTTGCAGTTGAACTTGCATCTACCACCTCTGCTGGCAGCTCATTCCACACTCACACCACTCACCGAGTGCAGAAGTCTCCCTTCAGATTCTCCTTAAATATTTCAACTTTCACCATAACCTTATGACCTCTGGTTCTGGTCTTGCCCAACCTGAGGGGAAAACGCCCGCATGCATTCACCCTATCTAGGCGCCGTCATATATTTGTAAATCTCTCGAAGATTTCAAAGGACCTGTCCTGAACCCAGCATGTAAATACAATTCTGAAGAAAGCATAGCAGCACCTCTACTTTCTTAGAAGTCTGTGGAGATTTGACATGTCGTCACAAGCCTCGACAAACTTTTATAGATGTGTAGTGGAGAGTGTATTGACTGGCTGCATCATAGCCTGGTATGGAAACATCAATGCCTTTCAAAAGAAAAATCGTACTAAGGGTAATGGATTCAGCCCAGTACACCATCAGTAAAGCCCTCCCAACCATTGAACACATATACATGAAACCCTGTTGTGGGAAAGCAACATCAATCATCAGGGATCCTCAACCCCAGGTCATGCTCCTTTCTTGCTGCTTCTGTCAGGTAGAAGATACAGGAGTCTCAGGACTTGCACCACCAGGTTCAGGAACAGTTACTACCACTCACATCAGGCAATTGAACAAAAAGGGATAACTACACTCACTTGCCCATCCATTGAGGTGTGACCACAATCAATGATCTCACTTTAAGGGGTCTTTATTGTGTTATTTCATGTTCTCATTATTTATTCCTATTTATTTATATTTGCATTTGCACTGTTTGTTGTCTTCTGTTAGATCATGTTATAGTTACTACTCTATAGATTTGCTGAGTATGCCCACAGAAAAATGAACTTCAGGGTAGCATGTGGTGACATATATGTACTCTGATAATAAACTGTACTTTGAATTTTGCACTTTGGTCGCCCCTCATTCTTCTGCGATCCAGGAAATAAACTCCTAACTGAATGAAACTTTCTCTATAACTCTGGTCCTCAAGTCCCAGTAACAACCTTGTAAATTTTCTCTGGTATTTGGTTTATTACTGTCATATGTACTGAGATACAGTGAAAAGCTTTCTTTTGCATGTCATCCAGACAGGTCATTCCCAAAGCAAGTACATTGAGATCGCACTCAATGAGTATTACCTCCACAAAATGGAGATTGTAATGCCACAGTGACAGAGAAAGTGTAGTGCAGGTAGTCAGATAAGTTACAAGGGTCATAATGGGGTAGTTTGAGAGATCAAGTTCATATTAATCATACAAAAGTTCTGTAGGAGAGTCTTTAACAGTAGAACAGACGCTGTCGTTGAGATGCAGAGAAGTCCTCCACATATTGAAATAGTGCAACATAATACTTAATAACCGTTCACAGCCATCATCATTTTGACCCAGTTTTTCTTTTTCTTCTGCACTAGTTTGGACTGGTGAGTACCCCCAGTATCCTTGCAATTAACTATACATTAAACAGACCAAAAAGTACAATCTGCTTTCAACTTCTCTTCTAACTTCCACAGTAATTCATCTAGTCTCAACATATCAAAGATATTTCCTTTGTTCTTCCCATCTGTACCCCTCTGCTACTGAAAGCTAACTTGTTTTCACTCTTTCCCCTTTCTTATGGAGGGACTTGGGAATGCTTGTGCATGAATCACAAAAGGTTGGTTTGCAGGTGAACAGGCTATCAAGAAAGCAAATGGAATGTTGGCCTTCATTTCTAGAGGGATTGAATTTATGAGCAGGGAGGTTATGGGGTACTGGTGAGGCTGCATCTGGAGTACTGCGTGAAATTCTGGTCTCCTTACTTGAGGAAGGTTGTACTGGCTTCGGAGGTGGTGCAGAGGAGGTTCACCAGGTTGATTCCAGAGATGAGGGGGTTAAACTATGTGGAGAGATTGAGTCACCTGGGACTAAACTCTCTGGAATTCAGAAGAATGAGAGGAGATCTTATAGAAACATATAAAATATGTTAAATAAAATTACAGAAGGGATAGATAAGATAGAGGTAGAAAAGTGGTTTCTAGAGGTGAGACTAGAACTAGGGGACATAGCCTCAAGATTCAGGAGAGTACATTTAGGACAGAGATGAAGAGGAACTGCTTTTCCCAAAGAGCGGTGGATCTGTGGAATTCCCTGCCTAATGAAGCGGTGGAGCTACCTCAGTAAATATACTTAAGACAAGATTGGAAAGAATGCTACATAGTAGGGGAATTAAGGGTTATGGGGAAAAGGCAGGTAAGCAGAGATGAGTCCATGATCAGATCAGCCATGATCTTATAAAATGGCGGAGCAGGCGCAACGGGCCAGATGGCCCACTCCTGCTCCTATTTCTTATGTTCTTATGGCTCTGGACCTAAGTAAAAGCAATCAGAGTTTGTGTTTAAAGCTCACATGGCAAATTGTGAAAGTGAAGTCCAGTCATTTGTTGCAACAAACTATCTATTGGAGGATCACAGTGGGTATATTATGTTGGCACAGGAATGTGTGGAGACACTTCGGGGCTGCCCCTGTGTTTTGGTTGTTAATGCAAACAACACATGTCATTGTATGTTTTGATGTAAATGTAATGAATAAATCTGAACCTGAATCTGAGAAGTACCTGTTGGGAGAAAGGAACTGACAACGCTTTGTGTTGAAACTCTTCATCCAATCATTTGTCAGCAAGAGCAGCAGAGCGGTTAGCACAACATTTTACAGTACAGGCAGCCTAAGTTCAATTCCTAAAGCTGCTTGTGCGTTCTCCCCATTACCGCGTGGGTTTCCTCTGGGTGCTCCGGTTTCCTCCTACAGTCCAAAGATGGACTGGTTGGTAGGTTAAATGCTTATTGCAAATGGTCCCACGATTAGGCTAGGGATTGCTGGGGAGTGAAGGGCTGGAAGGTCCTATTCCGTTCTGTACCTCAATAAATAAATAAATAAATAAATAAGAAAACAAACAAATAAATAAATAGTGTTGTCCAGGGAAGTACAAGAGCTTCACAAGCTGGATAAACCTGCTCAAGGCTTCAGTGATTCATGGGGATGTCTTTTGCTTTTGATGTAGTTAAACATAACTTGGTATTGGTACAGTGAGAAGCTTGTTTTGCATACTGTTTGCACAGAGCAAATTGTTACACAGTGCGTTGAACCAGAAGAAGATAGAACAATAACAATGCAGAATAAAGTGTAAAAGCTACTGCAAAAGTGCAGAGCATGTAAATGAAAAGTGCAAGAGGCAAAATGTAAGGCCAAGTCCATAAGACAAAGGAGCAGAAGTCAGCCATTTGGCCCATCGAGTCTGCTCTGCCATTTTATCATGAGCTGATCCATTCTCCCATTTAATCCCACTCCCCTGCCTTCTCACCATAACCTTTGATGCCCTGGCTACTCAGATACCTATCAATCTCTGCCTTAAATACACCCAATGACTTGGTCCCCACTGCTGCCCGTGGCAACAAATTCCATAGATTCACCACCCTCTGACGAAAAAAATTTCTTCACATTTCTGTTCTGAATGGGCACTCTTCAATCCTTAAGTCATGCCCTCTCATACTAGACTCCCCCATCATGGGAAACAACTTTGCCACATCCACTCTGTCCATGCCTTTCAACATTCGAAATGTTTCTATGAGGTCTTCCCTCATTCTTCTAAGCTCCAAGGAATACAGTCCAAGAGTGGACAAACGTTCCTCATATGTTAACCCTCTCATTCCCGGAATCATTCTAGAGTCCATCTTACTGTACAGGAGATCCATTCAAGGATCTGCTAATAGTGGGATTGAAGCTGTTCTTGAGCCTGGTGGTAGGTGCTTTCAGGTTTTTGCACCTTCAGCCCAATGGGAGAGGAGAGAGTGTATCTGGATTGAGTGCGGTATTTGATTATGCTGACTGCTTTACTGAGGCAGTGGTAAGTGTAGACAGAGTCCATAGCGGGTAGACTTGTTCCTGTGTTGTGCTGAGATCCGCCTATAAAACTGCTGTTTCTTGTGGTTACATTCAGAATAGATGTCCAGTCCTGACGAAGGGTCTCGGCTCAATATGTCAACTGTCCTCTATCCCATAGGTGCCTTGGCCTGCTGAGTTTCTCTATCATTTTGTTGCTGGGATTTCTAGCATCTGCAGATTTTCTCTTGTTTGTAGATGTCACACCAAACTGTTATACATCCACACAGAATGCTTTGATAAAAAAATTGGGAAGAGTTGACAGGACCATGCTGAATTTTTTGCCACCTTTTCAACATACAGCATTCTTCTTCTGCAAGTGGGTAAAAGAAAAAGCCATTCCACCTCTTTGGCTTGTGCTGCTATACAGGATGATGGCTGGAGTGAAGTCTATCCTCATGGTTCCATGTTCATTATCTTGTTGTCTGACAGAAACTATCAATCTCTGTTCTGAAAGTTCAAATTGACTTCCCCCATCTTCTTAGGGGGATAACAATTCCAGTTACTGGCATCCATCATGAGCAGAACTATTCCATAATTTCCAGTTCTGCCATTAATCATTTTACTATTCTTCTCTTCTGGATTCTCTACGATAAGAAAATAGGTTCCCTGTACTTTCATCCATCGAACACTCCCATTGAAACACCCAAATTCGTGATGAATACACCATCCATCATTAAGGATCCCAATAATCCAGGCCTTGCCATCTTTTTTCAGATGCCAGGAGGTACAGAAGCCTGGGGTCCCAGAACACCAAGTTCAAGATCAGTGACTTCCCTACAACCATTTGGTTCTTCAATCAACTTGAACAGCCCCAATCACTACAGTTTAGCAACACTAACACCATGCAGAACACTTTGTGCTAAAATAAACCTTAATATGTTTTTTTGGCTCTAATTATGTTCTTTCTTGTATAATGTACACCATTGAATGACAATAAACTTGAACTTGATAAGTTATGTATGATTTATGTTTTTCTTGTGAATGCTCATTCTAATGCTGTGCAACTGTGATGTTGCAGCAAAGAAAGTTTCTCATTGCACCTGTGCATACACATACTTGTGCATATGACAATAAACAACATTAAAAATACATCCAATGCTCTTGGCCAATTAGCCTATGAGCAATCCCAGTGGGAATGGGCAGTCAAAGAAAATCACAGGTCATGTAATAATTAGGCAATCCTGACTTACACATAATAAAATGAGTGCCTGAAAGTGAATGCCAGGACACTTAGGGATTTATCTATTTACAACACAAGCATCATATTGACCTTTAAACATGCAAAAACTGCAGGTGCCATAAATTAATGAGCTGTTGAATCCAATCACTGCAGCTTTTAACACTTGCTGTTTACAAAGTACTTCAGAGATCTTGACAGAACTTGGAGCATCATGCTCATTTCTGGTCCCTTCATTATAAGAAGAACCTGGAAACTTTAGGGAGGATGCAAAGAAGATTTACCAGGATGCTGCCTGGGTAAGAGAACATGACTTATGAGGAAAGGATGAGAGAGCTAGGGCCATTTTGTTTGGAGCGAAAGGGTATGAAAAGATTTGATAGAGGTATTTTAGATGATAAGAGGCATAAATAGAGTGGACAGCTAGTGCCTTCTTCCCAGGGTGGCAATAGCTAATATGAGAGAACATTTAAGCTGATTGGAAGAAAGTATAGTGGGGGCAGGATGTCTGAGGTAGTTTTTTTACACACTGAAAGAAGCACTGCCAGGATAGTCACATGGATGAAGGAAAATGGAGGGCTATGTGGGAGAGAAGGGTTATATTAATCCTGGAGTAGATTAAAAGGTTAGCATAATATTATGAGAGACAAGACTTGCACTCTGTTGTACTGTTCTATCTTCTTTGTTAACATTCACTCTACCCAGAGTCTGCTCTGTCACCCAGCACAGTGTAAGAGGTGCTGGCCACAGTGCTTCTTCAATCAGAAGAAGACTGGGTGAAAAACAAGTGAATCCATGCTACCACACAGCAGAAAGCACATAAGCTTAAGATGGGGGTGAATCGGAGAAACTCTTCCTCATCAGTCTCACTAAGGAAATAAGTGGTTTAATTTCCACCCAAGGGAGAGATTGGCTAAGGAACTAAAATTGCCACCTTCGCAGAACCCGCACAGCCAAAGACCTTCCAACAGTTGTTTCTTTCGGCTTTCTGAATCTTTTTTTTCTTCTTTCTAATTCTGCCTTTTGATTTCAGGCATGCTGCAGATAGATGAGAAGTCCCCTGTTCCCACTGTGACCGAGATCTCAGTCCTCTCACCCTCCCCCTGGGCAGAGCTGACAGTTTATATCCTGTTAAAAATGGTATCACAGCCAGCTTGCTCATGAACTATTCAGACCATCTTGTGTGTGAGAATCTGCTTAGGGCCCAGATGATGTAGAGTTACAAGGAAATCAATAGAAAGAGGTGCTTTGAAATCGTTATTGATTCTTTAATTGGGCAGCGAAGCTGTGTACTAGTGTCTCGGCTCCTGCATTCACAGACACTGTGTGCTCTTTGAAATCAGAGGCCTCTACGCACTCAGTCACTGCAGTTGCTCATTGTGGAACTCAGCAGTGTGGAGTCATAACTTAATAATATGGTCATGTTCGCTGCTGGATAATTCAGGCATATTAACATGGAGGACATTTTGTTTTTAAATAGCGCACGGCGTCAACTGCCAACATTACTGCTCAATAACTTCTGCTGGCTGTCTATTAGGACTCAGCTGACACTACTGTTGCAAAGTTACAGACTAAAGCCCAGTTCCAGAGACTAGAATCGACATTCCAAGTGCAATATTGAGGGACAGATAATACATTGTCATGGTGTTGTCTTCCCAATGAGATTTTATGCTGACTCACTGCCAACCAACTCATCCAAACACACACTGCTGTACGTTAAGAGCAACTTCAAATCAGGTAAGTTAATAAACTGGCAATTTTTAACTGAGATCTGCCTTGAGAGGATTTAAGCCATCCCCTGATTTCAGAAGCAGAATCAGAATCCGAATCAGATTTATTATCACTGGCATTTTTCATGAAATTTGTTGTTTTGCAGCATCCGTACAGTGCAAACATAAAATAGACTATAATTTATAATAAGAAATATATACACTGTATGCAGTATAAATAAAATTATATATAAGTATTGCAAAAAGAAAGCAAAAATAGTGAGGAAATGTTAATGTCCATTCAGACATTCAGAAATCTGATGGCGATGAGAAGGAATCTGTTCCTAAAATGTTGAGATTTCAGGTTCTTTCTGCCAGATTCCATTGGTTAGGCCACATCTGGAGTATTACCTTCATTCTGGTCCCCGCATTACAGGAAGGATCTGGAGACTTTGGAGCGGGTGCACAAGAGGTTTACCAGGATGTTGGCCAAATTAGAGGGGCATGTGTTTTTTAAAGCGAGGTTGGACAAACTAGGACTGTTTTCTTTGGAACACCAGAGGCTGAGAGAGACCTCACAGAAGTTTATAAAGTTATGAGAGGCATAGACAGACTAGTCCATTGGTATCTCTTTCCCAGAACTGAAATTTTGAATATTGGAGGATATTCACTTAAGGTGAGGGGGTAAATTTAAAGGAGATGTGCAGGACAGGTGTTTTACCCAGACAGTGGTGGGTGCCTAGAATGAACTGCCAAGGGCGGTGGTAGAGGCAGATACAAAAGAGGCATTTCTGATGCACATAAATATGTGGGGAATGGAAGCAGATGGAACATGTGTGTCAGAAGGAATTCAATGTCATTAATTTATATAGTCTGGCACAACAATGTGGGCTGAGAGGCCTGTTCTTGCACTCTACTGTTCTATGTTCTATGAGTTCTATCATGGAAACAGGCTCTTCAGACAACCATTTACACAAATTCTGTCCTAAAGCTTTGCATTTATTTGTTTGTGTGTTTGTTTGTTTATTTTTTGAATTACAGCATTTGTATAGGCCCTTCTGGCCCATCGAGCTGCTCCGCTCAGCAACTCCCCAATTTAACACTGGCCTAATCACAGGACGCGTGTTGGCACCTGGCCAAGTGGTTATGGCATTTGTCACGTGATTTGAAGGTTGCTAGTTCGAGCCTTGGCTGAGGCAGTGAGTGTGTCCTTGAGCAAGGCACTTAACCACACATTGCTCTGCGACGACACTGGTGCCAGGTGTTAGAGTGAGCTTTTTTTGGGTAGATGATTTGTTTATACTTAAGTGACTTTGACCATCAGACTTCTATCTGACAAAGTATTGTGGATTGAGTCCACAACAATGGGCTTCCTAAAAAAGTGTGAATACCAGATGCTTCTGGCGCCGTAGTTTGACCTAATGCTGTAGTTTCGAAGACAGTTTTATCTATACATTATAAATATTAATTGTCTTCTATGTTGGCATGGGAAATGCCAAATAAATGTATCATAGACTCAACTTACATTCCTAAAGGCTGTGGATACCAACCCAGACATGTTGGTGTCGGAAGGAAAGGATGGTGTGATGTTTTGTATGTAGCTTCAATAGGAAGCATTGTTCTTGCATTGTCAATAACTTTTTAAGTAGCGATTGCCTTCGTGTTTAGCATATAAATATCGAGCCCACATTGAGCCAGCAGACCTTTCTACCGAAAGCGTCTCCGTCCGTATGATGCCTGCTGTACCTTGTTGTGTCAAATAAAGAAGCTGCTTTGTATCAACCAATGACTCTGTTTCTCCGGTAATTTCATCCACGCTACAACACCAAGCTGTATGGGTCCTAATGCCCTTCCCTGGGACAACATCGGTGGTGTGGAGAGGGGAGACTTGCAGCATGGGCAACTGCTGGTCTTCCATACAACCTTGCCCAGACCTACACCCTGGAAACTTTCCAAGGCACAAATCCATGGTCTCATGAGACTAACAGATGCCTATATAAAAAAAAATCATGGGACAATTTACAAAGAATAATTAACCTACCAACTGGTACGCCCTTGGTCTGTGGGAGGTAACCAGAGAACCCAATGGAAACCCATGCAGTCAAGGTGAGAACATACAAACTACTTACAGTGGCGGGAATTGAACCCGGGTCATTGGTACTGTAAAGTGTTGTGCTAACCACTATGTTACAGTTGCACCCTATATATTCACCACATTCCCATCAACTGCCCGCAGCTTCTACCACTTACCTACACACTGTGGGCAATTACCCTACCAACCAGCAGTTCCTAGGATGTGAGAGGAACCCGCATGATCACAGGGCGAACTTGGAAACTTTTCACAGACAGCGTTGGGGTCGGGATTGAATGCAAGACACTGGAGCAGCAAAGCAGCAGCTCCACTGACTACATATCTATGCTGCACTTGAAGCATGAAACTTGATTACCGCCAGGGTGCTACCGCAGTTTTGGTTATCGCAGTACAGGGTGGGCTTAGTGCTGTACTGACCTCCAGTAAGACCAAGGAATTGATTGTGGGCTTCAGGAAGGGGAAGTCAAGGGAATACACACCTATCCTCATCAGTGGAAAGGCTGGCTAGCAGCTTGAGCTTCGGGAAGTACAGTTTGTTACCAAGAAGACTCTTAACAAATTTCTACGTAAGTACCGTGGGGAGCATTCTAACTGGTCATGTCATCGTCTGGTAAAGGGAGGCCACTGCGCAGGATTTGAAAAAAAGCTTCAGAGGATTGCAAACTCAGTCAGCTCCATGATGCACAAGCACCCCCAGCAAAGAGGACTTCTTCAAAATGCGTTGATTAAAAAAGGTTTCATCCATCATTAAGGGCTGCCATCACCCAGGACATGCTGTCTTCTAATTACTACCATGAGAGAGGAGGTACAGGAGCCTAAAGGCACACACACAATGTTCTTGAAACAAAGCCTTCCCTTCTGCCATCAGATTTGTGAATGGATAAAAACCCATCCCATGAACACTACCTCACTATTTTTGCTCCTTTCTTTGCACAGCTTATTTAATTTAATTTTTATACATATTTCTTACTTCCATTTAAAGTATCATTACCTGTTGTACTCTGCTGCCGCAAAACAACAAATTTCATGCATGTGTCAGTGATATTAAATGTGATTCTGACTCTAATCCAGAGCTGCGGAGTTTTAACAATAAAGTGAGACTGGACCAGATCAAAGGAGGGTTTGCTTTGAATGGATTCAGTTAAGATAGAGAAACTGACAAGAACTCTAGGCAGGATGGAGCTAAACAAGAGGTCAGTAACACAGAGACATGGATTTAAGTTCACTGGAAAAACGGTCCAAAAAGAATTGAGGAAAAACATTTTCATTCAAGTAGTGGTGGACACCTGGAAATCACCGGCTGAGAGGATGGAGGAGGCAAAAACACTCCACACCTTTAAGAGGTACTTAGATGAGTCCTAACCAACAAGACAAAAGATTGATGACTGAGCTGGATTGCTCTTAGCAGCTCCTCTGTTGGCCACCATGACCAAATGGGCTGAACAATCTCTTTCTGTACTGTAAATTTTGAAGTTTGCAAACAAGAACTTTTGCAGTTAAGTGTCCCCAAATAGGAATATAATTTCATACCCTGCAGCCATTTCAGTACTGCTATGCTTGCAGAACCAAGTAAACCTAATAACCATTAAAGGGGAATGCTTATCTAACCCAGAAGTACATTGAATAAGTCTGTTTTCAATTACTGTTCAAGTTTCTTGAGACGTTTGTTATGGGTTGTTGCAAGAAGCAATGTGTAATGTTTCTGTAATGGTTTTCAGAGCTTTATAGCTCGCTCAGCTTTGGTATTTAAGTAAGGTTTGTGAACACTGAGTAAACAACAAGAGAGGAAAAAAGCAATCTTTTGTGACTACTGAATTGCCATTAAGGCACAAGCTATTTCTCAGATGGAAGTTGACAGGGTTAATGGTCCTCAGTGCAGGTATCACACATTTGTGTGGCTTTCTTTGCTTCTTCATTTTCTAACCTCAGTTAATAAATGAAGTATTTCCATCTGTAGCTACAAGCTTGCTGATCCAAGTGTGAATACTTATAAGCTTTATACGGTACCTCCTAATACTGAGTGTATGTTCGTGGTCTTCTGCTGCTTGACGTGTTGTGCATTCAGCGAAGCTCTTCTGCACACCACCGTTGCAATGCATGGTTATCTGAGTTACTGTCACCTTCTTGTCAGTTTGAACTAGTCTAGCCTTTATCTGCTGAACTCTTTCATTAACTGCTGCTCACTGGCAGAATAGGACGAAGCAAAATAAGAGTTCAGCATGGACAAGATGGCAGAAGTGCCGGTTTCTGTGCTTTAGATCTTTATGACCCTATTTTTTGAAATGGTCGGCCAGGCCTCAAGGGTTGAGTGGCCTCCTGTTAGCTTTATTTGTCATATATACATTGAAACCCTCAGTGAAATGCGTTGTTTGTGTCAAATCAAATCAGCGAGAATTGTACTGGGCAGCCTGCAAGTGTGGCCACACTTCCGGTGACAACATACAATGCCCACGACTCACTAACCCTAAACACAGGTCTTTGAAATGTGGGAGGAAATCGGAGAACCTGGTTTGTACAAGTATCAGCATTCCTGAAGGAGTGTTTGCCATGGATTTTAAACAGGGATTTATGCTTATTGAAAAGATTTCTTGTGGAACACTACTGCAAGAAAGCAGCATCCATCATCAAGGACCCCACCATCCAGGCCATGCTTTCTTCTTGCTGCTGCCCTTGTGAAGGAGATACAGGAGCCTTAAGTCCTACACTACCAGGTTCAGGAACAGTTATTACTCATCACCCGAAAGGATCCTAAACCGGCAAGGAAAACTTCACTCACCTCAACATTGAACTGATTTCACAGCCTGTGGACTCACTTTCAAGGAGTCTAAAACTTACGTCCTCAGTATTATTTATTTACTTCCTAATTTACTTATTATTATCTTTTTTTGTTTTTGCACAGACTGTCTTTTTTGCGCATTGCTAACTTGTCAGTCTTTGTGCATAATTTTTCATTGATCCTATTGTATTTCTTAGCTCTACTGTGAATGCCTGAGAGAACATGTATCTCATGGTAGCTTAAGGTGACATATACAGATAAAATATTCACTTTGAACTTTGAATATGAATATAGATTGATTTTACCATCTAAATCTCTCTTCAATAATCAGTTTGATCCTTTCAGTTATTGCGTAAAAACTAGGCTTTTGGTTGCATTAGCTGTCAAATGCTGAATGCACCTTGGATGCTTCAGTATTAATGCACTATATGCAAGTTATGACAAGCCTTGCAATTCAAGGCAGTAGCTTCTAGGGGCATTTAAGCATGGGCATTCAGTGACAACCATGCTAACATCCAGTTACTGAATGACTTAATAAAATGCTAGGAAAACTAGAGTCATGCAAAATAAAGTAGTTGCAAATTGACACCCTCTTTCCATCTCCAAGTTGTTTGCTACCATTAGAAAACCGTGACAGTTATCATGGGAATATTTTCAAGGAAGCAGTTTCTGATCAGCAGGTAATCATATCAGTAAACCTCAAGTGTTACAGCACACTTATAACATTGTCATTTGAGAAACTTGTTGTTAGGAGTTAGCAAATAGTGAGCAGAGTCAAAAACATTTTATTTATGTCATCCATTTTCTTAGGTAAAATAACTGAGGATTATGGAACCAATGGAAGTAAATGAAATTGTATCATTTTCAGACTGAATACCTAAAGGGCTAGCTAGGAGCACTTTCCTCAAGTTCTTCTATTACTCTTGAGCCCAATGTAGAAAGGCATTCTACTAATACACGGATAGGACGGTTTTCGAGAGATATGGGTCAACTACGGGCAAATGGTACTAACTTGGTGAGCTTTAACATTAGCATGCATGAGTGGGCTGAAGGAAGAGATTCCATGACGCATGACTCTCTGACTCTATAACTTGCATTATTAACTTCCCTAGAACTAGATGCCTAGTCAGTGGTGTAAAATACATTTTCTTGTAACTCGTTGCACCCTGGGTCCAAAATGCCATAAGAAAATAAGGCATAGGAACAGAATTAGACTATTTGGCCCATCAAATCTTCTCAGCCATTCTATCCTGGCTGATTTAGTTTCCCTCTTAGCCCCATTCTCCTGCCTTCTTCCCGTAACCCCTAATAATTAAGAACCTATCAACCTCTGCTTTAAATATACCCAATGACTTGGCTTCCATAGTTGTTTGTGGCAATGAATTCCACAGATTCCCCGCCCTCTGGCTAAAGAAACTCCTCCTCATCTCTGTTCTAAAGAGACATCCATTCTGAGGGAGTGCCCTCTAAGGAAGAGGCTCCACTATTGGAAACATCCTCTCCACTCTATCAAAGCTTTTCAATATCTGTAGGTTTTAAGGTTTTAATGAGATTCACCCCCTCCCACCCACAATTTTTCTAAACTACAGTCCATGCCCAGAGCTATCAAATGCTTCTCATATGTTAACCCTTTCATTCCCAGAATCATTCTCATTAAACCTCTTATGGACCTTCACCAATGCCAACACATCTTTTTTTTGGATAAGGGGCCCAAATCTGCTCATAATCCCCCAGATGTGGTCCGGCCAATGCCATATAGAACCTCAGCAATACATCCTTGTTTTTATATTCTAGTCCTCAAAAAATGAATGCTAGCTTTGCATTTGCCTTCCTCACTACCGACTTAATCTGCCAGTTAACCTTTAAGGAATGCTGCACTAGGTCTCCCAAATCCCTTTACACTTCCAATTTCTGAATTTACTCCATGTTTAGAAAATAGTCTACGCCTTTACTCCGTCCACCAGCGTGCATGACCATACGCCTCCTTACACTATTCCATCTGCTACCTCCTTATCTATTTTCCTTTGCACCTCCAATTTCTGAGCTTGCTCCCCATTTGGAAAATAGTCTATGTCTTTACTTCTCCTAACAAAGTGCATGACCATACACCTCCCTACACTGTATTCCATCTGCCATTTCTCTGCCTATTCTCCTAATATATCCAAGTCCTTCTGCAGACTCCCTGCTTCCACAAAGCTACCTACCCCTCCACTTTTCTTTGTATCATTCACAGACTTGGTCACAAAGCCATCAATTCTATCATCCAAGTCATTGACATGTAATATAGAAAGTAGCGGACCCGACACCAACCCCACCCTGTGGAACACCCACTTGTCACCAGCAACCAATGAGAAAACGCCCCCTTTATTCCTACTCTTTGCCTTTACATTCCACTAAAGTCAATAGAATGAACATGTGTAGGAGAGAACACAGTGTACTTAGCACTTTCCAATCAGGACTTTGTTTTTAGACAACTTCAAAGTACTTCATCGTCTATAAAGTAGTAGGAAAAATTTTAAGATTGTGAAGCCATGGCACAAATGCAAGTCCTTTTTTCTTTTTCTTTCTATGATGTGTCTGTGAGCCACATGTTTTATTCTCTGTGATGGTCTTACCCCACAGTGCAGTCTCACACCGCAGTGGTTATTTAATGGAGACCAATTTGGCAGTTCAGTCAATGTAACATGCAGCACAGAAAGCTATGAAGATGAATAGCTTTAAGCAGCCAAGTGATGCCATTTAATATTTCACCAGCACACAGTGAAGCACGGAAGCAAACTGTTCTCTGTGGATTTCAAGTCTTGGCAGATTTCAGTGTCTAATGGAGATACTTGGAGGAAAGGTGTAACACAGGAGAAGGAGAGGGAAAATGCCAGCTACAGGTTCTAAAGCAGGATTCCTGTACGCATTGACGGCAGGTTAACCAGCTCTCCTTTGGAATCAGGCTGTTCTGTAATAGGAATTCTGAAAGTTGTGCCTTTGAATGTGTCAAAGACCAGAGCTGTTGATGTAAAAGTACTTTATTCAACATAAACAGATTCAGGAGAAGATTAGTGGAAGATCTCCTGGGGGGGGAAAAAAAAATGCCTCTGTAGATTAACGCTGAAAAAAGCCCACTGAACTCTAAGTACATTGAGGTTACATTCTTTATGTACAATGATATCAGCAGGTGATTGAATACAGTTTGATAGTTACATCGCATACTTCAACTTTTTGAGCATAAACATGTGGTTCTGTGGAACTGCATATTTTCATTGGGAGCAGATCTAATGAACAAGAGCACCTTGGCATCTTCAGATATCTTTGTCGGGAATCCAAAAATCCAGACGCCACATTGAGCGATGGCTCTCTCTCCAGACAATACTGTTTACTCCTATAGCTATGGCTGTTCTAGATTGAAGACCATGTTTCATTCGTATTAACTGTGCGCTGCTTCCCGAAATACAAACCCCATT
Source organism: Mobula birostris (assembly GCF_030028105.1). Classification (NCBI taxonomy): domain Eukaryota; kingdom Metazoa; phylum Chordata; class Chondrichthyes; order Myliobatiformes; family Myliobatidae; genus Mobula; species Mobula birostris. The sequence goes on along the minus strand of NC_092387.1, from coordinate 47,221,465 downwards.
TCCAGAAAAGTTGGGATATTTTCCAAAATGCAATAAAAACAAAAATCTGTGATACGTTAATTCACGTGAACCTTTATTTAACTGACAAAAGTACAAAGAAAAGATTTTCTATAGTTTTACTGACCAACTTAATTGTATTTTGTAAATATACACAAATTTAGAATTTGATGGCTGCAACACACTCAACAAAAGTTGGGACAGAGTTAAAATAAGATTGAAAAGTGCACAGAATATTCAAGTAACACCAGTTTGGAAGACTCCACATTAAGCAGGCTAATTGGTAGCAGGTGAGGTATCATGACTGGGTATAAAAGTAGCGTCCATCAAAGGCTCAGTCTTTGCAAGCAAGGATGGGTCGTAGCTCACCCCTTTGTGCCAAAATTCGTGAGAGGATTGTTAGTCAGTTCAAAAGGAACATTTCTCAATGCAAGATTGCAGAGAATTTAGGTCTTTCAACATCTACAGTACATAATATTGTGAAAAGATTCAGAGAATTCAGAGATATCTCAGTGTGTAAAGGGTAAGGTCGGAAACCACTGTTGAATGCGCGTGACCTTCGAGCCCTCAGGCGGCACTTCCTAAGAAACCGTCATGCTACTGTAACAATTATAGCCACCTGGGCTCGGGAGTACTTTGGAAAACCACTGTCGTGCAACACAGTCTATCGCTGCATCCAGAAATGCAACTTGAAACTGTATTACGCAAGGAGGAAGCCATACATCAACCTACGCAGAAATGCCGGCGAGTTCTCTGGGCCCGAACTCATCTCAGATGGACCGAAAGACTGTGGAACCATGTGCTGTGGTCAGATGAGTCCACATTTCGGCTAGTTTTCAGAAAAAATGGGCTTCGAGTTCTCCGTGCCAAAGATGAAAATGACCATCCAGATTGTTATCAGCGAAAGGTGCAAAAGCCAGAATCTGTGATGGTATGGGGGTGCATCAGTGCCCACGGCATGGGTGAGTTGCATGTATGTGAAGGTACCATTGACTCTGAGGTGTATATTAGGATTTTAGAGAGACATATGTTGCCATCAAGGCGACGTCTCTTCCCGGGACGTCCACGCTTATTTCAGCAGGACAATGCCAGACCACATTCTGCACGGGCTACAATAGCATGGCTTTGTAGATACGGAGTGCGTGTGCTTGACTGGCCTGCTGCCAGTCCAGATCTATCTCCTATTGAAAATGTATGGCACATCACAAAGAGGAGAATCAGACAACGGAGACCATGGACTGTTGAGCAGCTGAAGTCTTATATCAAGCAAGAATGGACAAAATTTCCAATTGCACATCTACTACAATTAGTATCCTCAGTTCCAAAACGATTAAAAAGTGTTATTAAAAGAAAAGGTGATGTAACACAATGGTAAACCTGCCTCTGTCCCAACTTTTGTTGAGTGTGTTGCAGCCATCAAATTCTAAATTTGTGTATGGTTACAAAATACAATTAAGTTGGTCAGTAAGACTATTGAAAATCTTTTCTTTGTACTTTTGTCAGTTAAATAAAGGTTCACGTGAATTAGCATATCATGGATTTTTGTTTTTATTGCACTTTGGAAAATATCCCAACTTTTCTGGAAATGGGGTTTGTATATTCCACAGCTAACAACCCCTAAAAGAGCACTGTCCTGCTGAGAGAGTACTGTGCACCCCTACACACCCTACTGAAAGAGGATGGAAGATATATTACAGCTTTATAAAACTAAAAGGATTGAAATGTGTAATACCAGAGGGCATGCATTGAAGGTGAGAGGGGTCGATTCAAAGGGGATGTGAGAGGTAAGTTTTTTTTTACTCAAAGAATGGCAGATGCCTGGAATGTGCTGCCTGGTGCGTCCTGCAGAGGCAAATACATCAGAGGCTTTTAGCAGGTGTTTAGATAGGCACATGGATGCAAGGAAGATGGAGGGATATGGACATTATGTAGGTAGGAGGGATTAGTGTTCAGGCGTTTTTGATTTGCTTTTCTACTGGTTCAGCACAATATTGTAGGCCAAAGGGCCTAATCCTGTGCTGTACTCTTCTATGTTTTGTGTTCCTGGTCACCCCATTATAGGAAAGATGTCAAGACTTAGAGAATGTTCTATATTAGAAGGAATGTGCTTTAAGAAGAGGCTGGCCAAAATGGGGTTGTTTTCTCTGGAGTGGCAGAGGCTGTGGTAAAATAGAAATCTTTCAGATTATGAGAAGCATAGATGGAGTAAACAGCCTATATCTTTCTCATAGGCTCAAAACGTCTATTACTAGAGTTAAGGTGAGAAGGGATAACTGTAAAGGAGGTGTGCAGGGAAAGTTTCTTTTACACAGAGAGTGGTGGGTGCTTGGAATGCACTGCCAGCAGTGGTGGTGGAGGAAGACACAAGAGTGGTGTTTAGATAGCCGCAAAAATATGCAGAGAATGGAGAGATATAGTTCATGTCAAGGCAAACGGGAGCAGTACAATTAGTCATTGTTAGCACAGCACCATGGGCTGAATGGTTTGTTCTATGCTCTGTGTTTTTGTGATATATGTTGTGCACCACGATTCCCAGGATGGCGTTACTTTGATGAGTGAAGAAATTAAGCAGACTGGGCCTCTACTGTCATGAGTTTAGAAAATTAATTCCAATTAAGCCCCATCAAATAATAATTTTGTATATTCTTATCGGAATATATAAAAGTTGTGGGTAGTGTACAGTGTGTTGGTGCCAGAACCATAGGAACATTTGCGGGCTGCCGCATGCATCCTCAGACTGTGTTGCTTGTTAGTGTAAGTGATGCATTTCACTTTATGTTTCAATGTTTCCATGTACATGTGACAAATAAAGCTTATCTTTAATATTTAAAAAATTTAAAAGGCTTGATATGCCTGATGCAAGGATATTGTTTCCTGTGGTTTGGAGTATCTAGGTCATGGGCCAGTTTCTGGTTGACTGAGGAGGCCCAAACAACAATGCATTTTTCTTATTCAGGAATGCTACTGAGGCTGAGTTATGTGTATTCAAAATAAGCTCTGATGCATAGATATATATTAAGAAAATCAAGGGTTACAGGGTGCACGCAGTGAAGTGGCACGGAGCCATTTCTTACTGAATCGCAGAGCTAATGTGAGGGGCCGAATGGCTTCTCGCTTAAGTTTCCAGCAATAATCAGCCAACGTTGATGGATTCCAGTTCCCTTGATACCATCTCTCCACGTCCATAATGTCCTGGTGAAACCTTTCACCATGCTCATCACTGAGACCACCAAGATTTGCAGGGAAGAAGTCTAAATGGGAATGTAGAAAATGAATCTTTAGTGGCATGGCCTTCTTCTATTCTTAATAATTATATTTTTATGTAGATTATAAATTATACTCTATACATCTGACCAAGGCGGTTATCAAACACAAGGTTGTTGCCAAATGACCAAAGAGCAAAGAGCAAAGCCAGAGGGGTAAGTTTTCAAGAGAGGGAATTGGAGCCAAGAGAAGGAAGTCCATAGCTTAAGGTCTGGGTAGTCAAAGGCCACTGTGTGGGTGACAAAATTCACAGCTTGAGTGGCTAGATCTGAAGAAACAAAGGATTGTGAGCCTGGAGATAACAGACATTGGAAGGAGTGAGCGATTTGCTAGTTACTACCCTCAGAGAGGTCGCTGGTTCATGTTGCCTCTCACAGAGAGGTGGCTGGTTCATGTCACTGCCATCAGAGGGGGTGTAGTTCGTGTTGCTGCCCTTGGAGAGGCCATTGGATCCCGATGCTCTAAGAGATGTTATCGAAATTCTAAGATTTATGGATTGGATTGTAATTCATATTGGCCTCTTTCAGTTCAATGTTTCTTTCATGTTCTCGCCCATTTGTTCTTGTTGCCGATTGGTGGGGTGGGGGGTGGTTGGGTGACCTGTTTTTGTGCAAGGGAGGGTTTAGGGGGGTTTGGGGTTTGTGTGTTTTTGTTTCTTTTTCTGTTCGTGCAGGGGTCATTGACGTCTTTCTTTCAACGACTTCTATGGTTTTCCATATTTTATAGCTACCTGCAGAAGACAAATCTCAGGGGTGTATTCTGCATACATACTTGTATAATAAAATGAACCTTTGAACAGTTCAAGTTCAAGTTGAAGTTTGTCATTCAATCATACACGTGTATACAGCTAATTCAAGCAAAGGTACTCAGCGACGAAGGTTCAAAACGCATGTAACCCTCTCACCGGGCTTGTATGCAAACGTGTCTAACAGCAACGGGACTCATCGGTCAGAAGGTCACCTTTAGACCGTAAGACATAGGAGCAGAATTAGGCCATCTGGCCAATTGAACCTGCTCCGCTATTCAATCATGGCTGATCCTTTTCTTTCCCCTCCTCCTCAACCCCAGTTCCCAGCCTTCTCCCAGTAACTTTTGATGCCATGTCCAATCAAGAACCTATCAATCTCTGCCTTAAATACACCCAATGACCTGACCTACATATCTGCATGTGGCAACAAATTCTACAAATTCACCACCCTTTGGCTAAAGAAATTTCTCTGCATCTCTGTATTGAAAGGATGCCCTCTTGTCTTAGACTCTCCCACCATGGGAAACAACTTTTCCACATCTACTCTGTCTAGACCTTTCAACATTCAAAAGGTTTCAATGAGATCCAGCAACCCCCCATTCCTTCTGAATTCCAATGAGTACAGACCCGGAGCCATTAAATGTTCCTCGTATGATAACCCTTTCATTCCTGGAATCATTCTTGTGAACCTCCTCTGGACTCTCTCCAATGCCAGCACATCTTTTCTAAGATGAGGGGCCCAAAACTGTTCACAATACTCAAGGTCAGGCCTCACCAGTGCCTTATGAAGCCTCAGCATCACATCCTTGCTCTTGTATTCTAGACCTCTTGAAATGAATGATAACGTGGCATTCATAAAAAGAAGCGGTCCCACCACCGACCCCTGCAGAATACCACCAGTCACTAGCAGCCAACCAGAAGAGGATCTTTTCTCTTTCTAATGATTTTCTTAGTTGCTCTTTGTAGGTTTTTAAAAACTTCCCAATCCTCTATCTTCCCACTAATTTTTGCTTTGTTGTATACCCTCTCCTTTGCTTTTACAATGGCTTTGACTTCCCTTGTCAGCCATGGTCGTACTATTTTACCATTTGAGTATTTCTTCATTTTAGGAATACATCTGTTCTGCACCTTCCTCATTTTTCCCAGCAATGCACGCCATTGCTGATCTGCTAACATCCCTGCCAGCAGCTCCTTCCAATTTACTTTGGCCAATTTCTCTCTCATACCACTGTAATTTCCCTTACTCCACTAAAATACTGCTACATCAGGCTTTACTTTCTCCCTATCAAATTTCGAGTTGAGCTCAATCACATTGTGATCATTGGTTCCTAAGGATTCTTTTACCTTAAGCTTTCTAATCGCCTCCGGTTCATTACATAACACCCGATCCAGTATAGCTGATCCCCTAGTAGGCTCAATGACAAGCTGCTCTAAAACGCTATCCCTTAGGCATTCAACAAACTCACTCTCTTGAGACCCATTATCAACCTGAATGTTAAAATCTCACATGACTACCACAACATTGCCCTTGTCCTCACCTACCACCCCACCAGCCTCCAGGTCCAACATATAATTCTCCATAACTTCCACCACCTCCAACGGTATCCCACCACTAAGCACATCTTTCCCTCCTCCCCTCTCTCTGCTTTCCACAGGGATCGCTCCCTACATGACTCCCTTGTCCATTCGTACCTCCCATCCCTCCCCACCGATCTCCCTCCTGGCACTTATCCTTGTAAGCGGAACAAGTGCTACACTTGCCCTTACACTTCCTCCCTCACTACCATTCAGGGCCCCGGACAGTCCTTCCAGGTGAGGTGACACTTCACCTGTGAGTCAACTGGGGTGATATACTGCGTCCAGTGTTCCCGATATTCTATATATTGGCGAGACCCGACGCAGACTGGGAGACCGTTTCGCTGAACACCTACGCTCTGTCCACCAGAGAAGGCAGGATCTCCCAGTGGTCACACATTTTAATTCCACATCCCATTCCCATTCTGATATGTCTATCCATGGCCTCCTCTACTGAAAAGGTGAAGCCACACTCAGGTTGGAGGAACAATACCTTATATTCCGTCTGGGTAGCCTCCAACCTGATGGCATGAACATTGACTTCTCAAACTTCTGCTAATGCCCCACCTCCCCTTCGTACCCCATCCATTATTTATTTATTTATTTATATACACACATTCTTTTTCTCCCTCTCCTTTTTCTCCTTCTGTCCCTCTCACTATACCCCTTGCCTATCCTCTGGGCTTCCCCCTCCCCCTTTCTTTCTCCCTAGGCCTCCTGTCCCATGATCCTCTCATATCCCTTTTGCCAATCAACTGTCCAGCTCTTGACTCCATCCCTCCCCCTCCTGTTTTCTCCTATCATTTCGGATCTCCCCCTCCCCCTTTCACTTTCAAATCTCTTACTAGCTCTTCTTTCAGTTAGTCCTGACGAAGGGTCTCGGCCCAAAACGTCGACTGTACCTCTTCCTAGAGATGCTGCCTGGCCTGCTGCGTTCACCAGCAACTTTTATGTGTGTTGCTTGAAATTCCAGCATCTTCAGATATCTTCATGATTGCCCTTTTTACTCGCCTTTTCTACTTCCTGTTGTAACCTGTGGTCCACCTCCCAGTCACTGTTGGGAGGCCTGTATATAACTGCCATCAACGTCCTTTTACCCTGGCAGTCTCTTAACTCAACCCACAAGGATTTAACATCTTCCAATCCTATGTCACATCTTTCTACTGATTTGATGCCAATCTTTACCGGTAGAGCTATACCACCCCCACTGCTTACCTTCCTATCCCTCTGATACAATGTGTAAACTTGGACATTCAGCTCCCAATTATATTATATTGTTTATTAACGATATACATCTCGGGTCAGTATGACTTGGAGCTCAACCAATATTCCAATTAACAGAACCTCAATCTGAGCAAATGCTGTGTAAATACTGCCCATACACAATTATTGGTCAGCAAGAAATAACAAATTGTACACAGCATAAAATTAGTAAGGAAGTATATTTGCCAATATTAGCATTATCAAACAGTTAATAGGAGAAAGAAAAGAAAGCTCATTACAGTCAATCTAGTTAATTAACCAATGTGCTCACAATGGTTGGGGGATGTATCCCTTACTCATGCACTAGACCCACGATCTGTGTGAAAACACCCACCGCATTTTCAAATTCTCTCGAAGACCATCTTGAGTAACTGGCTCTCTCTGGCAGGAGTATTACCCTTCCCCCTTCTGTACAAAACACTTCTTGCAACGGGGACTCTCCTTCAAATGGCATTCTGCAGCATCTTCCATTGTGTCCCACTCTGTAGCTCCCACCAAAAGAATGATAACCAGACTATTATCCTTCAGAAAACTCTTCCCCAGAGTTCTCTAGAACCTTCTCTCACATCTCACAATCCTGATTGGCTGACTCCCATTCCTAAGTTTGACAACATGGGTCTTTATCTTAGCCGAAGCCAAAACACACTTTCCAACATGGCACACTGCTTTTACAGAAAGCTGCTAATATAAACTACCTCACAGCATAGCAGTGGAAATCTTAACACTCTCTGGGTTCCGGCCCGAAATGTCGACCCATCTTTTCCACTGATGCTGCCCGACCTGCTGAGTTCCTCCAGCGTGTTGTGAGTGTTACCAGGGTGGAGTGCCTCGCTTACTTTAATCTCCTTAGGAATTGGAGGTGTTGCAGTGCTTTCTTGACCAAAGAGATGATATTGAGCGACCAGGTGAGATCATCTGAGAAGAGAACTCCAAGAAACTTGATGCTCCTGATTCTTTCCACAGAGAAGCCATTTGTGTGCAGTAGGGAGTGGTCAGCCTACATCTTCCTAAAATCCACAGTCATCTCTTTAGTCTTGTCTACATTGAAATGGAAGTTGTTGTGTTCGCACCAGTCAACAAACCTCTCTACCTCCTCTTTGCATGCCAACTCATCCTTGTTGCTGATAAGGCCAACTACTGTTGTGTTATCAGCAAACTTAATGATGTGATTAGAGCTGGATCTAGCAGTACAGTCATGCATCATGGAATGAGGACCCAGTGTAAGGTGTCAACAATGGTATGTTAATGGGATCAACATACAAATTCAGACTCCTTTCTCACTACAGTCTTCCTCTTTAACATATACTGGTCATCTCCCCTCTCCACTCTCATCCTGATGCAGGGTTTTGGTCTGAAATGTTGACCAGATCTTTCCTCCCACAGATGACGACTGACCCATTAAATTCCTCCATCAAGTTGTTTGTTGTTCCAGGTTCTAGCTCTTGACTCTCCATTGTTAATGGGATGTAGTAGTGCAACCACTTGAGTCGAGTACATTGTTCTCATAAGGTGGTGGCCATCGGTGGGCCTTCGGGTGGCCAATCCTGAATCCACATAACTGAGAGGTTAAGGTGGATTCCCTTAATGAAATACCCGTGCATGGCTTTGTTTAACGAGGGGAGGCTGATGTACAGGCAGCCACCACGTGGTCACTGACAGGTCAGTTAGGATCCATTGGCATGGAGTGTAAGACCGTTATGTATTTAATATTTTCAGTAATACTTGACTAATATTGTAAATATGTTCTTTGATTAAGCATTCTTTATTGTTTACATAATGCATTGCAGGTTATATATAAAAGTAAATGAATGGCATATGTCATCACGTCACCACGTCATAAGTGCACGCCTTGCTAAAATTAAAAACGGACTTTACACCGATTTAGTGTGCTCCTTTGTTTTTCGTTCAATTAGTTTTATGTGTTGGAGTTACAAAGCATGACAAAGACGACTGGGGATCCTTCAGCCTTGCCCCACCTTCGCTGCAGTTCTGAGGTGTCACCTTTGAGGTCTTGGTTGGATCGCTCTTTGTCTGGAATCTCCCCCTTAACCTTACCGCTATGGGTGACCCTACCAGGAACTCAGCATCAGATGACTAAACTCCATACAACATCGCTCTCAGGATCTCAAACTCACAAGCCTCTTCACCGAGATAAGGTGATGATCCCTAGAGAGGTAATGGGATGTATGCAGGTTAACACAAGGGCAGTAGAATATACGGTGGCTGTGAATCTACAGAAGAAGAAAAGTTTAAACTCAAGTCTGCAGGAATAAAGCTGCAGCTGAGGGGTTTAACTGCAGGTAAGCTGAGGCAGACGTAGAATCAGGTGATGGAAATCAGCTGGTTTAATGGTGGATTTCATGAATTATTTGAAAGTTGTTTAAATAATAAATTTACAGCTGCTGGAGTTTAAAATAATTAGTCTGTTTTCTTGATCTGTTAACTTTGGTTCACAGAAAATAGTTGGGCCACTATGCTGTTAATAATTATTTCATGGTTCGTGTCTGTAGATAATTGTTGAGCTGGAATGATCAGTGCTGAGCTGTCAGTATTTGGCCCCTTCACGCTGTCTTCTACAGAGATACGAACATCATAGTCAGGCCAGATTCAGACAGCTATGTGTCAGACTATCGCTCCAGTCATTCCTAACCTATTCAGAGCAACACAGACAAAAAACTGGAGGAACTAAACAGGTCAGGCAGCATCCTTAGAGGGAAATAAACATTCAGCTTTTTAGACCAAGATCCTTCATTAGGACCTTTCATTAACACATTAGCCCTTTCTTTTGCTCCAGACTGCGGTTCTAAATTGGTGCCTCTTGGTGTCACTAATTGATGAGCTGGTATATTGTTAAGGGCTGATAGTTGAGAGACTGTGTACACAAAGTCATCTGCAATAGCTTAATAGCTCATTATGGTACTTCAATTATTCCTTATTTATTAATTTTTTTGGCGGTCCAACATAGAAACCATAGAAACTACAGCACAGAAACAGGCCCTTTGGCCCTTCTTGGCTGTGCCGAACCATTTTCTGCCTAGTCCCACTGACCTGCACATGGACCATGTCCCTCCATACACCTCCCATCCATGTATCTGTCCAATTTATTCTTAAATGTTAAAAAAGAACCCGCATTTACCACCTCGTCTGGCAGCTCATTGCATACTCCCACCACTCTCTGTGTGAAGAAGCCCCCCCTAATGTTCCCTTTAAACTTTTTCCCCCTCACCCTTAACCCATGTCCTCTGGTTTTTTTCTCCCCTTGCCTCAGTGGAAAAAGCCTGCTTGCATTCACTCTATCTATACCGATCATAATTTTATATACTTCTATCAAATCTCCCCTCATTCTTCTACACCCCAGGGAATAAAATCCTAACCTATTCAACCTTTCTCTGTAACTGAGTTTCTCAAGTCCCGGCAACATCCTTGTAAAGCTTCTCTGCACTCTTTCAACCTTATTTATATCCTTCCTGTAATTTGGTGACCAAAACTGAACACAATACTCCAGATGTGGCCTCACCAATGCCTTATACAACCTCATCATAACATTCCAGCTCTTATACTCAATACTTCGATTAATAAAGGCCAATGTACCAAAAGCTCTCTTTACGACCCTATCTACCTGTCGTGACACTTTTAGGGAATTTTGTATCTGTATTCCCAGATCCCTCTGTTCCATTGCACTCCTCAGTGCCTTACCATTAACCCTGTATGTTCTACCTTGGTTTGTCCTTCCAACATGCAATACCTCACACTTGTCAGTATTAAACTCCATCTGCCATTTTTCAGCCCATTTTTCCAGCTGGTCCAAGTCCCTCTGCAGGCTCTGAAAACCTTCCTCACTGTCTGCTACACCTCCAATCTTTGTATCATCAGCAAACTTGCTGATCCAATTTACCACATTATCATCCAGATCATTGATATAGATGACAAGTAACAATGGACCCAGCACTGATCCCTGTGGCACACCACTAGTCACAGGCCTCCACTCAGAGAAGCAATTCTCTACCACCACTCTCTGGCTTCTTCCATCGAGCCAATGTCTAATCCAATTTACCACCTCTCCATGTATACCCAGTGAATGAATTTTACTAACTAACCTCCCATGCGGGACCTTGTCAAAGGCCTTACTGAAGTCCATGTGGACAATATCCACTGCCTTCCCTTCATCCACTTTCCTGGTAACCTCCTCGAAAAACTCCAACAGATTGGTCAAACATGACCTACCACGCACAAAGCCATGTTGACTATCCCTAATAAGCCCCTGTCTATCCAAATGCTTGTAGACCCTGTCTCTTAGTACTCCCTCCAATAACTTACCTACTACTGACGTTAAACTCATCGGCCTATAATTTCCCGGATTACTTTTCGATCCTTTTTTAAACAACGGAACAACATGAGCCACTCTCCAATCCTCCGGCACTTCACCCGTAGACAGCGACATTTTAAATATTTCTGCCAGGGCCCCCGCAATTTCAACACTAGTCTCCTTCAAGGTCCGAGGGAACACTCTGTCAGGTCTCGGGGATTTATCCACTTTAATTTTCCTCAAGACAGCAAGCACCTCCTCCTTTTCAATCTGTACAGTTTCCATGGTCTCACTACTTGATTCCCTCAATTCCATAGATTTCATGCCAGCTTCCTTAGTAAATATAGACGCAAAAAACCTATTTAAGATCTCCCCCATTTCCTTTGGTTCCGCACAAAGCCGACCACTCTGATCTTCAAGAGGACCAATTTTATCCCTTACAATCCTTTTGCTCTTAATATACTTGTAAAAGCTCTTTGGATTATCCTTCACTTTGGCTGCCAAGGCAACCTCATGTCTTCTTTTAGCCCTCCTGATTTCTTTCTTAAGTATTTTCTTGCACTTCGTATACTCCTCAAGCACCTGATTTACCCCCTGTTTCCTATACATTTCATACAACTCCCTCTTCTTCTTTATCAGAGTTGCAATATCCCTTGAGAACCAAGGTTCCTTATTCTTATTCAATTTGCCTTTAATCCTGACAGGAACATACAAACTCTGCGCTCTCAAAATTTCCCCTTTGAAGGCTTCCCACCTACCAATCACATCTTTGCCAGAGAACAACCTGTCCCAATCCACGCTTTTTAGATCCTTTCTCATTTCTTCAAATTTGGCCTTCTTCCAGTTCAGAACCTCAACCCTAGGACCAGATCTATCCTTGTCCATGATCAAATTGAAACTAATGGTGTTATGATCACCGGAACCAAAGTGCTCCCCTACACAGACTTCTGTCACTTGCCCTAATTCGTTTCCTAACAGGAGATCCAATATTGCATCCCCTCTAGCTGGTCCCTCTATATATTGATTTAGAAAACTTTCCTGAACACATTTTACAAACTCTAAACCATCTAGACCCCTAACAGTATGGGAGTCCCAATCAATGTATGGAAAATTAAAATCCCCTACCACCACAACTTTATGTTTCCTGCAGTTGCCTGCTATCTCTCTGCAGATTTGCTCTTCCAAGTCTCGTTGACTATTGGGTGGTCTGTAATACAATCCCACTAATGTGGCCATACCTTTCCTGTTTCTCAGCTCCACCTATAAGGACTCAGTAGACAAGCCCTCTAATCTGTCCTGCCTGAGCACTGCTGTAATATTTTCCCTAACAAGCAATGCTACTCCCCCACCTTTCACTCCTCTGCCTCGATCACATCTGCAACATCGGAACCCTGGAATATTAAGCTGCCAGTCCTGCCCCTCCTGTAGCCAAGTTTCACTAATTGCAAGTTCTGCCCGGCATTTATTGCCTATCCCTATTTGCCCCTTTGAGAAGATGGCGGTAAGCAGCCTTTTTGAACCAGTGTCCTTCTGGCAAAGGTATTCCAATAGTTCTGTTGCGGAGTGTACTCCAGGATTTAAACACAGTGCAGGGTCACCAATATATTCCCCGCTCAGGGTAGTGTGTGACTTGATAGGAAACATGCAGAAAGTGATGTTTCCTTGTGCCTGCAGCCCTCCCCATTCTTGGTAGCAGAGATCACAGATTTGGAAAGTACTATCAGTACTGGCTGAATCACTATAATACATCCCGCACTACACCACTCCCAAAGTGAGGAAATGCATGCAGAAGCGATGGATATCAATTGCTGCTGGCAGATCATGAACTTGGTGGAAGACTCCATTTGGTCTGCCAGCCCCACATTGAGATGTCCGTGGGAGAATGCTGCCGGCTGGCACATTCCAAGCTGCAGGAGTACGGGCTGAGGGAAGCTCTGCAGCCTGATGTAGCCATTGCAAGGGCTTGGTGGAGAAGGACCACAGTATAGGGTTCTCCTACTTCTGCACCAAGAGGGGCCAGGTTGGGTGAGAAAGACCCTCAATTATAACAGTAGTGTATCACTCCAGAGGGACATAATCCAGACTTGATGAAGGCCCTCGGCCCAAAACATTGACGGCTTATTCACTTCTACAGATGCTGTTTGACCTCCAGAATATTACAGGTGTTACTCTGAATTACCAACATCTGCAAAATCTCTTCTACTTATCCCAATAATCCTATTGGCATTAAGGAATTTAATAGACACTACTTTACACATTGACAATGAACGTAAAAATGAAAAGGCTTTATTTATGTTTTTTGTAAATAGTTTTTATTATGAATAAAGTTCATTTTGATATATATATATATATATATATATATATACATGAATTATGTTACTTCACCAAGAGTTAATATAGCTATAGAACATAGAACAGCACAGGACCAGGACCTACAGCCTACAATGTCTGCATGATGCTGAATTAAACTAAATCTCTTTTGTCTACACAAGATCCATATCATTTCATACACACCTATCTATCTACAAGCCTCCCAAGCAACTTACCAATTCACCTAACTAATCAAATCCCTCATATGTGCTAATCAGGGCTACCCTGATTTTCCTGGCACCGACCAACACTGGGGCATCTGACAAAAGCGATTGGCTGTTTCATTGTAACCTGTCAAAGCAAAAGGGGCTTAGTTGACACTGCCCTGTTTCTCAGATCTATGTCCTGTTGTACAAACAACTCATTGATGAATAAATTGAATTATACAGTAAAAGGTGGCTATGTTGTGACAATGTCAGGTTATTGATGGATTTGTAAAGGTCAATTAAGGTGACCAACTTATTAATTCTGACAGAGCAGCTTAAACAGTGTATGAAGAACCTATCAGCACTCAGTTGATAATAGGCTAGGAGATACTCTACAGATTTTCTTAAAATAGCAATAGTTTCCCACAAGCTTTGTTACAAAAATGAATCAGAATCATATTTCGTATCATTGGCATATGTCACAAAATTAAATGTTCTGTGGCACAAGTACATTGCAGTACATAATAATAAAAATTATAAATTGCAAAAAGAAGTGTATATCTGTATGTTTATTTATTCCCACATGAAATACCAGGTTGTATGACATGAGAGGTCATGATCTTACCATGACCATGATTATTCTTGGCAATTTTTTCTACAGAAGTGGTTTGCCATTGCCTCCTTCTGAGTAATGTTGTTACAAGCCATTATCAACATGCTTCAGAGATTGTGTGCTGGCCATCAGTGGTGGCATAACCAGGACTTGTGATCTGCTCCAGATGCTCAGACGATCATCCACCTCCTGCTCCCATAGCTTCACTTGACCATACCTGGGGACTAAGCAGGTGCTACACCTTGCCTGAGAATGACCTGCAGGCTACCAGAGGGAAGGAGCATCTTCCCTCTTTGGTAAAAGATATGAGGGGTGATTGATAAGTTCGTGGCCTATGGTAGAAAGAGTCAATTTTAGAAAAAGTAGCACATTTATTTTTCAACATAATTCCCTCCTACATTTACACACTTAGTCCAGCGGTCGTGGAGCATACGGATCTTGGACCTCCAGAAAGTGGCCACAGCAGAGGTGATTGATATGTTTGTGGCTTAAGGTAGAAGGAGATGAGTTATACAGCTCTCTTTACATGCACATGCAGTTCAACTCTTTGAGTGAAAATGCAGAAAGTTTGAAGTTAAAAACTCATCTCCTTCTACCTTAGGCCACGAACTTATCAATCACCCCTGATGAGTTATTAACTGATGAGTTACTAACCTCAAGCTTTCTGCGTAATCACTCAAAGAGTTGAACTGCATGTGCGTGTGCATGGCTGTATCATTTCCTGTGTGGACCCAAGGTACGTGGGCACATAATGTCACAATTACCGAGCTTAGACCTGCCCCTGGTGTTGTACAAGATAGACCTGGCCTCTCTTGACTATGCAATGCCCCAGTCAGCTGGACATTGCTACACTACCTGTCCATTGTGGAAGAGCTCTTCCAAGTAAATACCTTTGTTCTAAAGTCTGTAAGGTAGTGATCAGCATGAGATGCAGTGCCGACACTGTGGGAGAGGGATACTATGGAAATTTGTTGCTTAATTCCTGGAGAAAATGGTCCAAACCATATGGCAGAATGCTTCATCCCCAGATCTGACCAACAAGCACCAAGACCTTGCTTGGCTGGTGTGAAAGGTAATCCTAAATTACCTCACAGTCATGATAGTACTCTGAATCAGATCCTTCCGGTACAGATGCTATATCATCCCCAACTCTTGATGCCCTCCGGATGACTGTTGGGGAAGTGACAGTCACACACCTTCTGTAGAATGTGGATTTGCAAAGAGGGTACAGAGATGGATGCAAGGGTCTGTGTGCCATTTATTCCCTATAGCTGCTTAAAAGGAATCGTTCACCTATGCACGTCCCCAAGAGCACACACCTAGACAGCAAGTACAGCTGGAAGGTCAGCTATTTAGTGAAGGAGTGTTTTTTGGGTATACTTGATCAGGTCCTGGAAATTCAAACTCCTCACTACTTTAATACAGACCATCCTAAAGATACCGTCATTAATTTTCTTGAGACACTAGTCGTCATGTCTTTCTCCAAAATAAAAACAGAAGAGAAATATTCCCCGAGTACCTCACCCTTCTCTTGCGGTTCCACATGTAAGGAACACACATACAAAATGCTAGAGGAACTCAGCAGGCCAGGCAGCATCAATGGAAAAGAGTAAACAGCTGATGTTTCGGGCCACGACCTTTCATCAGGACCCGAGTAGGACCTAGGTTAGGTGGGCATCAGAAGAATTATGGGAGAGTTGATGAGCATGTGTGAGAAAACTATTTCAAGAGAAATAACTGGGTGAATGGGATGTATGGGCTTCCTCTGAGAGTTAGCATTGATTTTAAAGGTGGAGTGTCTCTTTCTCTGTCTTAAGAAAACAAGTGAAGTCCATCCAATTGACGCCCACATCTCATAAGTGTATATGAAACTTCCCTTAAGTTATAGCCCTATGACTAACAATTTGGTCCCCTGTCCCAATATACCCAATTAAAAGACATTTAGACAGGGACATGGATAGAAAGCGCTTAGAGACATATGGGCCAAATGGAGGCAAGTGGTACTAGCTTGGATGGATATCTTGGTCAACGTGGATGAGTTAGCCCAAAGGGCCTGCTTCTATACTGTATAACTCAGACTACCTACTAACTACGTATTTGACTGCGAGTCAAATTTTGTTTTGATAAAATCGTCTCTCGTACTTTGCAATGCTTCTGCCCCACATGTGTGCAGTTAGTGGGAGGTATACTTGCTATTGATTCACTCGGCTTAAAAACAACAGCTGTATGCCGGACAAAATCTTCTGCACAGATTTAAAAGGTCCAAACCACAAGAGAATTATCATTATCTGCACATCACCACCACCGCCCCCCCCCCCATTGCAAAGGATTTTGTGAGAAAATTGAAAAGAAATCAATTCTGAAAGATTTAAATATTTAATTAATTGATTGACTGGAGAAGCACTAAGCGTAAATTAGGGGAACGTGTGGTTGGCAGAGCTTCGATCAGGGAACACAACAGGATAAAATAGCTCTGCCACACTCATTCAAACTAATGTGTTGAATCCCTAATCACCAATCTAAATTAAGTCCTCTGCCCAGTGCCACTATGACTAATATTCACTTAAATTCATTAGCAACCCCAATAGCAAAGTCTCAGGCAAGGGGATTTTGCAGCTCATGCTGTAGGAAGTTTTCTGCTACTTAAAAATATCAGGACCCAGAAGCTGGTGGTGGATGGGGAGTCACTGGGGACTTTAAAGGTCTCTCAAATCATCATATTGTTCACTGCCTGAAATCCTTGTGTTTAAGACTCGTAAAGAATATAGCATTTTTCTAGATCTAGACCTTTCACATCCCATTTACAACATTGAGAATGACATTCTGGTCATCAAGGTACTTTTGACGCAAACAACAGGAATTCTGCAGATGCTGGAAATTCAAGCAACACACATCAAAGTTGCTGGTGAACACAGCAGGCCAGGCAGCATCTGTAGGAAGAGGTGCAGTCGACGTTTCAGGCCAAGACCCTTTGTCATGACTAAAGATACTTTTGAAGTGCTCTCACTGCCGTAGCATAGGTTTGTGCACAATAAGCTCCTACCAACATCATTATAATGATGACCTGATCATGTGGCTACTGAGCCTCATCTGAAAAAATCCTGTCATTTATGTGTAAGATGATCTGAAAGTTTGCAGCCTCTAAAGAATTTTAGCAGCATTTGCTCAGACAATGCCTTTTTAACCTCAATCTTTGTCAGATCCAGTGTTCATCAGTCAAATATTTTAGCTTCCTTTGTGCATGGGCTCTTCCAAGATGTCTGCTTATGTTCCAACTCACAACAATTCACCACTTACCTATTACCTCAAGGCTCATGTGGCTACATTGACTCCAGATCCAGCAATGAATCAAATCGAAAATACTCATCCTTGTGATCAATTCCAACACTTATTCTCTATCTCCATAATGTCCCAACCCTCTGAGATCTCAACAGTCCATCAGCTTTGAGCAACTTCACTTCACCCTTTCACTGGTCACTACATTTTCAGCTATCCACTTTGTAAATTCTTGTCCCCACTCCATAAACTCCTTTGCATCTTTTTAGATAGTTTCTTTTCAGATTTACAGTACAGAAACAGGCCCTTCAGCCCAACTAATCCATGCCAACCAACGTGCCTATTTGAGTTGGTCTCATTTGCCTGTGTTTGGCCCATATTTTTCTAAAACCTTCCTATCCATGCATTTGTAAAAATGCCTTCAAAGTTTTGTAATTATATCTACATCCAGCAGCTTATCCCATTAATCGCAGCCCTCTGTATGAATCGTCCTTTAAAATTTTCCTCTATCACCTTAAACCCATGCCCTCTAGGTTAAGACTCCCCTACTCTTGGTAAAATACCATTGTTGCTGCACGAACATCGTCTCAGGGCAGACTTAGCTGGCGGATATGAAGTAGTGACTTTATTCAACAAAATGAGACACAACAGACATCACACCCTCTTGGAAGAAGAAGAGATCTGCTCAACCCTACACTGCACAACACTTTATGTGGTAAAGATTAAAGGACAATTCCATATTTACAATGCATCGACAATGCTTCCTCTAAACTGTACACAACTTTCACACCCACACCATAGACATCTAAATGCATTTTAATCAGCATTGTCTGGTCTTCCCATTAACTGTGATTCATTGACTTTTAGGAACCCATTGTTCAGAGCTGCATTTTAAATTTAATCTACAGTTTATATTCAGATTTGAAGATTGGTGGTTGATGATAGTTGTTGAAATTATTTGCTATATGTGCTAAGCCCCAAAATTCCCTAACAACCATGAGCTTTCACCTTCATGATGTATAAACCTTGGTTCCTCTTTAACTAAGTACTGGGTCACCTGTCTTTGCATCTTGTGCTCTGGCTTGATCCCAGGTTTTTAGTAATAGTACTCCAGGATTTTCCTGAAACATGGAACAGACTTGGGACGTTTGGCTGACTCCACGTTTCTTCCCAAAGCCTAACACTAAAAGACACATGACAGTAAGCTCTGATGAAAAGTTATTGATCAAAAATGTAAGTTTAGATTTTCACTCTGGCACCCCTGACCTGCTGAGTGTCTCCAGCTTTGTTGGTTTTGTTTACTGTATTTTTTTTTGTTTTGTATGTGAATGTTAACCTTTCTGCTTGTAATTAGAGCAGAAATAATGTCCATTGAATATTAGATAGAACACCAGGAGAACTACTGTTCAGTGGACTGTCAGATCAATGTCAGCATGGATTGGCCGGACTGAATGAGTTAGTAATTCCCATGTAATGCATCCTCAGCACCAGCACAACCTCCTGCTGTCACAGAATGAAATATTGGGAACACCTGAAGTTCTCTCTGTGCAGTGATATTGACAGGGCAGCACTGTAGTGCAGCGCTTAGTATAATACTTTACAGAACTAGCAATCAGAAGATCAGGGTTCAATTCCCACTGCTGTCTGTAAGGAGTTTATATGTTCTCTCTGTGATCACATGGGTTTCTTCCGAGTGCTCCACTTCCCTCCCACATTCTAAAAATGTACAGATTACAGTAAGTCATTTGTGGTCATGCTAAGTTAAAGCCAGAAGCATGGTGACACTTGCAGGCTGCTCCCAGTGCATCCTCAACCTGCACTGGTCTTTGACACAAGCAACGCATTTCACTGCACATTTCGATGTTTCAATGTACATGTGACAAAGAAAACTAATCTTTAATATCATTTTATTTTATTTACTCTTTCACCAATGCTGTCTGATTTGATGAGTTTTTTCCCCAATACTTTCAGATTAATTACGCACTTCCAGTAGATAGAGACTTTGTTTCATTTGCTATCCCGCTCCCCTGCCCCCATTATGCCTACTCCATGGTAGCTAATTGTATTTAAATAGTTACTCTAATAGTCCTCAACAATTTCTTAACAACAAAGAAATAGAAGCAGAAGATACCTCTCAAGCCGGGTCTATCTCTCCAAAGGGTAGTGTTTGATCTTCAACCTTCACCTTGCCATCCAAAACCAATTTCTTTCGATCTTCCTTCCATTTCATTCACGCTTGACAGCACCTCTGTAAAGTGTTATTGGGCAGCAAAGTAGCTTAGCGGTTGGCGTTGCACTTTACAACAGCAGCTGTAAGTTCAGGTTCAATTCCTGTCGCTGTCTGTAAGGAGTTTGTTCGTTCACCGAGATGAGTTTCCTCCATGTGCTCCAGCTTACTCCCACATTCCAAAAATGTACGTACGAGTTAGGAGTAGTAAATTATGGGTGTGCTATGTTGGTGCCAGAAGCATCGTGTCACCCATCATATCTCAGATTGTGTTGCTGTTGATGTGAGTAATGTTTTTCACCGCATGTTTCGATGTTTTGATGTACATGTGACAAATAAAGCTATCTTTAATCTTTCTTTAAAGTGGGTTGGGATTTGATGATTGGGTATTTCCACTGGGTCAATGAGAAGTTGTTATACATTCTTTTGTCCAAGTTGCTACATGAATATACCCTTGCTGCCTTCCATCGTCATGTTTCCTGTGCAAGTCAGCATTCCTGTGCACTCTCGGTTGCCTAGCCAGGGCTGATCTCTCAACCTCCCACTGCTGCAGGCAAGATTGAACTAATGGCAGAACATGTGTTAACACAATTTGCCTTCAGTGAGAGCACAACAGCACAACTTTCACAGAATGCCCAGGGAGTCCAATAACTTTGAGAAAACAGGCCACAACAAATAACTAAGTCCCACCAGTGTCCTCTCTCTCTGTGTGATGGAAAGGGTACCAAGGTGAATTGAAGATCTGCCACTCAGAGTTGTTAGTACTGGCTTACACAGTTTTCCTTCTCTCTGCACTGACATTGACAGGGCAGCACTGTAGTTTAGCACTTTACAGCACCAGTGACCAGAAGTTTGGGGTTCAGTTCTGACTGCTGTCAGTAAGGAGTTTGTATGTTCTCCCCGTGACTGCACAGGTTGCCTCCAGGTGCTCTGGTTTCCTCCCACATTCCAAAGATGCGCAGGTTAGATAGGATTAGTAAATTGGTGTGGGTTATTTTAGCTCCAATGTTGGTGATTGACACAGATGACACATTTCACTGTATGTTGCAATGTTTTAATGTACTATACCTATGACAAATAAGTATAACTATATTGTATTTACTCTTTCACTGAATGTCAGCTTTGTTGTTAGGCCAGCATTTATTGCTCATCCCTAATTGCACCTGGATAGAATGACTTCTAAGTCTATTTCAAATTTAACAGTATGGTCTCAAGTTATACAACACCATCATGGACACAAGCCTCCTCACCATCAAGGACATCTTCAAAAGACAATTCCTCAAAAAGGTGGCATCCATCATTAAGAACCTTCCCCATCCTGGACATGCTGTCTTCTCATTGCTACCATCAGGGAGGAGGTACAGGAGCCTGTAGGCACTCATGCAATGTTTCAGGAACAGCTTCTTCTCATCCACCATTAGATTCCTGAATAGACAATAAATCCATTTAAGCTAATTTTGTAAATATATTTTTATTGCAATTTATAGTTTTTATTATTATTATTATGTATTGTACTGTACTGCTGCCACAAAACAACAAATTTCATGACATATGCCAGTGATATTAAACCTGATTCTGATTCTACATCTGGGACAAATGTGCAAAGATTGGCCGGTTTCCTATCCAGAATTTCATCTGCTAGGCTTATACTCTCTGGAATTTAGAAGATTGAGGGGGGATCTTATTGAAACGTATAAAATTCTAAAGGGATTGGACAGGCTAGATGTAGGAAGATTGTTCCCGATGTTGGGGAAGTCCAGAACGAGGGGTCACAGTTTGAGGATAAAGGGGAAGCCTTTTAGGACCGAGATGCGGAAAAACTTCTTCACACAGAGTGGTGAATCTGTGGAATTCTCTGCCACAGGAAACAGTTGAGGCCAGTTCATTGGCTATATTTAAGAGGGAGTTAGATAAGGCCCTTGTGGCTAAAGGGATCAGGGGGTATAGAGAGAAGGCAGGTACAGGGTTGTGAGTTGGATGATCAGCCATGATCGTACTGAATGGCGGTGCAGGCTCAAAGGGCCGAATGGCCTACTCCTGCACCTATTTTCTTTGTTTCATCAGCTAACCATGTGGGTTTTGATATCAAACCAGTAGTTTCAAGGTCACCATTCTTACAAGCCTTTTAATCCCAGATTTATTTAATTACTTGAAGTTAAATTCACCTTCTGCTGAGCTGGGGATCGAACATGGCTCTGGATCAATAGTCCAGTGCTCTGGATTGTTAGTCTACAGCTTCACTACACCGTGTACATGGGGCAGCATGGTAGCACAGCAGTTAATGTAACAGCATCAGCAATCAGAGGGTCGGGGTTCAATTCCTGCAACTGCCTGTAAAGAGTTCATATACTCTCCCTGTGATTGTGTGGGCTTCCTCCAGGTACTGCGGTGTCCTTCCACAACCCACAATATAGGTTAGGTTAATAAGCTGTGGGCACGCTATGTTGGCACCAGAAGCATGGCAACACTAGTGGCTGCCCTCACCACAGCCTCAGACTGTGTTGGTCGTTGACACAAGCTTGCATTCACTGTGTGTTTCAACGTTCCTTTCCCCAACACCTTTGATTCATGGCTAATTGCTGATTTGACTGAGGAGGATAGTGCAACTAAACAGATCATTCTTTCCGCGGGCACCATCTTCTGTGCTGAGGGGACCCTTCCAATAAAACTTCTATCCAATTGTTTTCACAGGAGGTACAGAGAGCACTGATGTCAGAGGAACCAAATTCCTTAATGCATTCTTGACTTAGCTCAAAAAATTGAGGACTTTTTTTTACCTCTACATATCAAGACCAGACCTTTTTTAATGGACCCACCTCCAGACCCATAACTCTTTGCTGCAGGGTGTGATCATCAAGAACACTGGCTTCCAAATACACTGCTCAATTCTCAGGGTTTCTAGACCCCCTGATTGCTGATGCTGTTACATTAACTACTAGTGCTCAGAGAAGAATTTTGGATTAACCGAATTTCGGCTTCACAAGCAGAGATGTTATAATGGTTTCATTATTCTGACCTCCAGTGCCTATGCCTTCCTAAGTACAGTCTCCTCCCCAACCTCTGAGACTGTAGGGTCTGCCTCTTTCTAACAGACCCTCATGGGATGCTTGGTTTCCCTCTCTCACATACCACTTTCAACCGCTGCTGGACTCCATTATGGATAAGCTCAGCTGCAGAAATACTCAGTGTAACAGACCCAAGAGTTGAATCTACTGATCAAAGGATTGCTTGATAACATTGAGAAACTTCTGTGAATTCAGCTCCTCGAAGAACAGCAATAAGTTATTAATCAATTAAGTCAACCCTCGGTGTCAAATTCAATTTCCAATGCAAATAATATAATTGCACCAGTAATTGAAAACTAGCATTGTAAAGAGTTTCACTGAATACCACTGTTCAGTGGCAAGACTGCAGAAGGTTGTTTGACTTCCAATAATTATGCCTGAAGCTGATATTAATCGGGAACTGTAAGCTTCAATTTAAAAGCTCAAAGCAGTTAAACCTGTCCTGCTCCTTTTTATGGGCATGTTGCAGCAATTTAACAGTGGGCCAGTCGCAATTTCTGTCTTGAAAAAGGTTCTACCCTCTAATCTCGAGTAGACATATTTACATTTATAGTTCTGCTAACAACATAAAGGCTTTCATTAAGGCTTCTGTAGAACAGATGTCGTGATTGTATCACCCTAATTTCCCTTACTCTTTCAAACGTACAGGAAGTATTTGCACAGTACAATTAAAATGTTCAAAGTATGTGGGTTTTTCATTTAGCAATGAAAAAAAATTCCACTTACAGCAGTCTGAAGGCAGACTGCTCACAACACAATGTGTACATTCTTACTATAATGGTGCTGGACCCTCTTACCTTGAGTTACATTGGCCAGCTTGTCTGTGAGGATGTATATGCTTCACCACAGATGCCCCTAGCTCTTCCTATTCTAAAACAATTAGCATATCCACTTATTTCCTTCTCCCTATATTTCCTTCCTCCGCCCCCCCCCCCACCGACTCCCCTTGTTTTTATCCAGACTCTCTTTAAGTGAATCTACGCTATTTGCCACTGGGAGAGTGGTGGGGGAATGGGAGTTGGCGAGGGCATTATAAACGATCTGGTTTTGATGCCTGCACGTGGAATGTAGAAGTAGTTTTTTCCTCAATTAATTGTGATACCCCTGTCATAAATGCTCTCTGTACTTCTTGATTACTGAAAACTACTGGAGACAAGTTTCTATCAGATGGGTTCCCTCAACACTAATAGAGGCCAACGGGTCCATCATTCCAGTGGAAAGAGGTATCTTCTTTGTCCCTCCCTACTCCTCAGTCACATCAACAATCACCAAAGAATCAAAGGTCATCGGGCAAGGATGGGAAAGTGAACTTGAGGAACAGCTTATCAATGATACTTCTGTATAACTTATATATTTCCTCTATGATGTAATCTATCTATTATGCTGTGGCAATTATGTTTTTATTGCACATATGCATATATTAGAGCAAAAGAAGTAGGAGCAGAATTGAACCATTTGGCCCATCAAATCTGTTCCACCATTCAATCATGGTTGATTTATTGTTCCTCTCAACCCTATTTTCCTGCCTTCACCCCATAACCTTTGATGCCCTGATTAATCAAGAACCTATCAACCTCCACATTAAATATACCCAATGATTTGGCTTCCACAGTTGTCTGTGGCAAAGAATACCATAGATTCACTACTCTCTGATTATTTTTCTCTTCTCTGTTGTAAATGGATGTAATTTAATTCTGGGATGGTGCTATCTGTGTCTCCTAGTCCCAAACTCTCCCAGTATAGGAAACATCCTCTCCACATCCACTCAGTTTAGGCCTTTCATAATCAGTAGTTTCAATGAGATCCCCTCCTCACCCATTCTTTTAAACTCTGGCAAGTACAGGCCCAGAGCCTTCAAATCATCCTCTTAACCCAGTCATTCCTGGGATATTTCTCACAAACCTCCTTTGGGCCCTCTTTGATACCAGCACGTTCTGCTCACAATACTGCTGAAGGGTATTGGCCCGAAACGTCAACTGTACTCTTTTCCATAGATGCTGCCTGGCCTGCTGAGTTCCTCCAGCATTTTGTGTGTGTTGCTTGGATTTCCAGCATCTGCAAATTTTCTCTTATTTGTGATTACAATACTCCAAATATCACATTTGGTGCCTTATAATGCCTTATAAAGCCTCAGCATTACATCCTTCCTTTTATATTGTAGTCCTCTTGAAATGAATGCTAACATTACGTTTGCCTTCCTCACTGCAACTCAACGCTCAAGTTAGCATTTAGGGTCCGCTCAAATGTCTAATGTTCTTATATGTGCAAATATGCAATAAAAAGTTTACTTGCAGCAGCATCACAGTCACATAGCATCAGCTAAGCTGCAAAGACTCACAAGACCCTTTTCATCTCCAATTCTGAATTCACTCTTGGTTTAGAAAACAGTCTACACTTTTACCCCTTCTTCCAAAATACATAACCTTACATTCTTTACACTATATTCCATCTGTCACTTCTTTGCTCATTTTTCTAATCTGTCCAGGTCCTTCTGCAGACTCCCTGCTTTCTCAACTCTACTTCCCTTCCACTTGTCTTTAAATCGTCTGTAAACTTGGCCACAAAGCCATCAATTCCATCATGCAGATTATTAACATATAATGTGAAAAATAGCAGACTAAGCACTGATCCCTGCAGAATACCACTAATCACCAGCAGCCAACCAGGAAAGGCCCCTTTTGTTCTCACTCTTTGCCTTTTGCCTGTCAGCCAATCTTCTGTTCATGCTTGTATATTTTTTGGGTTAAGCAGCCTCATGAACACCACAATGACAAGAACCTCCAAAAAATCCAGAAAAATAATACCTGTTGACTCACAAATGCAAGAAATTGTGCAAGTGCTGGAAATCTTTCTTCATCTGTGTCTTACTTCAATCCCTCTGCTACCCCTGCTCCCACCCATCTACTTACCCCCTCACCTGCTCTTAAAGTTTAAATGAAATCTATTATCAAAATACACACTGTTTATGTCACCATATATTACCTCCACATTCATTTTCTTGAAGACATTTATGGGAAAATAAAGAAATACAATAGAATTTATAAAAAACTATAAATAACAAAGGCTGACAAAGAACCAATTTGCAAAATAAGACAAATTGTGCCAATTATAACAAAAAAGTAAATAAATAGCACTGATAAGATCAGTTATAGAATCTATGAGTTGTGGAATCAGTATGACATTGAGGTGAGTGAAGTTCAGGAGCCTATTGGTTGTAGGATAAGATCTGTTCCTGAACCAGGTAGTGTGGGACCTAATGCTCCTGTACCTCCTGCCACATGGTAGTAGGAAGAAGAGAGCATGACCTTGATGATGGATGCTGCTTTCTTGTTGCAGTGCTCCTTGTAAAAGTGCTCAGTAATGGGGAGAGCTTTGCCTGTGGTGGACTGGGCTACATCCATTACTTTTTGAAGATGTATCCATTCCTGGGCATTGGTGTTTCCATACCAGACTGTGATATAGCCAGTCAGGATACAATTTGCTGTGCATCTCAGAATCAGGTTTATTATCACCGACATGTGACGTGAAATTTGTTAACTTAGCAGCAGCAGTTCAATGCAATATATAATCTAGCAGACAGAGAAAAAAAACACATAATAATAAATAAACAAGTAAATCAATTTACATATATTGAATGGATTATTTAAAAATGCGCAAAAACAGAAGTACTGCAAATTAAAAAAGTGAGGTAGTGTCCAAAGCTTCAAAGTCCATTTAGGAATCAGATGGCAGAAGGAAAGAAGCTGTTCCTGAATCACTCAGTGTTTGCCTTCAGGCTTCTGTATCTCCTACCTGATTGTAATAGTGAGAAAATGGCACGTTCTGGGTGCTGGAGGTTCTTAATAATGGGCGCTGCCTTTCTGAGACACCGCTTCCTAAAGATGTCCTGGGTATTTTGTAGGCTAGTGCCTAAATCTATAGAAGTTTGTCAAAGTCTTAGATGCCAAATCTATGCAAACCTCTAAGGAATTAGAAGTGCTATTACTTTGCCTCCTTGCAAAGGCTCTTGAATTAAAGTCTCAGACCTTAGACTCCTCCACTGGCCCACTCACACAATGACCTCCTTGACCTTGGCCTCAACCTCTTTTTGCCAAAGCCTTATTTCCCCACTCTAACTCTGTTCACTCACTCTATGGCAGATCACACAATGATTGCTCCATTTAAGCCTAAGTTCTTTATATTGGCCTTTGCCAATTGTTGAATATCACCAATTGATCTCAAACTGCTTGTTTTTTTTAATTTTGGTGCTTCTCACCATAAGTATATCTGACAGATGGACCCCAGTTTCTATAGCCGGGTAGTTCTTTCTCTGAAATGGTCGTGAGTGGCCCTGGAGCCTCACAAGGGACTATCCTGTCTCCATTTCTGTTCACACTGTACGCCTCGGACATTCAGTGCAAATCTGAGTCTTGTCACTTGCAGAAGTTCTCTGATGACTCTACGGTATTTGGGTGTATCAGATATGGGCAGCAGTTGGAGTAAAGAGGACTGGTGGACAAGTTTGTGGAGTGGTGCAGAGGAAATAGTAATTGGTCTTAGGAGGAGGAGGACTGTGACGAGTCCTGTATACATTCTGGAAGAAAAATTTGTGGTGGTGGAGGAGTACAAATTCTTAGGTGTTCTTCTCACCAACAGACTTGACTGAAAACCAACATCAAGGCTGTTCACAAGAAGGAGATGAGCAAACTCTATTTTCTAAGGAAGCTGAGATCCTTCAATGTGTGCAGTAGGATGTTGGAGATCTTTTACCAGTCTGTTGTAGAGAGCCCAGTCTTTGTGGGAGCAGCATTGGTGCTGGTGATGCAGAAAGACTAAATGAACTCAACAAAAAGGCTGGATCCATCCTTGGCTACGACTTGGTCTCTTTTGAGTTCGTGGTGGAGAGGAGGTCACTAAACGAATTGTTATTCATTATGGACAATCTGGCACATCCTCTCTATGACCTACTAACTAAGCAGTTTTCAAAAATATGCATTCACAAGAATCATTACAGAAAATCTTTCCTACCAAATGCAATAAGCATTTCATCTCTGTGCGACAGGAGAACACACATCATAGTACAATAGTCCCTGTTCGATTATTTTGTACATTATTATTGCACACAGGTAAATTATTATTCTGTACTTTATTATTAGTTAAGTCTGCACACTGCTAAGTGTGTTTTTTATGTTGCTGTAATGAAAGAATTTCGCACTTGAGATCAATAAAATATTTATTGTTATTATTATTATACAAGATATAGGAGCAGAATGAGTCCACTTAGCCCATTACGACTGCTCCACCACCTCAATGTTCAACATTTCATCACATATGTACTTATGCATATGACAATGAGTTCGATTTTGACTTTGACTTTGACCTAAATCCTATCACCTAACTACTCTTGGGGAAAAACATTCTCTCATACATTCAATGCCTATTCTTCTGTTAGGTAACTGACTTATTCTGCTGGGCTCTAATTTGCTTTCTCACACTCCATAAAGAACTATTAAAATTTTAAAGATTTCTATTCAACCACCTAACTACTTTCTCTTTCAAGAATGACAAGACTTGACTAATGTCATGTTTTATTGCCAGAAATTTAAAACACACCTTCTTCAACAACATGTGCCGAGTATTTGAAGAATCTATATTATTATGAAATATCCTAGTTTGATGTTGAACTATAAGATTAAGAAAAAAACAAAATCTTGATTAATGAGATAGATTTGTTTTGAAGTTCAAAGAGAAAAAGTGGAGAAGTTTAGGGAACACTAGAGTTTAGAACTATTACAGCTACAGGCTAAAGTTTTTTTGTGGGGAGAAGATTGGGGTCTTAGGTTTTTGATGTTGTGGCTGCCATTTTCCAGTTGGGCGATATGCTGGCTTTTGTGTGAGAGAGGGGGTTGGGAGTTTGGGGTTTAGTGTTCCAGCTGCTATCTTTGGTGTGGGTAATCATCTTTTTTTGTGCAAGGGAGGGGGTGTGGGGTTTGGGGTTTGCAAATTTAATTTGTTTTTTCTTCTTGTGTGGGAAGGAGAGGTTGATGACCTTTCTTTCAACGACCACAGAGTTTTTCTGTATTTCATTGCTATCTGGAGAAGGCAAGTATCCAAGTTGTGCTACATGTATACTTTGACAATAAAATGATCCTTTGAACCTTTTTCAACCTTGTGTCAATCAAATGATAGCAAAAGTATACAAGAGAAGAATTAGACAATCTCTGTAATATTTGTGTGTTACAGGGCTGGAGGATTTTATAGAGGTAGCCAAGAACCAAGTGGAATTTGGAAATAAAGATAGGAACTATAAAATCTTGGGATTTCAGAGAGAAGCATTTCCAACCACAGCTCAGATTTCCTGAATCTACTGATTTTCTAAAGATTAACTATATTTGTTGTATGTACATCAAAACATCGAAACATACAGTGAAATGCATCATTTTGCGTCAACAACAAACACAGTCTGAATATGTGCTGAGGGCAGCCTGCAAGTGTCGTCATGCTTCTGGCACCAACATAGCATGCTCTCAACTTACTAACCTCTTGGGAGTAAAACCACATGGTCATGTGGAGAATATACAAACTCCTTACACGCAGTGGTGAGAATTGAACCCAAATCACTGGCGATCTAAAGCATTATGCTGTAAGGCTATGCTTCTGCACTATGGCTGTAACTTGTTTGCTGTTTGATTTCATTAACTCAGCATTTTGTTATTCATATATCTGATACCAATATTTTGTTGTGAAGTATTTTCAGAATTTACTGAAGAAGCTCTTGGAAAGGTCTCTCAGAAGATTTTGAAGAGCAAGTTTTAGAATTAAAAGAATGATAGGAATGGTTCCTTATTGACAAGGGTCTATTAGTGATACCCCCTAGGAATCTGCACGAGGACTCAATTTTTCATCATGTCATTATATAACTAATTTTCAGGGATAGAGAGATGATTATGCAATTTTCCTGATAATAGTAATTGAACGTCCCTTTAGAACAGAGATGAGAAGGCGTCTGTTTTTAACCCTGAGGGTGGTGAATCTGTGAAATTAATTGTCACGTATGGATGTGGAGGCCAATCATTATGCATATTTAAAGCTGAGGTTAATAGGTTCTGGATTAGTAAGGGCATCAAAGGTTACAGGGCGAAGGCAGGAGAATGGGGTTGAGACAGAAAATAAATTAGCCATGGAGGAATGGCACAACAGACTCGATGAGCTGAGTAGCCTAATTTGCTCCTGTGTCATACAGTCTTATGGTTATAGGCAATAGTGTAGATGGGAGCAGAAAACTGCAAAGAGGCATTGATAGATGAAGTGAGTAGAAAGAAACCTTTGCAGATGGTGTGCAACTGTGAGGGAAAATGTGAAACTGTCTACTGTAAACCTAAGAAAGGTGGATTAGCATATGTTCTAATTGGCAAGAAATCCGACACATAGGGGAATGAAGAGATTCAGAGATCTCACTAGAATTTGAAGTGCAAAGAATAATATGAAAAGACTAATTGAAGTCTGTCCTTTATATTAAATGTTTACAAAATAAAGAAATGGAGATTATGTTACAGGTTCTAGAGCACTCTGCTTAGATCCCATTTGAAGGACCGTATTTAGTCCAGAAGCTGCCTATCCTGAAGGATTTATTGCCCTTAAGAGCGTACAGTCCATTTTGCAAGAATAACTTTGAGGCTGAAAAGATTAAAATATTCATAGTCTGTGTCCCTTGAATAGAGAAAATGAAAGGGTGATCTAACAAGTGCTTCAAATGATTCAAGTTATTTTTTCTTCTTTGTGGAAGAGTGTCAAAATTGAAGAGCCATTGATTTAAGGGCTGAATGCAGGAAACGTAATTTAAAAGGAGTCATGTGTGTAGTATAGGTGACTGTGTGAATAATATGTGTGATATACTGTATGTGTGTGCATATACACAAACTCACAGAACACATACAGTGCACTCATATACAAACAGAGAAATACACAGACAGGCAGACAGAAACATACAATTGGGCAGAGTGGAAAAAGCATACAGTTTAAAAGTTTGCCATGTCTCTTGTACTCATATACTGCAAACGTGTGGGCACGTGGCCAAGTGGTTAAGGCATTCCACTAATGATCTGTAGGTCGTGAGTTCGAGCCCCAGCCGAAGCAACGTGTTGTGTCTTTGAGCAAGGCACTTAATCACACAGTGCTCTGCGACAACACTGGTGCCAAGCTGTATGGGTCCTAATGCCCTTCCCTTGGACAACATCAGTGTCATGGAGAGGGGAGACTTGCAGCATGGGCAACGACTGACCTTGCCCAGGCCTACGTCCTGGAGAGCAAAGACTTTCCAGGCGCAGGTTCATGGTCTCGTAAGACTAACGGATGCCTTAAAACTCCAAACACCATCTGTATCTCAAAGTCCATGCAAATTTATCAAAGTACTGTATGTATATGACACCATATATTACATCAAGATTCATTTTCTTGCAGCATTTACAGGAAGATAAAGAAATACAATTGAATTTATGAAAACCTATACATAATTACGGACAGATAACCAATGTGCAAAAGAAGACAAATTCTGCAAATAAAAAGAAAATAATACTGAGAACACGAACTGAAAATGAGATTGTAGTTTGTGGAATCGGTTCAGAGTTGGCATGAGTGAAGTTATCTACACTTGTTCAGGAGCTTGATGGTTGTAGTGTAATAACTGTTCCTGAACATGGTAGTGTGGAACCTAGGACTCCCGTACACCTTGCCCAATGCTAGTAGCGAGAACCGAGCATTGCCTGGATGATGGGGGGGGTCTCTGATGGCGGCATGGTAGTGGGGGGGGGGTCTCTGATGGCGGCATGGTGGTGGGGGGTGGTCTCTGATGGCGGCATGGTAGTGGGGGGGTCTCTGATGGCGGCATGGTGGTGGGGGGTGGTCTCTGATGGCGGCATGGTGGTCTCTGATGGCGGCATGGTAGTGGGGGGGTCTCTGATGGCGGCATGGTGGTGGGGGGGGTCTCTGATGGCGGCATGGTAGCTTTACAGTACCACTGATGGAGCTCCAATTCCCACCACTGCCTGTAAGAAGTTTGTACGTTCTCCCCATGACCACATCGGTTTCCTCCGGGTGCTTCAGTTTGCTCCCACAGCCCAAAGATGTACCGGTTAGTAAGTTAATTAGTCATTGTAAGTTGTCCTGTGATTTGGCTAGGATTAAATCGGGGGTTGCTGGAAGGCAAACCATGAAAAATCCAGAAGGGTCTGTTCTGCGCTATATCTCCATGAAAAAATAAGTGACGGATGCTGCTTTCTCTAGACTTCATTCCTTGCAAATGTGTTCGATGATGGGAAGGGCTTAGCTGTGTTCAACTGGGCTGTATCCATCACTTTTTATAGACTTTTCCGTTGCTGGGCATTGGTGTTTCTGTTCAAGGCTGTGATATGAGCAGTCAGGATACCCTTCACTGTGCATCTACAGAACTTTGTCAAAGTTTTAGATGACTTTCCAAATCTACAAAAATTTCTAAGGTAGAGGTGCTGCCATGCCCTCTTTGTGAGGAAAATTTTTAGAGACAATACACTGCATCATGTTCACTGCTTAATCAACAACCGAAGAAATTAAAGTTTTTGTAACACCCAGAAATTCACAAATTCAATCAATGGTCTTCAATAGAATCTCACATTGTTCCTTACATGAAAATTGTGATATCAGTCAAAAAGACACTGAAGAATGTTAGAAAAAATCACCATTCAAGAGCAGCTTCTCTTCAGCCATTCAGTTCTTGAAGCAACAACATTCTCGCCACTGTCTCGGTGCAGCTACCTGACTGACGACAACTTTGACCACTTCGCCCTACAAAGGAATTCGGTTTTTTTTGTGCCAACCATGTTCCTGCTTGTAAAAATTGTGCAGAAATAGATTAATTTATGTTTTTTATTCTTGTGAATGTTGTTTATGTGCCCATGATGATGCTGCAAATAAGACTTCTATTGTATGAGTAAGTTTGTATAGTTGTGTATATGCCACACCTAATGCTAATATCATCTATTGACAGTTAGAAATAGGATGGTGCTTTTCAGGCATTGTTCAATAGCAAAGGCTAGAGTTCCAAAGTGGAGTTCAAGGCACATGGCTGAGACTGGTGTGAAAAGCTGCTACGGATGTAATAGAGCCATTTTCCACACATGTCAAATCAACTGGCAGGATGTTAGCCTTCAGCAAGACTCACATCTTTTGCGAGTGAATCTAAAGCCAAGGGAGTTAAATCAAAGCAATTTTGCTGGTGTGATTTCTTCACAGAAGGGGAAGTTTTCAGAATATAAAAGCAATGACAACAATAGATAATTGACATTCACACCACTGACAGCAATCTCAGAAAGCAGGCTCATTTTAAAATGAAAGTGTGGTTGGATGGTCAATGAATGGACAAGAACATCAACGTGGCAGCAGATTGCTCAGTCATGGACAAGGACGTGTGTATAAATTCAGACAGTTGCACTGATGAAGATTACAGTGAGTCCGAAAACACGTTCAGCTAAAGTCTTGAAGATTCCCTGCCGGGTGAAATGTTTAATGCATCTTAGTGCACAGTATAGAATAACCGGTATTTCTTTGCCGACTATTAATCAACATAGATGCAAAGACTGGCTTGAAAACTAAAGCTAAATTGAAGAGCAACACACACACAATGCGGAGGAACTCAGCAGACCAAGCAGCATCTCTGGAAAAGAGTTAGCAGCGGACGTTTCAGGCCAAGACCCTTCATCAGGACTTGTTTACTCTTTTCTATAGATGCAGAGTTCCTCCAGCATTTTGTGTGAGTTGCTTTGGAATTTCTGCATCTGCAGATTTTTTTTGTGTTAGCAAAACTGAAGAGATGTTCAGTTGTGGTTGTCAATATCACAATTAATCTACAGGGCAATAATGCAACTGGTTCAAACATATTCACACAGGTTTTACAGGTGATGATGCTCACACCCATATCAAAACCTCACCCCCTGTCCCATCTGCGTCAAAAGATTCTAATGCAAGGCCATTGATCTGAAATGTTCCTCTCTCCACAGATGCTGCTTGATGCATGTAGAATTTCTAACATTTTCGGATTTGATCCCACAGCTCTGATCTTTGTCCACAAATTTCTTTCACTCTTGCGCCAGAGAATAAAAGTTGAGAGGTTACATTGTAGTTGAGCAAGACATTGGTGAGACCAGATTTGGTCACCCAGCTATAGGAAATATTTTATTAAACTGAAAAAGATTCTACAAAGGCATTGCCAGGACTTGAAAGACTGAGTTATAGAGAGAGGTAGCACAGGCTAGGGTTCCCCCCCCTGGAGTGCAGGAGACTGAAATGTCATCCAATAGAGGTGTATAAAATCTTACTGCCTGCTGAAAAAGATGGCACCAGCAAACAAAGCAACCAAAGACAACATCCTTCAGTTAGTTCACAGAACTACTTCTTTTACTTATTCTTCTTTCAAGTATGGTTCTGTTACTATTGGAGCCTGTGATCTACAGTTTGATGGTGTGTTTTCATCCCAATTGAATGATCTGGCGATTGCAAAACAGTGCTGACCTCCAAGGACTTTGGATACTGCAGGTCCACCCCATCAGTGCACTGCTCGTTGGAAGAGGAGCTGGACTTGATGCAGACCATGTTGCTGCGTGCTACAGGAAAGTGTCAAAGGCTTCGGTGTTGGTGTGCAAAGGAGGCATGCAGTGTAACCATGAATGACTATCTTCTATGTTTCTCCTGTGATGACAAGACTCTTTTGGAATTGATAATGTAAGATGCCACAGGCCTGTTTCCCTTGTTTGGTGGTGAGACAGATGGCAAGGGAGCTGTGGGAGTTCAGTTGTCATGAAGACTTGGCCTCAAGCTGTGATCTTACCTGCTGCTGCTGTCCAGAAGAGAAGATGCCGGAGGCAGTGTAGCGTGGCGTCCATGTTTGGTCGAGAGCCAGCTTCTTCCATTAGTGCAGTCCTCCATTGTTCGATTGGTGTAACGACAAGCTGCGTTGTGTCTGTGTGTTTAAATGTGGACTGCCAGGAACTGCACCATCAATTTGCAGGACTGGTTACTCAGAGGGCTTGGGCTTTTATTTTCATGACTGTATGTGTACTAGTTATCTTGCGTGCCTTGTGCTGTGTTATGCCGTATATGTTTCACACCTTGGCCCCAGAGGAATGCTCTTTCATTCGGCTGTACTCATGGATGGTTAAATGATAACTAACCTTGAATCTGATTTGATTTACTGTCTCTGAGGGAGTTCGGTGAGGTTTCGAGCAAAGTGTGCAGCCTGGAGATGGTGCACGAGCCTAGGAACGACTCGATTTCCTACTGATCTCACTGATCAAGTCATCAAAGAAGATTGAAATCAATGAGAATGAGAACGGAAGGTGAGCGGGTGTTCAATGCCATCTGCCTGCTTTTGACCGCTCTCTCTCTCCCTTTCACCCGCTGCTGGCAGAGGAAGGTGCCTATATGTGACTGGTTCCTCTCTCTCACTCTTGCTCACTGCTCGCAGAGGAAAGCGCCTGCACTCAATTGGACTATCTCTTCCTCACGCATGATACTGACGGACGATGGTGGCAGAGTTTTGGGTCTTGGACAAGGTTTAAGTGACGTGGCTTGTGGATCGGTATCTGTAGTTCACATTATAATGTGTTTCTAGGGGCTCCTTTTTTTTGGTCTCCCGTGCGATTTTGATAGGAGTCACCACAGCAATACACTCACAAGCCTGGCTGTGGTAATATAATTGCTCTATGTCTACATTAGCTTTATGAAGGAAAACTTGGAGAATCGTTGAAGGAGAAAGCTTGAGAAACAACAGGCAGTTGAAGGAGAGGGACGATGTGTCGAAGGTGAATGGTTCTTATTAAAAATAAATTACAGCATAAAAAGCCGAGAGAAAAGACAAGCCTAATTTGAATTGCATTTTTTCTTGCCATCACAGAATATTATAAAGTAAACAGAGACACTTGGAATGAAGGGGACCCCTCACTGGGAGCCTGCAGTTTAGGTCATGTCAGACTCCTGTCAAAACTTGTGGCCTGTTTTGTGGCACAGACGTGTCGATTAATGTAGCAGAAAGGTGCGATGTTTTGGAATAGAAAGGGATTATTTGCTGAGCAGCTGCGTCTAGCTTTCTGTTCGTGTAACTAGGCGATGTCATTATGCCGGGGCAGTCAATCAGAGCGCTTAGACCCCATCAGAGAAATATGCAAGCCAGCCGTCCCTCTCCTGCTGACAAGTGGCTGCTGCTGTGGTCAGGAGACAGCCCCAACTGGATGAAGTTCGATGCAGGCTTAGAGAAAGAAAGAACTTGTATTTATTAGCACCCATTACCAGTACAAGACACAGGCAGTGATGTGTTGTTGAATTAATATAAAGTAGTAAATATCGCACTAGATGAAGAGCAATGAAGTATTGGGCTAGCAGCTCTTGACCCAACTTACTACATGTATTTCCAAACCTCTGGCCCACTCTTACCTATTGCAAACAGGGAGGGTCAAATGACCAAAACACAGAGGGTGCTTCAAGCAGTGAGTGGGCAAGATTTAAAAGATTAGTTTTATTCGTCGCATTTACATCGAAATATTGAAACACACGGTGAAATGCATCATTTTGCGTCAAATCAAATCAGTGAGGGCTATGGTGGACAGCCCGCAAGTGTCACCATTCTCCTGGTGCCAACACAACATGTACACACCTCAGGAACCTTAACCGTACATCTCTGGAATGTGGGAAGAAACCGGAGCAACCATGGGGAGAACAGGGAGAACATACAAGTTCCTTGCAGGAAACGGTGGTATAGAATCCTGATTGCTGAAATCTGGCACTGTAAAGTGATGCACTAATGGCTTTGCTGCTGCGTCACCCTGGTAACGTGCTCCTTAAAGTCGGTCCTGGAATTCTGACTGCCTTTGACAAGTCACCACTGTCACAGGGTTTTGGAAGTTCTTATTAATAATCTGATTGTCAATAAGTAAAATAAAATTATTAACATTTTAAAAAAGATCACTAAGCATAATTTAATACAAAAATAAATTAATTTAAACACGCATCCTTCTCTTCATGCAGTGACCACATTTGTATGAATGCTGTCACCATCCATGGTTTAAAGCTGAGCTTCTGGATGCAAATTGTATCTGGTTAATTTCTCCAGCACTTGAGGTTTGACTTCTATCTCACTCTGAACTTAAACCTTCTGCTAAATGTGCATAGAGTTTTGTCACAAAGTATCCTGTGTTTGAGCTAATTCTAGTAAACCATAGCCTCAAAAAAGAACTTAATAGAATCAGCCCAGTCACCAGGTACTTGGTGTTCACTGCAGCTTGGAGGCAGCTTCAGGTCACTTGTGGACATCCTGTGATTGGGATGGTCGCGCAAGTTCTTTCCTTCTTTAGGAGACACAAAAGACTGCAGATGTTGGAATCTGGGGCAAAAGGCAAGATGCTGGAGGAACTCAGCAAGTTAGGCAGCATTAGTGGAGGAAAGTGGACAGCTGCCGTTTTGAGTTGAGGCTGACTCCTGACTGGTTGTAGACACTGGCCAGCAACAGAGGGTCAGATAGCTTGCATACTTCTCCAGTAGGGTCTAAGTGCTCTGATAAACTGCACTAGTATTATGACAGAGCCTGATAACATGCAAACAGTAAACCGCAGATACCTTGTTATTTGTCTTTCCTTGGGTCTAACGCCTCACCGAAATGGAAGCATACGTCATCACACCACCATGTCATAAGTGCGCACCTCAATTAAAATAAAAATAAAACTAAGATGGGCATTTCTGGCTCTGTGTTTTTGCTTTCAGTTAGTTTTATGTTTTGGAGTTACAAAGCATAATGAGTGACATTGAGTTTGAGGCACTCAAGTGAAAGCAAACACACAGTCATACACTCTGCTACAGATACTCAGGCCTGGCTTTAACTCGGGCCTTTGCTGCTGAATTTGCAAGTTTGCCTTGGTAGTTACCTTTGGGTGCCAATTTGCTCCCATACCCTAAGGATCAACTTAGCTCCTCTAGGTTCAACTAACTACCCCAAATTACCCCTTAAAATATGTTTAATGACAAAAAATCCAATGGAGATGATGTGTATGTCATAATATTGCTGAATAAAGGGTCCGATAGAAGCAAGCATAGAGTAATTGGGATGAATGGATTTTTTCTGTATCATTGTAAGTTCTTATGCTCTACTTATGATGATTGGATTTCTACTCTCTCAGCTGTTGTCATACGCTTGAACCAGTCCAGCCTTTCTCCTCTGACCACACTCATTAACAAAGAATTATTGCCCATGGAACGGCCACTGACTAAATGTTTTTTAGATTTTTGTAGCATTCTTTGTAAGGTCAAGAGACCGTTGTGCATGCAAATCCCAGGAGATCAGCAGTTCCTGAAATACTCAAGCCACCCCGTCTGGCACCAATCATTCCATGGTCAAGGTCATTTAGATCACATTTCTTAGAATCTATGAACACTACCTCACTTTTTCTTTTATATTATTTCAGGTTTGTAGTATTTTTAATTTAACTATTTAATATACACTTAAATATATATATACTTCCTGTAATTGATTTAGTTGTTTTTTTTTCTTTCTATATTATCATGTATTGCATTGTACATCTGCTGCTAAGTTAACAAATTTCACGACACATGCCGGTGATAATAAACCGGATACTGATTCCCCATTCAGATGTATGGAGAAATTACTGCAATCAATAACCTGCAACTTCCCTGTACAACCTGGCATCTTTGCCACATGAACTGAAGTCTTAAAGGTGCAGGACGGTTGTGACATGGCTTGTCCAGGCCAAATCAAGGTAGTGGGGCTTGGGTCCAAGAATAGAGAATAAGAAAATCTTTGGCCTTTGCTGGAGTGGACATGGAAGCAATTCAATGTCGCTAAACAGAAACAAAGCAAACAGAGGTGATACAGAGTTAAAGTGGCAGGGCCCTGGCCCAGGCCTGAGAACAAGGAAAGACCCCAGATTTGATCGATTTATGCACTGGCCTGAATTGGAAAGGTCAGGTATGGGCCAAAGCAATGCAGCAGGGCCTTGGCTCAACAATGTATGGAAGTGGCAGAACTCAGTTCTGAGAACCCAAGGTTTGGACCATTTAAGTGCCAGGCCAAATTGAAAAGGTTGGGGTGTCAGGGCCTTCAGATCTGAATGTTATTTGCTTACTGTTATTGTTTGCACAATTTGTTATTTTTTTTCTGCAAATTGGGTCTTTGTTTTTTTAATAAGTTCTATTGGGTTTCTTTGTTTTGTGGCTGCCTGTAAGGAGATGGATCTCAAAGTTGTATATGGTATATATGGTTTGAGAATAAATGTACCTTGAACTTTGGTCTAAGCAACAACTGAACCTCTTGGTCATATCGACATGCTTTTATGCATTGAGTTGATGCCACATGATTGGCTGATTAGATATTTACATTAATGAGCAGGTATACAGATGTACCTAAAAAAATGGCCACTGAATGTATATTGTAGCTCCCTCCTGAAAGTAAAAGAGTTCTTGAGGAATTAACTGGACCAATAAATTTGCAGGTAGTACATGCAGACTTTAAGAAGTGTGAAAGATTTTAACTAACAGTTTCAGTATTTCATATTGATATTAAATTGCAGGCTGAAAATATTCACCTCCTGTATTCTTTCTTAAACTGTTTTATGTTCTCTAAGGCCAAGGGCCTCTCAAGCACTGACTCATGGAATGCAAGGAAGCCTCTCTCAAAAAAAGAACGTCCCAGCAAATTTTTGTGAAGTTGGTTCATTCCTTGATCATTTGAAACACTATTTTTTTTAAAAAAAGGGAAATATTCAGCAAATGAACGAAGAGAAATGGAGTATCAGAAAGTGAACTGATAGAATACAAAGGGATGTCTACTTGACCAGCAGTAATACCACACAAGCCCAGAAAGAAGTACGGAAGAGGGCGGTTTCCTTTATTGCCGATTGCATGGCAAAATCCCCTCACTAACTGTCATTGTCTTGAACGGAGTTGAACAATAGATCATTTAGAATGCACAGCAGTGTGGATAATTAAATATGGACAAATATCAGTTGATATAATTGACTATTCTCCTAATTAAGATTCCTGGCATTCTAGTTGAGTACTAGTAAATTGATTCCTCTGTCTATTGCGCTGCATGTTCCAAATTAGGGCCACTCCTCCCAATCCCAGATGAATGAAGGGACTAAATTAACACTGACAGGGGCTAAACCGACCTGAGCTGAGGCGAGCTGTGAACTACACCGTCTGGTCACCGAAATGGAAATTGGTTTTGACAAGTTATGATGATCAGAAACAATGACTGCCTTTCAAAGGCCGAAGTGAGAATGAAGAAACACCATGATATAATGAAGAGCAGCAGCGGGGGGGCAGGGGGGCAGGACGGCAGGGCGGCAGGGTCCAGTGTCAGACCTCCTGCTGACTG
Source organism: Mobula birostris (assembly GCF_030028105.1). NCBI lineage: Eukaryota > Metazoa > Chordata > Chondrichthyes > Myliobatiformes > Myliobatidae > Mobula > Mobula birostris. The sequence goes on along the minus strand of NC_092387.1, from coordinate 47,181,226 downwards.
GACGTCTCAGAGTGGTGATGGGTGGGAAGGGAACACAGGGGTTGGGGGGAGGGATGGCGTGTTGTAGTAGGTGGAGGACAAACCCAGGGATAAAGATTGTTGTCCCAGCTGGAAAATTAACAGTTGCTGATGAGAGTCAGCAACCTCAAGGGAGCTCCCAGGAAGTGTAAATGGAATGGTAATACCAAGTGTGTCAAAAATATTCCTGAAATGCTTTGCTAATATTTACCAAGAGACCAGTATACTCACTGACTGGTCCATCAAGCATGTATCTCCTTTCCCTTTAATTGATCTCACACCTCAATGTTTCTTTCCTACATTGAACCCAGGTCTATTGATGGAGGAATTAAACAAGTATTTTGTATCTGTTTTCACGTCCACCATCAATGACCCTCACCATCCAGGTCATGGTCTGTTCTCACTGCAGTCATCAAGAAGAATGTATGGGAGCCTTAGTTCCCACACCACCGGGTTCAGGAACAGTTATTACCCTTCAACCATCTGGCTCCTGAACCAGCGTGGACAACTTCACTCACCTCAACTATGAACTGATTCCACAACCTGTAGACTCAACAGCACGTTTGCTCAATATTATATATGCACACATTATTTTGTATTTTCACAGTTTGTCTTTTTTTTACATCAGTTGTTTGTTAATCTTTGTGTGGAGTTTCCATTGATTCTATTGTATTTCTTTGTTCTGCTGTTAACACCTGCAGGAAAGTGAATGTCAAGGAGGTACATGGAGACATATACTTTCTTTGATAATAAACTTACTTTGAACTTCGGAAAATCTCATAAGTCTCCAGAACCTAATTTCCTATATCTCTGGATTGGAAGGAGGAAAGAAGGGAAACAAATACATTATTTATTATCTAAAACAATTCCTGCAGTTTGGAAGGCAGTAATAGTAATCTCTATCAATCTTCATTTTGAAAACAAATGATATTGCAGGTCCTGGAATCTGAAGCAAGATCTGAAAAGCTGGAAAATCTCAGTCAGTCAAGCAGCATCTGTGGAAAGAGCAAAAGGTAAATACTTCTGGTCAAAAACCATTCATGGAAGGAGTAAGAGAGAGTGGGGGCAAGTTAAACTAACTAAGGTGTGGAAGCAGTTAGGTAGAAGAAAGGGAACGTCTGTAATAGGATGAAATGATGGACAGTCATTGAATGGACGTATAAACTCCTTTGTCTGTGTAATATGTTGTTAGTGTTGTGAAGTCTGGGTAATATATAGTCTGACCTACTGTGATGTATTAATCAGGCAAGGATATACAAAAATTAAAAATCAGCAGGTGGGAAGAAGGAATGACAGATACAAATGGCCAGTCATGATAAAAACAGAAGGACAGAGCAAGTAAATTAGAAATTATTGAGCCCTGCAGGTTATAGCATGCCCAGACAGAAAATGAGACATTGTTCCTCATTCCAACAGGTCCTGTTGTAGCAGAGCAGCAATCCAATCAGTTGTAAGTTTTTAACTGCCTTGCTACTTGTTTATTTATTTATTGAGGGATATAGCATGGTAACAGGCCCTTCTGGCTCAATTAGCTTTCACTGCCCAATTACAACCATGTGACCAATTAACTTTGGAATTTGGGATGAGACTGGAGCGCCCAGGGCGAACCCACACTGTCATGGGAAAATGTACAAACTCCTTACAGACAGTAGTGGAATTTAACCCGGGTCACTGCTATTGTAATTGTATTATGCTAACATGGTGCCCTCCTCTTCATTCCCTCCTCTTTCACACCAAAGGACATATGTCATTAGGTGATGGGACTGGGAGAGAAGTAAGGATTGAAGTAGATCCAATGAGAAAAGCCAAGAAAAGGAGAAGAGAGGTTTCCGGATGTGTGAGAACCACTGCAGTCTCAGAGTCAACTCCTACAACCACACAGAGGAGGACCCAAGATCTGAGATTGTCTCACAAGTCTCACCTGCCAAGCAGAGTAATCCCCTTTGTCAGGCAAGATGTTATCCCTCAAGAGTAAGAAATTCTACACTGTGATTTGATCTTTCGGCCTGAATGGGACAATCTAAAATTTACTGTGCTGTGGATTTTTATACAGTAGTTTTATTATATGGTATACTGTATATATAGTATATGTATATAAAGTGAGATGCATTCTATATTGAGTTAGTTTATGGTTAAGCAGGGAGGAGTGTTGTGTATTTAATATTTCAGTAATATTTGAGTGATGTAAATATATTGTTTGACGAAGCATTCTTTGGTGTTCACATAATGCATTGCAGGTTATATGTAAGAGTCTGTAAATGGCATACATCATCATGCCACCTCATGATATGCATGCACCTCGTTTAAAGTAAAAACAAAGTTTGACTCGCATTTCAGGCTCTCTGTTTTTTTTTCATTTAAATCAGCTTTTTGTTTTAGAGTTACAAAATGTAACAAATGGCTGATTAGATATTTACCATAATGAGCTGGTGGACAGGTGTACCAAATAAAGTGGCCACTGGGTGCATATTAATTCCTTAAATGTTAACCATTGTATATTCACTGTCACGCTGAATTAAATTCAGGAATGGTCAAGAGGCAAGAAATGGGTAGTGCAAAGATCTTCCATAACCGTGTGAAGAAGCTAAAAGGAATTGGATATAAGACCATAACTGGTGTTTTTAACCATCCATTTGATGCCGCTAACTGCAAGAAGTGCCTTCCCAGTTTACTCTTTGATTTTATTCCACAAACACAGGAAAAGCTAAACACTATAAGAAAATATTATGCGATGTTTTAATGAATGAATCACTCTAACTCTGAAATTCTAACTGCCACCTCTAACCTTGAGCATTCTGCTATTAACCCAAATATAATTACCCCCCTGGACCTTTATCTTCAGGGATTCAGTTACCGGGTCTTTAGAAGACACTTTGAGCTGTAAAAATAAACAAAAGCATGCTTTATTTTTTTCCCTTTAATAGCTCTCTGGTAAGCATAATGCTGATGTGCCCGAGCTAGATTAGGATCTCCAGGAGTAAAGATCAGGTCTTGGAAAGTGGAAAGGCATTCAGGCTTCCTCCCACAGGATAGCTAATCAATGGGTTTTAAACAGTGAGTCTTATACTGCAGGTCCTGGTCTGCAGAAACATGCAGAATAACGTTTCATCAAATCCTGGAAAATACTGGGTGAGGAACTACTGATGCAGTCAGATATCTCCATTATCTGAATGTGTGTCTGTTTATTTAAAATAGATCAATACCTCCATCTGTCTACGCAGTGTCATTGAATCATAGAGTTGTACAACACAAGAAACGGCTCTTCAGCTTATACAAGTCCGCACTGACCAAGATGGATATTCAAGCTAATCTCATTTCCCAGCACTTGGCCCATATCCCTCTAAACTCTTGCCATCCATATCTGTCCACGTATTTCTTATTCGTATCTAATGTACCTACCTCAACCCCTCCTCTGCCAGCTGGTTCCATATTGACAATAAACTGATACGAATTGACAATAAACAGGACTGGATAAAGAACACTGAAGCTGTCTACAAGAAGGGTCAGAGCCATCTCTATTTCCTGAGGAGACTGAGGTCCTTTAACACCTGCCGGACAATGCTGAGGATGTTCTACGAGTCTGTGGTGACCAGTGCGATCATGTTTGCTGTTGTGTGCTGGGGAAGCAGGCTGAGGGTAGCAGACACCAACAGAATCAACAAACTCATTCGTAAGGCCAGTGATGTTGTGGGGATGGAAATGGACTCTCTCATGGTGGTGTCTGAAAAGTGGATGCTGTCTAAGTTGCATGCCATCTTGGTCAATGTCTCCCATCCACTACATAATGTACTGGTTGGGCACAGGAGTACATTCAGCCAGAGACTCATTCCACCAAGATGCAGCACTGAGCATCATAGGAAGTCATTCCTGCCTGTGGCCATCAAACGTTACAACTCCTCCCTTGGAGGGTCAGACACCCTGAGCCAATAGGCTGGTCCTGGACTTATTTCATAAATTACTGGCATAATTTACATATTACTATTTAACTATTTATGGTTCTATTACTATTTATTATTTATGGAGCAACTGTAACGAAAACCAATTTCCCCCGGGATTAATAAAGTATGACTATGACTATGACTACTATATAATGTATCTAACACCCACTTTGTAAAAACAAAAGGTGCCCCTTAGGATCTTAGTAAACCTTTCACCGCTGACCCTAAACCTTAAGTTTTGAACTGACAGACCAACAGTTGCATGAAAACTTCATGTTTCCTTTCACTCACCCATCCTATGTGGAGGATATGAAGTGTCTCGAGTGAAACCATGTCTCCTACGTGAAGAAGACCAAAGTGCATTTTCCTCTGGTGGCCCCGGAAAATCGGTAACAGCATCATCAAAAATTCAACCATTGCATTCACAAAGTCAAAAGTGCAATCTTTTGAAAGGTGGAGACAAACTGTTAACCTGGCCCTTTACTTCCAAGGAGTTTTTCTCTATGTCGTCGAGCCAAAGTCTTATATCATGGAAACAGGCCCTTCAGCACAAATGGTCCACGCCAATTACAGCAACCTCCCTAATAGCCCCAGTTGTTCATGTTCAGCCAATAGCCCTCCAACCCCCTCCCCTCCATGTACCTACCTATCCAAATGCTTCTTTAATGTTGAAATTGTACTCACCTCAACCGCTTCTGGCAGCTAGTTCCAGGTACCCTCTCTTCTCTGTGTAAAGATGTTCCCTCTCATTTCTCTTTTAAATCTCTCTGCTCTTATCGTGTATCTGTGCCCTTTCATTTTCGACTCCCTAATCCCAAGGAAAAGACAATGGCTGTCCACCTCATCCATACCCCTCATGATTTTGTAAACTTCTGTGAGGTCTCCATACCAGCATCTGAACTGCAAAAGAAAGCACATATGTTTTACCTTCTGAACATTACTTTAGTCACCCCTTGGCTGATGTGACTAAAATTCAGGTGAGCTGGTCACAGTGGACAGGGCCTGCTGTGCAGAGGTAGCTATCACATTCTCTGTAACATGTATTGAGTTCTAAGATATTCTGGGGAGTTCTGAGGGTTTTATTTTACATGTTTTAGAGTTTTATTTACTCACATATTGAAAATTGTTTTTGAATTCCTCATATATATTATCTGCAACATTGTTAAAATGAAATTTTAAAAAAGAGTCTTCCATTTTTATTGACTGGGACTTGGTTGGATCCCAGATATAATGGAGAAGAGATAAAATGCCTATTAGCTCATTTGGGATGCATCTGGTTTCCTTCCCTGAATTAGATTTATTATAAACACTAACACCCTCACGCTAATTAACTTTGTGAAGAATATTGCAAACAAAGAGGTCTTATTCATTTTCCTTTCCTTGCCACATTTAAAGAAAGTTTAAATTGGATGTTTTCTGATGCATTTGGCCATGAAAGGGGCACAGTGGGAAGCTTGCAATTTTGCTTGACAGTTTGAGGTCAGACTTTATCCTGTGTGGGGTCACCTGCTTCACAGACTAACACATTTCAGTCAAAGGAGATTGAGATCCCACTGCGAGACTCTGATGCCCCAGAGACTCAAGGGACCCCTCCTCTCAGAAGCCACGCTAAGGACAGTACTGGTTGCAACCAACGTCAGAACAAATATATTATTACCCTAATAAAGTGAAATTCCATTTTAGGACAGTTCGGAGGTTATGAGAGCTGGGACCCACTTCCAAATAGAAAAAGTCTCATGGTATATTCAATCATTTGCGATAATGATGGAAGTTCAAGTAAAAGCTTTCTTTGTTTTTTCAAAATGATCCTACTGAAAGACAATAACAGCCACCCTCATTCTGTAAATTTGACCAGTCACTTCCTGTCATCAGTCGCCCTAGTGACCCCAACCAGGTTCCTTTTTGGGGTGCATAACATGATATTATCCAACCAGAAACTACCTCTGACATCTCCCTTATACTTTCGTCCAACCAGCTTAAAATTATGCCCTCCTGTATCAACTATTGCCATGCTGGGGAAGGGTCACTGTCTGTTCACCCTACCTATGCTTCACATCGTCTTGCATATCTCTGGCAAGTCACGTCTCATCCTCCTTCACTCCAAAAAAAAACGTTAGCTCACTCTACCTTTCCTCATAAGACATACTCTCTAATCCAGGCAGCATACTGGTAAATCCCCTCTGAACCTCTAAGGTTTCCACATTATTTCTATCATGGGGTGACCAGAACAGAACACAATACTCCAAGTACATTCCAAGAAGAATAATGAAATAGTGTTTATGGGTTCATGGACCGTACAGAAATCTGATGGCAGAAGGGAAAAAGCTCTTCCTAAATCATTAAGTGTGAGTCTTCATACTCCTGTACCTCTGCCCCAGTGCTAGTAATAAGAAGAGGGCATGTCCCAGATAGAAAATGTCCTTAATGATGGATGCCACCTCCTTAATGCACTGCCTTCTGAAGATACCATCAATGGTGGGGAAGCTTCTGCCCATGATGGAGCTGGTTGAGTCTAAACCCCTGAAGTCTCTTGTGACTCTGTGTATTGATTCCTCTATTCCAGATGACGATGCAACCAGTCAGAAAGCTCTCCACTATACATCTGTAGAAGTTTGCAAGAGTGTTTGGTGACATACCAAATCTCCTCAAACTCCTAATGAAGTAGAGCTGCTAGTGTGCCTTCTTCGTGGATGCATCAATATACTGGGCCCAGGATAGATCCTCTGAAATGTAAATGCCCAGGAACTTGAACTTGTTCACTCTTTCCACAACTGACCCGTCAATGAGGACTGATGTGTGTTCTCTCAGCTTCCCCTCCCTGAAGGCCATAGTCAATTCTTGGTCTTACTGTGCACAAGAAGAGCTCTTTAATATTTTGTCCCACGCCACAACTCTGGCGAGCCTGAGTGTGATAAAAACTGTGCCCTGAACTTCTGAGAAGTTTAAATATTGGCATTAGGAAAGTAGCAAGGCAAATAATGAATAATGTCAACAAACTAGTTTATTAGGCACCTATAGACTGCCTGAGTGACTCAGTTCACTGAGATGCCAAACACACAATTCTGCTATTTCTCAAATCAATACTCAGTCCTTTAGACTCATTAGACAGAAACATATTTTAGAATGCAGACTGACGGGACTGGGCTCACTGCTATTGATTTCCACAACGCTGTAAGTGGCTCTGCAAATCTTCACTGAGGTTTAGCTTTTCCACTTTCTTCCCTCTCATCTGTCTGCCAAGAACAACTCTGTCAGAACGATCGTGCTCAGGTATGACTGCATCTGTGTTTTATTTTGCTACTTTAATTGGCAGCATCACTAGGGAAGAGAGAGCATGACAAAGTCATTCAGCAAGCTACAGGGAAATCAGCTAACTAAGGCACAGGGCTCTTCTTGCATGCAAAATGACACAAAGGCAAATTGCTACCGCGGTGCTGCATCACATTCCTTGCCAACTGAACCGGACCTCCAACTGGGAACTGAAAACTTGCCCAGACGGAAGTTTCCAACATACATTATTTAATATTTGTGCTTCCAATTTCAATTTTTGTTGTCCCTCTTCAATTCACTAAATTGAAAAAAATGTCTCTCTTAGTAATAACACAGCCACACCAGGGATCCTATAACCATAATTAAATGGATCCCCACCCCTTACTGTGCCTGGCCCGACACAGGCCTCTCATGGTCTGAGTCGACATTCCCTCCCCTCCCTCCCCACCTCTTACACAATAATCATATCCCAGCAAACTGAGAATCATTCCAGAGGGTGGAAGGAGGAAGAGATTTTTTCCAGGGTAGAGATAATGACTGGCTTCTAGTAACCGCAGAGCATGAATGGAAACAGAGACTGGGTCATGTGATGACAATTAAGGCACAGCAATTGTAGACTTGACCTTCATCCTAAACCAGCAACATGCGACTCAGGAAATATGAGGGCAGCTTCAACCTTCCTTTGAGTCCTCTCTTTGGTATGTACAGGAGCTGCTGAATATTTACTCAAACAGTTCCAGGAATTGGTGGGGGGGGGGGGGTTAGATAGAAGGATTAGACTTCACTGAAATTAAAAGCAATTCATTTCCTGGAGAGGATAGTGGAGGGTGTTACATACCCCGTAACTGGGTTGCCAAACCAGCAGAAATGGATCACTCAGTTGGAGTCTGGATTACTAGAACTAAGAAAGTTTTATTAAAGAAACAAGCAACACAGTACTCTAATCAAAAGGATAATAAATGCAACAGTTCAGCAATGATAAACATACATGTACACAGAATTAAGATAACAGGATCAATCAAGCTCTATCGTTGTCGAGGGGTAAATGACCAGTTTCAAAGTGACGCAAAGTTCAGTTCAATTTAGTTCAGTTCAGTTCGCAGTAATCTCTGCCGAGGCGATGGACAGTGGGGGGAAGGAGAGAGAGAGAGCAAAACGAATGAATATTTAAGGCTTCCACACAGACCTTCGCAGTCAGCTTTCGGGCGAGTCCTTTGTGATGTCATCTGAGGTCACCGACCCTGACCTCTCCGTTTCCAGATACAATCGTTTCCCTGCGGTGAGCCTGGCGCCCAGGCAAGGGTGGACACACACCAGGTTCCCGCCGATCGTGCCTTTCCACCCTGTGCATCTATGGCCCGGTACTTTCCACCGAATTGTGAGAGACGCACCGCTTCCAGGGTCTTGTTACCTCGGGTGTCGTGTGTGTCTTGCCTTAGCGAACCTGTCCCTTTTTATCCCCCTGCTGGGGTATCACCTGTCCATCACTTCAAACAGTTCAGGGTTCAAAGGGGGAGCCGATCTTGACAGCTCTCCTTCCCCTTCATTAACATCTCCAAATGCTGCTCCATTGTTTTCCTTATCTCTCTCTCTCCTGAAGACAGGTGGCAGACCAACTGCTGATTCCAGTGGTGCCAGCACAGGACAGCTACATCGTAATCTATGTGTATTCTTGTCACAAGGGAAAATAATCAGAAGGGAATCTAACAGGAACTTGAGAGGGGATTATTTCCAGGACTATAATGAAAATATAAGAAAATGGAACTGATGATTCTGCTGCATTAAACTCGATGGGCCTATTTCTTTACTGTAATAATTATGAAACTATATGGATTGTCAGGTTAATCCAGGGAGGGGTACACCTCTGGTGAAAGTGCTTGTCATGTCCATTCTGAGGCAGCTCACTCACCTTTGGTACAAACCAGACACTCAGCTAATGTCTGCAGTTATAATTAGCTGTTTGCATGCAACGGTGGCCACAGCCTGGTACACTGCTTTGACAGGGGGGCTAATGCAGGTAAGGGTAGCTGGCGGGCCTCATACGGTACTATGCAAAAGTCTTAGGCACATATATACAGTACAGCTAGGTTGCCTAAGACTTCTGCACAGGAATGTAGTAATTTTATGTATTGCACTGTAATGCTGCCACAACAAAAAAGAAATTTTATGACATTTGTGAGTGATGATGAAACTGAATCTGATATGGGTCTCTATTGTGGACTGTGAGTGGGAATGGGGCAAGGAAATGGGAATCATGATTGGGGAAAAACAATGGAAGGGGCAGGGGAGGGAGTGGGAAGCACCAGAGACATCCTGTAATGATCAATAATCCGGTTGTTTGGAATCAAATGACCTTGCCTGTTGTCTCAGGGCTGGGCGTGCCTACATATACTCCATACCTACCCCACCACCAACCCGCACCCCGCCCCCCCAGCCCTGGTACTCCTCTTCCAGCTGTCCCTCACTCCCCCCATGATGCTCCACCCTCACCCTTCCCAACATGCTTTGCTTCCTCCAGGTTTACAAACTCGCTGTCTGCGCCACATTGACAAATACAGTACTGTGCAAAGGTCTCAGGCACCCTAGCTATAGATGTATATCTGTATCTAAAACTTTAGCACAGTACTGTACTTCAGTGAGATAAAGATATGCCTGTCTTAGCATACAAAGTCAGTTCCATGGATTGGGTGGGTAAGTTTAACAGTGCAATCCAATGGCAGAGCTTCGTGGAGAGTAAAGGGCATAACAAAGCACAGAATAAGTTGTTGTCATCCACTTCAACAAGGAAAACCCCAGTTTTGACAACTACTCATATCACTGGACCTGGACTTCTGAGGTGGGAAGAGTGGAACTGCCCAGTGCAATGGCTTTCCACAATCTCCATCAGCACAGGCACATCACAAGTCTGAGCCCCCTGCTCTACTCGCTTTACATGTATGACCACAGGTCCAATGCCATATTTAAATTTGATGATAACACCACTGTTCTTGGCTGAATCAAAGGTGGTGACAAATTAGCATAAAGAAGAGTAATTGAAAATCTGGCTGAGTGATGCCATAACATCAAACTCTCAATCAATGTAAGGAGCTGATTATTGACTTAGGAGGAGGAAGCCGGAGGCCCATGAGTGAGTTCTCATCGGAGAAGCAGACGTGGAGAGGATCAGCAAATTTAAATTCCTTAGTGTTATCATTTCAGCAAATCTCTCCTGGGTCCAGCATGTACATGCAATTACAAAGAAAGCACAGTAGCGCCTCCACTTTTGTAGAAGCTTATGAAGATTTGGCATGCCATCTAACACTTTGACGAACTTCTATAGCTGTTTGGTGGAGAGTACATTGGCTAGATGCATCACAGTTTTGTATGGAAACACCAATGCCCTTGAATGGAAAATTCTACTAAATGTACTCTATAGGGCCCAGTCTATCATGGGTAAAGCCCTCCCCACATTGAACATGTCTACACAGAACCCTGTCACAGGAAAGTGGCATCCATCATCAAGGATTCCTACCATCCAGACCATTCTCTCTTCTCACTGCCACTATCTGGAAGAAGGTATAGGAAACTCAAGACCCACACCACCAACTTCAGGAACAGTTATTATCAACTAGCAGGGTCTTGAACCAGAGGTGATAACTTCACTTGCCCATTACATAGCTGTTCCCACAACCTTTGAACTCATGTTCATGGACTCTTCATCTCATATTCTCAATATTTATTGTATTTTTTTTTCTCAGCTCAAACTGGTAAGCTTGAGGTATGGGCAAGACCAAGCATACTTATTTCTTAATATCTAGGAACTTTTGGACTATTCTAGCGGTGTTTAGTATAGTGGTTTTCCAGAGATTTACATAAATATTGCTGTGTCAGCCTAATTAATTAATGCTACTGTGTTGTTACTTTGGGATGATACCACTTGCAGATATTACTATTGCGACAAAGCATACCCTGTTCATATTCCAAAGTCTTTCAATTTCCTCTTTTAATTCAATGTTTTTCTGGCATTTTTCACTTATTGATTTCTATATGTTATGTGTGTTTGGAATGGCTAGGTTTATTAAGTGAGTTCTTCTTGCTTGTTTAGCCTGTAATATTATATCCAGGCGGTTATAATGGATTGTCCTGTCTGTAATAATGCATCGTTCGTAATATAATCTGTAGAACTCTATCTCTAAAATTGGATTAATCCTGTATTGTAGTAAGGTATGCTGTCCTTTACGAGTTTGCATTTTAAAGCAAGATTTTGGAGAATGATATTTGTCACTTGAGAGTTCCTGTGTAAGTAATCATATTGAGTTAAATTGCTGCAGGATTCTGTAATTGTTGGATTGTTTCTAGTTTCTCTCAGCAATTTCTTCATCTATCTTCTTGAATTTATTGGTCTTTTATTATGTACCTTTGATAATTTTTTTGCATTAACCACCTGGTCCTGTATTGCTATGAGGAACCCTTCTGTTTCTTGGACGAGGTCTCCAACTCTGAGCCAGGAGTTTGACACTTCCTTGTCGACATCTAGTCTGTTCAGATCATGGAGATGTTTTCCATGGAGGATCATGCTCTTCCATTGGTTAACTTTTTCTCTTGTAGTGGTAATTTCTTCATTTTTCTGGGTTGTGTTTTAATTTTAGATTAGTGGTGTGTACATCTTATCAGAACTGCATATGCTCACATGGAATGCTGAATCCTGTTTTCGTTGATGAAAGTGTATCCTTAGAAGTTTTATCGGACTTGTGTAAACTTTTAATGTCTGTTATTCCTCTTCCTCCTTCTGCCCTGGGGCATTCATCTAAGCTTCATGTGTACATAATGTTTTCTAAAATTTGTCATTTCAGTTCTTACTTTTCTTTGTAAATTTTCCAGATTGGTTTTGGATCAAGATATTATGCTAAAAGAATACGTTAATATGGGTATAGCAAAAGTGTTAATTGCCTTTGCTATATTTTTACAATTGAATGTTTGGCAGATTTTATTAATCTTGAAGTAAATTCTGTTGAAAGTTTTACCCTACCACACCATGATCTATTTTCTTTGTTTGTTGATATCCCAGATACGTATCTGTTTCATTTTCATCTATCAGTTGTATTGTATCCTGCTGCTCTGTTTTTATATTCTACTAACTCTATTGCACCTTTCTTTATGTTTAATGCTCTGCACTTACCTAGTCCAAAGTTCATGTGTATACAGTATCTTTAGAAAATAGTTGTACTATTTGAATTAACTGTTTTAGCTTTACTGATGAAGAAGTGTATAATTTCAAATTGTCCATGTATGGAAGGTATGTAAAGCTATAATTTTTTTGGTTGTCTCTGATTTTATATACTATTTTCATCTGATTCAGTAAATTACAGAGTGGGTTTAAAGCTAAAAGAAAACATAGCGGGTTGAGAGAATCGCTCTGGAAAATGCCTCAGTTTATTTTGATAACAGGGATTGTTCTTTTTTGGTTGTTACAGATAGCGTGATTATAGTACGCCATTGCTTCATCATACATCGAAGGAATTTCACAAGTATTGGGTGTAGTTTATACCCATTCAGAATATCTATTAACCTTGAGTGTAGGACAGAAGCAAATGCTTTTTGATAATAAACATAACAACATGAATGATTTCTGTTTTTCTGCCAAGCTTGATTTAGAATTACAGAATCTATTATCAGTTGTTCTTGACATCCTTTCAAACCCTCACGGCATCCTTTCTGCTCTTCTGTAAGTATATTGTGGTTGCCTAAGTGAGTGGTGATGAGTTGCAAGAGACAACATGTTACAATTTTACATATAGCTTTTCAACAAGTAACAGGTTGATATTTTGATGGGTCATTTGTGAATATTCCTTTAGATAAGAGATATGCTTTACCTTCTGTCAAAAGTTCATACAATCTTTCAGGATTTTTAAGAAAATTGTTGTCTTTTGCTCATTGTTTGTTTATCTGCACTGTTGAAGTGGTCTTTCATTGATTCCATTGTGTTTCTTGTCTTTACTGTGATTGCCCGTAAGAAAATGAATCTCAGGGTTGTATTTGGTGACATATATGTACTTTGATAATAAATTTATTTTGAACTTTTCACTTTAAAAATGCTCCCACACAGCTTTCTTCCTATAGTTCACAATATTAAGTCCTGCGGTGAAATTTTCTGTCATGGTCAGATACGATGGACAACCAATTGACCATATGAAGAGAAGATTTGATGAAGGTGTTTAAATCTCGAAGGAGATGGATGAAAAAATAAAGTGAAATTGTTTGTGAGGTAAATGAAGAGAAGTTGTTTCTAGGATTGGAGTACTCCAAGTGTCATGAGAAAGAAGTTTGAAGATGCAGCCACATCAAAGTTGCTGGTGAACGCAGCAGGCCAGGCAGCATCTGTAGGAAGAGGTGTAGAACGAAGGGTCTCAGCCTGAAACGTCGACTGCACCTCTTCCTACAGATGCTGCCTGGCCTGCTGCGTTCACCAGCAACTTTGATGTGTGTTGCTTGAATTTCCAGCATCTGCAGAATTCCTGTTGTTTGAAGATGCAGCCAATTGGATCACTCCTTTAAAGAGCTGATGAAGACTGAAAGGACTAATGGTCTGGTTATGAGTTGTTCTATTCAGTGTTTCTATGACTGATGTATTATCTACTGAATGAGGAAGTGTTGCTGCTACAATGAAAACTTAAAGAATTCTCTGATAAGCTTTATTAGACTGCACTAAGAATATAATTTATCACCGTGAAAATCTACAAAATAACAGGAACTTTGAAACCATGTGTATGATGGAAAGTCATATCTTGTACTGAACGTTGAGAAGTCAGAAATGTGTCATGGAGTGGTAAAGCAAAGAGGCTGTTCGCTCCATCTTACAAGTGGCAGCTCTTTAAGATGCATTCCTTCTCTTTTTCCCTTTAACTCCATTCATTTTCTTATTTATACACGCAGGTCCCCTTAAAAGCCACTGAACTTGCTAGCTCCAGCTGTTCAGTTGAATATAACAAATCAGAAACAAATATCCTGGCTTGTTGGCTAATTATCTTCATGGAAATATGCTGTGGGAAATTTAACATCCATACGAAAGGACAGATATGGTTTAATGTGAAATTTGAAAGATGGCACTTTCAAGCGCGCAGTGCTCTCTCAGTAATGCACTAGCATCAGCCTAGGTTATGTGCTCAAGATGCTGCCGTGGCTGATTATGGAGCTCCCTCCTCATACTAGGGATGGTGTGAGTGCAATCATAGGAACCCTCTGTTATAATAGTTCTGTCATAAATTATGCAGCTGGTGCCCAGTAATTTCCAATTAGGTTATGGGTTTGGATCGCAGGGGTATTACGGAGGGATCTCCATAGATGTAAGGCAAATGCCCGGTAAGGCATGGTGAAATACTGTCTTGGACCCGCCTATTGAATGATGACAGATTTTCCCACTAGGCCTCAGCACTTAATCTCTCCCGCCCTCCACTCTAACATCAGTTTTTTTTTGTTCTTGTTCCATCCTACCTCACTCACATGCTCCATAGAGTTAGTGACCACAAGAAACTGGAAATCTATGAAACCAAATTACCACAAATATATTGTTAATTTCAGCTGTTGCTTGGCTAGATTTGAATACTCTATGATTCTATGAAAACGTTGCTATCATGACTGGACCACTTATTACATTGTCTAGGTCTGCTCCTATCCTGGTTATGATAATGCTGAAACTCTTACCCACATTATGTCCAAATTTGGCTATTCTACACAGCCCTGATGGGCTTTTCCTGTTCTATGAGGTCATCTGAAGCTCTACTGCCTTTGTCCCAACTCACGCTACACCCATCACCCCTTCATGATTGCTGACAATACATTGTCTTCCCATGAACCAACTCCCATTGGTTACCTCTTTCTCCCTAGACCTTCAATCTTCTCTAAACCAATGACCTTCTAAGATCTCAGCACACCTCCAATTCTGGCTTCTTGGTGAAACCCGAATTTAATTGAGTCATCTTTGTGCTCAGCTCTCTGAGCTTTACACTCTAGAATTCCCTCCATAAGCCACTCCATGTCACTACTTGATATCTTTATAACAACACAGAAGGACACCATTTGGCCCATTTGGTCAATGCTGGGGGCTTCCAAGGGAACAATACCATTAATCCCTTTCCCTCTCTCCTTATTTCTTTGTATCCCTGTAGCTTTTTTTCTGTGCCCATTAATACCCAATTAAATCTTTTGCAGTTAATATCCATTAGGTAATAGTCAATTAACCAACCAGCAGATCCCTGGAATGTGAGAGGAAACTGGAGCACATCGAGGACAGCTATGAGATCTTGGAGAGAGTATGCAAACTCTTTATGGGCTCTTCCAGATGTCAGGATAAATCCCAAGTCCATGGAACTATGAGGCAACAGTGCCAACTGCTTATAAAATGCTAATATTGTTCCCAATCCTCCCTTCTGAGAGATGCCTTACTGATTAAACTGTGTTTGTCCCAATCTCTATGTGGTTCTTTGCCAAAAAGTAAAGAGAAATCTCCAATATCTCACAATGTTTTACTGTGTTTAACTTGCTACATGGATACATGAAAGTGTTGTTTGCAGTGTGCAAAGACCTGTAAACTCCTCATCACCTCTGATCCATCAGCTACTTATCCTACACTAAAAGATCTTTGGTAAAGTGAAAACCAAGCTTGGTTCCACTGACAATGGAGTCATATAGAGATTCGGCAGGGGAACAGGTCCTTGGAGTCACCCAGATAGACTGTCAAGCACCCACTTGTACACTGATCTTACCTTAACCTTTTTGATTTTATTTTTATTTAGAGATACAGCATGGTAACAGGCCCTTCCGGCCCAACAAGCCCGTGCCACCCAATTGCACCATGTGACCAATTAACCTACTAACCAGTACGTCTTTGGACTAGGAGGAAACCAGAACACCTGAGAGAAACCCACGTGGTCACAGGGAGAATGTATAAACCCCTGACAGAGGGGCAATTGAACCTGAGTTGCTGGCAGTGTAACCAAAGTTTGCAATCTTGTGTCCTCATCTCTTGAGCATTTGACCCAGGTTTGCTCTGCTCAGCTTGTTAAGCAGTTACATTTTGCTAAGAAATTATTTGGATTTACCTCACAAAATTGTGATCTTCTGCTCCTTTTCTGAGTCACATAGGAGACTGGAATAGATAGCTGTTTCGTCAATATGGTAAGATTAAGGAGCACATTGCAGAAGGGAAGATTGAGAGCTGTAATATCAGAATTTTCAAAAACAGTAGCAAACCAGAAGGTGCCCTTGAACCATCAGGTTCTTGAACAAAAGGGGATGACTACAGTACACTCATCTATTGAGATGTTTCCACAACCAATGATCTGACTGACTCCTTATCTTGTTCTTTCATGGTCTCATTTATTTATTGCAATTTATTTATACTTGCATTTACACAGTTTGTTGTCTTCTGTACTCTACTTGATCTTTCATTGTTCCTGTCATAGTTACTATTCTAAAGATTTGTTGAGTATGCCCGCAGGAAAAAGAATCTCAGGGTCAAATGTACTCTAATAATGAATTTGCTTTGATCTTTGAACTTTGCTGCCTCCCAGTTCCAGTGATCCATCTGTACAGAGTCTGCATGCTCTCCCCATGCTTAAACAGTGATATTCTGCTAGGGATCCTTTGGATTTATTGTATTGAAAAGCCTGGTTAATGGGATCGATAGTAGTCTGCTAGTCCTTTTCTGTTGGTCAACATGAAGGAAAGCAAAGAAAACAAATAACAGCTTCTCTTTCTCTCTCTCTGATATTCCAAGCCAAGCTCCTGACTGCCACACCAGTGACTTCAGCCACTGGAATAGTGCCTAATCCACACAGCTGGACATCAGGGCATCATTGTGCAGGCTATCAGTGATTATAAGTGCAATATGTTACTCCATGCACTAATAATCTGACATCTGGGCAAAATTGGCTCTGGCATCAGTGAAACTCTGTTAGTAGCCCATGATTACCCAAGCAATTAGCCAAACTCAACTTGATAACAAGATGGTTGACCACTCAGTCTCAGCTAGGTATGTAATTTCTCTGGCCACATGCAGACAGAGTGGTGGGAGTATCAGAATGAATTTATTTTATAAGCTTTTTTGTTAGTGTGGTCATGTTGTAGTGGTAAAGCAATAATCAGAGGCCAAACTAACACTCCACCAGTGTAGCTGTGTTTACGATTTGCTGCTCCACTGCGAAGTCTCTTCGAGGTGTGCCTACCTTGTAGCTACAGAGCTCTTGTTTAATTAATTGTCTAATTTGAAAAGCTAGCCATACTAATAGTGACTGTTGAACTTCCAGATTGTCAGAAGATCCCATTCGGTTCATGGTTATTCTTCAGGGAGAAGATCCATCATCTTCCATAACAACACTGTAGGTGTACCTATACCTCAGGGACTGCAGAGGTTCAAGAAGGCAGCTCATCACCATCTTCTCAAGGGCAACTAGGGATGGGCAATAAATGCTGGCTTCGCTAGCATTGCCCGCATCCGGTAAATGAATAAATAAAAAAAAAATCTGTGGCCTGTCTACCCTTTATGTGTCTCCAGGCAAATACATTGACTCTTTAACAGTCTCTGAAACAGCAAAGCAAGCCCCTCAGTTACATCAAACTGCTAACGCACAGCCAAAGTAAAAGCATAAACTGACCACCTGGCATCGACACAAGCGCTGAATTTGGTCACGACATAGCACTTGCAACCAGGACGACCTTAAAAAGTCCTTCTCACAAGCATCTTCAGACCTCTAAAGTCAAAAGTCAAGCTTATTGTCACAGGCACAAATACTTGCATACATGGTGCAGTGTAAAACCTACTTGCAGCAGCGTCGCAAGCACACGGCATTAGAGACACAACATTCATAAGAAAAACACATTAAAAAGTTATTCAGAATTTTTACAATGAAGAAAACAATTAGATCAAACCAAATGTGTTTTAGTGCAAAGTAGTCAAAGTGGTCATAGCATTGCTATACTGAGGCAGTGAGTATGGTTGATCCATTTGATACAAGAACCGAATGGTTGGAGGGAAGTAATTGTTCTTAAACCTGGTGGTTTGGGACTTTGGGCTTCTGTACCTCCTGCCCAATTGTAGCTGCAAAAACGTGGTATGGGTTGGGTTCCTTAATGATAGATATTGCCTTCTTGAGGCAGTTCTTCCTGTAGATACCAATGGTAGAAGTCACTTCTTGAACTGAAAGAACACTCTCAGAGACTAACGTAGCAACAGTCTGACATGTGCCAGACACTTCCATCACCATCACTGGGTGCGTCCACAGGCAGGACAGATCCGTGGATGACACTGGCAGGAGGAAGTAGACTAATGAGTCTCCAACATTGGCTCTGAACCCAATAATTCCTCAAGCCTGCAAGTCATACATTGGCAAGGGAACCTCCTGAATCTCACTGACCCTCTTCTATCCGCTGATACTTATTACTGAAGTTCTTCCAAGTGATGCTTAAAACCCATTACCTGAGTTTTTTGTAGTCCCATTACTGAATGAGCTGGTCAAGTCCTGAAAGAAATACTATCAAACTGGGTCTCTGGCAGATATTGAGTGAATCAACATGAGGTAGAAAGCCAATTGACCTTGTTGTCACCAATTTACCTGTGTCCATAATTGCATTGGTCAAAGCCATTTTCCAGTCCATGTAAAAACAAGAGGTCAGTGGTATTCAATAGGTTCCCTTATCTAAATTTACCTTCTGCCTTGAAAGATTGGGGGAATTTAGGGCCACTGTTGAAGATTCCTTGATCTTCACTCTGTGGATGTTCTCCATCATATTGATTTACACTACAATTGTGCGAAATGGGAGAAACACAGAACAGATCTGGGAGCCCAAAGCTGTGCATCCAGGGAGTAGAGCAAATGCTAAACAGCAGCAGAACTGTACATCTTCACCATCTGTATCCTCATGGCCTGAGTCATCCCATACTCCGTCTTTACTTTCAAAACAACAGTTTGATCCTGATTCAGTGAAGAGTGTAAGAGGCTTTGCTAAGGACCTCCCCAAGCCTGTACAGCTCAGTCAAAAGATGATACATGTAGGGTTCTCCCTGTCATTGCCATCACAGGAACCTGAATACAGCTGATTCCGTTCACTCCATGTGACATTAGGAAATGGCTGAAAGCTCTGGATACAGCAAATGCTACAGAAACAGACACCATCCCTGCTGTGGAACTGGCGGCCTATGCCCCAGAGCTATTTGTGACATTAGTATGTTATTCCTGTGATTACCATGCCAGCAGCCACATGACAATGAGGGAAACTGCCTTGGTGTGTCCTGCTCACAAGAAAATATGCAAATTCAATCGTTAAAGTAGCAGTTAGAAGTTTTGGTAGATATTGGTACCAATGACATAGGTAGAAAAAGGGAGGAGCGCCTGAAGAGTGTATATAGTGAATTAGGTTGAAAGCTGAAAGCCAGGACCTCCAGAGCAGTAACCTTTGGATTGCTCCCTGTGCCATGAATCAGTGAGGGTAAGAATAGGTTGACTTGGCAGATTAATGCATGGCTGAGGAGTTGGTGCAAGGGGCAAGGTTTCAGGTTTTTGGATCATTGGGATCTCTTCTTCGGAATGTATGACCTGTACAAAAAGGATGGGTTACACTTGAAGCCGGGTGGGGGGTGGGGGGACAAATATCCTTGTGGGCAAATTTGCAAGAGCTGTTTGGGAGGGTTTAAACTAATTTGACAGGGGTATGGGAACTGGAGTGATAGGGCTGAGGATGGGGCTGTTGGTACACAAGTAGATGCAGCGTGTAGTGGGACTATGAGGAAGGACAGGGAGATGATAGGGCAACATTGCAGTCACTGGGATGAGTTAGTGTAAAATGGGGGCAAAATCAGAAAGGGTGAAGAATTTTGGACTGAAGGCCAGTGATCTTGTAGCACAATTACAGAATGGCAGTTACGACTTTGTGGGCATCACTGAGCCATGGCTTAAAGATCATAGTTGGGAGCTTAAAATCCAAGGACACACATCGTACCAAAAGGACAGGTGGGTAGACGGAGGGATTGGAGTGGATCTGTTGGTAAAAAACTGAAATCACATCCCTAGAAAGAGGTGACATAGGATCAGAAGATGTAGAATCCTTGTGGATAAAGTTAAGGAACTGCAAGGGTAAAAAGACCCTGATGGGAGTAATATACAGGCCTCCAAACAGTGGGATACAAATTACAATGGGAGATTGAAAAGGCATGTAAAAAGGGCAATGTTATAATAGTCATGGGGGATTTCAATATGCAGAATGATTGGGAAAATCATGTTGGTACTAGATCTCAAGAAAGGGAGTTTATAGAATGCCTACAAGATGGCTTTATAGAGTAGTTTGTGGTTGAGCCCACGAGGGGAAAGGCAATTCTGTTGTGCAATGAACCATATTTGATTAGAGAGCTTAAGGTAAAAGAACCCTTAGGAAGCAGTGATCATAAATTCACCTTGCAGTTCGTGAGGCAGAAGATAAAGTCAGATATATCAGTATTACAGTGGAGTAAAGGGAATTACAGGGGCATAAGAGAGGAGCTGGCCCAGGTTGATTAGAAGGGGACACAAACAGGGGTGATAGCAGAACAGCAATGGCTGGAGTTTCTGCGGCAATTTGAAAGCAGGAAAGATACATCACAAAGATGAAGAAGTATTCTGTACAGAGCACGAAGCAACTGTGGCTGGCATAGGAAGTCAAAGACAGCCTTAAAGCCAAAGAGAGGGCATATAATAGAGCAAAAATTAGTGGGAATTTAGAGGATTGGGAAGCTTTTAAAAACCAACAGAAGGCAACGATAAAGCCTTAAGGAGACAAAAGATGAAATATTAAGGAAAGCCAGCTAATAGTATAAAATAATTCTTTCAAATATATAAAGAGTAAAAGAAAGGTGACAGTAGATATTGGATCACTGGAAAATGATGCTGAAGAGATAGTAATGGGGAACAAAGAAATGGCAGACAAACTTAATAAGTATTTTGCATCAGTCTTCACCATAGGAGACACCAGCAGTATGCCAGAAGTTCGAGAGTGTCAAGGGCAGAAGTGAATGTAGTTACTATTACTAAGGAGAAGGTGCTTGGGAAGCTAAAAGATCTAGGTAGTTAAGTCACCTGGGACAGACGGACTACAGCCCAGTGTTCTGAATGTTGTAGCTGAAGAGATCATGGAAGCATTAGCAATGACTTTTCAAGAATCACTAGTTTCTGTAGAGGTTCCAGAGGACTAGAAAATTGCAAATGTTACTCCATTCTTTAAGAAGGGAGGGAGTTAGAAGAAAGGAAATTGTAGGCCGGTTAGCCTGACCTCAGTGGTTATGAAGATGTTGGAGTCGATTGTTAAGGATGAGGTTTCAGGTTTAAGTCACATGATAAAATAGGCCAAAGTCAGCATGGTTTCCTTAAGAGGAAGTCTTGTTTGACAAATCTATTGGAATTCTTTAGGGAAATAACAAGCAGGACAGACAAAGGGGAGTCAGTTGATGTTGTTGACTTGGATTTTCGGAAGCCTTTGAAATGATGCCGCACATAAAGCTACTTAACAAGATAAGAGCCCATGGTATTACAGGAAAAATACTAGCATGGATAGAAAATTTGCTGACTGGCATGGGGATTGGGAATGATTGGGAACAAAAGAAGCCTTTTTTGGTTGGCTGCTGGTGACTAGTGATGTTCAGCAGGGGTCAGTTTTGGGAGTGCTTCTTTTCACTCTGTTCATCAATGATTTGGATGACAGAATTCATGGCTTTGTGGCCAAGTTTGCAGATGATATGAAGATAGGTGGGCGGGAGGTAGTGTTGAGAAAGCAAGGAATCTGCAAAAGGATTCTGCAAAAAGAAATAAATAAGCAAAACATATTGAGAATGTGAGATGAAGAGTCCTTGAACCGGAGTCCACAGCAAGGCAAATGCAATGTTGATATTCATTTTGAGAGGACTACAACATAAGTGAAAAAATATAATATTGAGCTTCATAAGGCATTGGTCAGAATGCACTTGGAGCATTGTGAGCAGGTTTGGGCTCGTTATCTCAAAAAAATATGCGCTGGCACTGGAGAAGGTCCAGAGGACATTCACGAGAATGATTCCGGGAATGAAAGGGTTAACACACAGTACTGTGCTGCATTACCGAAGACTTTTGCACAGTACTGTATATTGGAAGGCGATTGGGAAACAGATATAAGAGTACTTAGGTTTGCATTATTTCAGTAGTATTAAGTGTTATTTGGTAACTGAAAAGACATAATATATATTACTGTGCAAAAGTCTTAGGCACCTAGCTATTTGTATGCACAGTTCTGTATGCGGAGCATTTTATGGCTCTGGGGTTGTACTCATTGGAGTTTACAAAGAATGAGGAGTGAGTCTGAAGGGTCTGGGCAGAGTGGATGGGAGGATGAGTCTAGTGGGTGAATCTAAGACCAGAATCACAGCCTCAGAATAAAGATGAGGAGGAATTTCTTTAGCCAGAGATTAGTAAGTTAGTCATTGCCACAGATGACTGTGGAGGCCAAGTCATGGAGTATATTTAAAGCGGCGGATGATGATTCTTGATTCGTCAAGGCGTCAAAGTTTCCGGGGAGGAGGCAGAAAAATGGGATTGAGAGGGATCACGAATCAGCCATGATAGAATGACAGAGCAGATTTAATGGCCCAAATGGCCTAATTTTGTGAAGGAAAAAACAACATTTATTATTAATGTACATACACAGAACGTTACTATATTTTACTTTGAGGTTCGTTTTCTTGCAGGCATTTACAGCAAAAAAAATAGTAGAATTTATGAAAATCTGTAAATGAACAGACAAAGACTGACAAACAAAAAATGTGCAAAGGAAGACGAACTGTGCAAATGAAAATAATACTGAATATTGAGAACATTAGTTGTAAAGAGTCCTTGGAAGTGAGTCTTCAGGTTGTAAAATCAGTTCAGAGTTGAGGTGAACGGAGTTATCCATGCTGTTTTAGTATCTTTCATGTAAATATACTCGGCGGTGGGAATGGCTTTACCTGTGATGAACTGGACTGTATCCACCACTTTCTGTATATAAGAACGTAAGAAATAGAAGCATGAGGCAATGACTTAAGCCTGTTCCACCATTCAGTAAGAAATATGAATGATTTGGCAAAGGACTCAACTCCACTTGCCTACCTTCTCTCCATAACCCTTAATTCACCTGGTTTGCAAAAGTCTTTCTAACTGTGTCTTAAATATATTTATTGAGATTACCTCGACTGCTTCCCTGGGCAGAGAATTCCATACTGAGCAGAGATTCAGTACTCTTTAGGAAAGGCTATGCCCCCTAGTTTTAGTTGCATTGACCAGTGGAAACAACTTCACTGCCTCTCTGTATCTTTTCTATCCCTTAAGCAATCTTTTAATTTTATGAAACTTTTTCTATTCCTAGTGTTTTCATATCTGTGATGACACTTATGTGCTGGTCCTAGGAGAGGTCCTCTATTATGTTCAACACCAAGGAACTTAAAGCTGCAGAACCTCTCCACCCTGTTCTCCTAATGAGGACTGGTTCATGGACATTCAGCTTCTTTCTGTAGTCGATAATCAGCTCTTTGATTTTGCTGACATTGAGTGAGAGATTGTTGTGACACCAATCAACCAAATTTTCATTCTCCCAGGGCAAATTTGCTCTGTATTAGCAACACTGAACGGAGAAAAAGGAGCATGTTTTGCATCGACCTGCCATTTTGGCCCTATTGGAGATATTCCGTTTTAACCATCCATCCCTCCTCTGGCTTCTCTCCAACTTAAAACTAACTTGCTTTCTCTCAATTCTGAGAAAGGGCTTTTGACCTGCACCTTTAACTGTTTTTCCTTCCACAGAAGCTGCTTGACATGCTGAATGATTCATGCACTTTCAGAATGTATTTCAGATTTCCAGCATCTATAGTTCAGGCAGTTCGATCCACACTGTCGTTTCCAGGATTATTCTTGTTTCCCGATGTTCAAAAAAAGTTTAAATCTGCCTTATTTATTTATCTATGTGGCAATAAAACACAGAGTAGGGACTTCTGACCCTTTGAGCCACACTGCCTCTGCAACCCGCGACAATCCCGAAAAACCAGTCGTCATCATGGGACAATTTACAATGACCAATGAACCCACCCGGTACGTCTTTGGACTGTGGGAGGAAATCGGAGAACCCGGGGAAAACCCATGTATTCCATGGGGAGGACGGACAGAGACTCCTTACAGATGACGCTGGAATTGAACTCTGAACTCCGACACCCCGAGCTGTGATAGTGACGCGCTAACCACTACGTTACCATGGAAACCATTAATTTATCCCACTAACTGGTGAACAATAATGTCTGCAGACTCCCCCAACTCCCTAGAGATTGCCCCACCACTGAAATGTGTTCGTTGAAACTCCTCTGGGTCGTATCCAGAATGGAGTCAGTGGGCAGATCAGTTCTGTAACCCAACTCCAGGAAGTTGGCACTCCTCCACTGGACTCCATGACGATACAGGACCGTAGAGCGGTCTGAGTGACTGTGGGGAGACTTCTCAGGGAGATGGGGTTCTGTGTCCATGCTCGGGCCCTCTGAAGAGATTCAGGTCATCAGTTAAACCCTCCCCAAAAATAACCGATCCCCACTGATGTAAACTCTGACCTTACCGTTTAACCAGCCTGGGACAGAGATACCCGGAACAGAGATACTGTGGAACAACTGTCTCGGGAATCTTCCATCCTCCGGAACTGTGAAATCTGTACCATCTTTTTTCATTTATTCTGAATCAGCTCCAATGACTGCAGGGTGTACCATTGACAAAGTACAGTGCAGTTACTCACCAAGGCTGCCTCAACAGCACCCCACCCACTAACCATGTTGGCCCTACCACTAAGAAGGACAAGGACAGCAGACTTAGGAAACACACAGGCTCTACAGGTTTCTCTCCAGGTCACACAGGACTTTGGAAATATATTGTTTTCCCTTCTTTGCCATAGACTCCAAAACGTGGAGCTCTATACCCAACCACGTAATGGGGGATTCATTCACCAGAACGCTCATGAACTTGTCATGAGCAAGAAGGCTTGGGCAATAAATGCTGGGCTTGACAACAATCCCCCTATGCTACAAAATAAAAAAATATGAAAAACAACATAGGCAAGCTCTTCCATATATTGTTGAGATGTGTGTAGTGCAATTGCATCAGAAAATTACACAGACATTATGTGGTGGCATTGGAGAGGATCTAGAGGAAGCTCACAAGAATTATCTCATGAATTAATGGGTTAATGCATGAAGGGTGCTTGATAGTTCTAGATCTATACTCGCTGCAGTTTAGAGAATGAGTGGAGATCTCATTGAAACCTGTCGAATTTTGAAAGGCCTAGATAAAATAGACTGGAGAGAATGTTTTCAATAGTGGGAGAGTATCGGACCAAAGGGCACAGCGTCAAAGTAGAAAGATATCACTTTAAAGCAAAAATAAGGAGGAATTTCTTTAGCCATTGGGAGGTGAACCTGTGGAATTTGTTGCCACAGACGGCTGTGGAGACCAGGTCATTTGGGAATATTTAGAGCAGAGGTTGATAGGTTCTTGACTAGTAAGGGCATCAAAAGTTATGAGAGATAGCAGGAGAATGAGGTTGAGAGGGATAATAAATCAGCCATGATTAAATGGGCCGAAGAGCCCAATTCTGCTCCTATATCTTATGGTCTTATGGAAGCTTGCCTTTGGCTACTAAAGTTCTTTAAGTTTTCTCTGCAAAATACAGGCGAAACCAGCTCAATCTGAAATATTAAATCTGAACTGGCTAGAATTTACAGGTCAATGACAGGGAACCTAAGGTTGGTGAATGAAGAACTCCTGATGCTATGGTCACAATGCTGAGATGGACAGATGATTGCATAGGGTTGCTGATTAAAGTTGAGTGGTTTGGTCTATTAGTTACCTTGCGGGGTAGTGAGTTTGGCCAGATACCTGCTTCTGGAGCTGGTGAATGTGGTACCAATTTTTAAGGCTGAACAGAACTCTCCTCAGAATCCCTCTAGATAATTCACAGTTCTCCAGAACTAGTGAAGATTTCATAACGTGTGCTTCTATTATTTGACAACAAAGAGTGTAGAATCTTCATGGAACTTTCTAAACTCGTTTTCTTCTGTGACATTTTTGTGCGGTTTCTCAGGATACTTGTTCTCCAGCATGTGGAGATAGTTGATGAAGATTGATTTATTCTCAGAGAGCTTTAGTAGTGATCACTCTGACCAAGGTCAGCTGATTTCATTTCCCATGCAGCAGTAATGCCATTACATTTTCAATTTTCCACCACGTTGGGTTTGAGGTGTGGATAAATGTTTCTTGGACACAAATATGCCTTGCACTTTGAGTAATCCCTTCACTAAATCAGCTGCTATTTAGCAGGGCCTAACTTCAGCAAAAAGAATGCTGAGTTCCTTTCCAAAACATCTTTGGCTCCTTTCAAGCTCTTTTCACTTGTCTTGTGATGGATGTATTGATAACTAGTAGCGTTTCTGCCAAAATAGAACACCCAAGCAGTAAGTGCTGGCCAAAGATATTTTAGAAACTTTTTATGAAGATTGTGTTTTTTGAAATGGCCACAAATGTATCTGTAACATCCTAAGGTTGGCCAACTCTAGCTTGGAGGTCTCCACAATTTGGTGCTCAAGATAATCCAATCTAAATTGAATCATTAGAGTAACACAATCTGCCATCTCAATCCTCAGGAAGTAAAGGATATAAAGGATTTTCCAGATTTCTGACAGGAATTGTTTTGCCTTCAGCAGCAATATTTAACAAAGCCACAAGGCCTGGAAAGTAAGGCCATTGGATCTGTTTCAAAACAACTAGCCAAATGTTTAAATTTAAATCATTCAAATCTGCCCAATTACTATTTATTTAGAAATATCCATAAAACACTTAACTCAAGTAAATCCTGCTTAGCTCAAAGAAAATAAATATGTAGTTGCATCATTTGTCAGTTTTACCATCCTGAAGGGAGAGAGCCTCCTGATCAATAACAGATTGTGCTTGTCCCTTCTGACTTTTGGCATAGTGAGCAGCACAGGTGGCAATTTGTGGTCTGCGGGACAGTCATCACATACATAACTCTGTGGAATCCTTACCCAATATGTTCCGTTTCACTGGCAGTCAGATGAGTTACCTTCCTGGTACTTAATCTATGTGCAGCCCAGAGAGTTAAGCAAACTAGACCATTGGAAAAGGAGGTAGATGAGCTTTTCTAAGATTGGTGAATTGAGGGATAAGTGAGGTTCTCCCAGTGCAGGTGAGGCCTAGGGAAGATCAACTCTGTCCTTCTTGAAAAGCAGAGCAAGTTTGAGAGGCCTGATGACCGACTCACACTTCTATTTTGTTGTGTTCTTTTGCTTAACCCAAAGGGGTCCAACCCTTTCTTACCAATTGTTTTGATACATAGGTTAACCATTCAGGTTCCTTATTGATTTTAGTTTATGGCCTTCATTTCTTCTTAGGATTCAATTTCATTCTGATGTCATGAGTTTCTGCATTAAATTCCCTTATAAGCAGCCAGAAATTATATGTGGAGTCTCCTTCATCTGTATAGACCTCCAAGAAATCAGCAGTGCTCTGTGAATTTCATCTTATCCACTCACTAGCTCCCCCTGGTGCCAGTGATAATGTCAAGGCTATGAACTTTAAAGGTTTCTTCAGTAATCCTTCAACTCCACCTGTTTCCTTTTTTAAAATGAACCTTCATACCTGCTGATTTGGCTGAGCATTTGATCATCTTTTCTACTGACTCATTACAGGGGCTAGTGTCAAATCCATTTAGGACGCTTTTGTAAGTATGTTTAGTTCAGTTGAATGGGTTATATGCTGGAATTATCGAAGATATCAAATAAACTGCAACTTTGTTTCAAGCCAGTGGTAATGGAGCATGGATGAGCTAATTCTAGTTCATGCAGAGAGAAGTGTGCTGTTATTGATGGTGTCACAAATGGGATGAGAAACGTCAGTTCTTAATGAAAATGCTTGCACTGTGCCAATTTAAAGTTAGCAGGAGCCCTTCACTGCTCCCCTCCTCATTTCTCCAGCCACCATAAGAATTAGTGATGCAGAGTAAGCTTTGTGAATCTGAAGATGAGTCTTGTCCGACAAAGAAAAATGGGGGCACAGCTTCCCATCCCCAGCAATAAGAACCCAACAATAATACACGGAAGGAAAAACTCATACCCCTGCATTAGAACAATGGGCTTTCAAAACTGCTCTAAACTGATGCTCCAATACAGCACACAGACGTCTGGAGGTGTAGGTTGCTGATGATATTACACTGACATCCTTGCACTCTTCTATGGATATAAAAGATCCCATGACATTATTTTGAAGCACTGGAGGAAAGTACTCCCAATTTATAACCCTCAACTGGATCACTATAATAAATCATTTCATCATATGGAACAGAGATGAGATGGAATTTTTTAGCCATACCGAATTTATTCCCACAAACGGCTGAGGAGATCAGGTCATCGGGTATACTTACGATGAATAAAAAGGGCCTCCTTCTGTGCCTTATATTGTTTTCATGACCATGTGCATGCTCCTTAAAATGGACTACTCACAAAGACTTTAAATGTAACTGCAAGTGAAGCAATTGAATAGTTAATGGAAAACCATCTGCATCCTGTGCTTCAGGAGGCCAGGCCTAACACTGTCTCATCTATCCTGGATCTTATTCTGGTATAATCTAGTACACTGAGGAAGTCAGTAGCCACTGGTATCTTACATTACTTACTGACTAATTAACTATGATGGGCACCTGAAAAATATTGTTAGCATATAATTGCAATGAAGCATTAATAACAGGAGAATATAATTCATAGTGATATTTCTGTGCATAAATGATTATATTTCATTGATGATAACTGCTGTTCATTAACATCCCAGCGATCTCATCATACCAGACTGATTATGCTAAAGCTGTGTGTTCATTCATTATGCCATTTTTAATCATTCAATGGTTGATTTGATTTATGACTTGTAGTAAACATTGTTCTCTATTGTTAAATATATTCAAATGTAAAGTGCTTGCGTTTTTCTAAATTGGCTGTAATACTTCGCTGCAAGATTATGAGATACTTTATCCATATGAAAACAATATTAAATTCATTAGTTTGAACTAGAGCAGATGCAAGCCAGTGTTGGCTGCCTTGTAGTTGATAACTATATTGCTGACAGAACAATAGAAAAGGAAAATAAAAGATTTTCTCTGATGCAGTCATATTCCAGCCTTTATAAGATAAACTCTGATCCCCTAATTTAATTTTTGGCTTGTCAAGTTCCTTGTGCATTTTCGAACAGTTACGGTTTATTTTTTGAAGGGCAGTTTTCTGGAAACAATCATTGTGGCTACGGAATGTAAGATTATCTCACTGAGGCTGAAGTGAATGGTGAACGGCACAGGAATGAGGCAAGAGGTGAAAATATGATATTCTATAAAAAAAACCTGGCAGTTGTACAAAATTATGTGAAATAGCACCACACCTCATTCCCTGGTTCACTGGTCTCCATCAAGGCTCCAGACATGTTTTGCTAAGGAACGTGTGACAGTACTGTATATCGAGAAAACGTGGCCCCAGTCTCTCTCTGTTTGTGAAGGAGTAGCTCTGGTGCAGATCTGGAAGTTCAGGTTTGGAATTTGGAAAATATTACAAATTCAAGGAGAATGGGATCGTGCGGATCGCCATCACTGGCGTTATTCATCTGGATCAGTTATCGGCATGGAATCTTCCATCAGAGTGTTGTCAGTCTTTGAATATTCCTATTTCACGATGTCAAGCCTGTGATCAACCGATTTTCCAGAATTAAAGTGTAAAGGAATGTGGGTTAAAGAAAGTGAAGTTCTTCACTCAGAGGGTGCTGAGAGTGTGGAATGAGCTGCCAGCAGATGTGTCGATTTCAACATTTAAGAGAGGGCTATGGTCCAGATGCAGGTTGTTGGGACTAGGCAGAACAAAAATTAGACACAGACTAGATGGACTAAAGGGTCTGTTTCTGTGCTGTAGTGATCAATGTCTCTAGGACTCTATAGCAGGGCTTCTTTATCTGAACCTGCGCATTAGTCCCTCCATACCTGATGGCAATATAACCAGTCAGAATGCTCTCCACTGAACATCTGTAAAATTTTGCAAGAGTCTTTGATGACATACCAAATCTCCTCAAACTCCCAAGGAAGTCATAGAGTGCAGCAATGAAACAGGCCACTCAGCCCATCTAGTCTGTGCTAAACTATTAATCAGGCAAGAGAAATTCATCACCCATCTCTGACATCTTAAGGAACGTCCTTCTATTCTGAGGCTGTGCTCTCTGATCCTAGGCTCTCCCACTATTGAAAATATAATCCGTACATCCAATCTTGCCCTTTTCTATCCTCTCTAAGATTGCTGCAGTCTACAATATGTTTACCAGGACTACAAATATTGCTGCTGCGAACCATTGTAAATTTGACCTCAAGTGGACACCTTCTACATTTTGAAGATAGACAAGTTTTTAACCAATGGAAAACACTACATTCATATTTACATCACCATTCTGTAATAATTAGTGCTCAATGAAGCCAGTCAAAACATTCTTAAAACTTTTAAACAGCTCTTTCAGTTGAACAAGGGAATTGGGACTCCATCACAATAATTTCTTAAGCCTTTCAAAAAAGAAGCTTTGAATAATTTACATATGAAGAAGAAGCTCAGTAAAATGCTGATTTAACAAAATGTCTATTTCTGAAACAGATAATGAAATAGATTGTTTGTACAGTCAAAGCTGTAGACCATAAATGAGGGAAAGTCACAGTTGCATTGTATAGCCCTCAATTCATATCATAACGAATACTTCTGGTCACTGAGGCACAGGAGAGACACTCCTTGGTAGCATGCAGAAGAGAGATTGCGAGCAAGAGCAGAACATCTTAGATTCCTTAACCTGGATGGGAGATGTACATCTCCAGTATATAGCACTGTTAAAGGAGAAAAATAAAGGCTCAGGGGTTTTACAGCATAGAAACAGGTCCCCCACCCAGCCCAATGAGTCTATGCTATCTAAACTGCCTATCTAAGTTAGTCCCAAATCTCCCTATACCCCTCCAATCCAGTCACCCGGACAACTGCTTTCCAAGTGTTAATACAGCTACTTCAACCTCTTCCTCTAATCAACCACATATCTTGACACATCTACTTCCATCTTGACACTTGAGAAGTGATTCAAAAGAGGATATTGCATTGATATTGAAAAGGCATATCAAAGAAACTAGTTTAAAATGTGATAGCACAGCAGTACATTCCAGGTTTAAACTGGTAAAAAGACAGATCAAGTGACAATGTGCAGTTTTGGTCACTCTAGCAGAGGAAGGACATCGTCAAGCTGGAGGGGGCATGGAAGAGATTTATGAGGATGCTGCCTGGACAAGTCGCTGAATTCAATTGTATCCAGAAAGCTACAAGATAAAGTTCTGTTGCTTCAGCTTATGCTTGGCCATAGTAAAACAGTGCAGAAACCTATAGATGCAGCATGACAGACAGAATAAAGAATGAAATGGACAAGAAGCTCAGAACAGCCCTGCTGTTTGGCTTTCCCAGTGCAGAGGAGATAAAAGTTGTGAAACGTGACTGCAGTACACCAGAACCGAGAAATGCAAGTGAATGCAGGCCCTTCCCATACACTTCTGTGCCGCCTCTGATGCCCTTGATGGCCCCAAAGCTCTCATTGTCAGTATGGACAGTGGACACCACCGTAGACCCTCCGTTTCTTCCTGCAACAGAGGTCCAACAAATCCCCCTTCATCAATGTTGATTCTCCAGCCTGAACCATAGAACACAGAGCAGCAGCAGAGGAACAGATCCTTTGGACAACAGTGTCTTTCACACTTGCTACAACATCTCCTTTGAATCCACACAATTTCTTCAGATTAAAGGTGGGCCTAGGCAATGCCTGTCTTGTTGTGGAATCCATGGGGCAATAGGCCCTCCTCCTCAACTCCATTTCCAGTACATCAGCGACTGTGCAGGTACAAAAATACCATTATTTTTGCTACCATTTTCCACCCTGATCTCACTTTATTATCCATCTCTGACTCTTCCTTTCCTTTTCAGGATCTCTATCTCCAGCTGAGTAGATAGGTTAGTGACAAACATCCACAGGCACCAACACTACCCCGACTATACCTCCTCCCTCACTGCATGTCTGCTCTCACTCTTTCACCTCCCGGACAGATCAAGTTATGAGTTCCCTGATCCTCATTTCCCATCTCACCAGCCATCGCACACAACAGATCAACCTTTACAATTTCTTCTTCTCTCAATAAGATTAAATTGTCAAACCCATTTTGCCCTCTCCTCCCCTTCTGAAGACACCATTCCCTGTTCCACCCTTCTGCCTCCACCATCTGTTCCCATTGTTACGATACTTTTGAATGCAACTGCAGAGAAGACACAACATCCATATTTTTACTTCTTCCAATATTGAATATCAATATTTCACTCAATATTGAATTCTCCAGCATCAAGTAACTCATTCACTGTTTCTGTATGTCTGGATCGAGCGTTTCATCCAGTGATTCATCTATGATTTTGACTCAGGTTCCTCTCTCAATGATGCAGCCTGACATGGTAGGCCTGGACCACGGCTTGCCTTTAGTGACACATCACAAAAAGAAGTTCCCCACTGAACAATCTGATATCACCTTTACAGACATATAACTTTTGATTGACCCATCCTTTCCTTATCTTCTCTACAAGTTCAAACTAACACTTCCCTTCTCTTTTTCCGACAAAGGTCCTAAAACACTGACTGTTTCTCTTCCCTCAGATGCTGCCTGACATGCTGAGTGTTTCAATCACTTACTGATACTGTTTCAACATTTGTAGTTTTAGTTTAACTTTCATAGTTCCAATAAATGTATAATATAGGATAGATGTACAATTTGTCAAAGTTTAAAGTACATTTATTATCAAAGTATATATGTAGAAAACAACCTTGAAATTTGAATTCCCCACACAGCTATGATACAAAGAATCATGAAACCAACCCATCAAAGAAAAATTTCAAATATCAAACCACTCTCCCCCATGTGCAAAAAAATTCACACAAATGGCAACAAAAAGATTGAAAACACAGAATATAAAACACAAGAATCAACAACCATATTTCAGTTCAGCTCAGTGTCATTATCTGCAAGCTGCCCCAATTCAAAAATTGCCTCAAAATAGTAACAAAAAAAAAGTGACCGTAACTAGAACAAGAACTAGAGCACATAAAAAAAAACTGAATTAGAGTCCCAATCTACAATCCGTGTTGATTAAACCTTGCTTCGGCCCCATCCGCTGACAGCATCGAGGAAGAGAGAGAGATTACTCAAACACAAGGGCCTTCCCTTGGGAGCAGCGAGTGAGAGAGAGGCTGGTAGATGGTGCTGAACACTCACTGGCACTCCACTCCCGCATTGGTAATATCAATATTCCTTGACACTTTGATCGGCAAGAGATGGAGGCAATCTTTGACCCGCGCCCCATTTCGTAGCTTCTGACCTCTATGCCACAAGCTTTGCTTGCAGTCCTGAGGAACACTCTCGGAGATGGCAAAGTGGCAAATGACCTGATCACCTGAAATCACACCACCAGAATATAAATGATAGGCTCAAACAGTAGCAGAACCATATCTGAATAAAAAGATGTAAAAGAAGTGAAAAGAATTTCTCCACGAACCATCATGAGGCTGTCACCTTTGGTAACATTGATTGTTGGCGCCATCTTATTCTCCTTCCACCATTCATGTGAACTTGCACTCAGAATGCTCCCAATAACTACACCACAGGTTTTAATCATAGGTTGCTGGAGATAGTCCCACTGAGACTGGGCATTAGTTGAGTACCTTACAAAAAACTTAAAGAAATTCTCACCCATCACATCTATAAGTTTATCAGTCTTGTCACTGCCTCAGTTGTTCTTGCTTTTAACTACACTGTTTTTCCCAGAACTTTTAATTCCACTGGACCAGCACTGAGTGTTTACCAAGGATCAATTTTATTCACAATATACATTTACATAGATTAGGAGTTTACTGAGGTATATTGGTGCCACATAAAACTAAAAAAAACATTCAACAATTATAAAGAATAACAAATTACCTAAAATATAAAGTTAGTGGTTAAAGTACGGAAATTGAATAAAATGTGCATAAATACACAAATACCAACATGTATTTACAATGTAAACTGTATTATAAAAAATGGTTTATAGTGTTTACAGTGCAGTGACTGAGGAAATAGATAGTAACTTAGGACACTGTACACTGGCAGCTCTACCTAAGATGGAGTTGCAGATGAGATGTTCCTTGCACAACCAGTAAAGTCTCTGAAGAATCTCAACAATGCCTACCCTTGCATTCAGCTCTAACGTGGTGTAATTAAAATTGGATGGTCAGTCACTGTCCCATTGACGTTTGTGGGAGACTGAAGTGTACAAATTTGTCTCCTATGTTACAGCAGTCATTTCAGTTTAAAAGTACTGTAAAGTGCCCTGCGATGTCCTGGAATAGGTGCAAAAAAAACATGTTTTTTTCTTGCATATCTGCACTAAAATAATCTGTTTTTTTACTAATATGGTAAATTTTGATACGGAGAAAATATCTAAAAAAGCACAGCAAAGGACCTTAGTTCTAGGATTGTGCTACCAGGATACAGTAGCATGGTGGTTAAGTTACTTGACTAATATTCCGAGACCTTTGACTAGTGATCTGGAGATGTGATTTGGAATTCTGTACAGTCATCTGGGGAATTTCAATTCACACAATTAATCTGAAATTGAATGTATCCTTAATGATGACAACCAAAAAGGTGGACTTCCACCTGTTTTGCTAATGTCTGTCGGTGAAGGAGATGTAACCATTCCAATCTGATGTGGCCTATGCCCGACTCTGGACACACAGCAGTCTGGTAGACTCTAGGTGGCTTAACTGGACACATCTAAACTGGACTGAACAGTAAGTGCCAAATTCAACAGATTTACCAAGGGCATTCCATTGTTGTTACCATACCAATGGTATCACTGAAACTGTTACATATTTTATTGCTAAGAACAAGGTCACATCTCACCTTTTGGAGCTTGACAAATCACATCAACAAATTCATGGCTGAAATAGGATCTGGATGTAGAGTGCTGGCTGTGTTCCACTCTTTTACAACCACTCTAGCCCTGTTTGTTAGCATGTTGTTGTTTTGTTGTGAGCAGTTAGTAAAGGGACATTGCTATTTCTCTGTCCCTAATATATTGAAGAGGAGGAGGAGTGTTTAAAAAAAACTGTTTCAGGATCAACTAACAATCTGCTGGGGAAACTCAGCAGGTCCAGCAAAATCTGCAAGAGGAGAGGAATTGCAGATGTTTCAGGTCGAAACCCTACATAATTATGTTTGTTGCTCCAGGTTCCAGCATGTGCAGTGTCTGTCTTCAGGATGTTGTTCATTATGGCTTCACCCAATACAAGCCCAAACAAGACATGCATCACTGCACTCTGGTTACAGCCTCTTGAATCCTTGCTGGGTCATAGAATTATATAGCATCGATATGGGCCCTTCGGCCCACCAAATTCAAACTGGCCGTTGTTACATTAATTGTATTTTCTCCACATTCCTGTCAGCTCCTACCGACTTTACCACTCCCTGAGGTCCATGTGATTCTCCTTTATACTTGCGTACTGAAGAATGACAATAAACCATTTTCAATCTTGAAATAAAGAGACAGGCAGACAACAACTTTCACCTGGTCCCTCCGGAGATGACGAGAGAATCCAGGGTATCCTGGTGGCCGATGTACAGAGTTGCCATTGCTAAACCCCAGAACTGAGTGCCGCACTCAACCCCACACAGCACTCCAACCTGCCCAACACCACAAGAAACACTCCACACAGAGTCACAGGCTGATTCATTACAAGTTTTAGACTGCAGCGTGCCACAACAGGGAAAGCAAGGGTTTGCTCCAGATTTCTAACTCATCCTCCTGGCATAGCAGCATGCAGCAATGGGAAGGACAGGAGTTTGACCAGGTAACCAGCACCATCAGTAACATATCTGTTTATAAAGTTATTACCCCGTAGCTCTGATTCCACAAACACTCTTCTTCCTAGGAATGCATCCTGAATGTTAAGTAAGATATTAGTACATCAGAATCAGGCTTATTATCACCGGCATGTAATAACATACAAGAAAAAAGTAAAATAATAATGATAAATAAGTAAATCTTATTCAGTATACTTTATACAGTATATGTATATTGAATAGATTAAAAATTGTGCAAAAAACAGAAATACAACATATTAAAAAAAAAATGAGGTAGTGTCCAAGGCTTCAATGTCTATTTAGGAATCGGATGGCAGAGGGGAAGAAGCTGTTCCTGAATCGCTGAGTGTGTGCCTTCAGGCTTCTGTACCTCCTACCTGATGGTAACAGTGAGAAAAGGGCATGCCCTGGGTGCTGGAGATCCCTAATAATGGAAGCTGCCTTTCTGAGACACCGCCCCTTGAAGATGTCCTGGGTACTTTGTAGGCTGGTACCCAAGATGGAGCTGACTAGATTTACAAACTTCTGCAGCTTCTTTCGGTCCTGTGCAGTAGCACACCGCACCCCCCCCCCCATGCTAGACAGTGATGCAGCCTGTCAGAATGCTCTCCACAGTACATCTATAGAAATTTGAGTGTATTTGTTGACACGCCAAATCTCTTCAAACTCCTAATAAAGTATAGCCGCTGTCTTGTCTTCTCTATAACTGCATCAACATGTTGGGACCAGGTTAGATCCTCAGAGATCTTGATACCCAGGAACTTGAAGCTGCTCACTCTCTCCACTTCTGATCCCTCTATGAGGATTGGTATGTGATCCTTCGTCTTACTCTTCCTGAAGTCCACAATCAGCTCTTTCGTCTTACTGATGTTGAGTGCCAGGTTGTTGCTGCGGCACCACTCCACTAGTTGGCACATCTCGCTCCTGTATGCCCTCTCATCCCACCTGAGATTCTACCAACAATGGTTGTATCGTTAGCAAATTTATAGATGGTATTTGAGCTATGCCTAGCCACACAGTCATGTGTATACAGAGAGTAGAGCAGTGGGCTAAGCACACACCCCTGAGGTGCACCAGTGTTGGTCAGCAGTGAGGAAGATATGTTATCACCAATCCGCACAGATTGCGGTCTTCCAGTTAGGAAGTCGAGGATGCAATTGTAGAGGGAGGTACAGAGGCCAAGGTTCTACAACTTCTCAATCAGGATTGTGGGAATGATGGTATTAAATGCTGATCTATAGTCGATGAACAGCATCCTGACATAGGTGTTTGTGTTGTCCAGGTGGTCTAAAGCTGCATGGAAAGCCATTGAAATTGCATCTGCCGCTAATCTATTGTGGCAAAAGGCAAATTGCAATGGGTCCAGGTCCTTGCTGAAGCATGAGTTCTATCATATAAGTCAATACACAGTGTCTATAAAAATTATTCACCACCCCCCCCGCCACCCCCAGAAGTTTTCATGTTTTATTGTCTTACAACACTAAATCACAATGGATTTAATTTGACTTTTCTTTACGCTGATCAACAGAAAACGACTCTTCCGTGTTAAAGTGAAGACAGATCTTTACAAAGTGATCTAAATTAGTTACAAATATAAAACACAAAATAACTGATGGAAAAGTATTTACCCTCTTCAAGTCAGTATTCAGCAGGTGCATCTTTGGCAGCAATTACAGCTTGAGTCTGTGTGGATAGGTCTCTATCAGCTTTGCACATCTGGACACTACAATTTTCCCCATTCTTCTTTACAAAACTGCTCAAGCTCTGTCAGATTGCCAGTGGATCATGAGTGAACAGCACTTTTCAAGTCCAGCCACAAATTCCCAATTAGATTGAGGTCTGGACTCTGACTTGGCCTCTCTGGGACGTTAACTTTGTTGTTTTTAAGCCATTCTTGTGTAGCTTTGGCTTTATACTTTGGGTCATTGTCTTACTGGAAACAAATCTTCTCCCCAGTCACAATTTT
Organism: Mobula birostris; assembly: GCF_030028105.1. Lineage (NCBI taxonomy): Eukaryota > Metazoa > Chordata > Chondrichthyes > Myliobatiformes > Myliobatidae > Mobula > Mobula birostris. The sequence continues at coordinate 47,143,003 of NC_092387.1, read as the reverse complement.
CTTATAGACTGCATCAGGTTTTCCTCCAGAATTTCCTTGTATTTTGTTGCATTCATTTTACCCTTTACCTTCACAAGCCTTCCAAGACCTGCTACAGTGAAACATCCCCACAGCATGATGCAGCCACCACTGTGCTGCATAGTAGACATTGTGTGTTTTTGATGATGTGCTGTGTTTGGCTTATGCTAAGCATAGCCTTTAGTCTGATGGCCAAAATCTCACATTTGGTTTCATCAGACCATAGGACCTTCTTCCAGCTGACTTCAGAGTCTCCCACGTGCCTTCTGGCAAACTCTAGCTGAGATTTTATGTGAATCTTTTTCAACAGTGGCTTTCTCTTTGCCACTCTCCCATAAAGCTGCAACTAGTGAAGTACCGGGGGCAACAGTTGTATGTGTAGTCTCTCCCATCTCAGCCACAGAAGCTTGTAACTCCTCCAGAGTTGTCACAGTCTCTTGGTGGTCTTCCTCACTAGTCTCCTTCTTACACAGTCACTCAGTTTTTGAAGATGGCCTGCTCTAGACACATTTACAGCTATGACATATTCTTTCCATTTCGTGATGATTGAGTTAACTGTCCTCCAAGGGATATTCAGTGACTAGGAATTTTTTTTTTATCCATCTCCTGAATTGTGCTTTTTAATAATCTTTTCACAGAGTTGCTTGGAGTGTTCTTTTGTCTTCATGATGTAGTTTTTGCCAGGATACTAACTCAGCATTTGAACCTTCCAGATACAGGTGTGTTTTTACCACTATCTTTGAAACACCTTGACTGCACACAGGTGATCTCCATTTAACTAATTATGTGACTTCTGAAAACAATTGACTACACCAGTGATGATTTGGTGTGTCATATTAAAGGGGGTGAATACTTATGCAATCAATTATTTTGTGTTTTATATCTGTAATTAATTTAGATCATTTTGTAGAGATCTGTTTTCATTTTGACACAAGAGTTTTTCTGTTGATCAATGTCAAAAAAAAAGCCAAATTTTTAATCCACTGTGATTCGGTGTGGTAAAACAATAAAACATGGAACTTGCAAGGGTGGGGGGGGGGTGAATACTTTTTATAGTCACTGTACATCCAGCAAGTTTCCCTTTCCTTCATGTAAAATAATTTTTCGCAATATGGAGGTGGATATGATAGGGTCTTTTAAGAGACTTTTGGATAGGTACATGGAGCTTGGAAAAATAGAGGGTTATAGGTAAGCCTAGTAATTTCTAAGGTAGGGACATGTTCGACACAACTTTGTGGGCCGAAGGGCCTGTATTGTGCTGTAGGTTTTCTATGTTTCTATGATCCTTAAATCCTTTTCTGGATCTTCTTGGCAAATGCACAAGTCCACAAAGAAGTGGAATATTGTCTCATCCTCTCTGCAGCAATCCTGAGAACAGAGAACAAAAAATATACATCTTAGTAACAAACTAAGTAACAAACAGAAAATTATCATATCTTCTTTTCAAAACTTTGTATCAGTGCATAATCCTATATAACACAAATAACTGGAAGAAAATTGCACATTTTTCAAACACTATATTAACCATTATCTGAAACACAACACTTACACTGGTAATAACATCTTAAGAGAGAAGATGGGGCTCTTTTGCCAAATACTGACATTTAATTTGAATTAATGTATATGGTTTCCTTCCAATCTTATTTTATATAAATGTGAATTTGCAGTCGATGATTTTTCTTCTTTATATATATAGATGATTGTAAGACGTATTGCTCTGGGAGTTGGTTCCTAATGGGGTTTTTTCCTCTCTTTTTTCTTCTTTTTTCTTTTTCTTTCTCTTGTAGTTACTGGGTTTTTTTTCTTTTAGTAGTTGAGGTTCTCTTTTTCCTTTTCTTTATAAAATTTTTTTCTCATTATCATATTTTTTTGGATAATTTTTTTTCTTCAGCTTTAACTGTATATATATCAATTTGCTGAAACCTTGTACCAATTTAAAGCTGTAGAAGATTATATATCAATAAAAAGATTTTTAAAATGAAAATGAAATAACATCTTAAAATCCAGATTTATTTACATGCTTGAAGAAATATTGAAGGTGCTCCGATGACAAACTAATACATCTCTGTTCATACCAGTTAAGTGCAAAATTTTTCAAACCCATTTTTATGGACTTCTACAGGCAATATTGAATTCCACACCCCATAAAACAGTGCCTTCAAGTCAGTTGATGAATCCATGGTGTGTAATGGCAGACAGTTCTCACCTTACAATGAGAATCAAGATTAAAACGAAAACCAGTGGGTTTGCTGATCAGAACTCGGAGTTAATCTGTTTTATCAATAAAGTGGCGCCGTGCTCTCTTGGTGACCTGACATGATGACACATGCTCACATTCCGAGTTTCATATTGTACACACAAAGTTCCGAAAGCAAGCGACATTTCTCTAAGTGTGGCTGAATAATCTTTGAGACCATCAAATCCAATTAGTGTGAAGCCACTTCACCCCACAATTCAAAGTTAGAAAGAGAGTTATACCGTTACTATTGCAGCCCACAGACTTGCAATAACTGCACTGTTACTAACGCTGATGCACAGGACTTTCTTAATTTCAGAAACGGACTTTATATGAGAAATACAAAAATCAGTGCATGGCTTTCCTTACATTCACAGTTTAGCCACTTATAGTATAATTAGTTCTACACATTTGCAGCATTAGTACGTTCTTTGTACAAGTAATCAATGACTAGTCGTGTACTTAGAATACATACTTTGAGCATATGGGAGGCATTTCCACAGGACTCACCCCTCAATGTCCAGTGGCAGCAGGACTTCAGATGCAGTTTTTCCCTACAAAGCCTTTCAGCATCCCTTAGCATGCACTCATGCAGCTTGATATGTGCCAGTCAGCAGTACTCACTTATGAACACTTTGTTGTACTGGAAGGCCAATATGCCTTGGGCAGGCCAAAGTGCATCTTTCACTGACACTTGATGTTTGTCTCAGTGTGTGCCTCTCGACACAGCCTCTATTAGAGAGTCCTTCATTAAGCAGCTGCTTGGGACAAATTTTGACAATGAGAGGCATTGATCGTGTGGATAGTCAGAGGCTTTTTCCCAGGGCTGAAATGGTTGCCACAAGAGAACACGGGTTTAAGGTGCTGGGGAGTAGGTACAGAGGAGATGTCAGGGGTAAGTTTTTTATGCACAGAGTGGTGAATGTGTGGAATGGGCTGCCGGCAACGGTGGTGGAGGCGGATACGATAGGGTCTTTTAAGAGACCTTTGGATAGGTACATGGAGCTTAGAAAAATAAAGGGCTATAGGTAAGCCTAGTAATTGCTAAGGTAGGGACATGTTTGGCACAACCTTGTGGGCCGAAGGGCCTGTATTGTGCTCTAGGTTTTCTATGTTTCTATGTTTCTATGATCCTTAAATCCTTTTATGGATCTTCTTGGCAAATGCACAAGTCCACAAAGAAGTGGAATATTGTCTCATCCATTCTGCAGCAATCCTGAGAACAGAGGACAGAAGATACAAAAAAAAAGAAACAAACAATACTGAAACAAGAGTTGTAGAGTCCCTGAAAGCGAGGCCAAAAAACCTGTTTCTGTGTTGTCTCTATGAAGGTTAACACACTTGGATTTGTACATCATACACAAAGAAAATATTCCCAGGCTCTCAGTGGTGGGTTCCTAATGTAAGGAAATAACCTTGCACTTCCTTGTTGATTTGGAGTTGGATGACAGGGGATTATTAAAGATTCATTCACTCATCACATTGACGGATGTGCCTGCATCATCCAGTCCATTGATTTACAAACTGCAGTTGTTTATCTCCACCTGTGGCCGACAGATCTGACTCATGTGGTAAATAACAAATCCATACACAATATCATCAGAAAGTTTGTCGATTCATGCATTGGTTTCAACAATCACCATGGCCTGATGAGCTCTGATAAGCTTGTGGAATGAGGATTGTTCAGAGATGGTTGAGTTAACTATATATTGCCCCTTAGTAGGGCATTCCACTTTGTGAGTTTAGTTGCCACCACCATTTTGAGTTTGAGCACCATTTTAAGTTCCAATTTTACAGTTGACTATGTTGTGCAAAGTGATCTAGCCTATTCCTAATTTCTCTCATATTCACAGCAGAATCTTGAGGACTTTCCATGCCAAACCTCCATTTTCTAAACATGACAATACCATCTCAAACAACTTGGCCAGTTTGATATGCCTTCTGAGCTTTCCTTTAAAGATGCTTTGATATTCAAACCACCAGTGTTTGCAGCTCTTGCTGAAGATCAAAAAAAATCATATTTTGTGACAAGTTGTCATGGATACATGCAATATTGATCCACTCTTACTTTCATTTCTTGCCTTGTACAACAGAGCACAATTGTCTCAGATACCTCATTCTGCTATGGAATGTGCAGTTGGTGCAGTTTTGTTCCCAGCTAGTTATTATTTGAACTAATAACACTTTAGAAATTCTCCTTAATTCTTCCCCACCATAGTATAACGGGAATGTTTTCTTTATTATGTTTTTGTAATCTATATCCTGGCATTGACCCTGGGAATACGTGAACCCATTCTTCCTGGTGGGACAGAAATCAGAAGGCTGGAAGAGAACTTGGAATCGCATAAGATTAGACATGGGTATCATGTGGACAGACTGAGGATTACTATTTATTTAAATATATATGTTCAGTGGAGATTGACTTGAGCAGCTTTGGTTTAATTAGAGTAGATGTGAAAATTTAATGTCTTCTTGACTGCAGTAGAGTTAAATGGCAGGCTAACTCAGTTTCAAGAAATAGGGAATATTAGATCACAAATAGATACCTGAGGTTAATTTTGCGCGATATTCAAAACTAATTGCATACACTCATCACTTGTGCCGATGCAAGGCTACCTTCTATCTTACCACACCTGAACCTCTGAGCATGCTCAGAACCATACACAGCTCTAGGAGGAAATAAAAGGGTGACACAGTTGTGTGATTAGAGGTGGAGCATTGTTTTAACTTCCCACCCAAAAGACAGACCGTGTGACAATTCAGCATTCTCTCTCTGGGAATTCAAACACAAACTTCTGTTCTCGTGCACCTGGAATGGGATTTGAACCCACAGTCTTCAGTTTCTGGATAAAACTGCTGCCTGTTGAGTCACAGCTAACAGGCAACAGCATAATAAAGTCTATGACACACCCCTCCCTCCTGCAATCTACATTGACTGATGCAATGACTGCACACCTAGATACTGAAATGACCTCATGTGGCATGTAGCAGAATTAACTACCTCAAAAAGCTATTTTTTTTCTGGTCATAAATAATATAAATTTTAATTCAGTTAATTCAATAGTTCAAGATAAGTAAGTCTCACACTTGGTGCTTCTGAAAGAGTAAGAATCTGAGCCAAGGAAACTTCTGATTTATTTCTTGTGCGATTACAGTTTTACAAGTAAAGTTAAAATTAGCCTTCAACAGTGAAAAATTATTTTCATATCGACAGTTTAATTACCCAGCCACACAAATGTCTGGTTTCATGCCATTGATCTTCATTCAGATTCATAGTCATAAACAGACACAACACTGAAACAAGCCCTTTCACCCTTCAATTCCTCACTCTCTAACACCCATTTACATTAATCTTGCACTAACCTCATTTTATTCTCCCTAATCTTCCATCAACTACCCTCCCTCTCCCCCCATCCTGATTCTGCCAGACATCTACACACCAAGGGCAGTTAATTTAACAATCCATACTTCTTTCGAGCATGGATAGAAATTAGAGGAAACCCAAACTGTTACAGACAGAGTATGTCAACTCCACAAAACAGTACCAGAGGTCAGGATTGAACCCACGTCTCTCAAGCTGTGACGTGCACTGCCTAGTTGAATCTTCAGTTTCCATCTCCACTCACGTCTAAATTTAATGGGTTAAGGCGTGAAATATGCCTTTCTGGCCTTTCGAGCCACACTGCCAGCAATCCCCCTATTTAAATCTAGCCTAATCACAGGACAATTTACAATGATCAATTAACCTACCAACCGGTGCATCTTTGGACTATGAGAGGTAACCGAAGCACCAGGACGAATCCTACCCAGTCAAAGGGAGAACGTACAAACTCCTAATGGGCCCAGGTTGTCTGTACTCTAAAGCGTTATGCTAACCACTCCCCTATCGTCCTGCCTAATTGCCTGACCTATTTATACATTACCTCTCTTCATTAGCCAGTCATCTGAAGTGAAATGCAGCTAAATATTTGTGTTTTAGCTGAACATAAGTAGCCTCATCGACTATACCCACAATGGTTTGAATAATGTGCAGAAGTTTTACTCTTGTTCATCTCTATGTAAACCAGCTTGGATCTCCTACACTGCAAAAAATGTCATATTTCAAAGCTTGATGAGGTCAATGATTATACAGCACTCCTAAAACATTAGGGCTGCTATCCATTATCCACCAGTAGTTCAGACTAGCCTCTCACCAGACCATAGACTCTGCTCAGATTGTTTTCATTATGAAGTTCACCACCATATGTTATTGCACTTCTGACAAGTTGAAACTACTCTGCTTATGTTTCAACCAATTTTATGCAAACCTATCATCACATTATCGGAAAATTACACACAAATTAACTTGTCAATACTTCTCTATTATTGTATTCCGAATGAGCCTAAGGAAATTTAACAAGGTATTTAGGGATTCTACATCTTGTGTACTGGCTTTAGTACAATGCCATCGCTATATACCCAGTCTCCGGCTCCCACTTGTTGAATTCAGTTCAGGTTATGAAGGGCGAGACTTTAATCTCAGTGGCCAGATGCAAGAAAAAAATGATGTAACTGTCCCCTTACCCTTGGGTAAAATATTGAGCATGAAATTGGGTTGTTGACAGCTGGGTTTTGGTGTCATCTGTCTGTAGCATGGCTTGTCTTGTAGGCTCAGTTGTCATCCTAAAAAATTAAAAACTTTGACCTACCAGTGCAGTACTGATGGCAGTCAACATTATTGGACATGTGACCTTTCGTACAAAAGGTCCTATCCTTTTTCTATCCTATATCTATTTTGAGCAAGAGTTGGAAGGTTGCCCCCCGATCCCCCAGTGTTCTGGCCAATACTTAGCTCAATCAGCATCGCAAGAACAGATGTTCAAGTACTTATCACACTTCTGTCTGTGGGAGCTTCCTATGCTTCCCTTCTATGGCAATCCAATAGAAAATAGACTTTAACGTGCCTCATAGAGTGATGAAAGATGATATACACTCAGTGGCCACTTTATTAGGTATATCTGTACACCTACCCATTGATGCAAATATCTAATCAGCCAATCACGAGGCAACAACTTAGTGGTATGCAAAACTTTGGGCACCCTGGTCAAAATTTCTGTTACTGTGAATAGCTAAGCGAGTAAAAGCTGAGCTGATTTCCAAAAGGCATAACGTTAAAGATGGCACGTTTCTTTAATATTTTAAGCAAAAAAACTTTTTTATTTCCATCTTTTACAGTTTCAAAATAACAAAAAAGGAAAAGAGCCCGAAGCAAAAGTTTGGGCACCCTGCGTGGCAGTACTTAGTAACACCCCCTTTGGCAAATATCACAGCTTGTAAGTGCTTTTTGTAGCCAGCTAAGAGTCTTTCAATTCTTGTTTGGGGGATTTTTGTCCATTCTTCCTTGCAAAAGGCTCCTAGTTCTGTGAGATTCTTGGGCCGTCTTGCATGCACTGCTCTTGAGGTCTATCCACAGATTTTCAATGATGTTTAGGTCGGGGGACTGTGAGGGCCGTGTCAAAACCTTCAGCTTGCACCTCTTGAGGATTTTGAGGTGTGTTTAGGATTATTATCCTGTTGTAGAAGCAATCCTCTTTTCACCTTCGGCTTTTTTGCAGACAGTATGGTGTTTGCTTCCAGAATTTGCTGGTATTTAATTGAATTCATTCTCCCCTCTTCAGTACATGCTTCCCGTGCCACTGGCTGCAACACAAACCCAAAGCATGATCGATCCACCCCAGTGCTTAACAGTTGGAAAGGGGCTCTTTTCATGAAATTCTGCACCTTTTTTTCTCCAAACATACCTTTGCTCATTGCAGCCAAAAAGTTCTATTTTAACTTCATCAGTCCACAGGACTTGTTTCCAAAATGCATCAGGCTTGTTTAGTTGTTCCTTTGAACCTTTTGAATAGAACTTTTGGCTTTTTTACTTTTACTCTTTTACTCGCTTAGCTATTCACAGTAACAGAAATTTTGACCAGGGGTGCCCAAACTTTTGCATGCCACTGTAGAAGTTTGCAGGCATGGTCAAGAGGTCTGGTGTTATTCAGACCAAACAACAGAACGGGGAAGAAATATGATCTATGTGACACTGACCGTGGAATGATTGTTGGTGTCAGACGGAGTGGTTTGAGTATTTCAGAAACTGCTGATTCTCCTAGTATTTTCTCGCACAATAGTATCTAGAGTTTGCAGAGAATAGTGCAAGAAACAAAAAACATCCAGTGAGCAGCAGTTCTTTGGGCAAAAAAGCTTTGTTAATGAGGGAGGTCAGAGGACAATGGCCAGACTGCCCAAGCTGACAGGAAGGCAACAGTAACTCAAATAATGATGTGTTACAACAGTGATGTGGAAAAGAGCAACTGTGAATGCACAACATGTCAAGAAGTTACAGCAGCAGAAGACCACAAACATACACTCAGTGGCCATTTTATTAGGTCCTGCCTGTACTTAATAAAGTGGTCAGTGAGTGTAAGTGCAAGGCTTTCTTAAGGTACACATTTGGTCTGCACTTCCACCATCTGCTCTAGTAGCAAAACTGTCAACCTGTTTATAGTGAGTAATTTAGCACCTCAACACTACTTAGCACATCAGATGCATTCACAGAGAGTATTTTGGAACTTTCCAATATAAATTCTGTGTTTTCTTGCAGAGATATAGCAAGGTGCAGTGTAACATCTGTTAACAGCTGGTGTCTTGCTGTTGCCTGCTATGTCTATTAACACAAGCTACCTTATTCTACAATATGCTCACATGTTGGATAATTCTCAACTACTCAAAAACAAAAGAAATATTCTCCCTTCTGCTCAACTGCACAAGTTGATAGAGTGGTAAAAAAAAAAAAGGAGTGTGGCATATTTGTCTTTATAGCCAGGACACCAAGTTCAACATGTTTTCCAACTTTATAAAGCTCTGGTTAGGCTGCATCTGGAGTTCTAGATTTCTGGTCACCACATTAAAAATTAGTTTTATTTGTCATATGTACATCAAAACAGTAAAATGCATCATTTACATCAATGACCAAGGTTCAAGATTAATTTTATTGTCAAAGTATGTACATACAACACAACTCTAATATTTGTCTTGGACATGAGGAATCATTGGGTGGTGGTTATGATGTTGAGAGGACGGGTGAGGGCAATTGCATGGGTAATGGAGGAACTCCGGGTGAGCGGAGCATGATGGAAGTGGAAAGGAGAGTCCATTTATTGAAAAAAGAGGATATCTCAGATGTTCTAGAATGGAAAGCCTCATCCTGAGAACAAATCCAGCAGAGACTAAGGAGAGAGAAGGAAATAGCATTTTCACCTCTCATCTTGTACTTCCTTACCCTCCCCTCACCTTCTTATTCTGGCTTCTGCCCGCTTTCTTCCCAGTCCTGATGAAGGGTCTCAGCCCAAAACATTGATTGTTTATTCCCCTCCATGCTGGTCAGGACACTGCCTGATCTGCTGAGTTCCTCCAGCATTTTGTGTGGGCTGCTTAGAAAAAATTGCATGTTGTTCTGCAGAAAAGTGATTTAGTCAATGGCAGGTCAACACAATGAAATAAGTAAACCATCAGGAAAATGACATTTTCTCAGTAAACCAAGAGTCACAAATGTGAGGTGATCTGACTGGCAGCCCTTACTGTGCTTTCTGTAAAATGGAAGTCACAAGGTGCTCACCAAATTTCAAAATAAGTCAAACCTATCAAATGCTCTCAGCAAGAGAAATCAAAAGCAGAAGGGAGACACGAATAACTCACTACCTCCAAAGGCTGGAGCAAGAGTTTATATAATAAAGGAGCAAAGCACAAAACAAGTGCACAAAACTAAGTTGCAGTGGTAGCTTATTCAATTAGTGACCTGGACATCAAGTTAATGGGTGTCACAAAACTAATGGATTATTATAGTTTGCTAAAACCCATTGGCGAGGAAGTTTGCTTCCTTATCGCACTGAGCCTGTGTGTGCCTCCAGGCACATTCAATGTGGTCAATAAAGTGGCCACTGAGTGTATCATATGCACCCTCTGAAAACATCAAGCAAGATTCTTGGTTGAAGCGTGATTGGGTTTGGGTAATAAATGGTGGCCAAGATTACAGCAAACACATCCTTTTAAGGAATAAGAAATCATTTATACCCAAGGAGGCCATTCAGGCCATTGTGCAATTGATATCCACATCACCCATTGCCTTACCCCATGTACAGTCAGTGGCCACTTCATTAGATACATCTGTAATGCAAATATCTAATCAGCCAATCATGTAGTAGCAACTCAGTGCATAAAAGCATGCAGACATGGTCAAGAGGGTCAGTTGTTATTCAGATCAAACATCATAAAGGGGAAAAATTGTGACTTAAGTGACTTTGACCGTGGAATGATAGTTGGAGCCAGACGGGAGTGGTTTGAGTGTCTCAGAAACTGCTGATCTCCTGTGATTTTCACGCTGAGGTCTCTGGAGTATACAAAGAATGGCGTGAAAAACATTAAACATCCAGTGAACGGCAGTTCTGTTGGTGAAAATGCCTTGTTAATGAGAGAGGTCAGAGGAGAATGACCAGAGCGGTTGAAATTGACAGGAAGGTGATGGTAATTCAAATAACTGCGTGTTACAATGGTGGTGTGCAGAAGAGCATCTCTGAATACACAACGTATTGTACCTTGGGGTAGATGGGCTACAGCAGCAGAAAACTTTGAAAATACACTCAGTGGCCACTTTGTTAGGTGTTTTAAATTTATCCTTGAAATGTTTATTCACTTTCTTCTACAATTCTGATTTGATAGAGAATGGACATGAAAGCACAGAGGAACATTTGGAGAAATTTCTGAAAAGTTCATTCGCTGCTGTCATTACTGCGTGGTCGGGAATCTTTCGGAGGGTAGGCCTCAAAATCCTCAGCTTTGCCTGCTGTTGGTGACTGAGGTTGAGGTCGAATCATTCGGACAGAGATGGCACTCAGTACTCGGTGTCGGAGAGCTGATCAGAGCTCGAAGTTTTTGGATGACTCAGAGTCAGACTGTGGTCGGCATGGCAGGGAGAGTTTTTCTTCCTTCTCCCGTCTGCGTGAGATGTGGGACATTTGAGAGGCTTTGAACTTTTACTGTGCTCATGGACTTCTTCATCAAGTTACGGTATTGTTGCACTGTTGTAACTGTATGTTATAATTATGTGGCTTTGTCAGTTTTTTTAGTCTTGGTCTGTCCTGTGTTTCGTGATATCACACCGGAGGAAATATTGTATCATTTCTTAATACATGCATTACTAAATGACAATAAAAGAGGACTACATGTCCTCATAATCTAAAAAAAAATGGATTTCAGTCTTGGCTCCATGATACAACTGTCCTTTCTAACTCTGTCCATCTTCCATGGAAATGTATTTCTTCCTTCCTGTTACATTATCCAAGTTTCTGCTTAGATACCAAGTTGGAATCAAACATCTATTCAGAAACACCAACTAATTTGTGCGAGGTTTAGTGTAGAATTTCACAATGCTTAAAATCTGTTCCTCAATCTGAAGCCTGAAATAAATTCTGAAGAGGAAGCTGGTTGGAATTTCCCCTTCCTCTGTGATTACGACTGCAGTGTTAACTTTTATTATTCATCAGCTATGTGCGTGTCAGAATACTGCTTGCAAGGAAGAAAATTATGCTCAAGCTTTCAAACCAGGATTTTAAAGGCAAACAACACTCTCTTTATTTACATGAAGTGATCACGTTGACTGATTTTGTACATTATAGTTTTTCCAATGCATGAAAAAATCCATATAAACACTCTGGAAATTTTAACTCCATTAAAGTAATGTGGAATGGAACTGACCCCAAGATGTTTGCAGTTTTTCTAAACATGGTTTACCACAGGCGATGTTGTATATGTCTACAGATTCCCATTGCTTGAGTCAGCCATGTCAATTCCTTCTAATTCTCCACTGACTGGGAATCATTTAATGTATTTCTTGCCCCTTACCCTCTCTTCACTGTAACCTCCTCAGTTTCTGGAGAATGAAACAAAAGCTTGCATTTATATAATGCACTTCTCCTTTCATTTAAAATATCACTAAAAAACCTCGCAACGAATTAGTTAATTTCTATTGTTACTGTTGTATTATTGGAAAAAGAACAGCCAGTTTAATTCAATCCAACCCTCAGACATCAGTCAATCATTAACAAAGTGATGGAAAGTATTGTGGACAGTGGTATCAAGAAACATTAGCACGCCTATAAATTGCAAACTATACTTCATTTTGAATTCTATGTGAACTATGTCACTCTGACAGGGGGCAGCCTACAAGTGTTACCATGCTTCCAGTGTCAACATAGCATGGCCACAAATTACCAACCCTAACCCATATGTCTTTGGAGTGTGGGAGGAAACTGGAGCAACTGGGAAAAAACACAAAATCATGGGGAGAACACACAAATTTGTTACAGGCAGCAGTAGAATTGAACCAGGGTCTCTGGCACTGTAATAGCTTTACGCTGGCAGCTGCACACCATACCACCCTGATAATCCCGAACAGGATTGGTTGTCACCTTCCTTTTACACAGAATCTCTACAAGATCTTTAAACAATTTATTTCAGTTTACCTGTGGCATGTGTCCACCACTTCAACACTGAAGCGAATTTTCACAATTCAGCATTTAACAATTGAAAAGTAGAAACAAATGTTATTCAAAAGCATCAATACTGGGAGTCTGTCCCAAACACAAACAGACATGGTTCATATTCTTCCCTGTTTTTTCAAATATTTTTGGTGATTTCAGCATGAAAGGAAGACAAAGGAAGAATATGAAGACAAAGTAACTGCATCTTGGATATTCCACTGATGCAACGGGACATTTCATTAAATTGGGAGCTGTACATAATTGCTTTTTGTTGTATCTGAACCCAGCATGTGTGACAAGTGCCTGGAAGAGTGATAACCAGAATCCATATTCATATCCATATTTACCTCAGAATTTCAGTTCCATTCCTTTTAACAATGAGCAGGAGTTCACAAATAAACTTGGTAGATTCTTCACAAAGTTGATGTTTTTTTTCCACAGAAATGGAAGAGAGTTGTAAGCATGTTTACTCCCCAAATGGGAGCAGATAGACCTGATGAGACAGTAAAATCCATCAGACAGTCAACGCAGGTGTTTAAAGTTTGCTCAGCATCACCTCAGTTTATAAATGCTGAGATTGCAGTGATTAGCATCTGCAGTGTGCTATAGGATCTGAAAGCTTCTCACATTTCAGATTTATCTCTTTCATAAGGAAGGTGTATTCCTGGAACCATGATATAAAACAATTCTGACATGACGGAGCCAATGTGGAACATGTAAAGCAAGAAGAACAATGACTTCATATGAGTTCCTCTCCACCTCATTTTGGCGCGTTGGGGGGCAACCTTTCTATTTCATTAACATTTGTCTGTTTTACGAGGCCAAGTTGCTAGCTCAACACTTAACCCAGAACGAGTAGAACTTGTGCAAGGAGTCGGCCAGATTTGAACCTGTGACCTTTTGCTCCGAAGTCTGGTGTGGATAACAACTTCATATAAAGCACCTGAAAATATCCCAAGCCATTTCATAAGTTGTAGTGGTATTAAATATGAGATATTGACACTGAGCAAAGTATGGAGACATTAGGCTTTTGACCAAACTCAAAATCCCAGAGTCTAAGTTCTCGGCAGCTTGAAGCACAGTGCCGATGTAATAGCGATTAAATTCAGAGATATACAAGGCTGCTTGAAGCACAGGGCCAATTTAATAGTGATTAACTTCAGAGATATACAAGAGGCCACATTTGCAGAAGCATAGGGAACTAGGAAGCCTGTGGGGCTTGAGGAGATTTTGGAGAATTTAAAAGGGTAAAATGATAAAGATATCTGAAAACAAGGATGATAACTTTGTAATTGCCTTATCCAAGAGCAGTTCTTTGTGAGAAAAAAAGCTTCAGATCCTGGTTCCTCATTTCCCAAGATTACAATAGTGATGACACTTTAAATACAAGCTGATAACATAAATGCATTTCAGCATATCCTGAAGTTGAAAGTTTTTCCTTTGTTACACACAGTTATCCCTCTGCTATGTTGTATAACACCATTGCTTTTATCAGTAGGTGTAGCATCGGTGAGGAATCAGCCAGTCCTGGTATTACATCTACAACAGCTTCAACATACATCACATCACACAGCACCATACAACATTTTAAAGAAGAGCAATATCAAAACTATATCAATGAGAATTTAGAACAAATAACCAAAGGCTTCTTAAAATAAATTGTTTTAAAAGACATCTTATAGAGAAGAGAGAAAGAGAGATGTAGAAGATTTGGGAGGGGATGTTTAGACAGCTGCTGCTTGTTCCTATTGGGACCTCACTATGCTGAAAATGTCGTCCAGGATTACAAAGTGATGACACTTCAAATGTACGTCTTTAACTGTAAAGCGCTTGAAGTTGTAAAATTTTCCTTTTAATCACACCAACTGTCCCCTTGTTACATCATATAAAGCACCTTCCTTTATGAAGCAAATGAACGTCTACCGAGATCAGAAAATCACGATGAAAGCAAATTCACAGGAGTGATTTTCACCCGGGAAACATTTCCCAGCTGAAGCTTGTAAGTAACAGAAGCACCTGCCACAATTCAACAACAGCAATGTACAAGACCTTTTCTTTCTTCAGATTGACATGAGCTTTGTGTCTAGTAGCTGGAGCTGTATGTACAAGAAAACCAATTTCAATGACAGCTTGTTTTGTGTAGGTTTGCAGATAAGATGCGAAAGCGATTAAAATCCCATTAAATCTGCATAACAGTCTGTTTTATTTATCCACAAATTGTCACAGCCTCACAAGCAGTTGTTCAATTGCTTCGCAAAAAGGTGACTACCAGACCATAGAAACCAGCAATTTTTTCTTATTAAAATGACATTCATGTTGAAATGACACCAATACAATGTTTGAAAACAAAAGGTGCTAATGCCAGAATGTGAGGAGGCTCTGTGCTGTGTCCTTGATGGGAGAATCGCAAATAACTGAGTGCCAGATTCCTGCACGGATTGTGGATATAAACGTCACTTCATTCAAGATCTTGTGGGCAACGTTCCAACAATATTTTAAATGATCCAGTTATGGTATGCCTGCAGAGGCATCTAATATTTTGTAGAGCGCAAATGTTAGTCTTTACTGCAATACTTATTCCAAAAACCAGCCTCCCCTCCACTGACTCCATGTCCACTTCTGAAACACAAGAGATACTGTAAATCTTGAGCAACATGCACAAAATGCTGGAGGAACTCATCAGGTCAAGCAGCATCTATGGAGGGGAATAAACAGTTAATGTTTCAGGCCGAGGCCTTTCATCAGGTCTGGAAAGGAAGGAGGCAGAGGCAAGAATAAGAAGATACAGTAGATTATTTCTTTTTCAGCCAGTTACTTGTTCCACCTATCACTTCTCAGTTTCTTACTTCATCCCCCTTGTCCGGTCATATTCTGGAGTTAGGGTATATAGCAAATATTATTTTCACCAGCAGCCAATTTTCAGACCTGAACATGGATTGTAGTTTGAATTTAAAATGCAGCCCTGAACAATAGTTTTCCTGGAGCTGTAGACTGGAGTTGATCACAAACCAAACGATGCTGAATAACATTCATTTTGTGTTTAGAGTGTGGGTGTGAAGAAGGAGGTGTGAGAAAACTATATATAATTCAAAGGAAGCATTGTAGATACATTGTAACTATAGATTTGTCCTGTTGTTACCTTTGATCTTTAGCATATAAAAATGTCATGTAATACTGTGTCTCACTATGACGGCTGCTGCTCATTTTTGTTGAATAAAACATTTCTATATCCAGTATCCTCAGTGTCTCTCTGATAACTTTGTTCATGTTACAATCCCCCTCCACCCACCCGCCTTCCCCCTCACCTTGTCTCACCTGTCAACTGCCATCTTGTATTCCTCCTCCTCCTCCTCCTACCTTCTTATTCTGTCTTCTGTTCCTTTCTTTCTAGTCCTGAGTCTCTTTCCAAAACTTCAACGATTTATACCCTTCCATTGATGCTGCCTGACCTGCTGAGTTCCTCCAGTATCTTGTGTGTGTTGCCTATGTACACTTTCTTCTGCCTCGGGAAAACAGCCAAAAGAGTTCAAGAACCTCTCTTATTCTCTCGTCTGCCCTCTCCCAATGAGCAGAAAATGCAAACTTAATTTATCCTCCTGGATATGAGAGAAGACTGGAACACCTAGAGGAAACCCACAGGGTCACAAGAAAAACATGCAACTTCCACACAGACAGCAACGGCAGAACAGTTTGAACTCAGGTCACTACACTTGTGAGGCAGTCACTCTATCAGATGCATCATTGTGCCACCCAGTTTTTATCCATGATCAAAGTCCATTGTAGTGCAAAGTGGTCAAGTGTTGCTACATCAAGGTGTAAATTAGAGTTGTGCAGTTGGTTCAAGAGCTGAATGATTGAAGAGAAATAGCTGTTCTTGACCCTGATAGTGCAGGACTTCAGGTTTCTGTACCTCCTACCCAATGGTAGCTGCGAGAAGATGCCTTGACCCAGATGGCGGAGATCTTTAATGATAGATTTTGCCTTCTTAAGGGTGAAGCCTCCTGCAGGTACTGCCAGTGATGGTTACAACAGGTCACATTGTCTTGGGCAACTCTCCACTATAGCAGCAGTGTAATTATTGTACAGGTGAGATGATTATCTCCATCAAAAAGCGATAATCGAGAAATGCCACACTTTAGAATATTACAGCTGCTGCAAGAATGTCACCTTATATTTATCAAGATGGAATTAGGAGACAGACTTCAGAAACTCCTTCCTCGGATCTACATCCAGTGCCTCTGCATTGTAACAGCTGATTTCGCTAGATTAAATGGTAATTATTGGCTCAGCTTCCACCTGATAAATTGCTGACAACAAGGAGTAAGGTTCAAGGACGGGATGTGAATGCCCACTCTGAGCTCCAAAAGTGTGAGGCCTCACTTTTGAGCCTGAGCTTGACCTTATCCAACCCCTGTACAAAAGAGGAAGGACTGAGTAACATTTGGGATATGGAAATAGGCTGATATTCAATGGCCTGATGAAGGGCCTTTATCTAAAACATCAACTGCTTATTTCTGTCCATAGATACTGTCTGACCTGCTGAGTTTCTCCAGCATTTTGTGTGTGTTCATATTGAGTGATTTTGCATTCTCACTGACTGTGAATTCACGATCAATGCTGCCATATGAATGTAATATTTAACTGCATTCCCAGAATGTATCCTGGATTGATATAATCGATGGAACTCAGTATCTTTTGGATAACACGAAAGGTTAACACAGTGCTTTACAGTGCAGGCGATCTGGGTTCAATTCCCACCACTGCCTGTCGGGAGTTTGTACGTTCTCCCCAAGACTGCATGGGTTTCCTCCAGGTATTCCGGTCTCCTCCCACAGTCCAAAGATGGCTAGTAGGTTAATTGGTCATTGTAAAGTGCCCCGTGATTAGGCTAGGATTAGATCTGGGGGTTCCTGTCCAGCGTGGCTTGTATCTCAATAAATAAATAAACATTACGTGGTCACTTGCATTCCATTTTTCTAGGCAATATAAAGAGCAGCTATTGAATGTCAATGTGCTATTGGTTATTAATTTCTCAAAGAGAGATTTTCTATTTCATTTTTACGGGTTTTGGACGCTGCAATGCATTTTACAAATGATGAAATGCTATGCTTGCTGCACTGTTAAAATGTAGGAAACAGTGTAGACAATTCTGCAGGACAAACATTCCTACACACACTAATCCGCTCATGACCAAATAATGTACTTTTGTGTCGATGGAGGTGGACATTCAAAGAGTTACACACAAGAGCAAAGTCCTATTGATGAAATAAAACTATTATATTATTTTGAAGATTATGCTGAGAGGTCATTTAATAAGATATTCCAAGACAATTTACATGAAAGTATAATTGTACATTTCTTGCTTCATTATATCACGATGACGGTACATTAGGCTCTAATGTGAGAAGTAGCTGAGAATTATCGGAATTGTCACTTAACTTTCCCAACACCTCAGTAAAGTGTAAACTTTCTATGTAAATGCAAATTATTGTAAAGTGAAATTTAGACATCTCCATTTGTACACTTTACAGGGCAAATCTTGGATTAGATTTGAGAAAGGAGGAAGCAGAAGAGCAGCATAGACACACAGTAAAGATACTTTCAACCAGAGAAAGAAGCTGGTCCAGCGAAAGTGGTACAAATTATAATTTAGATGGAAAGAAGAGATTGCAAATGTCTCCTAGTCTAGCCTTTCTGAGATTTCAAGTCCTACAGCTCTCCAATATTGATTATCACCATTTAGACTCTGACCAAAATTTGTAAAGTGCAGCCTGTTTTTTTTACATAAATCATGGATTAGTTTAGAAAGCATTACTTCAGCAAGTCCACCTGAAACACAGATTGTCATGTAAATGAGTA
The DNA here is from genome assembly GCF_030028105.1 of Mobula birostris. NCBI lineage: Eukaryota > Metazoa > Chordata > Chondrichthyes > Myliobatiformes > Myliobatidae > Mobula > Mobula birostris. The sequence goes on along the minus strand of NC_092387.1, from coordinate 47,124,328 downwards.
TAAATGATGATCAAATTGTACTGACATAGGAGAGCTTCTTCATTGGTCGATTTAACAAATTAAACTGGAGTGTGCAACTCATTTTGGCCAGCTATTAGTCAAGCTATCATCATTTGCTGTTTTTACTTTGTGAAGCTGATAGCAAACATTCTGTGTGTGTATTACTTAATGAAGAAATCCTAAAGCTGTAGTTAGTAATTCAATGCTCTCCACAGGTGACATTATTTTGGAGCCATCTTTTATATCATCAAAGCACATCAGTGAATTGACAAAAATGTAGGCATTTATAAGCTAGTCTCACAGTAAAATACTGCATGCAAAAATGTTGTGGCTTATACACCTTCATCTTCAGCTGCCCTGCTTCCAAACACTTCTCCCCACTCTCTAAGCTTTGTTGCCTCTTTTTAGATAGTCCTTAATTTGGAGTCATACAGCACAGACACATGCCCCCTGGCCCAACTAGTCCATTCTAACCAAGATGCCCACCTCATCTAGTCCAATTTGCTTGCATTTGACCTATGCCCCCCCCAACCTTTCCTATTCATGTACCTGTTCAAAAGCTCTTTTAAATGTTCAAATGTCCTTTAAAAGTGAGCTATATCAGCTAGCTGAGTGTGTTGCAGCAAAAACCTCGCACTCAATGTCTGTAAGACCAAAGAATGGATTGCAGGCTTCAGAAGGGGTAAGACGAGGGAACACACACCAGTCCTCTTTGAGGGATCTGAAGTGGAGTGGAATGGTTGAGCAATTTCAAGTTTTCTGGGTGTCAACATCTCTGAAGACCTATCCTGGGCCCAACATATCAATGCAATTACAATATAGGCATGACAGCAGCTCTATTTCATTAGGAGTTTGAGGAGATTTGATACGTCACCAAAGACACTTGCAATTTCCTATAGATGTACCATGGAGACCATTCTAACTGGTTGCATCACCATCTGGAATCGGGGGTGGGGGGTGGTAGTGGGCGACACAGCACTGGATGGAAATAAGCTGCAGGAGGTTGTAAACTCAGTCAGCTCCATCATGGGCGCTAGCCACACCCAGCATCCAGGACACCTTCAAGAAGCGACGCCTCAAAAACAGGGCATCTATCATTAAAGACCCCCTCACCCAGGATATGCCCTCTTCTCATTACTACTAACCCGGATGAGGTATAGGAGCCTGAAGGCACATACTCAATGATTCAAGAACAGCTTCTTCTCCTCCGCCATCAGATTTCTGAATGGACATTGAGCCCCTGAATACTACCACACTACATTGTTTTTCTCCTTTTGCTCTGCTTATATATACATATGTATTGCAGATTTTATTAGAGTTACAATGTACTTCTGCCACATAACAACAAATTTCATGACATATACCAGTGATATTAAAACTGATTCTGATTCTGAAATGCTGTTACTGTATCTACCTCAATCAGTTCCTCTGGCAGTTCATTCCATGTATGAAAAAGTTGCCCCTCAGGTTCCTAGTAACACACAAACAAAATGCTGGAAGAACTTAGCAGGTCAGGCGGCATCAATGGGGAGGAATAAACAGTCGATGTTTTGGGCCAAGCTCCTTTATCAGTTTCCTAATCCTCTGGTTCCTCAGGTTCGTATTAAATCTTTCCCTCTCACCTTAAACTTATACCCTGACATTTTTATTCCCCAGCCTTGGGACGAAGACTGTACTTTCAAGAAGACTGTATGCATTCACAAAACAGTGATAGCATTTCTGGAGATGATACCATTACATAAATATCATTGGTTCAAGGTGATGGGCTCAATACTGCTTTCTCAAGAGCAGTTAGGGATTGACAAGTACTGTCCTTGAGAAGGCCCACAAACCAAAAGTAAATAAATAAAGGATATCAACTTGCCTTACCAAGAAAGGAAACAAGTAAAGCCATGTACTTTCCAATCACAAGTATAGTACTCACTCCCCACTCTTGAGGACATCTGTAAGAAGTAGTGTCTCAGGAAGGCAAAATCTACCATTAAGGATTTTCTCCTTCTGGGCCATGCCCTCTTCTCAATACAGGGGGAATAGGAGCCTGAAGATCCACACCTCAAGCTTCAACAAAGCTTCTTCTCCACTGCCATCAAGTTCTTGAACTGATCCGAGGAGCCCTAATTGCATCAGACTTTATTTCCCTCAGCTTGTACTAATGTCATTATGTCGATGTATGTTTATATTGTTACGTAAGTTATGTATACTTTATGTTAAATTACAATGATACAATTTATGTTTGTGATGTACTGTACTGTTGCTGCAAAGAACAAGTGTTCATGGCATTTATACCCTGGAAATGTATAGTATGCCCAAGACAATAAGTCTCAACTTAAATGTGAACATTCATGACATTCTTCACAGAGATAATAAGGGGTTAAATTTTGAGGGTTTGTGTTTTCTGTTCTGACGTAACCTATATAAATCTCTCTCTCTCTCTCTCCTTCTTTATTTATTTCCGTTTCTGTACATAATATCCAATTCAGTAACAGCTGGAGCAAATAAATTCGAAGTTCAGGGGCCAGATTTGTTGTAGTGTTGAGTTGTAGAGGGCTGCAAGGCTGCAAGGCTGGAAGGGAATGGGAATGAAACCATGCAGGGAATTCAATACAAAGTTGAGAATTTTTAAATTGAGCCATTGATCAAATTTTCATCACAGTACATCCATGATAACATACTGTGTGCAAAATGTTTGCATATATTGGCCAATATAACGACAGATATGTTTTTCAGGGATTCCTTTGTACTTGCAATATCTTGAAATATTTTTCAAAAATATTGTGAGAAGCTTGAAATGCTGTTCATTACTTCACTGTCCTTTAGTGTCCATAGAACATTATCAGACATCCCACCTCTCCCGTAAGTTCCGAGAGTCTCCCGCATGTTGATAGTGGCTCCCTGACACCTGGAAATTATATACAATATGCCAGAAATCGATTTTTTTGAGAGGGAGAGCGAGCATCCTGATTGGTCTGTCTTCGTGCTAAGAGTGATCCCCAACCTCCGGGCTGCGAGGAAACCATATGAGTCAGCTGCACCTTTCCTCATTCCCTGTCATGCCCACTGTTGAACTTGAACGCACGCGAGGTCATTACGCACGCGTCATCCATGTCAACGCGGGAAGAAGATCAACTCCTCGAGCTTGCAAGTGACGGCGGGCTGAAAAGCATGTTTGACATAACATCTTTGCCGGCATCCTGGATCAAAGTCAAGGCTGAGATCGCCACGAAAGCACTGAAAACGTTGCTTCCATTTCCAACATATCTCTGTGAAGCGGAGCTTTCTGCAATGAATGCAACGAAAACTAAATTGCGGAATAGACTGGACATAAGGAACCCCCTTCGAGTATCGCTGTTTCCCATCACCCCTCGATGGCACCATCTTGTTGCAGGAAAACAAGCCCAGGGCTCCCACTGATTCAGCGATATTGGTGTGTTGCAATGATTTGATATGTTCATATGAGGAAAATAAGCACTGTGTGTTTAATATCCAAACATTACTTAAAATATTATGATGCTATTGACTTATAATTGACTTATCACTATATTCATGCAAGGAAAATATGCGCTGTGTGTTTAATATTAAATTCGTTAGAAAAACCCTTTTAGAAACGAAATTGAGTGTATTAGCCACTTATAACTGACTTATAGTTGACTTAACACCTATATTCCAGTCGTGATTAACACCCCCACCCCCTGTCGGCCCGTCCGTAATAATATTGTTAATATTAAACCGGTCTACGGTACAAAAAAGGTTGGAGACCCCTGCTAAGTAGACCTATCAGTTTCTCTGTGGGCGGGCTTTACAGACGACCTCAAAAATAATGACAGTGTTACTCGCTGCGCTGTTTGAAACAGTGACTTTTCTATTGCCCATGGTGGGTTAAAATGTCAAAGACTTGTTGAGGTGAGTCTAACAGGTGTCATTCATTCATTAGCATAGCTAATGTTATTTAAACTAGCTGGCTAGCTGCTAAGGAGCTACACTATTGATGTTGTACAAGATGAGGCCAAACTCCCTGTAGACTTGCTTAAAGTTGTAATAGAATAAACATGATGATGTAAGTACATATTTTAATGTCACATTTTCTGCATATACCCAACTTGGTTTACAGATTAGACAAAATCACTAAACAAAGTATTACATACACCCTTGGAGGTCTATGGGGGCAGGGGGTGGGGGTGTTACCTCCCTGAAATGAGTTTTTGCAGGGTGGGATGTCTGCATTGTACAGCACCAAAACAGGCCCTAAAACCCATGATGCTAATCCAAGATAATCCCATCTGTCTACACATGGTCTAAATTCCTCCATTCTCTGCCTAAGTGCACCTTAAACTATTGCATCTGCTTCTACCACTTCCCCTTGCTACTAATTACTTCATCAAACATAACCAGAGAACAGCCCAGGAAATCCATGTCCCTTAAATGAACCTCACACAAAAATAATCATTTCCTTAACTGCAAAGCAAATAGAGCCAAAATCCTGGAATATCAGGGTAAATACCAAACTGCCCAACACTAGGAAATAACCTGTAGATTTTGAGCTGGATTAAATTTGATCCATTTTGCAGCTCTCACCTAGCTCCCACATAAATCCCATGCCAGCTCTGACCTGTTGCATCTCCTGCAAGGTATATCTTGCTGGAGGCTACCTCTTTGTAAGACAGACCAGGTGAAGAGTTGTGTGGCTGGTCCCTGTATCCAGATCATGACAATGACATACAATAGCTCACTGTTATTTCTCAGCCCTTATACCAGTGAGTGAATCCAGCCACCATGAGGACCATTATGTTTTCATAAGTGTACGAGGAAGTGTTGATTCCAAACAGAATTAGGTTTATTATCACTGACGTATGTCATGAAATCTGTTGCTTTGTGGTAGCATTATGGTGCAATATATAAAAATATTATGTTACAATAAGAAATACATGAAAAATAGTGGGAAAAAAGAGAGCAAATTAGAAACGTAGTGTTCATGGGTTCATGACCTTTCAGAAATCTGATGGCAGAGAGGAAGAAGCAGTTCCTAAAATGTTGAGTATGTGCCTTCAAGCTCCTGTACATCCTCCCTGATGGCAGTAATGAGAAGAGGATGTGTCCTGGATGCTGAGTGCAATCAATAATGGACCCTGTTTCCTTGAGGCGCTAGCTTTTGAGGATGTCCTTAATAATGGGAAGGCTGGTTCCGTACCAGTCCCTGTATACTTCTATCACCCATCAAGAAGGCCTTACTGCTCTCTGCCTCTTTCTCAATAAAAGAACCAACCAGTTCCCTTCCACCACCATCTTCCTCCACCTGGCAGAACTAGTCCTCACCTTCAGTAATTTCCTCTTTGGCTTGATGTTATTGCAAAATTTAATGTAATTTTTAAAATTGTGATGCTATTTTTGAATAATTTCAAGGACGTAATCTGTCCTTATTCCTGAAACTCTTCCAGAACGTCAGAACCTGAATACCAGAACTAAATTACAACACAGCCTTCCGCACAGCAGAGCATTTAATAAAAATCTGGCCTTCAATAAAACCAGAGTTCCCAATGCTACCATACAAATCCCTGGTGAGAGCAGTTCTCGGATCCCTTGAACAGTTGTGAGCACCACTCATTAGAAAGGATATATTGGCCTTGGGGGGATTGCAGTGTGGATTTATCAAGGGTTAAATCACAGAGCAGGATTACACTTATCTAATATGCCTGGAATGTAGACATGATTTGATTAAATTTTTCAAAATACTAAGGTAGAGTAGAAGAATTAAAACTCTTTTCACTTTTACAAATGTCTTAATCTCAAGAATAAAGTCTAAATATTACAGCCAGGCCATTAAGGAGGGAAAATATGAAATACACCTATACAAGGTGGTCTGAACTCCTTTGGCAAATGGCAATTGCTGCAAAGTTAATTGCTATCTTTAAAACATTAGATGAATATATTTTTGTTTAATATACATACAGAGGGACTTGCAATTGGGTCATCCCACTGGATGGGGGAACAGGTTGATGAGCAGATAGAAAAGTCTGAAAGCGCATACCACCAGTCTGAAGAAAATTGGTGAATTGGTTTATTGTTATCACAAGTGCCAAGGTAAAGTGAAAAACTTTGTTTTGCATGCCGTCCATCCATACAGGTAATTTCTTCACATCAATACTTCAGGGCAGTACAAGGGAAAAGCAATAACAGAATGCATTACAGTTAGAGAGAAGGTGCCATGCTGGTTGACAATAAGGTGCAAGGCCATGACAAAGTAGATTATGAGATTAAAAACTCATATTATTGTGAAGGATGACCATTCAGTTGTCTCATAACAGCAGGATAGAGGCTGTCCTTTACCCTGGTGGTACGCTTTTTCAGGTTTTTGTATATTCTGTCCGATGGAAAGCGGAGGAGGGAGAGAAGAGAGAACTCTAGGATAGAAAGGATCTTTGATTATGTTGTCTGCTCTACCGAGGAAACAAGAAGGGTAGACAGAGTTTTTTCAAAACTCATTAGATTCTGGACTAGTTCCTGAGGATTGGAGGGTGGCTAATGTAACTCCACTTTTTAAAAAAGGAGGGAGAGAGAAAAACCGGGGAATTATAGACCAGTTAGCCTAACGTCGGTGGTGGGGAAACTGCTGGAGTCAGTTATCAAGGATGTGATAACAGCACATTTGGAAAGCGGTGAAATGATCGGACAAAGTCAGCATGGATTTGTGAAAGGAAAATCATGTCTGACGAATCTCATAGAATTTTTTGAGGATGTAACTAGTAGAGTGGATAGGGAAGAACCAGTGGATGTGGTATATTTGGATTTTCAAAAGGCTTTTGACAAGGTCCTACACAGGAGATTAGTGTGCAAACTTAAAGCACATGGTATTGGGGGTAAGGTATTGGTGTGGGTGGAGAATTGGTTAGCAGACAGGAAGCAAAGAGTGGGAATAAACAGGACCTTTTCAGAATGGTAGGCGGTGACTAGTGGGGTACCGCAAGGCTCAGCCATGATCATAATAAATGGCGGTGCAGGCTCGAAGGGCCGAATGGCCTACTCCTGCACCTATTTTCTATGTTTCTATGTTTCTATAAGGGGGGAGGGGAAGATGATTTCTGTGATGTGCTGAGCGGTGTTACAACTCACTGCTCATTCTTGTGGTCTTGGACTGACCAGTAGTCGTACCAAGCTGTGATGCATCCAGATAGAAATTGGTGATGGTCAATGGGGACATACCTCCTAAGGAAGTAAAGGTATTGGTGCACTTTCTTAGCATGGCATGTTTAAGTGCAGCTTCTACACCTAGAACAGTCTTGAAGACCTTGTCATGGGCTTGCACCTTGTCTGTTTGCACTGTATGTTCTCTGTAACAGTATATTCTACGTTCTGTTTATTGTTTTTCCCTTGCACTACTTTGATATAATAATATTCTGAAATGATCTGTATGGATGGCATGCAAAGCAAACTTGGCCCTGTGACAATAATAATCCAACTACCAATGACTAACTTCAAATTATTTGTTCATTTTTCAGAAACTGAGCTCTGCTGGTAAGGCCAGCATTCATTGCCCATTCCTGGTTGCCCTGGTGAACTGCTGTTGTCCTGGAGGTTTAGATCAGAGCAGTTAGGGAGGCAGTTCCAGGAAGCAGTCCCAGCGACAATGAAGGTACAGATAAATATATACAAACTAGCCCCATATATTCATATATTTAAAATTTTCCTATGACATCGAAATGGGGCAGTTTGGCAACATAGCAGTTAGCATAACACTATTACAGTGCCAGCAACCCCGGTTCAATTCTGCCACTCTCTGTAAGGAGTTTGTACGTTCTTCCCCTGACTATGTGGGTTTCCTCCGGGTGCTCCGGTTTCCTCCCACATTCCAAAGATGTATGGGTTAGTAGGTTAATTGTTCACATGCGTGTAATTAGATGCTGTGGGCTCATTGGGCCAGAAGGGTCTGTTACTGTTATCTTTAAATAAATTAATTAACTAGAAGAAGGCCATTCAGTCCATTGTGTCAATGCTGACTCTCAGAGCAATCACATCAACCCCATTCTCTCACTTACTTCTCTATAACCTATCCTCTCTCATCTGTCCAGCAACTCTAGCCTGATATTTTTATGACCCACCTACACAGGGGGAAAGATACAACAATCTTTGAGACATGGAAGCAAACACAGATGGTCACAGAGAGAATGTGCAAGCTCCATGCAGAGAACAGAGGCCAGGACCAAACCAGGGTCCTTCACCAGTGAGGTGGCAGCTGTACCTGCAACACCATTATATCATGTATGCAAGAGATGCTTAGAAATTGCAAAATGACAGGTGATGAAGTGTTCAAGCACTGAAGACTGGAAACAAGGGACTCCGCCGCTCCAGTGGAGATTGGCAGCATGGAGCCCTGTGACAGGAACCAGCAGGATCTTGGCATTAGGATCAGGAAGCCCATTTCAGAATCCTGAAGCCAAATTTTCCAGCAATGGCCTGACTGTTGTCCAGTGTTTTCATGGATGTGGTTGGCAGCATAGAAGCAAAACAGAGCCCCTGTCAAAGAGTTTACTCAAAGGAGAGGATGACTCATTACCATCTGACCTGAAGTGAACAGGCTGCTCAGTTCTCCCCTCGTCCTCTTTAACCCACGGAGTCAGATATCTTCCCTACAAATGAGCTTTGCCTTCCTTCCAAGTTCCTTCCAAAGAAACGGTGCCCAGAACTGGTTGGGGTGCTCCAGGAGTGGTATAACCAGGACTTTGTACAGTGACGTACAGTCTGGTTGCAAAAGGAAGGCTTGCATTTAGTGATCCTTTAATGGTCCTATCAGGACTTTGTACAGCAGCACTTGGGTCTGGTTGCAATAGGAAGGCTGGTATTTCTGAAACTTCACTCACATCTCATCTAGAGCAACCAACAGAAGACTTTCAAAGTGAAAGTACTTTGCTAATATCTGCCAGTTAATTTGTTCTGGCATAGTCAACATGTTGCCAACCAGATAATCTAGGTTAGAGGTGTTACGAGGTATAAACATTGAAGGTAACACCCCAGATCTTTACAAGTTTTCAGGCTGTGAGACTAATTAATACCTTGCCACCACCGAGGTCTCGCCACCAGGACTGCAGGCTGTTTAATCGACTGTTTCCTGATTACCTGTGACATGCATTACATGCACTTTGAATTATGTTTTATTCACTTATTTGTGGTAATACTTTGTTTTACTGTATGTGCTGTGTGTGTGCTGTTTTGTGGGTGCATTGTGGTCCAGAGAAAGGTTATTTCATTTGGGTGTATATACTGTATGTACAGTCAGATGGCAGTAAACTTAACCTTGAACATAAGCCAATAGAATATATATTTCCACCAGAGAGAGCAGACAGAACGTCACTTCCAAAAGATGGCACCTCCGACAGCATGGCGCCCTCTTAGTGCGTTTCTGCATGGCAGAGTTTTCATGCCAAGTCTTCGGAGTAAGTGTTCAGTCCTTGAACCAGAGATGAAAAAGCTTACACTGCAGAGCAACCAGCCCTATTCAGTATTCAGTGCTGTTGATGAATCTAGGCAGACATGATGTCCCACAGTGAATGGAAAAGGTTAAAAAAGTAAGTAGCTCTAAGAGGAATAAGCGCTCTCATTGCTTCCAGAAAGCCTCAAAGTAGTCTTAATATGAAGCAAAATAACAGAAGCACAAGTCATTAAGGTAGCAATGTAAGCTTATAAGAACTTGAAACAAACAAATATGACATCTGGGATTATTTCCAAAGGGCTACATTTGAAAAGTTGGGAAGTTATATGAAAGTTATTATCAAACTTTGGTTAGATCATGCTTGGAATACTGTGACAAACTCTCAGCCTGATAAAGGGAACTTAGTAAACTTAAGTCATCTGCAGCATGGGCACAAGCCTCTGTAATATCCAGGACATCTTCAAGGAGCAATGCCTCAAAAAGGCGGCGTCCATCATTAATGACCCCTATCACCCTGATAGTTGCTACCATCAGGAAGGAGGTACAGGAGTCTGAAGGCACACACTCAACGATTCAAGAACAGCTTATTCCCCTCTTCCATCGGATTTCTGAATGGACATTGAACCCATGAGCACTACCTCATTAACAAGAGAAAACCTGCGAATGCTAGAAATCTAAGCAACACACACAAAATGCTGGAGGAACTCAGCAGGCCAGGCAGCATCTATGGAAAAGAGTAAATAGTCGATGTTTCTGGCCGAGACCCTTCATCAGGCTCCTTGGCTTTCTTCCCGGACCTCCTGTCCCATGATCCTCTCGTATCCCCTTTTGCCTATCACCTGTCCAGCTCTTGGCTCCATCCCTCCCCCTCCTGTCTTCTCCTATCATTTTGGATCTCCCCCTTCCCCTCCAACTTTCAAATCCCTTACTCACTCTTCCTTCAGTTAGTCCTGACGAAGGCTCTCGGCCTGAAACGTCGACTGCACCTCTTCCTACAGATGCTGCCTGGCCTGCTGCATTCACCAGCAACTTTGATGTGTGTTGTTTGAATTTCCAGCATCTGCAGAATTCCTGTTGTCTGGAGTATTGTGTTCAGTTTTGGTCACCAAATTACAGGAAGGATATAAATAAGGTTGAAAGAGTGCAGAGAAGGTTTACAAGGATGTTGCCAGGATTTGAGAAACTCAGTTACAGAGAAAGGTTGAATAGGTTAGGATTTTATTCCCTGGAGCGTAGAAGAATGAGGGGAGATTTGATAGAGGTATATAAAATTATGATGGGTATAGATAGAGTGAATGCAAGCAGGCTTTTTCCACTGAGGCAAGGGGAGAAAAAAACCAGAGGACATGGATTAAGGGTGAGCGGGGAAAAGTTTAAAGGGAACATTGGGTGGGGCTTCTTCACACAGAGAGTGGTGGGAGTATGGAATGAGCTGCCAGACGAGGTGGTAAATGCGGGTTCTTTTTTAACATTTAAGAATAAATTGGACTGATACATGGATGGGAGGTGTATGGAGGGATATGGTCCATGTGCAGGTCAGTGGGACTAGGCCGAAAATGGTTCGGCACAGCCAAGAAGGGCCAAAAGGCCTGTTTCTGTGCTGTAGTTTCTATGGTTCTATGGTTGTAGACAATGAATACAGATTATTATCCCATGGTGGATAATTCAGGTGGACTTCCTCCCCCGCTCTGAATATGCTGATATGTGTCCATCTTGAACATTTGAAGTGAAAAGCATTGATGAATTTTAAAATACACTGCTAAATATATCACGGAGGGGAAATAAATGGGTCTGTTGGTATAGTGAGGTAAAGGAAAAAGATGAAGCTTGTGTGAAACACAAATGCCAGTACAGATCAGTTAGGCCAAATAACTTTACATTTTAATCCTTTTATGCATTGCTGGCAAGGCCAGCATCCCTTGTCATCCTTAGATGACAGAAGCCATGTAATTCAATGCAAATAAAACCCTTGAAATGATCATTAGTAAGGAACTTGTTACATCAGATAATTAATGAGAAAGGAGCACTATGCAGATAGCAAAAATAAACTGGTAGTAAAACTCAAAAGTGTCGAGCAGCAAATATCGAGAAATTGAGATGGCTGCAATTTTGGGCCCAGACCCTGCATTTGTCAGCATCAGGAAGAACAAGACGATAGAGTTTAAGATTTGATATTAGAGCTCTTATACAGTTCCAACATCTTCAGTAGCTGATTTGTCAGGTTATTGGGCTGCAATTATCCTGATGGAGTACCTGATGCTCTCTGGAACTACTGTGAGCAATTTTCCAATCATCTTACACACACCATCCTGAAGATCATAAAGATAAACATTGTTTTACACTATCTATTGCAATCCTGCAACAAGTAATGGGAGTCTGCTGCACTTTGAGACTATTTCCCGGCTTATTTGCTTAAGCTAGAAGATGATTGCTGACAGAAACTGTGAAATATCTGAGAAGAGTAATGAGGTACTTGCATGAAATGAAAATCTGGTTTTCTCTTTCCCTAACACAGTTGTCAAAGTCTGTAAGAAGATAAGGGTGTAGGAGAATAAGGGGAGATTTGATAGAAGTATACAAAATTATGAGAGGTTCAGGTAGAGTAAATGTTACCTGGCTTTTTCCACTGAGGTTGGGTGAGACTAGAACTAGAGGACATAGGGTAAAGGTGAAAGGTGAAATGTTTAAGAGGAACATGAGGGGGAACTTCTTCCCTCAGAGAGCGTTGAGATTACGGCATGAGCTGCTGGTAGAAGTGGAGAATGAGGGTTTGATTTCAATACTTAACAGAATTGTGGATTGGTACATGGATGGGAGGGTTACGAAGGGCTATGGTCTGGGTGTAGGTCGATGAGACGAGGCAGATAATAGCTTGACATGGACTAGATGGGCCAAAGGGTCTGTTTTTATGTGTTGTAATGTTCTATCGTTCTACAAATCTAGCATTCTCCTACCAGATCCATTTTCATGCCGAATCCCTAAATCTATCAATATCCCCGGTTTTCAAGAATCCATCAGCCTCAGCTCTGAATGTACACAACATCTAGAGCCCTCTGAGGTAAATAATGACAAAGGTTCACAGCCTCTTCTCAGTTCTAAATGACTGACCCCTTTTCATGACACAGTGTTCCTTTGTTCGACATTCTCCTGCCAATAGAAAAAAAAGCCTTTTCACCTCTAGCCAGTCAATTCCAGTAAACACATTTGGATCCATAAAATTCACTCCAGAGCAAGAATATGTCTGGATCCCCTTTCAGATTCATTACTGACCTCCTCGTACCTTCTGAAGAAAGACTTTTCCCTTTCTCAAACTTCTAACTTTTCTCGAGTGGAAATATACTGCAGATGCATTTAATAGGGCCAATGCTGCCAAAAAGCAGGAGGAGAAGCTGTCAATTTTTGCCTAAGTGTGTTGGATCAGGACAGAACCTGAGACTAAGTAGATAATCCACAAAGCAACCACAAACCCATGAGAGAAAGGCTACTGTAAAATATTTAACTGTGTTCGAGAAATCTCTCTCTCATTTCTATCAAAGGCTCAATGCATCTCCACGCTATTGATTTGTAAGGTAATTGTGAAATTAATTTCCAGCTCATTATCATTGGGTAATTAAACTGTTTCTGTGAGGTTTTACATTCCGATATTAAACACACAGTCACTTACCAAAAATCAGAGGATAGAAATCCTTCATCTCTTGCACACATTTGAGATACCCGATGTTAAGAGTTACCGCATTGTTCTTTTGATGAAATTGCGCTAGACCCCTTTATTTGCAGAAAATAAGCTTCACCAGTACCAGTTAAATTGAAAGAGGTGGTATGGTTCACTGAAAGGAAATGAAGTCGGTTGGTGGGGGAGTGGAGCTGTTCAAGGTGACTTCTCCAGACTGGAGTCCATAGGCTAAGAGCTGCTGGTGGGTTTCTCGTAAATACTCAAAGAATTGCTGCTTTGTGAGTGACCCATGCCATCTGTATGGTGTGTGCTATAAAACGTAGAACAAAGAACATAGAATAATAGAGCACATTACAGGCCCTTCGGCCCATAATGTTGTGCCAACCCTCAAACCCTGCCTCCCATATAACCCCCCACCTTAAATTCCTCCATATACCTGTCTAGTAGTCTCTTAAACTTCACTAGTGTATCTGCCTCCACCACTGACTCAGGCAGTGCATTCCACACACCAACCACTCTCTGAGTAAAAAACCTTCCTCTAATATCCCCCTTGAACTTCCCACCCCTTACCTTAAAGCCATGTCCTCTTGTATTGAGCAGTGGTGCCCTGGGGAAGAGGTGCTGGCTATCTATTCATCTTATTATCTTGTACACCCCTATCATGTCTCCTCTCATCCTCCTTCTCTCCAAAGAGCAAAACCCTAGCTCCCTTAGTCTCTGATCATAATCCATACTCTCTAAACAAGGCAGCATTCTGGTAAATCTCCTCTGTACCCTTTCCAATGCTTCCACATCCTTCCTATAGTGAGGTGACCAGAACTGGACACAGTACTCCAAGTGTGGTCTAACCAGAGTTTTATAGAGCTGCATCATTACATCATGACTCTTAAACTCTATCCCTCAACTTATGAAAGCTGACAGCCCATAAGATTTCTTAACTACTCTATCTACCTGTGAGGCAACTTTCAGGGATCTATGGACATGTACCCCCAGATCCCTCTGCTCCTCCACACTACCAAGTATACTGCCATTTACTTTGTACTCTTCCTTGGAGTCTGTCCTTCCAAAGTGTACCACCTCACACTTCTCTGGGTTGAACTCCATCTGCCACTTCTCGGCCCACTTCTGCATCCTATCAATGTCTCTCTGCAATCTTCGACAATCGTCTACACTATTTACAACACCACCAACCTTTGTGTCTCCTGCAAACTTGCCAACCCATCCTTCTACCCCCACATCCAGGTGGTTAATAAAAATCACGAAAAGTAGAGGTCCCAGAACAGATCCTTGTGGGACACCACTAGTCACAACCCTCCAATCTGTATGTACTCCCTCCACCACGACCCTCTGCCTTCTGCAGGCAAGCCAATTCTGAATCCACCTGGCCAAACTTCCCTGGATCCCATGCCTTCTGACTTTCTGAATAAGCCTACCGTGTTGAACCTTGCCAAATGCCTTACTAAAATCCATGTAGATCACATCTACTGCACTACCCTCATCTATGTGCCTGGTCACCTCCTCAAAGAACTCTATCAGGATTGTTAGACACAACCTGCCCTTCACAAAGCCATGCTGACTGTCCCTGATCAGACCATGATTCTCTAAATGCCCATAGATCCCATCTCTAAGAATCTTTTCCAACAGCTTTCCCACCACAGATGTAAGGCTCACTGGTCTATAATTACCCGGACTATCCCTACTACCTTTTTTGAACAAGGGGACAACATTAGCCTCCCTCCAATCCTCCGGTACCATTCCCATGGACAACGAGGACATAAAGATCCTAGCCACAGTCTCAGCAATCTCCTCCCTTGCCTCGTGGAGCAGCCTGGGGAATATTCCGTCAGGCCCCGGGTACTTATCCGTCCTAATGTATTTTAACAACTCCAACACCTCCTCCCCCTTAATATCAACGTGCTCCAAAACATCAACCTCACTCATATTGTCCTCACCGTCATCAAGTTCCTTCTTATTGGTGAATACCGAAGAGAAGTATTCATTGAGGACCTCGCTCACTTCCACAGCCTCCAGGCACATCTTCCCACCTTTATCTCTTATCGGTCCTACCTTCACTTCTATCATCCCTGCAAAGCTCAACTCATGATAGAAGTTTGTAAAATTATTAGAGGCATAAACCCAGTGCTTCGTCTGTGGGCCTCATCTTCCAGACTTACCCACTTTGGCCTTGGACTTTCAGACTTAAGATCTTTGGTATCGACTCCAGGACTTGCCAATGACCCCGAACTCTAGGCCTCAAATTTCAGACCTAGGGGGTCACCAGCCCTCATACCTCCTGTCCACATGGACTTTCCATCCTGACTTGGTGGTCTCGTCAAACTGGGGGGGTCACCATCCCTCGTCCTTGCTGGTCTTCATCCACTTCGCTTGCTGACTCGTCCATCTAAGGGGATCGTTGGACTTCAGCTGTGGAGTGCTCTAACTGGGACTCCAGCCTGACCTACAACTCCCCTCCCCCAACCCTAAACCCTAATCTAATCCCCAACTCCCTGATCTGTCTTCAAGACCATCCCTATAAACCAAAACACAAACAAATAATTCTTACCATAATGGTCATTGGACAGTACAGAACAGGCTGTTTGTCCCATGATGCTGAAATTTTAATCTACTCCATGATCAATCTCTCCTACACAGCCCATAATCCTCCATCTTTCTTTCATCCATGTGCCTATCAAAGAGCCTCTTAAAGTTTGCAAATGTATCAGCCTCAACCACTTCAATTATCAGTGCATTACAGGCACACACTGCTCTCAGTGTAAAAAAATTACCTCTGATATCTCCCCTAAACTTTCTTCCACTTAACTTAAAACAAATTTCCTCTGGTATTAGCTATTCCTGCCCTGGAAAGAAATGATATTGGGCTATCCACTCTATCTATTCCTCTCATTAACCTTATATACCTGTATCAAGTTTCCTTGCTCCAAGGAAAGGGGTCCTATCTCAATCGACCTTTCAAAGCAGCATCTATAGATGGAACTAGACAGTCAACATTTCAGGTCAAATCACATTATCAGCACTGGAAACGAAGGGGGCAGAAGCCAGAGTAAAAGGTTAAGGGGAGGGAGAGAAGCAAGAGTTGGCAGGTAATGGATGGATCCAGGTGACAGGGGGAAGGTAGTACGGTGGAAGACCTTGTTAATTCTTTTATTTGGGTGGTGAAGGAGAAATAATGGACAGGCATGCAGAAAACCTTCTGGCCGTGTTGATACAGGAGACTGTGGTCACTGGAGTCTGGAGCAACAAACATCCTACAGAAGGAACTCTGGGGGTTGAACAGTATCTTGTGGAGGGGGGGAAGAACTGTTGATTATTCAGATTGAAACCTTGCATCTGTTTGGAGGGCAGAGATGAAAGTTAGCCAGTCGGAAGGGGGGGGGGGATGACGGGACAGGGGCTAGTAGGTGATTAGTGGCTCAAGGAAGGGTGAAGATTATTGGCCAGATGGACTTAGGTAGGGGAATGGGAGGTATGGAGTTGGGAGACCGAGGCAGAAGGATGCTACATGCAGGCAGACAAAAAGAAAGCTAGATCCTACTGGTTCCTCTTGTCCATCATTCTTCAATCCTTCTCCATCCACCAATCGTCTACTGACCTTGCCTCACCACTCATCCCCCTCCTCCTTTATACTGACAATCTTCCACCCCTACCTTCAGTACTTATGCAGGGTTTTGACCAGAAACATCAACAATTCCTTCCCCCCAACATAATGTGCTCAACCCGATCTGTTTCTCTGACAGATTGCTTGCTGTTCTCATATTAGGTTATAATGTTACATATTGCATAGAGCAATAAACATTGTCAAACTCACACAGCACAGAGGAAGACCCTCTACTGCCACACTGAGGCCATTCTCAGGTTGGAGGAGCAACATCTCATATTCCCTCTGGGTAGCTACCAACCATGAACAATTTCTTTAACTTCTGATAACTCCCCTGCCCACCTTTCTATCTTTTTTCCATTTCTCACTCTGGTTCCGCCCTTACCCCTTTTGTTCTCCTCATCTGCCTATCACCTCCCTCTAGTGCCCCTCCTGCTTCAAATTGCTTCTTGCTCAGCCACTTACTTCATCCAACCACCACCTCTCCACTTTTCTATTCAGAACCCACCTTGTCCCTTGCCTGTCTTCACCAATGACCCACCAACTTGTACTCTTTCATCCCCTCCACTTTCTTATTCTGGCTTCTACCCCATTTCTTTCCAGTCCTGATGAAGGGTCTTAGTACAAAGTGTCGACTGTTTATTCCTCTCTACAGATGCTGCCTGACGTGCTGAGCTCCCCCAGCATTTTGCACGTGCTTCTACAGAAAAAGACCTTCAGCCCGCCACATCTGCACACCCTGCAATAACCCCTTTATTCCCCTGAAATTACCCTCCTCTCCTCCTGATTCTGCCATTTACCTATGCAGAAAGGGGAAGACAAATCAAGCTGTACCTCTCTGACTTGTGAGAGGAAAACCCGAGCATCTAGAAAAATTCCACGCAGGCAAAGAGAGAACATGCAAACTCCACACAAACAGATTTGGATGTCAGGATTGAACTGAGGTTACAGGAGTTCTGAGGCAGCAAATCTACCATCTGCTCCCCTGTTCTTCTTCTATTAGAACAGAATTGCGGAGGATACAAAATGAGTCAAGGCAAATGCAATAAAACAATTCCTTTTTTGACATGAACAAAAATCTCATCTGTTCGATAGATAGTTAAACAACAGATTCATAAAAGAGGCAAAAATTATATTCAAGGTTTAACTCTGCAAGTTTAGGCTCCCGACACCTTTGCATCACTATCAATTGCAAACATTTCATATTGTCTTCCAATATACCGATCATTCACCTGTGAAAATAAAACACAACTCAGGTCTATTAAGGGTGAAATATGAAGGAGCTGCTTCTAATTCAAAGGGCCTAACCGCCTTGTCGTAACATTCCATCGATGTGTTTACAGCCGAGTCCATTTATCAACCTGCCTTTATCCCCTCAGAGCAGAATTAGCTTTGTGTGGTCTTTTCAACCGCTCCTCGTTTAAAGGGTTAAATTAATTCTTATGCTGCTCAGTGATGGACTCCTACCCTGAAGGAAGGTCGGGAAACCACCTGAATAGTTTAGATAATGAATGTGCAAAGTCCATTGATTCCATCACACTTGGGTACTGAAGACATATATCTTTATGTCATCTGCTCTGGGAAAGGTTTTATGCTTGGTTTAAGAGAGGGAAAGAAACATTGCTACCCTGCTGACTGTGACAGTTTACTTTAATCAGGAAAAGATGGATTTGGCCAAAGTATTGTTGGAGTGATGACAGTACAAAGTGAAGCAAAAGCACTGATCAGGTCACAAGGAAACATAAAAACTAAAATGGGCAAAAATAACATGGTAACAGAGAGCTGATGGTGATTATTAGGGCAGTCTCTGGAATTATTACAACAGTGAGTAAAACACAGTCCTCTAGGTCAGAAGTGCTGTGAGTTTTACCTGCCATACAGATGTCACAGTGGGGTACACTGAAGGCATGTTAACTTATCTGGACAATGTTTCCAAAGTGATGTCACATCTCAGGTGGCGATGAGAGGGCGCACAAGAGCGAGATATGCCAACTGATGGAGTGGTGTCACAGCAACAACCTGGCACTCAGTGTCAGTAAGACAAAAGAGCTGATTGTGGATTTCAAGAAGGGTAAGACAAAGGAACATAGACCAATCCTCATAGAGGGATCAGAAGTGGAGAGAGTGAGCAGCTTCAAGTTCTTAGGTGTCAGGACCTCTGAGGATCTAACCTGGTCCCAACATATCGATGTAGTTATAAGGAAGGCAAGACAGCGACTATACTTCACTAGGAGTTTGAAGAGATTTGGTATGTTAACAAATCCAGTACACTAAAAAACTTCTATACATGTACCATGGAGAGCATTCTGACAGGCTGCATCACTGTCTGGTATGGGGGGGATGGGGGCTACTGCACAGGACTGAAAGAAGCTGCAGAGGGTTTTAAATTTAGTCAGCTCCAACTTGGGTACTAGCCTACAAAGTACCCAGGACATCTTCAAGGAGTGGTGTCTCAGAAAGACAGTGTCCATTTTAAGGGACCTCCAGACCCAGGGCATGCTCTTTTCTCACTATTACCATCAGGCAGGAGGTACAGAAGCCTGAAGGCACACACTCAGCTCGAATATACTTTAGAGCATTATGCAGAATTTTTTTAAAAACTTCAAACTAATTGCTTATAATTGAGAGGAGCATTTTGGGGTTTCTTTGAATAGAGGCCATCAACTAATCAGTCATCAAAATTTCTCCATATTTTGGGCATTGCATGTGCACAAACTTAATCTTCACTGTAGTGGGAGGTCCTAAATTGATGCTGAGTAATTAGGTGACAAAGATATGAATCAGACCACCCAAAACTTGTCGGATGCATTAGCACCAGTCTGCAATGAAGCAATGTGGGAAAATATATCAGATTGTCTTGATTCCCAACATTAACCATCTTTCAGTTATATGCAAATGGAATTCAGTTATACACAGACACAAGTGATTCTGCAGACACTGGAAAACTTGAGCAGCGCACGCACAAAATGCTCAAGGAACACTGCCTGGAATTCAGAAACAGTCTCTTTCCATTGTTTTAGTGACAATATGTGGAAAATTGTGAGGAAATGTGCCTCTTTATAACTTAATATTGGATAGAGAGGGAACTGCTTTCTGGGTCAGTAACCATCAGCTTTCCCATTGGCTTTCCTTAATGAATGAGATCTGGATATATTAAGCAAGGTAAGAAGATAAAAACAAAGGATTGATGAAAGCATCTTTGTTTGTCACCTTTATACTTTATACTTTATTGTCGCCAAACAAAAGAAACTAGAGTGTACAATCATCACAGCGATATTTGATTCTGCTCCCTGGAGTACGAAACGATAGTAAATATTAAAAATTTAAATTATAAATCATAAATAGAAAAATAGAAAAGGGAAAGTAAGGTAGTGCAAAAAAACCGAGAGGCAGGTCCGGATATTTGGAGGGTATGGCCCAGATCCGGGTCAGGATCCGTTCAGCAGTCTTATCACAGTTGGAAAGAAGCTGTTCCCAAATCTGGCTGTACGAGTCTTCAAGCTCCTGAGCCTTCTCCCGGAGGGAAGAGGGTCGAAAAGTGTGTTGGCTGGGTGGGTCATGTCCTTGATTATCCTGGCAGCTCTGCTCCGACAGCATGCAGTGTAAAGTGAGTCCAAGGATGGAAGATTGGTTTGTGTGATGTGCTGGTCTGTGTTCACGATCTTCTGCAGCTTCTTCCAGTCTTGGACAGGACAACTTCCATACCAGGTTTTGATGCACCCCAGAAGAATGCTTTCTATGGTGCATCTATAAAAATTAGTGAGGGATTTAGGGGACAGGCCAAATTTCCCTAGCTTCCTCAGGAAGTAAAGGCGCTGGTGGGCCTTCTTGGCAGTGGACTCTACCCTGGTTGGACCAAGTCAGGTCATTTGTGATATTGACCCCGAGGAACTTAAAGCTTTTGACCTGCTCTACTTGCACACCACAGATGTAAATGGGGTTGTGCAGTCCGCTACTCCTTCTGAAATCAACAACCAATTCCTTCGTCTTGCTGACATTGAGGGATAGGCTATTGTCTTCACACCATGCCACCAGGTTCTTAATTTCCTCTCTGTACTTAAACTCATCATTACCCAAGATACGGCCTACAATTGTGGTGTCATCAGCAAACTTATATATTGAGTTTGATGGAAACTTGGCTACACAATCATGGGTGTACAGTGAGTACAGCAGGGGGCTGAGTACACAGCCTTGTGGGGCACCGGTGCTCAGAGTGGTTGTAGAGGAGAGCTTGTCCCCTATTTTTACAGCCTGGGTCCTGTCTGTGGGGAAGTTGAAGATCCAGCTGCAGATCTGAGTGCTAAGGCCCAGGTTCCGGAGCTTACAAATCAGTTTATTTGGAATGATGATATTAAAGGCAGAGCTGTACTCAATGAAAAGGAGCCCCTTACATATGTGTTTTTATTCTGCAGGTGTTCTAAGGAGGAATGTAGGCCAGAGAGATGGCATCTGCCATTGACCTGTTGCTCTGGTAGGTGAATTGCAAAGCGTTGAGGTTGACCGGTAGGCTGTGGTTGATGTGTGCCAAAACCAATCTCTCGAAGCACTTCATAAGCAATTGATGTCAGAGCCATAGGTCGATAGTCATTCAGGCATGCCACCTTGCTCTTCTTCGGCACCGGGATTATCGTTGCCTTCTTAAAACACGAGGGGATCTTAGACTGAGGCAAGGAGCAGTTGAAGATGTCAGCAAACACTCCAGCTAGCTCGCTTGCACAGGCCCAGAGAACCCGTCCCGGGACGCCACCTCAAATTCCTGCCAGACATCCACCAAAGAAAGGTCATTCCTGAATGTTTGACCAAATGACATTAAGAATGGAAAAAGTTTTATCACTATGTTTTTCTAGGTGTATATACATATACATATGCTTTGTTATTATAAACTTTACCTTTGAAATAACAATCCATTGCTATTCTGACTATCTCAGTCTTGAATATGTTCGATCGCCCCAGCTCTCTGTGAGAAATCCTCCCCACCCCTGTCTGAAACAGGTTGTCTCAGTACGCTCAGGGATGGGATGGTACTGCAGCTTGTAGAGGAGCTGAATTGCACCACCAGAGAACCAGCTTCAATCCTGACCTCAGTACCTGTTTCCGTGGGATTTCCATGCTCTCCCTGCAACGAAGCATGTTTCTTCCACTTTCATCCCACATCCCAAAGGAATGCGGATGGTAGACTACATGTCTACTGTAACTCGCCCCTTGTGTGCAGGTCAGCGGTAGATTTTTGGAGGGAGTCAGATAAAAATTGTGATCTCTGGTAAGTGAGTAAATATTTGAACCTCAGGAGGTTAAAGTTAATATTAGGATTTTCTCTGGTGTGTCAGAGACTGAGCGGGGTCAAGTTAGATGTTGATCAAATTGTGAGACTTTGGATAGAGTAGACAGTCATTTTTCCCAGGGAAGAAATTTCAAATACCACAGAACATGCATTTAAGGAGGGGAGGGGCAGATTAGAGGAGATGTGTGAGGGAAGTTTCTTTTACACAGAGAATGGAAAGTGGAATGAGGAGTGACTGTGGAGAGAATGAAAAATAGGATCAAAGTGAGGTAAGTATTGATAGGCAGTGTGGAACAATGGGCAGCAGGGCTAATTTCCTTGTATCTCTCTGTGACTCTGCTTTCACAGCCTGTGAAGTATTTTTTTACAATGGAGTCACGCTGCAGTGGAGGAATGGCAGCAACCAATTTATATACAAAAGCTTCAGAAAACAGCAATGAGACCGTCCACCACCAAACCTTCAACCTTCTGCACAACTTCATTGCTATTAGAACCTAGAATATAGAACAGTACAGGAGCAGATCTGACGGCCCATAATGTCTCTGCCAAATACAATGCCAGAGTAATCTATATCTCTTCTACCTGTGCATGATTCATACTCCTCCACCCTGCAGATTCATGTGTCTTTTTTAAAAGCCTTAATCACCACTATTTTATCTGTTTACACTATGACTCCAGGTAGCATGTTCCAGGCACCTGTGTAAAAACTTTCCCCAAACATCTCCTTTAATCTTCCTTCATCCCTCCTTAAATACATGTCCTCTAGAATGTGAAAGTTTTACCCTGGGGAAAATATTCTGACCATACACCCTAATTCCACGCAAAATTATGCCTCATAATTTTGTAAGCTTCTACTTTGTTTCCCCTCTGCCTTGGACACACAAGAGAAAATCCTAATATTTACTTCATCCTTCCAGCATTTCAAATGTTCACTCATCCACCAGTGATTGTGATTTTATGCTGCATTTGTCTGTGAGCACAAGCATTTGCATTTGCAGTTACTGAATTGTTATTTTATTGCTAATGCCTTTATCTTTGTGTTGTCAGCTCTGGAGAAAACCCATTTAATGTCACTCGAGTAAGACCATCAACCTGAAGCGTTAAATCTGCTTCTCTTTCCAACCTGCTGAATGGTTCCAGTATCTTCTGCTTTTTTTTTGACATCTCCAGTATCTGCAGCTTTTTGCTTTTCAGGCATAGGTGGAATCCGGACTTCAATTGCATTCAATCTGTCATATTTTGTGACTGGAACCATTTTATGTAAAAGGCAAGACAGAATACCATGAGTATTTCTTCAACTTCACATGAAACTTTGCTGTTGAATGTGCTTTCTCACTTCATGGACAAAAATACACACAGCTATTTTTACTTGGGTTTAATTACTGCTTCCTTGCCCTCATCCTGCAATTGAGTGACACCTTCACATATACAAAGCCTCCAACCAACGAAAAGACCGCTCAACTTGACTCCGATCATGACCTGTCCATTTGTCACTGTGCAGGAGCTATAAAAAGTACTTTATCCATTTATGTCAAATGATGGAGATGTGTGTGGTGATGCTTTGATTCCCATGCGAGAGGAAAACCATTAATGCATAGTACACCACTTCCCCACAATTGGTATCTGTCATTAGGAGGACTAAGTTACATGAAAACCATCTGCAGTTTACACAGAAGCAATTATCAGAAACAACTCAAGTTATGGATCAGAACTAAAAAGGACATATGGGCCAAAGACTGCTGAAGGCTAGAGTTTCCTAGTGTCCTGCAACAGCATTCTTTGGTTAATTTTCAATGACATTTTCACCTATTGGGGCTATGAGGTAGCCTTTACATTTTAGCTGATGGATAAAGAGAACACACATTGGGAATCTGAGCAGGAGCTAGTCAACATGTTTGTGAGATTACACTCAAAAACACTACACCACCCCTCACAACCTCAGGATCCCAAACTGCTTTCCAACCAATTAAATACTTCTAAACTGCAATCACTGTAGTAATTCAAGAAACATGTAAATTTCAGTACAGAGATTTCACATAAACAGCAATACCATAATGACCATATAATCTGCTGTTTTAATGCTGAAGAATAAATATTCCCCAAGGCACTGAGGATAGCTTCCCTATCCATCAGGATATCTTACATTCATCTGTGTGGGCTCAGTGTAATGAATTAACAGAACAGATGGGGATGATCTGATAGCCAATATGGAGAAACAGTTATAAGAAGGTCAAAGCTGGAAACTTAATATTGAGCGATATTTGACTTTTAGGAAGGAAAGGGCAGATAGTGGAGTAGCTATGCTAAAAAGAAGTGAATTATGTATAATTATAAGAGACAGCAGCGCAGTTGTACAACTAGCAGAGCTTCTGCCTCACAGCGCTAGTAACCCAGCTCAAACCTGACCTCCAGTGCATCAGAACCTGAATCAGCTTTATTATCATCGACATCTGTCATCGTAAAGAAAGAGTGAAATATGATTTTGCCATGGTATAGGCTAAAACAAAATGGAAGTCTGCAATACAAAATGGTGTTAGCCGGAAGTACAATTGTTTTAAGAAAGTTAAGAGCACAAGTCCAAAGCCTTGAGAGTAGATAATAATGTGTCCATGTTTGTCTGGGGAAGGTGAGGTCATAGTGCAGGTGCAGATACCAAATGGTGTCCTATCATGGGAAAACACTGGGGTGAGGGTTATCATAGTGTTTTGAAGGGATCCTGAAGGGTATAAAAGGGAATTCCTTTGTATAAGAGGGGAATCTTCTTTTACGCTGGATCACAACTAGTGCTAGCACTAAAGGTAAAAGATAAGGGTAAGGATATCTAGAGAGAAAGAGAGAGAAAGCTGCGTGAAAGTTGGTTGGATCTATGGTTCCCTCCAGCATTCTTCAGATCAGTTTATTTAGCGGATGATAAGTAGTGGTTTTTTTCTGTACTGCTATCTCATTAAGCATTTCCTTCTGTTTCTGCATTGCATGTTTTATGTAATTTTACTAAACTGATTTTGTGTGGTTCAACACTTGTACAGTAACTGCTATGTTTGAAAGTACTTTTGCGAATGCCCCTTGCTGAATTAGAAAAGAACATGGAACAAAGTTAAAAATAATTCTCATTACAGTCACAAAATGTGTTGTTTTCCAGTAGCAGTACATTACAATACATTAAAAATTACAAACTACAAACTACAATAAGAAACATAAAGAAGTAAATAAATAGCACAAGAAGAAAACAAAATAATGACGTAATGTGCATGGGTTCATGGACCATTCAGAAATCTGATGGCAGAGAGGAAGAAGCTGTGCAGAGAGAAAGGTACTGTTTGTGTGGAGTTTAAATGTTCTCCCTGTGATTGTGTGGGTTTTGCCTGGGTGCCCCGATATCCCACAACATCCTAAAGATGTGCAGGTTAGGAAGTTAATTGATCTGTGAATATTGTCGCTAGTGTGTTGGTGAGTATCAGAGGGAGCAAGCTGGTGAATTAAAGGGAATGTGGAGAGAAAGACATGGGATGCCTGTAAAATGGATAGCTGATGTCAACATAGACTCTGCGGGCCAAAGGGCCTATTTCTGTGCTAAGCAAACTAATGAGGCCAAAGGCTGATAAGATTCAATATCTCACTACAAACTGTTGGGGTTCTCAGAACTTGCTATTCTCTCGATTTTCAGATTATTCATAAACTTGGATACTGCCCATTTATTTTCTTCCTCTAGATCATTCATGTATATTGTGAAGAGCTGCCACCCCGGACTACTCACTACCCAACATGACAGGTTAGCTTTCCCCTACTAATGATGTGTTGTTGCAACATCCCTCCTCTTTGTTTCCTATTGTTTAGACAATACTCTACAAATGCAAAATTTATCTCCGATGCCATGAATTGTAATATGCCAATGGTGTGAATCTTAAGATCCAAAAAAACTGGCTACAAAAATACAGATATTTAATCTTCCAAATATTCTTTAAAAAACTGATATTTAATCTTTTAGATATCCTTTGATTCAGAAGAGGTACCAAAAATCTTGTATTCAGAGGTACTCTTATTCACAGAGGTTGTGAGTTATTGAAGCTCTATTGAAACCCCTCATTGAATGGCTTCTATAGAGTGGATGTGGAGAGGATGTTTCCTCTGGTGGGAGAGTCTAAGACCAAAGGACACAGCCTCAGCTAGAGAGGTCTCCTTCCACAATGGGGATGAGAAGAAAATTCTTTAGCCAGAGAGTGGTGAATTTGTGGAATTTGTTGCCACAGGTGGTTGTGGAGGACAAGACATTGGGTGTATTTCAGGCAGAGGTTGATAGATTCTTGATTAGTCAGGGCATGAAAGGATATGAGGAGAAGGCAGGAGATTGGGTCTGATAAAGCAGTCATGATGAAATGGCAGAGCAGCCTATTTTTGAAATTGAATTGAATTGACTTTATTTCTTACATCCTTCACGTACATGAGGAGTAAAAATCTTTACATTATGTCCCCATCTAAATGTGCAATGTGCACTCATGGTAATTTATAATAAATATAACTGTCAATGTAATATAGAGTACACTCAAGTCAGCGTGAGTTCATCAGTTTGATGGCCTGGTGAAAGAAGCTGTCCTGGAGCCTATTGGTCCTGGCTTTTATCCTGCGGTACTGCTTCCCAGATGGTACCAGCTGGAATAGTTTGTGGTTGGGATGGTTTGGATCCCCAATGATCCTATGGGTCCTTTTTGCACACCTGTCCTTGTAAATGTCCTGAATCATGGGAAGTTCACAACCAAGATACGCTGGGCTGTCTGCACCACTCGCTACAGAGTCCAGCAATTAAGGGACCAGGCAGTGATGCAGCCGGTCAGGATGCTCTCAGCTGTGCCCCTGTAGAAAGTTCTTAGAACTTGGGGGCCCATATCAATCTTCCTCAACCATCTGAGTTCAAAGAGGCCTGTATCTTATTGTCTTATGGTGTTATAAAGCAAGTACTCTAACTATAGCCTCGTCAATCTAGAGGCTCTATTGGAAAAATGTTAGGATCAATTTTTAAGAAGATAATAATAGAACATTTGTAAAATATCTGATCAAACAGACTAAGCATGGCTTCATGGCTTCATGCCTGAGATATGCTGTCAATGTTCTCTCAAGAAGTACCAGATGGAAGGGAACCAGAACACATAGTGTGGATTCTCAAAAGGCATCCAAGGTTCCAGACAATAGTTACTTTAGAAGATAACAAGTCATGGCATTGGGGATAATATTTTTGCATTTGTAGACTACTGGCTAACCAAACAGAAAGCAAAGAGGAGGGATAACGAGATATTTTAAGATTGGAAACATGTAACCAGTGGAGTAGTGAATAGCCCAGGGACAGCAGCTCTTCACAATATACACGAAAGACTTAGAGGAAGAATATAAGTGGACAGTGGCTAAATATATGGAGAATGTAAAAGTCAGGGAAATATCAGGTTGTGAGAATACCAGCAGCTTGTAGAGAGATATTGCTGGGTCAGTTAGGTGGACAAAAAGCTGACAAACTGAAGATATGTGGAAAAGTATAACATTTTTTCACTTTGAAAAGAAGAATAAAAACACACAGATTATTATTAACAATCTCCTCTTTGGTCACCTGTCATAATATCTACTTTTTTGCCACAATGTCAAATTTAGCACATCTTACAGCGAAAACGGTGCTCTATAAACTCTGTTGACCATGCGTTTATTTTGAGTTATATGACAATGTAAATGATTGAAGAAAGCATTCTAAGAAATATTCTGCAATGTTTTATAATCAATATATCTATTGACAAGATAAAGTAAAAAGGTGGACATTTCTCTGTGTTTGCAGGGACAAGTCGGTGAAGTTGGAACTGTTCTCAGAAGAGAGCTTAAGGGAATGTTTAGAAAAAAGTAGTTAAAATTTTAAAGCAGTTTCATCACAGTAGAAGAGAAGCAGTGTTGAAAAATCCAAAAGGATGGTATTAATTATACACCAGTGTTTTTCATGGTACCAGTTCCCAGAATGTGGTTCACCACATCGACAGGGAGAGCGGCAGCTCAGAGAGCTCTAGTGGTCTTCATAAAGGAAACTCAGAAAACCAGTATGCAGGTGCAGCAGATAATTGGGAGAACTGATGAAATGCTGGTTTGTATTTCAAGGTGGTTAGGGAATAAAAGTAGGGAATTCTGACTGAAACTGTACCAAGCATTATTGAGACCAGATCTGTATTCCTTTGAACATTGTCGGTTCTTTTATGCAAGTCAAGATCTATTATCATTGGAAGGAGGTCAGAGAAGGTTCACTAGGATGATCCCAGGTATGAAGAGGTTACCTTATGAGGAAAATTGAACAAGATGGGTCTGTACACATTTAGAAGAGAAGAATAAGAGATGAGCTTACTGAAGCAGATAAGATTCTTAGATGGTGTTGACAGGATAAATATCAGCCCCTGTACCTAGGGAAGGATACTGGCATTGAAGAGAGATTTACAAGAATGATCCTGGGAATGAAAGGGTTAACGAATGAGGTGAGTTTGATGGCTCTAGGTATTTACTCACTGCAGTTTAGAAGAATGAGGAGGGATCACAATGAAAATTACCAAATTTTGAAAGGCCTGGACATGGAGAGGATTTTTCCAATAGCGGAAGAGTCTAGGACCAGAGGACATAATCTCAAAGGAGAAGGATGTCCCTTTAGAACAAAGATGAGAAGGATGGTGAATCTGTGGAATTCATTGCCACAGACAGTTGTCGAGGCCAAGTCTTTGATTATATTTAAACCAGAGGTTGGTCAGTTCTTGATTAGTAACAGCATCAAAGTTTACAGGAAGCAGGCAGGAGAATGGGTTTGAGAGGGAAAAATAAATCAGCCATGATAAAATGGTGGAACAGACTCAATAGGTCAAATGGCCTGATTCTGTTCATATGTCTTATAGTCTTATGTTAGGAGGATGTTCCGTTAATGGAAGGGTCTATGACCATGGGCCAGAGCCTCATAATTAGGGGCGTCATTAAAGACTGAGATGAAAGTATTACAAATCTTTAGAATTCCTTTCCCTTATTCAGAAAGGTAGATTCTTAATCAGTCAGACAATTAAGGATTATGGCGAATAGATGGGGAAGGGTCGATAAGCTGTGATTGTATTAGATGGCAATGCAGGTTCAAAGGGCTAAGTAGGCGACTCCTGTATGAAAGAGCCCTGATGAAGGATCTCAGCTTGAAATGTTAACTCTTTATTCCTTGCCATAGATTCTACTTGACCTGATGAGTTCCTCAAGCATTTTGTATGAGTTACTCCTGTCTCTGTTTCCAATAGACTCATGGTGTTGAGCAGAAGATGGGATTTCCATTACACTGGTACTGACTGAGTTAACTAGCTGACTCGGAGAGTGGTATCTGGAAGCAACCATGAGCTATCTGACTTCAGGTTTCCGAAAATGCATCAGCGCATACGTCACGCAATACTCTACACCGTAAGTGCCATTTGGAAGATCTACCTAGTTACTCAGTATGATAAAAGCCACATACATGGAATAGACTACCTCCAGCAGCCAACAGTGGGGTTAGACTAAGCAGTCAACTCCTCGGAGGCTTGTCTTCTCAATTAGTTGAAATGCATTGCTCCATCACATTAAAGGCACCCATGGCAAGAACAGATTGACAACAGGAAGTGCTTGTCTTAGAGAGCTCCCATGAAATAAGATCTCACTTGGAATAATTCCAGAAGATTTGTTATACAATTTCTGAGCTGCATCGATTCATGTTAATTACAGATTAGGTTAATTGCCAATAAAGTATTGAAAATATTTAGTCACTGGAGTACTTGGCAGTGCTTCTGCAGATTCTGCACACTACTTCAACATGTTCAGTAAGTCATCTTTTGCTTATGCAGCCACGTAGAAAGCATCACCTGTACTTATTATAGAGAAAGTGCCAGGAACAGATTGTTCAACCAACGGAGAACAATAATTCCTGGAAGGTAATATATGATTTTTGTTAAAACCCATCCTCGGCAATTTGAGCTTCTGAAGTTATTGCTGACCTGGTTAGGCTCAAGGAGACCTACCACATTTTCTAGTATCCTAAATGCTTTATGTTGGCACCTTGAGCCTTCCCTTCTCCACCCTCCCCCTGCCCCCCACAGCCACGTGCCACTGGATAAAAGAGTATCTCCCTTCCTTAAAAGTTAGGAAATAGAAATTCTATCACCACTAAAACTCCCCCCTACTATAGGAAACATCCTCTCCATGTCCACTCTACCTAGGCATTTAAATATTTGATGGGTTCCAATGAGAGCTTCTCTCATTCTTCTAAACACCAACGAGTGCACGCCTAGAGATATCAAATGCTCCTTGTTTGTTAAACATTTAACCTTTTCATTCTCGGGATGATTCTTGTAAACTTCCTTTGGACCCTCTCCAATGCCACCACATCCGTTCTTAGATAAGGAGCCCAAAATTGCTCACAAATTCCAAGTGTGGTCTGACCAATGCCTTACCAATGCATTGCATCCTTGCTCTTATATTCTAGTCCTCTGAAATTGAATGTTAACATTGCGTTTGCCTTCCTTACTACTGACTCAACCTGCAAGTTAAACTGACTTTTGAATTTTCTCTCCAAAAAGCTCTATTCAAAAGGTTCAAAGGAACATCTAAACAAGCCTGATGCATTTTGGAAACAAGTCCTGTGGAATGATGAAGTTAAAATAGAATTTTTTGGCTGCAATGAGCAAAGGTACGTTTGGAGAAAAAAGCGTGCAGAATTTCATGAAAAGAACACCTCTCCAACTGTTAAGCACGGAGGTGGATTGATCATGCTTTGAGCTTGTGTTGCAGCCAGTGGCACGGGGAACATTCACTGGTAGAGGGAAGAATGAATTCAATTAAATACCAGCAAATTCTGGAAGCAAATATAACACCGTCTGTAAAAAAGCTGAAGATGAAAAGAGGATGGCTTCTACAACAGGATAATGATCCTAAATACACCTCAAAATCCACAATGGACTCCCTCAAGAGGCGCAAGCTGAAGGTTTTGCCATGGCCCTCACAGTCCCCTGTCCTAAACATTATCGAGAATCTGTGGATAGACCTCAAAAGAGCAGTGCCTGCAAGATGGCCCAAGAATCTCAGAGAACTAGAAGCCTTTTGCAAGGAAGAACGTGCAAAAATCCCCCAAACAAGAATTGAAAGACTCTTAGCTGGCTACAAAAAGCATTTACAAGGTGTGATACTTGCCAAAGAGGGTGTTACTAGGTACTGCCATGAAGAGTGCCCAAACTTTTTCTTCGGGCCCTTTTCCTTTTTTGTTAACTTGAAACTGTAGAAGATGGAAATAAAAAAGTTTTCTTGCTTAAGATATTAAGGAAATGTGTCATCTTTAACTTTATGCCTTTTGGAAATCAATTCATCTTTTCCTCGCTTAGCTATTCACAGTAACAGAAATTTTGACCAGGGATGCCCAAACTTTTGTATGCCACTGTATATGTCACCACATATAACCCTAAGATTCTTTTTCCTGTGGGCATACTCAGCAAATTTATAGAATGGTAACTGTAAACAGGATCAAGGAAAGATCAAGTAGAGCATAGAAGACAACAAACTATGTAAATACATATATAAATAAATAGCAGTAAATAACAAGAGTATGAAAGAACAAGATAAGGAATCCTTAAAGTGAGATCATTTGTTGTGAGAACATCTCAATAGATGAATGTAGTTATCCTCTTTTGTTCAAGAACCTGATGGTTGAATCCAGGTGATTTTTCTACCTTCAGACTTTCAGTTTTCCATGCACCTTCTCCTTAATAAAAGAAACTACACTCACTTCTGCCCCCGGCACTCTCAAATTACTGGTATACTGTTAGTGTCTTCCACTAAATACTTATCAAATTCACCCACCATTTCTTTGCTACCTATTACAACCTCTCTGGCATCATTTTCCAGTGTCCAATATCCACTCTTGCCTCTCTTTTAATCTTTATACATCTGAAAAACTTTAATTCAGTGAATTTCACAGTATATCTGTTATCAAAAACCTGCTTATTGGTCTTGGAGCCAAGCTCTCCAGCAATCAACACATTAATGTTTTTCCTAGCAACAAGCCTCTCTTTCAAGACCAAGAGCAAGACTAACACCTTTAACTTCCACCCAGTTATAACTTAATGAAACTCTTGAGTGCAGCAGGGAAGGATGTTTCTGAAAAGCATGACCAGAATCAGGGCAAAAGGGAAGGGGAAGTCCAAGGCTGGGGTGCATGGCGCCAACATAGTTAGGCACTGAGGTCACGCATTAAGTTCGAGAAGGGGAAGTGTTGGCCCAACATCAAAGGTGAAGTGGGAGCCCAGCACTTAAGGCAACACAGTGGAATGAACATGGCCTCAGCTAATAAGGAGATCCACAAGTGTAAATAACATACACATTGGTGTATAAGACACTTTTTTTTTGAACCTTTCAAAAAGTCCTAGCACGTTGAGTTATACACTGGATTTTAGAGTACTTTTAACCTGTTCCTCATGGTGACCTTGTCAGCAGAAATATTTCTCCCTCTCCATCCATAGTCCTCAACATTTTAACAGTCTGAATTAACTCTTCGCTTCAGCTCAGCTTTAAGAACAGCCAAACGTCACCAGCTCCTCCATATGATCACACCTTTTCACTTCAGCCCGGCATCAAACATACTAATTTTAAACACCTCTGAAGTTTTCTTACAAAGATGTTGATGCACTACTTAACCACCTTTGCTCATCTGTAAGTAAATGCAGAGCTCATTCTTTCATACTCAGTAGCATTAATGAAGCACTTTTACATCCAGAAAATTCCCCAAAATTTGACGTTGACACATGTGAGGAGATAAGATGAGTGGCCAAAAGCTTTATCCTAATGAGTCTTACAAGAAGAGAAAGAGAAGGAGAGAGGTTTACATTGAAACCTGATTCCATAATACACTTCACAATTTAATTTGAAAAGCAGATTTGTTTTAAGATGTTATACACATATTACGAGATGATACATGCAAACTTTTTCTACTCCACTGCAAGGTCTTCCAGGAATGCCTACCCTGAAAACAGTTAAATCTTCCCTCCGATGGGAGTTCAGTGAAACCCTCCCTCATTGCTCTCCCTCTGTGATCTCTGCTACCCTCTGAATCTTCGACCATGTGCTCACCCAGACTCGTTATTATAGCTTATCAGATTCCCCCTTCTCCAGCCCCTTATTTCTTTCACCAATCAACTTCCTAGCTCTTTACTCACTCCCCAGCCTCCCCCCCCACACACTCTCCCAGTTTCACCTAGCACCTACTACCTCGTACTTCTTCCTCCCCTCCCCGTACATTCTTACTCTGACTTCTCATCTTTTTTCTCCAGTCCTGATGAAGGATCTCAGCCTGAAACAACAACTGTTTACTTTTTTCCATAGACGCTGCCTGGCCTGGTGAGATCCTCCAGCATTTTGTGTGTGTTGCTTGGATTTCCAACAAATGCCGATTTTCTCTTGTTTGAAACTTCTTTTTTTTTACCTTTTTGTTTCATTTTTACTTCAAATACTTTGAATAATATTCTTGTGCTTTTTCTCCAAGTACACAATTGTCAACTAATTTTAATGTGACAGTTCTATTTTCCTTAAATTGCTTCATTTAGAGCCCTTCTTTCCCAAGAAGACTCCATCTGTGTCATTTTCAAGGATAAGATTAATGATTAACTTTATTAAGCGCAAATACATCGAAACATACAGTGAAGTATATCATTTGACTGAAATCATATCAGCAAGAATTGCGTTGGGGGCAACATGGAAGTGTTGTCATGATTCCAGCACCAACACAGTATGCCTATAACTTTCTAACTCTAACTTTGGAATATGGGAGGAAACTGGGGCACCCAGAAAAAGCCCACACAGTCACCGGGAGAACTTACCAACTCCTTACTGACAGCAGCAGAATTTGGTCCCCAACCTTACAGCTGGCACTGTAAAGCATTGTGCTAATAGCTACGTTAAAGTGCTGCTTGAGGAAATACCATTGTAAGTTTTGCATCAACATGTCAAGAAGGAAGAATATTTCCTTTAAACTGTAATTGCAATTCAAATCATATTTTGAAGATAATAGAATTAATTTCAGTGAGATAAGCAGAGAATAGGAAAAGTTTAAATTTAGTTTGCTCATTAGGACAATTGGGTTCAGGCTTCCTCCAAAGAGACAAAGACAAAAATATGGCAATCTGAAAAGAATTAGAAAAAAGTGGAAACGATTTGTAGGAAGAGAAGCAAAGTTAAGATAACAGATGGAAGACCTCATCAGCTGTTGTTGCAGAACGAATTCCCATTGGTGTTAGAATCACTGCAGGGTATCTGTTACAGAAGAAGCTGCAGGTAAGTGACAGTGTCAGAAAGTCTAGGGAACTCCCAGTGTGAAATAGTCACCTGGGGAGTGCTGAGGAACGCAGCATGCTGAGGACGTCATGATTGAGGAGGATCGCACATAAACACACTGAAGAGGAACAGAGACATCTTTCACGTAGCAATATCCTGTTGGGGCAGTGGTAGTATCTGAGATTGAAAAAAAACAACTTCCCTGAGAATTCTGCTCTGCCTCACAGCCCCTGATTTCATTGAAGCTGATCTGAACTTTACAATCCTGGCAGGTATCATGCATTAATTGATGAGGCTATCTAGTTTCTATCACCCCAATAAAGGTCAAGAGCAGGGTGGGCATATGCTGTGTAACTGATTCATGACAACCAGCCTTATATCACTGCCGGCAATTATAATCAACACTTATTTTTTGTAAACATTCTTTATATACATCTTACTTGCTGTTTTCAACACTTTCAGTTGTATGTTTTGTTGCAATATTGAACATCATAAATTCTTAAGGGATAGATCATAAAAAAACTAGCTTTATCTATTTATGTATTGAGATACAGCGCAGAATAAGCCCTTCCAACTCTTCGAGCCACATCATCCACAGCCCCAGTTTAGCCGTAGCCTAATCACAGAACAATTTATAATGACCAATTAGCCTACCAACTGGTACATCCTTGGACTGTGGGAGGAAATCAGAGCGCCAAAAGGAAACCCAAGCAGTCACAGGGAGAAAGTACAAGCTCCTTACAGACAGGAGCGAAAATTGAACCTAGGTCCACTATGCTAACG
Organism: Mobula birostris; assembly: GCF_030028105.1. Classification (NCBI taxonomy): domain Eukaryota; kingdom Metazoa; phylum Chordata; class Chondrichthyes; order Myliobatiformes; family Myliobatidae; genus Mobula; species Mobula birostris. The sequence continues at coordinate 47,089,230 of NC_092387.1, read as the reverse complement.
TGCTGCCCCATGTACAAACTCCAGACAGACAGCAGCGGGAATTGAACCTGGGTCACTGACACTGTAAAGGGTTCTGCTAACTACAACGCTACTGTGGAGCCCTACACGTACATCGAAACAGACATTGAAATGCGCCATTTGTGTTAACGACCAACACAGTCTGAGGATGTGCTGGGGGCAGTCTGCAAATATCACCTTGCTTCTGGTGCCAACACAGCATGCCCACAATTTACTCACCATAAATCATAAGGACTTAAATGGGGGTGAAATGGGAGCACCCAGAGGAAACCCATGCAGTCATGAGGATAAAGTACAACCTCCTTGCACACAGCAGCAGGAATTGAACCCGCATTGTTGGTGCTGCAGTACACTACCATGCCACCTTGGGATCCTGGAACGTATGGGCTATATGTGTGATTTAGACATTATGAGATTACTGTTGTTTAATTAAACCTTCATATTTTATCTTCTCTTATAATAACACAGTGTTATATTTGTTCTTAATAAATGATGAACTTTTAATAACAATCATAGCTTCTAACTCCACACTTTAGCATGCTCTCCCAGTTCAATGTCACTTCCAGTTCTGCGTGAACCACCTGCATTGCACGCTGGAAACTGAAGTTCTTTATTATGTACGCACATCTTCTTCCTCTAAAGAAAACAAACGCAATAGTATGTCCTCATAAACCTGCAAGGCACAATAATGCATTCCAACAAAGATACTTGCATTAACCCAAGCAACCTGTTCATATTCTATACCTTCACAGTATGGTCCAGGTCAATTTTGACCCAGCCCAAGAATCCCCTTATAACAAGTGTCTATACCAAATTTTGAACCACAGATCTATTTAGAATGTATAAATAGCCTATCTGATATTAATAAATGGGTGATTAATCCTTTAATGTCTCAGAGATCTAAAATCCATTTCAATAGATACGGGTCAAATTTGACCCGGAACAGCCTCAATGTACAAAAATTTGTACCACCTGTACAAACATATAAAATTTTTAAATATTTTCATTTTTGCGCGTTTTGGGTCACTTTAGGAAAAGTCATCAAATTTCAGCTAAAAAAAATGGCATTTAGGGTGTTTCTACTGCTGTCAAATGTCAAAACGGGTCAAATTTGACCCAAACAGTATGTAAGGGCTAACTTCAATTGTAATGAGCAAATACAGCCTCTTATTTACTCATCAACTCTCCATCCATCTCTGTGGTGTCTTAATGATCCCTTTGGGACTGCTTTTTGTTTCCACAGATGTCTTGCTTTCACATGCTGCGTTAATACCAGTGTCCTTTTAAAAACTCTGATCTACATGTTCATTCTTTGACATCCTTCTACCAAGATCCTTTCTGTTCATCTCACCCCACGTGCCTCATAATGGAGCCCTGAGCTTCATCCATGTGATCAGTGAGTCTTTGTATGAGTTCCAACCGATTCTGTGTTAATTCACAGAACGCCTTCTGTAAGCTGCATAACAAAGACAACAACTAGGAAAACTCTTTCCACCAGGTTGAGCCTTTCACATGCAGTCAGACCTAATATTGGCTGTACTCAATTTTCAACAAATAGTAGCTGTGCCTTCAGGTGCTATCCCTTGTGATTGAAGGTCACTATACAGCCCCTTTTACTGAAACCTTCTCTCCAGTATAGCAAGTCACTTTTAACTTCACTGGGTAAATTTTGCTCATTACTTTGAGAGTCTTGTAATATTCCACGGATAACAGATTTACCTGGGCTGCAGTGTCAAGCTTGAATGGAATTACTATCTGATTCACAGTCACTGGAACAATTAATTCTGTTTTACCAGCACCAGCAGTCTGTTGAGAATCTATAAAGACCTCCTCCATTTCCTCAGCAACTTTTCTCTTGGTTGTCCCAGCTTTGCAGCACATTGCAAAATGATTCTTCTTCTCACAATTTATTGCAGGATTTTCCATAAGCAGGACATGCCTTTGGGATGTGCCTCCCTCCACATTTTGCTGCATTGCTCTTTGAGCCTATCGCATTGCTTTGAGAAATGCCTTATGCTCTGCCCCTTTGTTTTCACAACATGCACTGTTGTTTCTGTTCTGTACAGTTCCTTAGCTTGTGGTCATGTGGTCTCCGCTGCTCTACACATATTCACAGCCTTTTCTAGCATTAAATCTTTTTCTCAGAGCACTATTTCTCTGAGATCATTATCTGGGATTCCACAAACTATTTTGTCACTCAAAGTCTCCAAACTCTCAGGACTCCCTCAGTGTGAAGAAGCTCAGCTAAGCATTGGTCAAAACAAGCAACTTGTTTCTGTTCACAAGAGAAGAACTTATACCTCTCAAACGTGATGCTTTTACTTGGGATGAAATATTCCTCAGATTTTGTCTTGAGTCTCTAATTTAAAGCCTGTCTCATCAATTTGAAGGCTGATGTAGATGTCCAAAGCATCTTCACCAATTATGCGTTGAAAGTTGATGCTTTCAATTTTTTTCTGCCTCACTGGCTCTACTCACCACGAACTATATTGTGGCACTCAGGGGATGAGCTCAACGGCCTGCCTCAGCATTCCTAGTGACCAGTGCTATTCGTTGTTCTTGTTTTAAAATGCTTTTGTGCGATTATGGTGAGATGTTCAAGTTCATTTATTGTTACATTTTAGCTTGGGTTATACAGATATTCGCTTGTGTGTCTGTGGGTCGCCCTGACTATAACCAAGGTGTGTAGTAATCACTTTCCCCATCTCTATGTGGCTGAGGGGGTTCTCTCCCCAGGTCGTAGTGCTCTGTATGGTTTTGTGTTTGTCACAATAAAGATGCCAGTTGAGATAAACGAGCTTTTCTCATCTGTCATCATGGACCAAGTGCTCACCATAGTATATTGAATCGCTGTTTGAAGCTTTTCCAACTATCAGCGAGCTTGCCATTAAACTGCATAGCTGCAGGATGATTTAGGTTTTCCATAACAGAATTTTATGGCAAGAATTCCACGGATTCTTCTGGCAAAAGAAATTCCTTTTCATCTCCATTCTAAAAAGATGCCCCTCTATTCTGAGGCTGTGTCCCTTGCTCTTAAACTCTCCCACCATAGGAAACATCCTCTCCACATACACTCTATCAAGGCATTTCACTATTCAGTAGGTTTCAATGAGGTCACCCCTAACTTTTCTGTATTCAAGTGGATACAGGCCCAGAGCCACCAAATGTTCTTCATATGACAAACCATTCAAATCTGGAATCATTTTCATGAATTCCCTTTGAATCCTCTCCAACTTCAGCACATCCTTTCTACGATAATGGGCCCAATCCTGCTAACAAAAGTTTCATCAAAGCCATCAATTTCCTCATCCAATTCATTGACATATAACATAAAAAGAATCAGTTCCAACACTGACCCTTGTGGAACACCACTAGTCACCAGCAGCCAGCCAGAAAAGGCTCCCTTTATTCCCATTCTTTGCCTCCTGCCAATCAGCCTTTGCTTTATCCATGCTAGAATATTTCCTGTAATACCATGGGCTTGTTGCTTGTTAAACAACCTCATGTGTGGCACCTTGTCAAAGGCCTTCTGAAAATCCAAGTACACAACATCAACCCATTTTCCTTTGTCTATAGAAACCATAGAAACTACAGCACAGAAACAGGCCTTTTGGTCCTTCTTGGCTGTGCCGAACCATTTTCTGCCTAGTCCCACTGACCTGCACACGGACCATATCCCTCCATACACCTCCCATCCATGTATCTGTCCAATTTATTCTTAAATGTTAAAAAAGAACCCGTATTTACCACCTACATGTTATTTCTACAAATAATTCCAACAGATTTGTCAGGCAAGATTTTCCCTTGAGGAAACCATGCTGAATATGGCTATTTTATCATGTGGCTCTAAGTACTCTAAGACCCAGAGGAAATAACGCGGTTACGGGGAAAACATATAAAGTCTTTACAGACAGTAGCAGAAATGGAATCCCAAACTTACAGCTAGTTCTGTAAAACATTACACTAACTGCTATGCTACTGTGCCAACCCTGGTATGGAAAATCATTATACAGTGCCTTTAAAAAATATTCACCCCTCCTTGGAAGTTTTCATGTTTTATTGTTTTACAACATTGAATCACAGTGGATTTAATTTGGCTTTTTAGACACTAATAAACAGAAAAAAACTCCTTTGGGTTAAAGTGAAAACAGATCTCTACAAAGTGATCTAAAGTAGTTACAAATATAAAATACAAAATAATTGAGTTTGTGTGGATAGGTCTCTATCGGCTTTGCACATCTGGACACTACAATTCTTCTTTACAAAACTGCTCAAGCTCTGATAGTTTGCATTGGAGATCGTGAGGGAACAGCCCTTCTCAAGTCCAGCCAAAAATTCTCAATTGGATTGAGGTCTCAAATCTGACTTGGCCACTCCAGGACATTAACTTTGTTGTTTTTAAGCCATTTCTGTGTAGCTTTGACTTTAAGCTTGAGGTCATTGGCTTGCTGGAAAAAAATCTTCTCCCAAGTCACAGTTCTCTTGCAGACTGCATCAAGTTTTCCTCCAGGATTTCCCTGTATTTTGCTGCATTCATTTTACCCTCTACCTTCCAGGATCCGCTGCAGTGAAGTATCCCCACAGCATAATGCAGCCATCACCATGCTTCATGGTAGAGATGGCATGTTTTTGATGTTGTGAGGTGTTTGGCTTACACCAAACATAACATTTAGTCTGATGACCAAAAAGCTCAATTTTGATTTCACCAGACCAGCTGACTTCAGAGTCTCCCATATACCTCTGGCCGAGATTTTATGTGAGTTTTTTTTCAGCAGTGGCTTTGTCTTTCCCAATCTCCCATAAAGCTGTAACTTTTGAAGCACCCAGGCATAAAGCACCTAGGCAACAGCTGTTATATGCACAGTCCCTCCCATCTCAGCCACTGAAGCTTTTAACTCTTCTAGAGTTGTCATAGGTCTCTTGGTGTCCTCCCTCACTAGTCCCCTTCTTACACGGTCACTCAGTTTTTGAGGATGACCTGCTCTTGGCAGATTTACAACTGTGCCATATTCTTTCTATTTCTAGATGATTGACTTAACTATACTGGAAGGGATATTCAGTGACTTGGAAGTTATCTCATATCCATTTCCTGACTTGTGCTTTTCAAGAACCTTTTAAGGGAGTTCCTTGATATGTTCTTTTGTCTTCATGGTGTAGTTTTTTTCAGGATACTGACTCACCAGCAGGTCCAGATACAGGTGCATTTTTACTACAATCAATTGAAAAACCTTGACTGCACACAGGTCTCCAAAAACTGATGAGAGGCATTGATTGTGTGGATAGTCAGAGGCTTTTTCCCAGGGCTGAAATGGTTGCCACAAGAGGACACAGGTTTAAGGTGCTGGGGAGTAGGTACAGAGAAGATGTCAGAGATAAGTTTTTTACTCAGAGTGGTGAGTGCGTGCAATGGGCTGCCAGCAGCAGTGGTGGAGGCGGATACGATAGGGTCTTTTAAGAGACTTTTAGATAGGTACATGGAGCTTAGAAAAATAGAGGGCTATGGGTAAGTCTAGTAATTTCTAAGGTAGGGACACGTTCCGCACAGCTTTGTGGGCCGAAGGGCCTGTATTGTGCTGTAGGTTTTCTATGTTTCTGTGTTTCTATCTCCATTTAACTAAGTATGTAACTTCTAAAACCAATTTGCTGCACCAACGATTTAATGTGTCATATTAAAGGGGGTAAATACCTATGCAATAAATTATTTTGTGTTTTATATTTATAATTAATTCAGATCACTTTATAGAGATCTGTTTTCACTTTGACACGAAAGAGTCTTTTTCTGTTGATCAGTGTCAAAAAAGCTAAATTAAATCCATTGTGATTAAATGTTGTAAAACAATAAAACATGGAATCTTTTTATAGGCACAGTAGATTTTTCTACTATAATGTATTGTAATCTACTGCTGCTGCAAAGACAACAAATTTCACAACATGTGCCTGTGATATTAATCCTGATTCTGATTCTGGTAATTTCATTTTCCCATCAATAATGACTTGGTAACAAAAGAAAATAGACAGTAATTTAGGCAATCCCAGCTCTAATCTGTTGAAAGTTATTCTCCTAAAGAAGAAACTCTTCCTTTATGAAATCCATAGTCATAGTGAGATACAGCATAGATAAAACCCATCTACACATTGACTCTGAACCAACCATCATCCATTCATTTACACTAATCCTACATTAATCTCCTTTTTATTGTAAACACTTTCTCATTAATTACCCTCCCCCTAGATTTTTCTACTCTCCTACACACTAGGAACAATTTACAGTTACCAATCAACCTACCAACCCACATACATAATCTTTGGGATAGGGAGGGAACTGGAGCCCAGAAGGAAACCAGTCTCCACAGGGAAAACTCCAAGTGGAGAAAACTAAGGTCAAAATTAAACCTACATCTCTAGAACCATGAGACAACAGCTCTACAGCTACATTGTTGTTCTTCTCATGTTGAATTCTAATGATGGAGGAAGAAGCCTTCCATTAGAGTGAGCTCCCTTCAATTCCCAAATGGAAAGGGGTACCTCAAATATTGCAACGTTAAATGACAATTTTCCTTCTTGATGCACAAGGAAAAAAGAAATTTGCTATTGATTTTTTTCAGCTGAAGTAGACTCATTGTAGAGTTTAATGGTCTTCCTGCAGTCAGGATATACATTAGTAATAAGCCTCTGTCTTTCATTTAAAATTAAAAGAAAGTTGTAAAAGTGACATTCCAAAAGCAGCAGCTGGTCTTTATAGATTGACTGGCTCGCCCATTTATGGGGCTTTTGATCTCTCAGTTTCCAACCATTAGTGTACATTGAAAGCAAATGGGAAACAAACAATCATGCTTCAGTTTTTTTTTGATGGAATATTTATTTAGTATGCTTGATAAGGAGAGACTCCCCCGAGTTCTTTTCAAGACATTCCAAAACCTGAAAGAAATGTCCTTATGGTCAGAGGAAGATAGAAAGCAGAAAAAAACACTGGTATTTTGGATTTGATGGAGCTTAATGTGCCTCAGTGCCCATATTACCCATCCTCTTGAGCTTAAGCCAACCCCTGTTCTCTGGGAGCAGTGTGAGGTCTCAAATGGAGTATCACTGAGGCCCTGGCCAAACAACTTATTTCAGCTCACTCCTGTCAAAAGTACCAGAATGTTTTAAATACTCATAGAGCCATCAATCACTGCACCACAGAAAAAGGTCCTTTGGCCCATCTAGTCCATGCTGAGCTATTATTCTACCTAGTCCCATTGACCTGCACCTGGACCATAGCCTTTTACACCCTTCCCATCCATATAATTATCCAAATTTCTCTTAAATGTTGAAGCCGAACCTGAATTCACCACTTCCACTGACAACTCGTTCCACACTCTTATCGACGGCATGTGAAGAAAACCTCCCTCATATTCCCCTTAAACTCCCCCCACCTTCTTTATAGGGCCTCTGCCCCTTCCCTCTTCAGTCCTGACGAAGGGTTCCGGACCGAAACACTGACTGATCATTTCCACGGATGCTACCCGACCTGCTGAGTTCCTCCAGCGTGTTGTGAGTGTTGCTTTGACCCCAGCATCTGCAGAGTATTTTGTGTTTATACTTAACCCATGACCTATAGTTCTAGTCTCACCCAAATTCAATGAAAAAACCCTGTTATTCCTTATCTGTTCCCCTCAATTTTGTAGACCTCTTTCAAATCTCCCCTTATTCTCCTATGCTCCAAGGAAAAGTGTTGTAACCTATTCAAACTTTTCCTATAAACTTTGGTTATCAAGTTTTGGCAACATCCTTTGTAAGTTTTCTCGGTGCTCTTTCAATCTTATTGATATCTTTCCTATAGATAGTTGACCAGAACTGTGCATAATACTCTAAATTAGGCCTCTTAAGCAACTTAACATCACAACTTCTGGACTTAAAACCTTGATTTATGATTTATGATCCATTTAAGTGTTTTCATTTAAATAATTGAAGAAACTAAACTATTTTTTAAATTTACCCTTCAAAACTAACAAATGATTTTAAAGATTAATGTTACATTTATCTGCACTTTGCTTTTTTCTCAAGGTCGAGTGAATAGGGGATCACCATTTGTATACCAAGAGCCCCTGCAGCAAAGCTGAGGTGGGCTGAATGTGGTGCATTGGATCCATCTCCTGGGCAAATCTCTGCTCCCTGATGGACCTAATGACGTGTCCAGAGGGCAGAGTTAAAGGTCAGTGGTGCCAGCAATAAGCAGATTTGCATCAGAGCAAATAATACATTGAAGGGGTTCAAAATTCGAGCGGTTGTCAATCATAATCTTGCAATGAATTTGAGAGAATGGTGATATTGAAATGATTGATTAAATACAGTATCTCTTTCTCCATTAGTCCAATCTATCAAACGGAATACTGAAATTTGAAATAAAGCTTTCAGGTTGATGCACCAGGCTCAGGAAAATAGTTTCAAATTATGCATGAAAGCAAATAATACTGAATCAAAATCAAGCTACGCATAAACGTTTTCCACAAGTCTCTGCTGTTTGTTGACATCAAGTTATATTCTTAGCCTTTTAATTGTGTCACTGACTGTCACAATCAAGTCCCACTGCCGTATCAATTTACGAGAAGATATTTCTTAAAGCCTTCCATCAATCTTTAGTCAATAAATGGCACCACAGCAGCACAGTGGCTAACGTAACACTATTGCTGCTCAGGGCCTTGAAGTTCGGAGTTCAGTTTGGAGTTTGCCGTCGGAGCATAGGTGCTGGGCAAAGCGGTCTCCCAATCTATGTCAGGTCTCACTGGTATACAGAAGGCCACACCAGGAGCACTGGACACCCCAAGTGAAGTGTTGCTTCACCTGGAAGGACTGTTTGGGGTTCTGAATGGTAGTGAGGGAGGAGGTGTAGTGGCAGGTGTAAAAGTAAACATGCAACTCAAACTTGTGAAGTACTGTGAATAGCACGTGGACTGAATGTGAGAAAGAGTAAGAAAAAGGGTAAGAATTATAGTAAGAGAAAAAGGAAGAAAGAAGGATTATAGAACAAAGGAATTTGTCTTTATGCACATTTTTTTTTCTATTTCACCCAGCACAGCCCAAATTGCATTAAAGCTAATTAGGTACCTTTGTAGTCACTGATACAACATAGAAAGGCCAGCAACCAATTTTCACTCAGCAAGTTATCACAACCAATAGTAGGCTAATCAGCAGGAAATCTGTTTTATAAATGTTGATTGTAGGTGCTTATATAATTTTGGTTAACATTTATCTTATATTAAGTAATGCACTTAAACGCATATCACCATACTCTCTTAATTGCTTTGTTTATTAATATAAATTATAAAAGCTACTAAATTATGTAAATTTATAGACTTGGAAACTACTTTATTGGACTTAAAAGTATTGTGAAGACTTAATTAACATTTTAATTCTTTCCTGGGTCAAAATATAAATTTGCTCCAGCCAGAAAGAGATTGAAATGTGAAACTATTAATTAAGATAGATAATTAGCTTAATTGAGGATAATCTGGGATACTATCTCATTGAGCCCTGAAGCACAATCTCTGTTAACTCAATATCATACTTAGCATAATATCCACTTGACCAGATTGTTCTGAGCTTTCGATGGCTCAGTAATTTAACTCAACAATTGCATCCACCGTTTTCGATTCTTGGTCAGTTGTCTAATTACAACTGTAAAATACTGTTCATCATGGTCCCTCAAAGGAACCATCATTTGGATAACATTACATCAAAAGTTCTGAGGCTTCTTGACAATAAATCCTCTGCTGTAACTTAACTGGCTACAGCTTGAACAGAACTTAGTACACCCTCTTGCACAGCGATGCACATTCACATCACGGAAATGTGCCACAGAAGGTTGGTAATAGGAACCAGTTTAGCTTTGCCTTATTTCAGTTTGCTAAAATGTCTGTATAAAGTCTTCATAATTGCATTGAGGAGGTGCCTCTTCACATCCAAAGCGGCTGTGGTTTATTTCACATCAAAGCCATTTACATGTTGAGATGTTAAGCTACTGATCGGTCCAAATGTCTATGACATTGTTGTGCAGTAAGCACATGCTGTCTCTCCTGTCTAATCAAAATTATGGACACACACAGCAATAGACGGAGCAGTGCATCTGTACCTAAAGACATAATACACTTTTTTCAAGGGCAATGGATTCTTATTTATGCCCTTTTTAATATTTTGAATAGTGAGGTTCATTTGGGTTTCTATAACTATAAATCTAGTTCAGTAATTGGCTGTCAGAGTCTTCCTGAACTTACATGCTGATTTAACTTCTGGATTTTTTGCCTCCAAATGTGAAGGGAGTTCTGTTTCTTTGCCAAACTCACTTGGATTTGGCAGTTCACTTTCTGAAAGTCTGCACTGGATCCAACTCAGACATCCTCACAGTTGATTGCTTTACTTTACAGACCTGGTTCTTACGTGGAAGTTGTGTAGTTGTTCTACACAAATACTCCAGCCTTCATCTTCACTTCAGCCAAGTAACTATGGCTCCCATCTCTCAACTTCCAAAGTATGTTAAGAATACAAAACGCCAAAGAGATAAATTCTATGGCCACTTTATTAGGTACAGCAGTGGAACCCGATGTGAGCTTCTGCTGCTGTAGCCCATCCACTTCCAGCTACAAGATGCTCTTTTGCACACCACTGTCGTAATGTGTGGTTATTTGAGTTACTGGCGCCTTCCTGTCAGCTTGAATCAATTTGGCCATTCTCTTTCAACCTCTCCCTTTAACAAGGCATTTTTGCTCACAGATCTGCCTGCCGCTCACTGAACGTATATTGTTTTTCGCACCATTCTCTGTACACTCTAGAGAATACTGTGCAGGAAACTCCCAGATCAGTAGTTTCTGGGATACTCAAACAACTCCATCTGGCATAACCATTATTTCATTGTCAAAGTCACTTAGACCGCATTTCTTCCCCTGTCCGATGTTTGGTCTGAGCAACAACTGAACTTCTTGACCTTGTCTGCATTTTTTAAAGTATTGCATTGCTGCCACAGGATTGGCTGAAGATCCAAGGCAGGAAGATGCAAGACTAGATCAGTCAGAATGTTATTGACCAGTGAAGCAAGTCTGAATGAAGTCCTGCTATCCTATTTTCATGTTTTTATGAGAACCTCGCTTGCTTCACATAACAAGGAGTCATCTATTCGAGCTATTTTTATGGGAGCAGTAGATCAGGATTAGTCTATCAGTTCAACTCATTTCCTTTAATTACAGCGAAGCAGAATAAACATAGCCTGTGGAAGGGCTCCGAAAATCTGTCAGCAACTTGGAATTCTGTCTTAAATTACGCCTGTGGAGAAACCACAAAGTTTCTGTTGCTCTTCTTGTATATTAACAATGAATGCTGGCAGTTCCAATGCCAGATCTGGGATAAATGTCTTGATGTTCCACAGAAAAGACAGACTGAGGAATTTGGTATGAGAAGCCCTACTGTACGCCAATAGCATCACAGAGTGATCTGGGATTTATTTAAAATATTCGTATATTTTACCGTGATTTTGTTTTGCTATGTTAGAGGAACAGACTTGTGTATCAGTTTACATGTAATGAGTGGAAAACCAATTTTTATGATACATCATACTGATACAGACTTTATACTGCGTGATATGTTATATCATTACATTACTGAGTCAGAAAGTGGTCTGAAACAGCGTATTTAGTCATTTACTTCATATTTCTTCATGGCATCAAAGGAGACCACTCAGCCCATCAAGTCCATGCTGGATGACAGTGCATTCCCATCAGCGCCATTTCCCCATTTGATTCCTTGTGATTTATTCTCTTTTGTTTGGCTATCAATGACTCACCTTCTTCCCCAGCAGGGGATGCCTCACCTGCTTCCTCAGCCATCCACTGATAGTACCTTCAAGGTGGCCTTTTAACCCACAAGCACCTGTTTTGGATGTGGCAAGAAACTGGAGATTCTGACTGAGGTCTGTGTGTCTATAGGAGAATGTGTAACCATGACACAGCCCCGAAGGTCAGAATCAAACCCAGGTCACTGGAGCTACGTGCAATGTAACACCATCACTCTCCACAGAACCATTGGGCCACTCTCAGTGCTATTTGTGGGATCTTGCTCTGTGCAACTTGTTCATCACCTTCCACTGTACACTTCAAAAAGTGCTGCAGTGTTTGGAGTAATCTCAGGTTGTGAAATGTACAGTTAGAAAATGTCAATAATGCACTCTCTGATTATTCAGAAAACTTGTTTGCCCAGCTTCTGGCTCGCCACATGATGCTTGATGTGCTCCCTTTCAGCTTACTGCAACCCTAGATCCCACATCCTTTTTAAACTGACCAGGGCCTCATTTCCCATGCTCTCTTCAGACTTATTAGGTTTATTTAAAACGTATTCTAATTATGTGTAGAATTTAAAACATTAGTGACTTGGAAGTGTGTTGCAATTTTAATGGGAATAAGATTCAACAGTCCAGAAAATTGGCCAGGACAGCACAGCCAGGTTTCAGGGGTTTTAAAGAAGGACCTCTCACAAGCCTGCTGGTGATGGACTCTTCCATTGCCTGCTGTACTGCTGGCGTTTGCTAGATATATTTCCTTATTTACGAAGGGTGATTGATAAGTTTGTGCCCTAAGGTAGAAGGAGTCAATTTTAGAAAACCTAGCACATTTGCGTCCGGTGCTCCCAATGCGGCCTTCTATGTATTGGCGAGACCCGACGCAGCCTGGGAGACCATTTCACTGAACACCTACGCTCTGTCCCCTAGACAAAGCAGATTCTCCCAGTGGCCACACGTTTTAATTCCACGTCCCATTCCCATTCTGATATGTCTATCCACGGCCCCCTCCACTGGCAAGATGAAGCCAAACTCAGATTGGAGGAACAACACCTTATATTCCATCTGGGTAGCCTCCAACCTGATGGCATGAACATTGACTTCTCTAACTTCCGTTAATGCCCCACTTCCCCTTCGTACCCCATCCGTTATTTATTTATTATTATTATTAATTTTTTTTTCTCTCTCTCTCTCTCTCTCTCCTTCTCCTTTTTCTCCCTCTGTCCCTCTCATTACACTCCTTGCCCATCCTCTGGGCTTCCCCCCTCCCCCTTTCTTTCTCTCTAGGCCTCCCGTCCCATGATCCTCTCCCTTCTCCAGCCTCATATCCCTTTTGCCAATCAACTTTCCAGCTCTTAGCTCCATCCCTCCCCCTCCTGTCTTCTCCTATCATTTCGGATTTGCCCCTCCCCCTCCCACTTTCAAATCTCTGACTATCTCTTCTTTCAGTTAGTCCTGATGAAGGGTCTCGGCCCGAAACGTCAACTGTGCCTCTTCCTATAGATGCTGCCTGGCCTGCTGCGTTTACCAGCTTTTTGTGTGTGTTGCTTGAAATTCCAGCATCTGCAGATTTCTTCATGTTTACATTTGTTTTACCTACATTTACACACTTAGCCAGCGGTCGTGGAGCATACGGAACCCTTCTTTGTAAAAGTCAGTGTCTTGGACCTCCAGAAGTGGTTCAGAGCAGGAGTGATTGATAGGTTCATGGCCTAAGGTAGAAGGAGATGAGTTATTAACTTCAAACTTTCTGCATAATCGCTCAAAGAGTTCAACTGCACGTGCATGTAACAAGAGCTGTATAACTCATCTCCTTCTACCCAAGGCCACAAACTTATCAATCACCCCTGCTGTGGACCATCTGGAGGTCCAGGATGCTCTCGTTACATGCACGTGCAGTTTAACTCTTTGAGTGATAAAGCAGAAAGTTTGAAGTTAATAACTCATCTCCTTCTACCTTAAGACACGAACTTATCAATCACCTCTGCTGTGGACCAGTTCTACAAAAAAGGGATCTGTATGCTCCATGACTGCTGGACTAAGTGTGTACATGTAGGAGGGGACTATGTTGAAAAATAAATGTGCTAGGTTTTCTAAAATTGACTCCTTCTACCCTAGGCCACAAACTTATCAATCACCCCTCATAGAGATACAGATTCCTTGAGGTTGTTATAGCTGGGGCAGTAATGGAGACAAGCTCCCACTACCTATTAAATCCTCTCAATGGTGTGCATCTTAAATAACCTCTGACAACCAAGTCCAGATCCTGGCCTTCATGTGTGTCTCAGCTACTAAGCCCGGCTGAACAACTTCTACTGACAAGAGAAGGGGCAAAGGTGGATTACTGGTGCCTTAAAATCAGTCGCTTCAGGCAGACAGGGCTCATCAGATGTGGTTGGCAGCTCATCTGGGAGAAGGAAAACTCTGATCTCAAACCTCCGCTACCTTGCAACTAAACACGCTCATGGGGAAGGCTTCGGGATTAAACCCCGAGGGAAAAGTCCGGAGCTGGAGTCCCTGAGGCAGTCCTAAATTGAGTTCAATGCTGACTAGCAGCTCCTGGTACCAGTCTCTGCTGTTCCTTTGGGTTCATCAGTTGCGTGGAGAGGGGAAGCTTGCTACATGGGCCACAGCTTGTACTGCCATATCGTACTGCCCAGGCTTGCGTATCTAGTCAGCTAGGTGGGAACATCCATGGTCAATTCTGACCAATGAAGGCCCTCACTCACTCACTCACAGCGTGAACAGGCCCTACTAGCCCAGTGAGCCGTGCTGCCCATCAGCCACCTATTTCACACTAGCCTAATCACAGGACAATTTACAACCATCAATTAACCCGCTCACGGCCACTTCCTTGGACTGTGGGAGGAAAGTAGAGCACCTGGAGGAAGTCCGCGTGGTCACGGGGAGAGCATACAACTCATTACAGACAGTACAGGAACTGAACTCGGAAACACCATTACTACGCTAGGAATGCTCAAATATGATTGCTTTGTACTGGGTACAAACAGAAGGTTGTGAAATTGTTTGAGATAAAGGCCAAAAGGACAAACTGGAGTTTCTCAGGATTCCTGAACCTAACCACGTTGGGTAAAACTGATCAAGTCAGGGCTACAATGCGATACCTACAAAGAATAATCAGTATTGATATAGAAAGCACAGCAGTGATGGCCAATGTCTCTTGATGATTCTGAGTTTCACTTACATCCAAGCAACTTAGACAAGGGTCATGGAGTTCAGATGAAACATGTCTTTTCTCCTTAACTGCTTAATGCTCCTCAGTTTTACATCGAATGTAAGGCATCCACTGTGCTGATTGTGATCATGAACTTCGAGCTCATACAATTGAATGAAGACTGTGTGTAATGACCTGCAAGTGATGTCCTAACTACTGTTGAAATATTAAAGAATGAGAAAAAACAACACACATGGTTCAGATCAGACTTAACACCCTGCTAAGAGGCCTTCACCAATATGAATGTAACTAAACCCTTGGCTGCGTCTGAGAGTTAACGTTATTCAAAAGGGCAATGCCTATAAATGGCCATTGTTTGATGTCTTTAACTATTTGTTAGCACATAATAATCTGACCATATTTTAATTTTTCTTCATAGTTTGATGGCAAGGGTGTGTGAGTTACCAGTCTGTAAGAAAAAACTTGTATGACTATAAAATTAGCAAAAGTTGAGAGAGACCTGGGATGTTAAGTGGAGAGATTTTACCATGAATCAGTAAGCTGGATGGTCATACCTTATTTTGTAGGTGCTCTGTTGTGCCACAACATGAAATTTCTGATGGTGGAAGTGAAGATGGGATCTAATTGTTAAATGCAGCCAATGAGAACATTCTGGTCAGTGTAATCGCAACAAGACACAGAGAGGCCTGCTGCTGAAAGGGCCTAAGGACAGATGTTGAAAGGGTGATGGAGTTCCACAAGCAGACAGACAATAATTGAAATGCCTCATCTTTCATCATAATAAGGTGTCGTATGAGTGGGGTTGCATCAGGCAGTGTCGCACAGCAAAAATAATGACTAAAAGTGGCCGAACTTCAAATTGAATACACAGGAATAGTCAGAAGTAGTGCAATTTAATGAAGCTTCATTTACTGGCTCTGTTTGAACAGTGACCTCAATTCATTGGCAAGCAAATGCAGGAATTGCTAAAATTGTAGAAATACCCAAAACAAAAATGTCCAGGGGTCTGTCAAAAAGGTCACATCTGCTCCATTTTCCCCATGTCAACCTCCCAATGGATACCTTGTAATCTCAAAGGTTTAAGTGACCCTTAGCATGCAACACTGGATAAATCAACAGTCTGGCTGTAGATTTAGATTTAGAGTTATTACTCACATGTACATCAAAACATACAGTGAAATGCATCAACAATCAACACAATATGAGGATGTCCTGGGGCAGCCTGCAGGAGTTGGTACATACTCCAGTGCCAACAAGCATGCCCACAATGTTGTATGCCCTTTCTTCTAACGGACTGGTACTTGCAATTGTGTTTGCTTCTTTTCCCTTCATGTTTTGTGAAGGTTTAGCTGTTGGCCATATTGCCGCAAAAATGAAACACACATTGGTCCATTTATCGCTACTGAAGTCACAGTAAGTGAGTTGCAGTCTATATGTCCATGTCATAGCTTATCAGTAGAGTTTATTTCTGGTCCACTTTTGTTTTTTATCTATTCTGTTAACAAGTTTCACAGAATAAGCACACTCTTCTTTCTTCATACCATTTGGCTACAAATGGGGCAGTCCTGAGATCAGTCAGAGGAGAGGAGAGGAGCTCCTGAGAAGGAAATGTTGCAGGGAGATTCAGACCTCAGCATGAAACATTGCTTGCTCAGTTTCCTACTGGAGTATGGGAAACTGATTGTGCTGCCATGGGCATTCACTGACCAGTCAATGCTTCTGGCTGAGACCCTTTGTCAGGACTGGAAAGGAAGGGGAAGGAAGCCAGGTGGGGGGGTGGGGGAAGGAGTACAATATTTTGTTTAATATTCCTTTGAACTGCTGTGGGAAGTCCTCACTTCTTTACTGGCATAGCACATCTCATAGATCTACTACCTTACACTGCAGAGACCTGGGTTCAACTCTAGCCTTGTACGCTGTCTGTGCGGAGTTTGCATGTTTGTCCTGTTGCTTCGGCTGCTCTCATATCCCAGGACATGCAAGCTAGTAGTTTATTTAGCCAATGAAACTTGTCCTGGTGTGTAGGTAAGTGCAGAATTTGGCAGAGTTTGATGCAAGTGTAGAGAGAAGAAATAAATGTGATAATTACAGGATTAGTAAAAATGGGTGAGTGCTGGCTGGTACTGACCTGGTAGGTCGAAGGTCCTGGTTATCTGTAGTACACAGTCAGTGGCCACTT
Organism: Mobula birostris; assembly: GCF_030028105.1. NCBI lineage: Eukaryota > Metazoa > Chordata > Chondrichthyes > Myliobatiformes > Myliobatidae > Mobula > Mobula birostris. Next base: position 47,072,034 of record NC_092387.1, on the reverse strand, counting down.
CATTAGGCACACCTGTATACGTGCTCATTAATGCAAATATCTATTCAGCCAATCATGTGGCAATGCATAAAAGCATGCAGACGTGGACAATAGTTTCAGTTGCAGTTCAGACCAAACATCAGGGGGAAGAAATGTAATCTAGGTGACTTTGACCCTGCAATGATTGTTGCTGTCAGATTGGGTGGCTTGAGTAATCAGAAACCACTGATCTCCTGGGATTTTCACACGCAACTGTCCATAATTGTCAGTTCGTTCGAATACGGCCCATGAACAGAGAGAAGGATACTGAACTGGGTCAATAGTTCACAGATTTAAACGCGAACAGGATTTTAAGGGAAAAGAAAACAATAAATGCTAGGCTAAACAGGGCTGTTACCTAAAACTCTCAAAATGGAACTAGATGTCAACACCATGGCTGAAAGGAATATCTAAGCATAAAAAAAATATTGCTAGTCTTCAGCGTCAGTTGACTGGACAGTACCCTTTCTCAGGCAAGGCGGGATGCAAGCAAGCAGCTTAACATTGTTATGCTTTGCTCAAGTCACGACAAGCACTACAATGAAAAGAAGCTGACACATTCATATTCATGAGTGCAATTGCCCAATCTGCTGGACAGTCGAGTCTGTGGTAATGACAGGATACCCCCCCCCTCACTAGGCACAGCACGTGAGGTGCCACAGACCTGTGCCCGCTGGAAGTCCTGAATGAGCTCCTTGTTCCAAGATGCTCTTCGCTGGGATCCAAGAACGTTCTTCAGGACCATACCCTTCCCAATCCAAAAGGTACTGGACGTTACCACATTCCTGTTGAGATTCCAGATACCGCACAGTATAGACCAGAGAACCAGATACCAAGCAGGCAGGAGGAGAAGGTGGGGTGGCTGGGGAGAGGTAGTACCAGCTCGAGCTGGGAAACGTGGAACACTGGGTGGATCTTCATTGATGCTGGTAGATGCTATCTATACGAGACATTGTTGACAGCCTTTTCCTTAACAAATAGTCCCACATAGTGCGGACCCAATTTGCAGCTCTCGACTTTCTGGGGAAGATCCTTTGATGCCAACCAGACCTCCTCTCCTGGCTTGAAAGGCTTCACCTGTCAGTGGAGCTGATTATGCCTGCCGGGTAGGTTGCTTCTGGGCGCGCAGCAGAGAAGCCCTGGCTCGTCTCCAGGTGTGCTTATAGTGCTGGATCAGCTGTTCCACAGCAGGAACTCCTGTATCAAATTCTTGATCGGGAAGAGCGGAGGCTGGAATCCCTTCCTGCATTCAAGAAAGGACATACCCTTGGAGGATGACTGGAAGTTATTGTGGGTGATCTCTACCCAAACCAACTGGGAGCTCCAGTACCTGGGATTGGAAGAGGCAAGGCAGCACAGGGTTGTCTCCAACTCCTGATTCACTCTCTCAGTCTGGCCATTAGATTGGGGGTGGAAACCAGAGGAGAGGCTGACCATGGTTCCTACAAGAAAGCAGAAAGCCTTCCAAAAGTGGGAAGTGAACTGTGGTCCATGATCAGACACTGTGGAGTCTGAACACATGTTGAACCATGAGTGTGGCACTCTCACGAGCTGATGGGAGCTTAAGGAGGGCAATGAAGTGAGCAGTCTTGGAAAGTCGATCCACAATGAACAGAATGGTAGTGTTTCCAGTAGATGGGGGCAGACCAGTGATGAAATCCACCAAGAGGTGGGACCAGGCGTGGACCCACAGGGCGCTCACATGATGTCTTGTTCTGTGCGCAGGTAGGACAGGCAGATACGAAGTTGTGGATATTCTGGGACATAGATAGCCACCAAAATTGTTTCCTGAATCCGGTGAATTCCTGGATGTCCAGCCAGATAGGAGGAGTGACCCCATTCCAACACTTTGGAGAACAACGTAGCAAGGACAAACCCACCTGGGATCTGACTGTTGGGCAGCCCTCACCTCCACGTCTATTCCCCAAATTGCCGGAGCAGCAATGCACGAGCGAGGAAAGATGGGCTCAGGATAAACATTGTCCTCAGACCCATCAAACTGCTGGGAGAGAGCGTCAGTCTTGGTATTCTTGCTGCTGGGATAGTAGGTGAGGGTTAAATTAAACCGAGCGAAAAAGAGAACCCATCAGGCTTGACAAGAGTTGAGTATCTTTGCGTCCTAAATGTAGGAGGAGTTCTCATGATCTGTCCAAACCAAGAAAGGATGTTCTGCCCTCTCCAAACAGTGTCACCATGCCTCCAAGGCCTCCTTGACAACCAGAAGTTCTGCTCCCAACATCATAGTTCCTCTTGGCCAGAGTCAAACGACAAGGACGAAAGAAAGGCACGAGCTATCTGCAGAACAGCGCTGAGAGAAGACAGCTCCAATACTGAAATTGGTACTACACCTAGACACTGAATCGCTGTGGCAACATAGCGGCAGTGGTGTGACGTCGCTTTAAATCTGAAAATGCTTAGTCGGCACTGTCTGTCCAATGGAACCCTGTAGAGTTTCCCCTGGTGAGTGCATTTATAGGAGCCGTGATAGAGTCAAAATTCAGGATGAAGCAGCGATAAAAGTTCACAAGCCCCATGAAGCGCCTTATCTGTTTGACTGCAGATGGTTTGGGCTACTCCGTAACTGTCTGAGCTTTACTAGGGTCCATCTGAACACCAGATGGGGTAAGTATATAGCCCAAAAACAACAACTGGTCTTTATGGAACTCACATTTTTTGGGCTTGGCATAGAGGCCATTTTTGAGGAGCCGTCATACAATCCTGCGGACATGCTAGGTATGTTCCTGATGAGAGCGGGAATGGATAAGGATGTCTTCTAATTACACAAAAACAAACTGGCTCATCGTGTTTCTGAGCACATTGTTAGCCTGGAAAACAACAGGGTATTGGCCAGACCAAAGGGCATCACGGCATACTCGTAGTGGCCGTTAGAGGTGCTGAAAGCTGTCATTCACTCATCCCCTTCTCTCATACGAACCAGACTGTAAGCATTGCACAGATCAGTCTTAGAAAGTATGGTTGCTCCCTGGAGATGCTCGAATGCAGATGCCAACAGGGGAAGAGGGAAGCGGATCTTCACAGTAATATTGTTCAGGGGCCAATAATAGTTGCAAGGACAGAACTTGCCATCCTACTTGCTCACAAAAAAGAAGTCTGCTCCTGCCGGCGCGTTTGACAGATGGATAAACCCTATGGCCAATGCCTCCTTGATGTATTCTTCCATGGCCACGATTTCAGGACGAGAGACGAAAAAGAGCCAGCCCCAGGGAGGGTAGTGCCTGTGGTGCAGTCGTATGGCTGGTGTGGTGGCAGGGAGATGGCCTTCTTTTACTGAAGACCTCAAGAAAATCAGCATACCCAGCCGGAATCGCAGACAGATGCACATCCTGAGCTGACACAGGAGGGAGTTCATGGGACGAAGATCGAGCTGGACCCAAAGCGGTATTCAGGTATACTAGTCCCCACTTTTGGAGTACTTTAAGAGACCAATCGATCCGTGGGTTATAACCAGTGGAGACCAAGCACCAGTGACTGCTCAGGCGAATTAACCAGATAGGAGACTTCTTCACTATGGTTGCCTTCAAGCACAAGTTTCAGGGGTTCGGTGGAAAGATGGATATGGCCAGTGCCCAGTGGTCCACTGTCCAGGGCCCTGAAGTTGATCTTTTCTCTTAATTCCTGAGCTGGAGCTCCCCAACTTGGAGCTACAGAGATGGCCATGAGATCCCCAGCTGCCCTGGAGTCCATAAATGCTTTAAGTTCTTGGGTTCAAGACCACCACGACAAGGAAGCTGTGAGCATAACACAATTAGGGGAAGATGACTGCAGAGATTACTGACCCGTCAGGACTCCCTTCCCTGCTGACAAGTCTCCTCATTTACCGGGCACTTGTGACATGTCGCCTGGAAATGTCCTGGGTCGCCAGAATAGAGACAGGAACCTGTTCTCTTTCACCAATCTTGTTCCTCCTGAGACAGTCACGTACACCCTACTTGTATGGGCTCCTCCATGCTCTGGGTGCTGGGTGACGAGGGAGTGGGCGAGGAAAGGTAGTGGGTCAGATGGCGCGTAGGAAGTTTGAGATATTCTTTCCCTGCACCACTCAGTTACCCAGTCGTCAACTCGAATAGCTAGATTAATCAGATTATCCAGACTATCCTACTCATCATGGACAGCTCTTGTATGAGCCCGGGAATCTGTGGTGGTCCGAAAGCAGGAGTCAGTTCTGGACCAGGAATGAGAGTGAGAGCCATAGTGGCAGAGGGTGTCAGGCAGCAGAAAAGGAGGACCTGCGAGATGCTAGGAGTGGGACAGACGCGGCCAGAGGCTGCTGATTTGCACTGGCGAGAATGCTAATAGCTGTCAGCTGATGTTGGCTGTCCATAGCGAGTTCATGGATGGCTGCCGTGAGAGCGGGAATCACAGACTCCAATTGCCTGCGGTGAGCTGTTGAACAGTTTCAGCGAGGGATGATACCTGTTCCTTGAGGTGAGAACTGGGCTTATTGTCATGAGATGATCTGCCTCATTGCTTCAGTAACTTCACCCAGAACAGATTCAATTTGCCTGTAGCTTGTCCCCTTCCTGACTGATGAACCTCAAGGCTAAGGTCAGCTGCTCTCTCTGTGCTAGGTTTATCTTTATGTGGTCAGGACTTGCTGTCAGTTCATTTGAATAAGGCCCAAGTGCGGAGACAAAGAGACACTGAAGTGGGTCGATAGTTCACAGACTTTAATGCAAATGGGATTTTAAAGGTAAAGAAACAATAATCACCAGGCCAAAAAAAGGTCATTAACTAATACTCACAAAATGGAAAACTAGATGTCAACTTTGTGGCTGAAAGGAAAATCTACTGTAAATATGAAATGAATACCGCCAGTTTTCAACATTAATCAACTTGACAGTCCACTTTCTCAGGCAAAGCCGAATGCAAGCAGGCAGTGTAACATTGCTATGCTTTGCTCAAGACTTGACAAGTGCTACAATGAAAAGAAGGAAGTTAAATACCGTCATAACTAAATAATTATCTGACATGTGCATATGCACGAGCACAATGGAGGGAGGAGAAGCTGGTGGCGCGACGCAGTTCGCAGCGGCCACTCCGGTGGTGGTGTCTATTACTTGTCAAGTAGGGTGCCGTGCACAATCCTGATTTGATGGAGACGGACGTGACAGCACAGAGGAACATCTGGTGAAACTTCTGAAATGCCTGCTTCACTGCCGCTGCTACTGTGTGGTCCAAAATCTCCGGAGGAGAAGGCCCCGAGTCCTCGGCTTTGCTTGTTGCTCAGCGGCCGGGGCGGGGTGGAAACACTCGGCAGAAGATGGTGCTCGGAGAGGCTGTGTGGGAGGGCTGGTCGGAAGCTCGAAGTTTTTGGACGGACTCAGAGTCCACTGCAGTTGGGTGCTTCCAATGGCGCTGTATCGGCAAGTTTGCGGCGCTTGGAGGTTCATGGCAGGGAGAGTTCCTCCCTTCTGCCGCCTGCGTGAGATAATGAGTCTATGGGAACTTTGAGACTTTTTTTTACTGTGCCCATGGCCTGCTCTTTATCAAATTACGGTATTGCTTTGCACTGTTGTAACTATATGTTACAATTATGTGGTTTTGTCAGTTTTAGTCTTGGTTTGTCCTGTGTTTCTTGTGATATCATTCTGGAGGAACATTATATCGTTTTTTAATGCGTGCATTTCTAAATGACAATAAACGAGGACTTAGTGTCCTCATAATCTAATCTAACAATTGCCAAATCTGCTGTGCAGCGGTGTTTGTGGTTGTGACACTAGAGCTTACAGCGAATGGTGCAAAAAATTTAAAAGAAATCCAGTGAGGGGCAGTTCTGTGGGCAAAATCACCTTGTTAGTGAGAGAGGTCAGAGGAGAAAGGCCAGACTGGTTCACGCTGACAGAAAGGTGACGGCAACTCAAATAACCACATGCTACAACAGAGGTAGCCGGCTGGTGGCGTAGTGGCATCAGTGCCGGGTTTCAGAGTGAAGGATCCCGAGTTCGAATCCAGCCGGCTCCCTTGCATGCTTTCCATCTGTGCTGGGTTGAGCATCGAGTTAGCAACTCAGCCTCGTAAAAATACGAAAGCCTGCTAAAAAGGCGCCGTCCTGACTGTGTCCCAATGACTCCACTCAGAGTTAAGGACTTCCTTCTTTTTTCGTCTTCTACAACAGAGGTATGCACAAGACCATGTCAAATATGTCTGTTTTCATCTTGTAATGCACTGTGTTGTGTTACAAAAAGCTAATTTTCATGCCATTTGTGCCCCGTTTATGTATGCCTATGACAACAACTACTTGAACTTGAACTTCTATGCCCCTCTAGTTTTAAATCCCTATCCTGAGAAGACTCTGACCAGTCATGTTACCAATTCTCCTCTTGATTTTATAAATTGCTTTATGGTTCCCCTCAGCCTCCAACAGACCCAGCCCATTTAATCTCTCCTTATAGCCCAAGCCCTCTAATCATTATTGAGATGCGTTTGGTGCTTTGCAATACAATGTTAGGTACAAAATATTTGGCCAAAGCCTTTGTCATAATGTGTTATTATTGCATCATTATAATTTGACATAACCCCCTGCCAAGCTAAAACTCATTTTATCTATGTAAGCTGTTGTTCATGAAAATAAATATTTCAAAAAAAGTAAACCTCCAATAATCTTGCATATGGTGGCATTGCATTGACAGATGTTATCGGTTTATGTTTATTATTGATGTTCATTTTTTCTTTCACAACAACATCTGAACAAAATGCTGCATCACTTTTATTAATATTCCAACATACTATAATTCCCTTTTTGGATGCTACAAATAGTTTTCCTGTAAACCAGATAAGTTGGATGGGAATAGAATCTAGGTGATTTTAAAGTTAGCACAGGAACTGGGTCCCTGATAGCTTAAAAGGAGTGTAGCAAATGGGGCCCAGGGTGTTTCAAGGGAGCACGGGAACTGCTGCCCCAACCAGTCTCAAGAAAATACAGGAAACATTGACTGGTGAGCCAAACACCAAACCAACAGCATTTCCAAATACAGTATTCAGATAGCATTTTGTCAAATGTCAATGGATATTAAATTTTTAAGTGCCGAAGAAACAGTCCTGATGAAGGGTCTCGGCCTGAAACGTCGACTGTACCTCTTCCTAGAGATGCTGCCTGGCCTGCTGCGTTCACCAGCAACTTTGATGTGTGTTGATTAAATTTTTAAGAATTGCTTTAAGGATTGTTTAAACTATAAGCCTTTATGACTTAAGTGTATCTTTCAGTCTTTATTTTTCATCATGCAAGATGTTTAAAATGTAAATAGAATTGGTTTATTTCCTTCTATATCTGTTGCCATAATTCTGCAATTTTATTGGCTGCTTAGACAGTTTTTGTTGGACACTGATGAACCCCAAGAACATCCAGGGCTCCTGGTAAGAAATAACAATGGAAAATGAGAGATCCAGGTCTCAGTGGTTGTGGATTTTCTTGCATTACTGCTTGCACAAGCAGAAAGAGAAAAGACATCCCTTATTGAAGTCAGCAACTCACAGTGAAGCAGCAGTACCAGGTATATCAATGAATCAAGGTCTTGCCACATAGCATGTGTATGTGTTAGTTGTCCGTCATTTCTGACAATGACGTTTGTCTGTGCAGCTCATCAATTGTGCATTCTGAGGAGGCACTGCAGTCCAATTTCAGAAAGACAGGAACATTGTCAGTAAGGGCAGATAAACCGTCCCACATTGTTGGGGCAACTGATGTGGCCATTTTTCTCCTCTCTCCAGCAGTGAACAGATCTGCACAGCGACTATTCTCGAAGTTGCTGGAGGCTCGTCTTACCAGAGCACGCTATCCAGTCCGGTCCTGCGCACTCCGCTCAAACTGCTTCGGTGCAGTGTCAACATGCAGGAGGACAGTCCTTAAACCTCTTACGAGGTCATCCCCTGTCTCTTCTTCCTTGCGACAGCTCTCCATATAGCAATTGCTTGGGTATTCTGGAATCCTCCATGTGTATAACATGTCCTGTTCAGCAAAGCTGGGCTTGCAGGATCATTGCTTCAATGCTTGTGCTCTCTGCTCTTTCAAAGTCTTCCAAGTTGGTGACACGCTCCTGCTGACAAATACCCAGGATTGATCTCAGGCTACGTGTATGGAAGGGTTCCAGCATTTTAAGGTGCTTTCTGTATACAGTCCAGGTCTCACAGTCATATAATAGACTGCAAAGGACAACTGCTTTGCACCCCTTGAGCTTCGTGGCTTTTTGGATGTTATACTGGTTCAGTACATGTGAACACCAGCGCTCGAGGGCTTGACTGGCCTTGCAAATCCTTGCGCTGATTTCTTTGTCTTGGGAGCAATCACTAGAAATAACACTTCTGAGGTAAGTATTTGAATTCCACCAGTGTTCTAACTTGTGTACCTTCGACGCAGGTGGATGAGACAGGGGCAGCAGACATTGGACTGGGTTGGAACAGGACTTCCGTCTTTTGTAGGCTGATGGTGAGGCTGAACAGACGAGTGGCTTCTGCAAACCTATCAACACATACTCAGTTTTTAAATGCATATTTGGAAGCTGTGGCAAGGCAAGGGTTAACATAAGGGCAAGAATGCATTGCAGATAGAGTGCAAACAGCCCAAGCAAGAAAGATCTTTGACTAGCACAACTTCCCTTTCCACAGCAAGGGGCAGGTATCATTTCACTTACTGGAGAAGAGATAAGAATGTAACAGAGGATACAAGGAACACACACACAAACTAAGGGGCAATTACTTTACTAACTTCAAAGAATTGTCTTGTATTTTCTGTTGACTTTTAACGTATATATAGCAAATAGCAATTGATCCAGGGAGTGGGAAGTGCAGAATCAAATATCTAGTATCAATTATCAAATATCTAGTATCAATTGTATCAAATATCAAATATCAATTGTATCTAGTATCAAATATCTAGTATCAATTGTTTGGCAACAATAAAGTATAAGGTAAAGTATCTTGCAAGTAAGGAATTCAAACATACACAGTTTACCAAGTAGTCAATATTCATAAGTGCTAGTCAATTCTGTATAAAAATGGCATTTCCCTGTTTAGACCAGAACGGTTTGGTGATAAGGGCCCATGTTGTTTTCCTTGTGCACAACTAAAACAAAGTATGGTTGAGGAATGAGTGTGAGTTCTCAGAGTTCATTTAATCAGCAATAACACAGACTCAGTTTTTACACATATACTCAGTATAAGCACAATGCACACCACAGAGATGGATGAATGAATGAATGATATTTACTTCAGTTAGTACAAACATAACAAAAAGATGGTTCAATCTTGATCAGTAGCTTTCTTTATGGACAGCAGCTGGACCATTACTGACTCTCTGACTTCAGAATCCATATCATTGTGTGAAAGCCTGGGTTATATCTTGTAATAAAATGCGTAGGGAAATATAATTTCAACCCATTTGTAGACAAGCACCCATTCCGTCTAACACAGACATCTTTGCAGACACCGAAGGCGATTCACTTATTGACCAAGTTCAACTGTCCTGTTTTAACTCAGATTTACAAAAGAACAATTTCCCAGATGCAATATATTCCACTGGGCTACAATTCAAGGAAATAAAAAGCTAGACGATTGATCGGTGAGCTGCTGGTGCAACTCAAATTATAATGTCAGGGCATTTTCTGTGATTGACCAGGAAACACGGCAATCGACAGCTCTCATTCTTAAAGCATTGGCTCTGAGCTGTACCCTCTGTAAAACTTTTATTTCAAAAACCTGCACTCACGAGTCTCTTCCTTCAGCTGTAACACTACATTTTGCAATAATTTCAGATCACCTGATGTAGTTTATGTGAAATTTTGAATATTTTAATGCAAATTGAAAACTCATAATTCCTTATCACTTTCCACATTACTTCAAACCCTAAAGTACTTTATGAAGTAAAGTATATTATTGATTTGTTTGATATTTTTCAGGACACAGATTTTTATTGCCCAGCTCTAATTTCCTTTGAGAAGTTAGTGTTTTGCTGCCCTCTTCAAGTACAGTAGTCCTTCTGGTGCGCCACTCCCAAAACATTGTTGGGCAGACATTCCGGGATGGAGATCCAACAGCAAGGAATGAATGGTGCTATTTCCATCAGGATGGTTTGCGTCAGGATGGAGGAGGACTTGGCTGGAGGCCATGTGCCTGGAAGTTGTTCTTGGTGTAACTGAAGTATTCATTGCAATGCAGTATGTCAGTGCCAGATAATGCAACAATGGTGAACCATGAGGGGAATGAATATTTGGAGTAGTGAACGGGGTAACAGTTATGCAGGCTGCTTTGCCTGGATGGTATTGGGCTTCTTGAATGTTATTGGATCTGTATGCATCTAAGCATCAGATTGTGTTCTATCACACCATGCCTTATTTGTGGTAGAAAGGCCTTTGGGTATCAGGATGTCATCACTTTCTAAAGGAAGTGCTTGTGTAGCTGTGATATTTATAACTGGTCCTGCTGTGCTCCTTGTATATGGTGACCTTCTGCAATCTGATGGTTGGGAAGACTATAAGATCTTAAGATGTAGGAGCAGAATTAGGCCATTTGGCCTATCAAGTCTGCTTTGCCTTTCCATCATGGCTGATTTATTATCCCTTTCAATCCCATTCTCCTGCCTTCTTCCTGTAACCCTTGACACGCTTACTAATCAAAAACCTACCACCCTCCGCTTTAAATACACCCAATGATGCCCTCCACACCCATTTGTGGCAATTAATTCCGCAGATTCACTACCCTCTGTCTAAAGCAGGAATTTCCAAGCTTATTTTATGCTGTGGACCCTTACCATTATCCTAGGGGTTCATGGACCCCAGGTTGGGAACCCTTGGTCTAAAGAAATTCCTCCTCATCGCTGTTCTAAAGGGACAGCTTTGTATTTTGAGGCTGTGCTCTCTGGTCCTTGACTTCCCCAGTATAAGAAATATCCTCTCCACGTGATGGTCAAAATGTCTGCAGTTGAATGTCTGTTGTTCCCTTGGCTAGGTTCACTTAGAAGCCCATGTTACATGACCACGTTTTTTTTTTATTAACCATAAGCGTCATTTAGGCACGCCTGGACGAAGCGGGTGGATGACATCTTTATAACAAATGCGAGGAGGCTTTTTCTATTCGATTCGAGAGGTTTCTGGAAGATTCATCAGTTAAACGATTCAATGGACCGTGAGCTACCAGCAAGGGAGTGAATTGAGTTGAGTGAATTGAAGAGTTCACTACAGCCATGGGCGGTCCAAATATTTCTCCGTGTCTGAAGATTGTGATAATTTGTGGCACACAGTGCATATTGAATACATGACTGTCGCTTTGTATGATCCATACTTGGATTTCTGGGGTATTTTGTGGCAACCACTATTTGTTAACCTATACACAGATTCGGGTGTGTTATGTGGCAACCACTTGTGTTAAGGAATATTCCATGACTGTCACCTTGTGATATCCCTACGTGGATTTTGGAATTTAGGCATCACCTTGTTATCCTTGCGTGCTCTAGTATTTAAGTGACGACCACTCGACTTCTGGAATCTTCTGTGACTGTCACCTTGTGTCATCGTAATGTGGATTTATGAACCCTTCCTCACAGACACCTGCACCTGTTCCCGTGGATTTCAGAACCTTCTGGATTGCCATCCTAGCACTCTGTTTAAATAGTCTATATTTTGGGTTGAGTAAGACTTGGGAAGAACTGTTTCCAGACCTCCATAGTTTGTGAGCTAAGATGCATCGCACTGTTAATTTTGGTGAGGGGTAATGTTTTAATTGACGATAAAATTGAAAATATAGTTGTTTAACATTAAAGATCCGTGTCTGTGGTCTATTGCTGCTGGCACGTATCACGTAAAAGAGTTTAAATCTTGCTCAATATGGCCATGGAGAGCTGAGGAGTTGCGAATGGAATTAGAAATTATTCTGTCATCAGCAAGTATTCCCACATCAGATCTAGTGATGGGAGCAGCTGGAATGACTGACATCCAATAACAACATTTACATTACGTGAGGTATGACTCCAACTATTGGAGATCATCCCCCTTAGCATCCAGTGACTTGCCTTGATGTCAATGGCAGTTACTTTCACATCAATCAGTTCAGCCCTTTGGCCAGGACTGTGATGAGGTTTGGAGCTGAGTTCTGGCAAAGCTCAAACTAGGTAAATTTAAGTCGGGTTTCACTAAAGAACAATTTCGCAGGCACAATATATTCCTTTGAACTGCAACTCAAAGAAATAAAAAGCTAGACAATTGATCGGTCTGCATCTGGTGCAACTCAAACTATAATGTCAGGGCATTTTCTTTTAATAACAACATCCATTTCCTGACTGATGATTGGGTAGACTAATAGGGCATTAATTAACCAATTGAATTTATTCTGCATTTTCTGTATAGGTTGACAGTGGTGTCATTAAAATATAAGACCCACCTACTTCAGGAGCAAAGGCATTCAGTGCAACAAATCTTCTCCTGTTCCATTGCCTTTCCTGTGTCTCATCCTTTCTGTGCTTGTTGATAATACATGGAGTAAACTGATTTGGTTGAGGCTGGTTGTTGTGACACAGAAGATCTCAAATGTGAATCAAGATGGATTAAGTAGCTCTGACTGAATATTGTTGGAAGTGCTACAGTTCATATTTAACACTCACATTTTGGGTCCCACTATCACTCAGGGTGAGAAGGTTTTGGATCCCATTTTTCCCATTAGCTGTTTAACTGTCCGCCACCATTCATGACTGAATGTGACAGTTTGCAGAGCTTCAATCTGATCCATTGGAGTAACTGTTTAGCTTTGACTATTGCAAACAAAAACAAAATGTGCTGAAAACCCTCAGCAGGTCAGGCAGCATCTGTGGAGAGAACAGACTTAATATTCCACTCTACTGGTGCTTGACCTGCAACACTTTCTGTATTTATTTCAGATTTCCAATGTCAGTGCTTCCTTTTTATAATAATGGTAAGTATTTATTGATTCCAAGTGGGAAACAATTTTTCTGTTCATTACATGTTGACTTTGCTGTTTAGTAGACATGTAGTCTTATTCTGGAGATTCAACAGAATGAATTCTTAGATATTCCTGAGCTTTGTCCCAGGATTTTATTCTGAATTCTTTATTTGAATGCCCCATTGTTTGCACTTAGCAAGGTCCCTCATAAAGCAATTAGGTCGCAACTGAATAAAGTGCTTCAATAAAGTTGGGTGAGGGATAAGTTTTTTCCCTCAAAATAATGCCACAGGTCATTTTTAATGACTTGAGAAAGCTGTCTGTACCTTGCATCAGAATCAGAATCACGTTTATTATTACTGACATATGTCATGAAATTTGCTGTTTTGCAGCAGGAGTACAGTGAAAAATATGAAAAATTAACATCTTGGTGAAAGATCTTACACAAAAGATAACACCACTAACATCACCGCTCCCCCTTGTTACTGCACTACGAGTGCCTTAGATTTCTGAATGCAAGTCTTTGGAACAGGACAAATTGTCAGCTTCTCAGAGGTAAGAGTTCTCTTGCTCAAAAATACGGTATAGTTATGAACATATTGCAGAATAGCTAGTGATAAAATTGCAACACTTTTTTAATAAAATAAAGAAAAATATTTTTAAAGCAGTTTGAAATCTTTCTGATAAATACAAGAGATTCTGCAGATGCTGGAAATCCATATTAACACGTGTATTTGTGTCTGTTTGATGAATTTTTTTATATATTTCTTTCTAAGCCATTATTATCTACCTTTCCAGTGTAGCCATCACCTCCTATTAACTATGATTTTAAAAGCTCATGCCCTGCTGCTAAACAGCTACTTTCTCCATTAGAGTCGCACAGATAAGAGTTCTCTAATTGTTTAGAGCCTGTTTGGACTTTGACCCCATGGCTCTGTCAAGACCTGACGTTTCATAGTAATCAAAGAAAAGGTGCATTTATTTTTTTTCCTGACAGGCCTGTTAGTTCAGACAGGAGCTTGTTAAAAGGAACAGAAATAACAGAGAGCCTTAGAGGATTCGCAAAACCCTGCAGACGTCAAGATTTCTAATCTCAGTAACAAAGCGTTTTCTGTACACATCACACATATCTCCATCATGACACAATCAAAAGGCTGACAGGGTTGCTGCCAGCATCTATTTAAAAGTGCACTGGAATCATTTTGGGGGGATTATTGTAATACCTTGTGTGAATGCATTATATATTTCATTAAATAAAATCCCTTTCTCAGGAATTGAAAATGAGTTTTGGTTTCATTCAATTTGTCAGTTTGTATTTAAAAATATGTATTATTAATGCTTGGTTCTAGAGACTTAAGGAAACTGGCTAGGGTTTGGGAGTCAGGCTGTTGGGGGGGGGAGCAGGGGAAGGTGGAAATCAAGGCCATTGTGTTAAAATCTTCATTTATAATTTTCCATCTGAATATTGCAAAATAATACTGAACATCTGGATGTTATGCAAATTGTGTTTATTTCTATATTTGCTCTTTCAGCTCCAGTCACCCAGGTTCAGTCCTGATATCTGTTCTGTCTATGCGGTGCTGGCGGGTGTTGGGGAAGCAGGAGTGTGGCTTTTGCAATATTTATAAGTCAGTGCTTTAGTCTCTGACATCCCAATTTAAAATTCTCTTACCTGTTTTCCAATCCTTCGCTGTTCTCCTGCCTCTCTACCTCTGTAATCTCCTGTAGGCTCACTGCTCCAGTCACTGTAGCATTGTAACTTTTTGGCCTCTGGATCATCTTTGGATTGAATCCTTCCACCGTCAACCGCCAGGGCCTCAAAGCTTTGGATTTATTTTTCTAAACCAGGGGTTCACAACCATTTTTTATGCATGGATTCCTACCATTAACCGATGAATCAGTGGGCCCCAGGTTGGGAACCCCTGTTCTCAAATATTCTGCCTCTCTACCTCTTGCACTTTAAAGTTTAACTCTTTGAGTACATTTTTGTCCATCTGACTTAATACTTCTTTGTGAAAGCACCTATTTAGTTGTAAGTAAGACATAGAGTCATACAGCACAGAAAGTGGCCCTTTGGTGTCCAAGTACAAATGCAAGCTGCTATCTATACCAATGCAGCTTTTTAGAGAGCAGCTTTATTTGTCAAATGTACATTGGAATGTTGAAACCTACAGTGAAGTGTGGAGTTTGCATCAATGACCAATACGTTCCAGGGATGTGCTGAGGGCAGCACACAAGTGTGGCTGTGCTTCTGGCACCAACGGAGCATGCCCACGACCCACTAACCCTCACCCATATGTCTTTGGAATGTGGGCAGAAACCAGAGCACCCAGAGGAAACCCATGCGGTCACGGGGAGAACGCACAAACTCCTTACAGACAGAAACTTACCCTCGATCTCACAGCTGGAGTTGTAAAGTGTGACACTAACTGCTATGCTACTTTGCCGCCATCATGAACTGTATCATACCGTGAACTTAGCCAGTTGCCTTTTACCTGCTGGTGATTCCCATATCAGTCTAGCTACTTTTCAATGTTATAATAGGGTCTGCCTTCATCACCCACACAGGCAGAGTTCTAGATTTCATCTACCCCTGGGTGATAAAATGCTTTCTCAGATCCTGTCTAAACTTCTTACCTCTTTTCAAAATCTGATGTCTTCCAGTTTTAGATATCTTTGCAATGGGAAATTTTTTCCAACTATCTATCCTTTGTATGCCCCTCATAATTCTGCATACCTCTGTCTGTTGCCCCTCTCCCACCCTGACTCCCTGACACCCTGACTCATCATGACTGAAATATTCCAACCCAGCAACATCTAGTGAACCTCCTGTAAACCTCTGCAGTACTGTCACATTCTTCTAATAATGTGGTGATTTGCTTCCTGGTTAATGAATGTAATGATGCCTTTGTTTGTTTATATGACCTAAGTCCCTTTTATCAGCATTGGTTATTTATTGAGGTACAGTGCAGAGAAGGCACTTTTGGGCTCCTTGAGTCATGTCACCCAGCAACTCCACAAATTAATCCTAGTCTAATCACAGGACAATTTACAATGACCAATTAATCTACAACTGTTACGTCTGTGGACTGTGGGAGGAAACCAGAGCACCCAGAGGAAACCCACACAGTCATGGGAAATGACTCTGGGTCACTGGTACTGTAAAGCATTGTGCTAACCACTAACCACTATGCCACTGTGCCCGCCCGAACCCCATGCCTTTTTCTTAAACTACCACTGATCTAAAGCTCTCTTGATGCTAGACACCAACAGCAATCCCATACCAATGTACAACACAAATGGTATCAAGCACATCCCTCACTTCCAATATAGATCGAAACCAGTGGTGAAATACTATTGAGATAAAAACAATTTTCATTGTCTCTCCCAAGGAGTGCTCTCATGGTAGGAGACCTCAGTGGCTATGGGGTAAAAGTAGCAGGAAGAAACGGAAACATTATCAGAGAGAGAGAAAGTGAGAGACAGAGATGAGGAGAGAGGGAAAGAGAGAGACAAACAGACAAATAAAGAGAGAGAGAGGAAAGAGAATGATGAAGGGGAGACGGAGGGAGGACAAGGGTGAAGAAGATTATAAAGACAGGAAGGAGTGAGACCACAGAAGCATTTAAAAATAGGTAAGAGCTGCACAGACCCAACTTAAGACAGAATTAAAGCAAGGTAGTCACTGATAGTCTACAACAGAGAATTGACAGAGAATTTATTGTAGCTGTACCATTTAGCTTTGAAGCTGATCCACTAAAGAGCCTACAGATAATGTAGGAAATGCTTAGTGTCTACACTGTTATGGTCCGGTCCATGAAATCCGTATTCCGGTTCACGGTCCGGTCCATCGACCCTTGCCCCAGGTTTTCCTATCTACCCTGTTTCTGTTCTTGTTGAGCTCTAATTGAGGCAGCTGATGGTCGTTGGGGCTGGCTGCATAAATACCTTCAGAGACCCAGGAATGGTGGCTGGATTGTTCTTGTCCTTACTCCTCGTATCCCTTCTCCTGCCTTCTGTTTCCTCGCCTGAAGCCCTGCCTTGTCTTGCCAGTAACTCTTGCCTCACCTGAAGTTCTCGTCTCGCCTTGAATTGCCTGAAGCCTTGCCTTGTCTTGCTGGTAACTCTTGCCTCGTCTCACCTGCAGTCTTGTCCTGAAGCCACCCTGTACCTAGCTCCCTTCCTGTCCCTTGCATCCGCCCAGGTAAGCCAGGCCATCTTGCAGTTACCCGTGGTTGGTTCTGTTCCTTCTTGTCCCTTGCCTCTGTCGGGTGGAGATCCATGCCCTGCCCAGGTGAATCGCGCCCTGACCAGGAGGAGCCAAGCCTCGCCTCAAGTTTCCTGCCAAGCCTCGCCTCCAGTCTCCTGCCTCCAGCCTCACCTCGCCTGAAGTCTCCTGCCTCCAGCCTCCTGCCTCACCTTGTCTCAAGCCTCTAGCCTTGCCTTGCCTCAATTCTCAAGCCTCCAGCCTCCTGCCTCGCCCCAAGCCTGAGGACTCCAGCCTCCTGCCTCGCCCCAAGCCTGAGGACTCCAGCCTCCTGCCTCGCCCCAAGCCTGAGGACTCCAGCCTCCTGCCTCGCCCCAAGCCTGAGGACTCCAGCCTCCTGCCTCGCCCCAAGCCTGAGGACTCCAGCCTCCTGCCTCGCCCCAAGCCTGAGGACTCCAGCCTCCTGCCTCGCCCCAAGCCTGAGGACTCCAGCCTCCTGCCTCGCCCCAAGCCTGAGGACTCCAGCCTCCTGCCTCGCCCCAAGCCTGAGGACTCCAGCCTCCTGCCTCGCCCCAAGCCTGAGGACTCCAGCCTCCTGCCTCGCCCCAAGCCTGAGGACTCCAGCCTCCTGCCTCGCCCCAAGCCTGAGGACTCCAGCCTCCTGCCTCGCCCCAAGCCTGAGGACTCCAGCCTCCTGCCTCGCCCCAAGCCTGAGGACTCCAGCCTCCTGCCTCGCCCCAAGCCTGAGGACTCCAGCCTCCTGCCTCGCCCCAAGCCTGAGGACTCCAGCCTCCTGCCTCGCCCCAAGCCTGAGGACTCCAGCCTCCTGCCTCGCCCCAAGCCTGAGGACTCCAGCCTCCTGCCTCGCCCCAAACCTGAGGACTCCAGCCTCCTGCCTAGCCCCAAGCCTGAAGACTCCAGCCTCGTCCTGCCTGCCTGCCAAGCCCCGTCCTTGCCTAGTTTTGGGGTCCGAGCCAGAAGCAAGACCCAAGTACTGGGTCCTTGTCCAGTCTCTGGCTCGGAGTCCAAGCCCGGGCTCCTAGCTCTTTTGTCCAGTCCTGTTCCAGGTCCCTGGTTTTCCTGTCCATGTCCTTGCCATCGCCCTGTATCCTAGTCCTGTCCCTAGTCCTTCAGTGTCTGTGTCTTGCACTTGGGTCCGTTCCCAGCCGCCGCCTTATGACATACACAGCTTTTATTATTTACCAAATTAGTGATTCATTTCAATCAAACATAGATTGAGTTGAATGTGCTGAGAGAAGAATGTGTTGAATGCAAAGCAGCTCAAAACCTGCAGTGCTCCACAAGGGATGTTACAAGATTGAGGGCCGACTGTCATCAGCTCCTGCAGGATGAGCAAGACTGAAAACAGCCATGGCAAAATTCAGAGCCGCAGAGACAATCCAGAAAGGGAAGGTTAGACAAGAAGATATTGTGACTACAAAAGGGATAACATGAAAGATGAAAGATACTGTCTACAGGAAATCAGAGTGAGAGTCAGTGTGAAAGCAAAGGCACAAAAATGGAAATACTTACGAAGTAACTAAAGTAAAAATTATTGTGACTGGATTCCTGGTGTCCAGCAGTGCATGAAATAAAATGTATAATAGTAACTACTGTACAAGTTTATAATATTTATCAGTCTGTGTTAACTTTAGGTTGGCATTTATAATATGCAATATACATTGTATGTTCATGGGCTTCTGCTGCATCCCACAGTGCCAAAGGAGTAGTAATGGAAACAGAAAAATAATCTCCCAAAATGGCATAGATTGAGTGCCAGTTCCCAAAGATTAGAGTGTGGGAAATGTAAACCATATGTTTGAAAAAAAGGAAGACAGAAAACAGGAAACACACTCAGTGGCTATTTCATTAGGTACAGGTGTGGAACCCAATGTGGTCTTCTCATTTTGTAGCCCATTCACTTCAAGGTTTAACGTGTCATGCATTCAGAGATGCCCTTCTGCACACCACTGTTGTATCTTTTGATTATTTAAGTTACTAGTACCTTCCTATCAGCTTAAACCATTCTGGCCATTCTCCTCTGATCTCTCTCATTAACAAGACATTTTGGCCCAAAGAACTGATACTCACTGGATGTTCTTCATTGTTTTTTGCACCCTTCTCCGTAAACTCTAGAGACTGTTGTGTGTGAAAATCCCAGGAGATCAGTAGTTTCTGAGATACTCAAACCATCCTGACTTCCACCCATATTGACTCAAAAGAGGATCCTGCTACATTACCCACCCTTTCTGTAGCTGTAATAGTATCCCTGACCAGTAATGCCACCCCTCCTCCCCTTTTTCCACCTTCCCTATCCCTTTTAAAGCACTGAAATCCAGGAATATTGAGAATCCATTCCTGCCCTGGTGCCCGCCAAGTCTCTGTAATGGTCACTACATCATAATTCCATGTATGTATCCAAGCTCTCAGTTCATCACCTTTGTTCCTGATGCTTCTTGCATTGAGGTACACACATTTCAGCCCTTCTATCTTACTGTCTTTACGCCATTTATTCTGCTTCTCTTTCCTCAAAGCCTCTCTGGATGTTAGATCTGGCTTTACTCCATGCACTTCTTTCACTGCTCTATCGCTCTGGGTCCCATCCCCCTTGCAAATTAATTTAAACCCTCCCGAACCATGCTAGCAAACCTACCTGCAAGGATATTGCTCCCCCTCGAGTTCAGGTGCAACCCATCCAATCTGTACAGGTCCCACCTTCGCCAGAAGAGATCCCAATGATCTAAAAATCCAAAACCCTGCTCCCTGCACCAACTCCTCAGCCCCGCATTCAACTGCCATCTCCTCCAATTCTTACCATCACTGTCACGTAGCACTGGCAGCAATCCTGAGAACGCCACCCTTGAGGTCCTGTTCTTCAGCCTTCTGCCTAGTTCCCAAAACTCACACTTCAGGACCTCATCCCTCTTCCTGCCTATGTCGTTGGTCCCAACATGTATCATGACTTCTGGTTGCTTTCCCTCTCGTACCAGGATGTCGTGCAGCCGTTCAGAGACATCCCGGACCCTGGCACCTGGGAGGCAACAAACCATGCGGGTGTCCTTCTCACGTCCACAAAATCTCCTGTCTGCTCCCCTGACTATAGAGTCTCCAATGACGACAGCTCTCCTCTTCTCCGTCCCACCCTTCTGCACCACTTGGTCAAACTCAGTGCCGGAGGCCCTGCCACTGTGGCTCACACCTGGTCGGTCATCCCCGCCAACAGTATCCAGGACAGTAAACTTATTATTCAGGGGAATGGCTACAGGGGTGCTCTGCACTACCTGTCTGCTCACCTTTGCTTTCCCCCCTCTGACTGTCACCCAACGACCTGCTTCCGACAGCCTAGGTGTGACTACCTCCCTGTAGCTCTCATCTATGACTGCCTCATTCTCCCTTATGAGTCGAAGGTCATCCAGCTGCTGCTCCAGATTCCTTACACGGTCTTCCAGATCGCCCAGCCGTATGCACTTCTGGCAGATGTGACTCTGTGGGAGAGGGGAGTTCCCCCAAGACTGCCACATCTCACATGAGAGGCACATCACCATCTCAGGAGACATTGTAAAAACTAACTGCGAGCTAGCTTGTCCTCCGTCTCTTCTCGTCAAATCCTCTTGAGTCAAAGCCTCAAAACTCCACTCCTTCACTGGCCCACTCACGCACTGGCCGTTTTCCAGTCGGATTTTCTATCGGATTTGACATTTGCCAACTCCAGTTACACTAATTGGTACACAGAAACTGATTGCTGGCATGCAGAAATTTGGCACAATGGAACCATTTGTCTGATCTTCTCCTGGAGAAAAGCCTTTCTCACATTGGTATAATGAGCAGTAATGAATAGTTCATGGGGGGATGGAAATGAATTGTAAGGAAATGGGGAGAATATGGTGCAAGAAATCCTCAGTTTTGAACCTTGAGAAAGACTTGAACATCTTTCTGGCTAGATGTTGGGAAACAAAACCAAGGAAAGGGTTTGCAAGTGTTCACTAGAAAGATACCAGCTGTCTATTCATGAGGACTGACAAAAATACAGGTTCAGTGAAGGTTGAGGTTGTTTAATCAGATATCTGAAATCATTAAAGTATTTAAGTAGTGAATACTGAAAGATCAGTGCTGCTGGATGGTATATCAATGTAATTCTTGGAGCTGGTCTCCAATCTTCCTTCCTTCATAAACTTAAGCTCATT
This sequence comes from Mobula birostris, assembly GCF_030028105.1. Classification (NCBI taxonomy): domain Eukaryota; kingdom Metazoa; phylum Chordata; class Chondrichthyes; order Myliobatiformes; family Myliobatidae; genus Mobula; species Mobula birostris. The sequence continues at coordinate 47,050,722 of NC_092387.1, read as the reverse complement.
CAAAACTTTATGACCAAATCCTAACTCAGTATGTTCCACTCACCCTATGTTCACTGACATATATAGGTAGGTTCTTTCTTTCCCAGCCTGTCTTCTCTCTTCTACCCCTGCCTGTTGGGCAAAGGATAGAAAGGTTCAAAGGGCATTTGCCGCCAGGCTCTGTCCTGCTGTTATCAGACTCTCAAATGAACCTCTCGTACCCTGAAAGATGAACTCTCGATCGCCTCAAGTACCTTGTCATGGCCTTTGTGCTTTATTTGTTGACCTGCAGTCTATTTTCTCTGTCACTGTAACACCTAATTTCACATTCTGTTTTCCCTTTTATTACCTCAATATACTTGCATTTGGCATGATCAGTTTGGAAGACATGCAGACAAAAGGTTTTCACAATATTTTGGTACTTGTGACAATAATAAACCAATTCCAATTCCAATGTGGCAATGCCTTGATTTAAAAATTTCTTTATAGCGTTTTAGTTTTCTATTTCTGTAATCCATCCCATTTCTATTATTCTCTGAAATACTTGCTTTCTTCTGATTCTCGCCTCTTTTGCATCACAGAGTTTCAATGGTCTGAGCTGGCCTTCAGCAAGGCCCTAAACTATAGAATTTCTCCCTCTCTCAACCTCTCTGCCTCACCTTCTCCCTTGAAGATGCCCCTTAAATCGACCTTTGTTCGAAGTTTTTGTGAGCCTGGATTTGGTGACAAGATGTCAAAAAGTCCAGTCAGCATTTCTCAACCTAACTTCCAAAAGATTTGGAATTCCCACAAGTAAGTCTAAAAACTAGAAGCCCCAAACCACCACAAAGGATGGTGCATATATGGAACGAGCTACAAGAGCAAGTGATAAAGGTCGGTACAATTGTTACATTCAAAAAAACATTTGGGCAGATACGTGGATCAGAACAGTTCGAAGGAAGTGGGCCAAACACAGGCAAATATGATTAGCTCAGGTAGCAACTGGGTCAGCATGAACAAACTGGGCTGAAAGGCCTGTTTCAGTGCTGTATAGCTTTATCTGACAAGACATGACACATAACACAGACAAAGCAGCATATAACAGTCTCATGAGGCATTTGTTTTTACCCGTTCAGAGATAATCCCATCATCCTATCTTCCTCCCATTTCTCTGCAACAGAATATGAGCATATTCTCTCTCTTCCCCAGTTCTGTAGAGGGGTCTCAGAAATGATAGATTAACTGTTTCTCTTTCCACACATGCGGCCTGACCAGCACATTCTGCTCTTCCGGCAGGGAATCCATCACTGCACTCCTCGTATGTTCTTGACAGTGGACTGCACATTTACATCATTTCCTTCATGTTCACAGGGAGGTGCCCGTTAATCCAAACTACATCAGTTTAGGTCTAGTACATGAACTACAAATGCAGTTATTTGAATTAGGGAGGTCAAAAATGGTTTTGTTTGAAACTATTTCATACAGTCATAGAATTAGACAGCATGGAAACTGCTTATTTCATTTGTAGCAAACAAGATGCCTCACTAAGCTAGTTCTATTTGTCTGCAAATATTCGATATTCATCTAAACCACCCTATCCATGTACCTATCTAAATAGTTTTTCAGTGTGGTAATTTTTCTCTGGGAATTGCAGGAACAAAATTTGGAAAGGCTTGGCTTACCTTCCTACAAATAAGGCAAAATACACATGATTCTTTTCAGTTCTGGAACATCATATCAGTAAAGGGAACAGCGCCAGGATCATTGGTATTAGGTGTGTAGGTACAGCAGTCTTATGTTATTTAAATATTTGAAATTTCGTTGAGTGTTTTTAAGGTTATTGGCTTCTTAAATTCTGACAATCTATTAATTCTTAATGGTCTAAATGTAATTTAAATTGTTTATGATTTTTTGGTATGTCAGAAATGTATAAAACTAACTAAAACAGCGGAAACGCTGGGTGAGAGTCAAAAATCATTCAGTAGTCTCCTGGATTATGGATTGTTCACAATGTGCGCCCCAGATATGATTTAGGGTCTTATTGCTCATGATGGATACAGAATCGAAGTTAGAAAATGGAGGAGAAATGTGGAAATACTTTCTGCAAAAACAGGTTTATGAAGTGACAATTGACACAGATTAGAAATTGCTTCTGAGGAGGACTGGGTGATTATTTGAGCAATTAAGGACATTATGAATACCTTTGAGGAATTGGACTGGATTTGATCAATGCAGTTGGACAGATGAGAAAATACATAAGTGGTTAAGCAAACCCTTTCTTTTGATGTATGTAATTCTCAAGAGCCTGATCCACTCAAAATTAATATTATTCAAAATACTAATGGATTTGAAGATTACAGAACTTTAAAAGTTCTTAAGATATAAGAGCAGAATTAGACCATCCATGCTGCTCTATGTTTGATCATAACTGATTTATTTTTCCTTCTCACCCCCAATTTTCTGCCTTCTCTCTGAAATCTTTGATATCAGTAACCTATCAGCCTCCAATTTAAAAATACCCAATGACTTAGCCCACATAGCATCTGTGGCCAATGAATTCAATAGATACACCATGCTCTGTGTAAAGAAATTTCTCCTCAAATCTGTTCTAAAAGAATGACCTTTTATTCTGAGCCTATGCCCTCTGGTCCTAGACTCTGGAAAGATCCTCTTGATGTCCACTCTACACAGGCCTTTCAATATTTGGTAGGTTTCAATAAGAATTATCCCTCATCCTGCTTAAATTACAAGTACAGGCCCAGAGCCATTAAAAAGTCCTCATATGTTAACCCCTTCTTCCCTGGGATCATTTTCATAGACTTCCGCTGGAGCCTCACCAATGCCAGCACATCCTTCTTTAGATATGGGCCCCAACACTGCTCATAATATTCCATATGCGGTCTGACTAAGCTCACAAAACTCCAAATATGGTCTGACGAAAACACTTTCGAAAGTAAATGTAAAACAGTTGCCCTCCAGTTCGCCTACCAGCCCCGACTAGGAGTTGAGGATGCCATCGTCTACCTGCTGAACCGTGTCTACGCCCACCTGGACAAGCCAGCTGGCACTGTGAGGGTCATGTTTTTTGACTTCTGCAGTGCGTTCAACACCATCCGCCCTGCTCTGCTGGGGAAGAAAGCTGACAGCGATGCAGGTGGATGCTTCCCTAGTATCATGGATTCTTGATTACCTGACTGGCAGACCACAGTACGTGTGCTTGCAACACTGTGTGTCTGACAGAGTGATCAACAGCACTGGGGCTCCACAGGGGACTGTCTTGTCTCCCTTTCTCTTCACCATTTACACCTCGGACTTCAACTACTGCACAGAGTCTTGTCATCTTCAGAAGTTTTCTGATGAATCTGCCATAGTTGGATGCATCAGCAAGGGAGATGAGGCTGAGTACAGGGCTACGGTAGGAAACTTTATCACATGGTGTGAGCAGAATTATCTGCAGCTTAATGTGAAAAAGACTAAGGAGCTGGTGGTAGACCTGAGGGGAGCTAAGGTACCGGTGACCCCTGTTTCCATCCAGGGGGTCAGTGTGGACATGGTGGAGGATTACAAATACCTGGGGATACGAATTGACAATAAACTGGACTGGTCAAAGAACACTGAGGCTGTCTACAAGAAGGGTCAGAGCCGTCTCTATTTCCTGAGGAGACTGAGATCCTTTAACATCTGCCGGACGATGCTGAGGACGTTCTACGAGTCTGTGGTAGCCAGTGCAATCATGTTTGCTGTTGTGCGCTGGGGCAGCAGGCTGAGGGTAGCAGACACCAACAGAATCAACAAACTCATCCATAAGGCCAGTGATGTTGTGGGGATGGAACTGGACTCTCACGGTGGTGTCTGAAAAGAGGATGTTGTCTAAGTTGCATGCCATCTTGGTCAATGTTTCCCATCCACTACATAATGCACTGGTTGGGCACAGGAGTACATTCAGCCAGAGACTCATTCCACCGAGATGCAGCACAGAGCGTCATAGGAAGTCATTCCTGCCTATGGCCATCAAACTTTACAACTCTTCCCTTGGACGGTCAGACACTCTGAGCCAATAGGCTGGTCCTGGACTTGTTTCATAATTTACTGACATAACTTACATATTACTATTTAACTATTTATGGTTCTATTACTATTTATTATTTATGGTGCAACTGTAATGAAAACCAATTTCCCCCAGGATCAATAAAGTATGACTACTACTACTACTACTACTGAACAGGTAGAAATAGATAATTGAACAAGGACGAGGACAATCATGGTCTGCTGCACCATTGAGTGTTGGAAGCATGTGATATTATTTACAGCAATATTTAACTGCTAAATGACTTGCCTTTCATAACCTCAACTGGTTGCAGACTTTAATTTTTCTATCTAACGAGGCCTCTGATCTGCACTGTCTACTAAAATTAATAAACTGCTCTATGAGTTAGGAGTAATGGGGATCCATATAAAGGTGACAGCAATGAAAGCTGGCATGAAATAACTTCATTCCAAGCCACACCGCATGACATTTACAATAAGCTGAAGATTTGCAATTTCTTAACATAACAGAGAAATAGGTCATTCAACCCAGCTGATCCATGCTGGTAATATTTTGTGCATTAAGCACCTCATGTTCCTTTTCATCTTGTTACTGATATGTCCTTCATTTCAGTCCTCTCTTGTATACTTTTCCAGATCCTTCTAAAGTGTAGCTACACTTTTCTCTTCAACAACTGTCTGTAGTTTCTAGTTTCTAGCGCATCTGTAGATGTGAACTTCCCACTATTCAGGACACTTACAGAGACAGGTGGGTAAGAAGGGCCCGAAGGATCACTGGGGACACAAGTCACCCCCAACCACAAACTGTTCCAGCTGCTACCATCCGGGAAACAGTACCGCAGCATAAAAGCCAGGACCAACAGGCTCTGGGACAGCTTCTTCCACCAGGCCATCAGACTGATAAATTCACACTGTTATGATTGTATTTCTATGCTATGTTGACTGTTCTGCTGTACATAATATTTATTACAAATTACTATAAATTGCATTTTGCATGTTTAGACAGAGACGTAACGTAAAGATTTTTACTTCTCATGTATATGAAGGATTTAAGCTATTCAATTCAAAGTGTCACCATGCTTCTGGCACCAACATAGCATGCCTACAGCTTACTAACCCTAATAGTGCGTTCTTGGATTGGGGAAGAAAACCGGAGCACATGGAGGACACCCACATCATAATGGGGAGAACATACAAACTCCTTACAGATAGCGACGTGAATCAAACCCCATTTGGTGATCGCTGGCACTGAAAAGTGATTGCACTAGCCACTATGCTAGATCTCATCTGAAATTTCATGGGGTTTTATAAATAATAAATTGTATTTTTATGAGCTGCTGGTGTATTCTGACAGGCTCATCAGCTGGTCATGTATCCTGAACATTAAAATCTCAGTTCACCAAACAAATGCCTTTCCAGTAGCCCAGTACACTAGGGGAGACATGTTTTTAAATACACAATCAGTGTAATCAGAAAAATACTCTGCTGGACCAACAAAAGGCTCCCTTAGCCTTTGCCCTTCCGCTGATTATTTTAGAAGGATTAAACCACATCTGACCCGATTTTGTACTTCAGTCTTTGCAACCAATTTATGGCATCCGAGTGGAAGTGATTTGGGCCTCTTTTGCAGGTATGATTGTGTCCTCTTGCCATCCACATCAGAGAATTCAATGTGTTGAGCTATAGAACACAGTTATGATACATGTCAGTCTGCTTGGTTTGACTAACTAAAACTGAAATACATGGAAGGTGTAACTGGGAAATATAAAAACCACACAAGCTATTCTGCAGATGCTGGAAATCCAGAGTAACCCATAAAATACTGAAGGAACTCAGCCAATAAAGTAGCATCTATCGAGAGAAATAGTGTTGACGTTTTGGACCAAAACCCTTAATCAGGACTGGAAAGGAATGGGGAAGAAGCCAGAATAAGAAGGTGGAGGGGGGAGGGGGGAAGTGGGAGGGAAGGAGTATAAATGGAAGGTGCTAGGTGAAGCCAGGTGAGGGGAAGGCTAGGTGGGTGAGGGAGTGAGAATGAAGTGAGGAGTATGGAGATGATAAGTGGAAAAGCTAAAGGACTGTTTGGATAGTCTCCAACCTGATGGCATGAACATCAATTTCTCCAACTTCTGGTACTTTCTTCCCCATCCCTCTTCTCTTCTTTTCTATTCCCCATTCTGGGTCCTCTCTTACCCTATCTCTTCTCCTTACCTGCCTATCCCTCCCCTCTCCACTCTCCTCTCCTATGGGATTCCTTCTTTGATTCTGGTGACTTGGCCTCCACCAGCCTCTGGCTAAAGAAATTTCAGCCAAAAGGCACCACCTCTGACCCTCCTAAGCACTACACAGGAACATCAGTTTAGATAACTGAAAATACTCTGCAGATGCTGCGGTCAAAGCAACACTCACAACACGCTGGAGGAACTCAGCAGGTCAGGCAGCATCAGTGGAAAAGATCGGTCGACGTTTCGGGCCGGAACCCTTCGTCAGGACTGTAGAGGGAAGGGGCAGAGACTCTATAAAGAAGGTGGGGGGAGGGTGGGAAGGAGAAGGCTGGTAGGTTCCAGGTGAAAAACCAGTAATGGGAAAGATAAAGGGTGGGGGAGGGGAGGCAGGGAGGTGAAGAAGGAATAGGGGAAACAACAATGGGTAGTAGAAGGAGGCAGAACCATGAGGGAGGTGTTAGGCAGCTGGGGGAGGGGGCAGGGTGAAATGGGGATAGGGGAAGGGAGGGAGAGGGAATTACCAGAAGTTGGAGAATTCTATGTTCATACCAAGGGGCTGGAGACTACCTAGACGGTATATGAGGTGTTGCTCCTCCAACCTGAGTTTAGCCTCATCATGATATATCTGAATGGAAGCAGAGTTGAGGTGGGTGGCTACTGGGAGATCCTGTCCGTTTTAGCGGATGGAGCAGAGGTGCTCAACGAAGCGGTCCCCCAATCTGCGTCGGGTTTCACCGATGTAGGGGAGGCCGCACTGGGAGCACCGGATGCAATAGATGACCCCAACAGACTCACAAGTGAAGTTTTGCCTCACTTGGAAGGACTGTTTGGGGCCCTGAACTGTGGCAAGAGAGGAGGTGTAGGGACAGGTGTAGCACTTGCACTTACAGGGATAAGTGCCAGGTGGGAGATCCGTGGGGAGGGACGTGTGGACCAGGGAGTCATGGAGGGACCGATCCCTGTGGAAAGCGGAGAGGGGTGGAGAGGGAAAGACATGCTTAGTGGTCGGGTCCTGTTGAAGGTGGCAGAAGTTGCGGAGGATAATGTGCTGGATCCGGAGGCTGGTGGGGTGGTAGGTGAGGATAAAGGGAACACTGTCCCTGTTGTGGTGGCGGGAGGATGGGGTGAGCGCCGAAGTGTGGGAAATGGAGGAGATGCGGGTGAGGGCACCATTGATGACAGCAGAAGGGAAACCACGATCCTTAAAGAAAGAGAACATTTGAGATGTCCTGGAACGGAAAACCTCATCCTCAGAGCAGATGCGGCGGAGACGGAGGAACTGGGAATAGGGAATGGCATTTTTGCATGTGGCGGGGTGGAAAGAGGTATAGTTGAGGTAAGTTTAAATGTTTGTGCTCAGGACCCTGAAAGGGATGCGTACTTGCCTATGTTTCTCAACTCGGAGACAAGAAAATGATAACTGAGTCATGGCCGACAAAGATTAGAGAAATTCTTCTGTTAGGGTGATTCATAATATAGCTATTCTGAAACGAGTAACGGTGTACATGATCTGGCAGGCAGCTTGAACACAATGCTGACAGTAGCAGGGATAATGTGGGTAAGATTCATCATGTCACTGATCCGCACAATACCTAATCTCAGGAGAGATTTGTGTTTCTAACTGACTGGAAAAATGTCACTCAATGTATTTAAAAAGGCCTTTATTAAAGTACAACACTATATATAGAGACCATGACTTTCTTTGACCCACTTTCAGATTAGAAATGTGTTATTTCCTGAATTAAAAATGTAATGACACAAGAATAGATGATAATTCAACAAAGGCGTGACACTAAATGGGCCAAAGGCTATTTTAACTAGGCCCCATTTCCTTTGTTAACAATGGATTCAAAACCACCAATTCATCGTACTTTTCTAATGCCATTAGCTCTTTTCCAGACTTCAGGAATAACAAAATCTATCATCTCCTAGCCTCTGTTAGTATATCTACTCTCTTCTCCTCCATCTGCCTATCACTCCTCTTAGCTATCACTAGCCAGCTCCTGTTCCACCCCTTCTGTTCACCTTTCTATAAGCTCTGTCTCTATCTTTCACTCCAGATGAAGGGTTTCAACCCAAAATATTGACAGTCCATTTCCCTCCACAGATGATGCCCAGAACTGTGAGACTGAACACACACACACTAAATAAGTTTTCAATTACCAACCATGCACAGATGAGCCTCAGCAAAATGGCTGTCTACTTGATACATTCTGGTTTCTGTTGACTACAATCTATTTGGTCTAGAGTCAGCACCAACACTTTAAATCCATTGCTCATGGCTAAATATTTATCAACAAATAATAGTTTTATTCATCAAAACTTTTTTTATATTCACTTAAAGGATGTGGGCTGAGTCAGCATTTACTTGCCCGTCAATAGTTGCCTGTGAGATGGCGGTGGTGAGCTGTCTTCTTGAACCCTGAGGCACGGGTACATCTCCAATACTGTTAAGGAGTGAGTGAGCTCCAGGAGTTTGACCCAGCAACGGTGAAGGAATGACAATATATTTCCAAATCGAGATGGTGTGTGGCTTAGTGTGCGAATTCCTGCTGATTGTATTCCCATGATTTTGATGCCCTTGTCCTTCGAGGTCATAGGTTTGGAAGGTGGAGTCTAAGGAGTCGGTCTAAGGGTGCACATACTTCAACCAACATAAATACATCCTGATGAAGGCTCTCAGCCCGAAAAGTTGACTGCTTATTTCCCTCCATAAATCCTGACTGACTTGTTGACTTCCTCCAGCATTTTGTCTTGCATACAGAAATGCTTGTTATCTTATTGCTATTTTGTGGGATTTTCCTGTGGATACCATAAATCATACAAACCACAATGATTATATTTCAAAAATGTATTGGCTGTCACTCACTCGTGGGCTGCCTTGAGGTTATGAGAGCTGCTATAGAAATGGAAGTCTTTCTTGGATATACTAATCTTATCAGGGATTTCATTCAATATCAACTAAAATTTTATTTACATGAAATTCAGAACAAGATGCAATAACCTCCATACTGAATATGTTCTCCAAATCTGTCATTAGTCTGACTCCAAAATACAATTTTAATGTAATTTCCGTGACTCGTGCTAAAACATTAAAATCATTCTTCATTGTTTTTAGACAAGTTAATCATCAGAAATTTAGATGAGAGCATAAATGAATTTCGGAGACAGGCCATTAGCAGGCAATTAAGTCACCATCTGTAAAACTATGATACAGCTTTTGAGGTGAATTAGTAAACTGTGTGAATATTTTAACTTGAGACAGTGGTATAGGAATCGCTCAGAATTAGAATCAGAATCAGAATCAGAATCAAAATCAGGTTTATCAGGTTTACTATTGCTGACATATATCATGGATGTTTTTCTTTAGTGGCACAGTCAAGTGTAGTACACAAAATATACTATAAGATACAATAAGAAATATAGCCAGGACATACCCTTTTCTGCAACACACACAAAATGCTGGACGAACTCAGCAGGCAGCAACTCACCATAAAGGGGACCTTCCTTTCCAGTCCTGAAGAGGGGTCTCGGCCTGAAATGTCAACTGTTTACTCTTTTCCATAGATGCTGTCTACTTGCTGAGTTCCTCCAGCATTTTGTGGGTGCTGCTCTGGATTTCCAATATCTGCAGATTTTTTTTACATTTGTGACATGCCCTCTTCTCATTCCCACCATCAGAAAGGAGGTACAGAAGCCTGAAAGTACACACTCAATGATTCAGGAACAGCTTCTTCCCCGATTTCTGAATGAACATTGAACCTATGAACACTACCTCACTCCTTTTTTCTTTCCTATTTTTTGCACTGCTTATTTAATTTAACTATATATATACTTACTGTAATTCACAGATTTTTAATTTAACTATATATATATGTACTTATTGTAATTCACAGATTTTTCACTCTGTTATCTGTTGCATGGAACGGGCGAACACAAACGCAGGACACTGGCACGGAGACAGAGTTCGGATGCAGACGAGGGCGTGAGCATGGCTGGAGCTTGACACAAAGCATTGCTGGAGTTGCACGGCAAACGGAAAGGCAAACCGCAGGCAATACTTATCTTGACATGAAGAGACAGAGTTACACAGGTAAACCTCGGTACTGAAGTAAAACTTAGGATACACAATCCTAAGCGACCGGGAACGTGAATTACCATATTGGCTAAAACAACGTTCTGGCGATGAGTGGATGCAAAGCTGGGGTTTTTATGCTGCAGATTTTAGATGAGAATCAGGTGCCACAATCAAGGAGCCTGGGAGAACACAGGGAAAAGGGAATTAGGAGAATATGAGGAATTAACGGTCAGGACTATGACATTATCAAGTATTGCATTGCAAAGTTAACAAATTTCATGATATATACAGGTGATATTAAACCTGATTCTGATTCTGATATAGCATGGACACATCAAGTGAGCATCGCGAATCACAACCTGAGGTTACTTGTGACTACCTGGGGTTACTTTTAGTACTTACTTATTTACATATATATATATATATATATATATATATATATATATGTGCGTGTGTGTGTGTGTGTGTGTGTGTGTGTGTGTGGGTGTGGGTGTGTGTGCGTGTGTGTGTGTGTGTGTGTGTGTGTGAGAGAGAGAGTACCACAAGTAGACTCAGCTTGTCACAGGTAACCTTAGGTTGCGATTCTCACCTGATGCATCCGAGGCAAATGTACTATTGATGAAAGTAAGTGAAATGGAAAAAAAGATCAGGCAAATTAAATTTTTGAAAATACAGTGAATCGCTATTATTTTGCTCCAGTCGAGAACAAGTACCATCAGATGGCTGGCTTCCTCATTTCATTTTTTTAAAAAAAAAGCATAACTCGTTTCTCTCTGTTTCAATGGGGGATGTTTTTGGGATGTGACAATTAGAAGCTACCTGGATGCTAAAATTAATACTGGAACAAGCCTATGGCAGAATAGATTTCATTTATAGTTAGACGCAGTATGCATGATGGGCAATGGTCTATCTATATGAATGTAGTCTACATATATTTTATGCACATAATAGAAGGAATTGTTGGGACATAGACTTCTCACTCTGACTGAGAATGGAAGGAGTTTCAGTAGTTCTCTTCAGGAGGGAATTGGATACATAAAGACCAGAAAGAGAGCAAAACCAATTGAAAGAGCAGATTTGAAGAGCTGAATCACTTTCCACTGTATAGTAGGATTTTATGATCAAATTCAGGTTCATAGTTATCATAGGCGTGCATACATTGTAGCTTTCCCGCAGCAGCAGCAACACAGATATTGAAAGACGACAAATGTAGGTTAATATAAACATAAATTAACATAAATTATTCCATATGATACCTGATTCAAGGCAAATAGACAGTGCAGGTTTTGATGCTTTTGGTCTGTTCTCCATTACATCATCACATCTCCTCTAGTAATAGGGAAAAATAAACTACAGTGCAAGAATACCTGAAACAGTGCCTGAGATCAGAGATGATTTGCTTCCTCTCTAGTTCTGTTGTTTCTGAATTGGCTATTGAGGCCAAAGTGAGAAATACAGACCTTTCCATAGATGGGGCAGGAGCTGGTTGACAGGCTATCTGCGTATGTATGTAATTCATGGGATTGTCAGACATTTATACAGGCCTGCAATGAACTCCATTTTCTCAAATATTTCTTCTCTACTGTGACCACCATGGGACAGAGATTCCTAGGATCAGCAGAGATATTGCATTCCTTCAAGTTGATCCTGACTGCATCCTGGATCTTTTTTCTCTGTCCACCTTGTAATGCTTTCTCTTGACATTACTTGGAATAGAGTGTCTGCTTCACGAGTCTGACGATGTGCATGTGAAGGACGTGGCCTGCCCATCATAACCAGCTAAATGTCGATAGGATCATATTACTGGAGAAGCCAGCCTGGGAGATGACACTGACATGGGTTCACTTACTTCACCAGTGAAGTTGCAGGATTTTGCAAAGACAGCATTTGTGGCATTTTTTCCAATCCTTTGAAAAGCCTGCTATAAGTAATCCAGGTCTTGGAGCCTGTCTGGTCTTCAGTGGCAGATTAACAAAAGCACACTCTCGTGCTCATAATTAGCCATCCATGTCTAATGGAATTTAAAATAATAATTGAGTCCTCGACATGTCACCATATGCAAGATGATGTGATAAATTTATTGGGATCACTGTTTGTAATCTATAGGATATCACAATGACATGTGCTGACCATGGGAATCCAACCCTGACCCCAGGAAATCTACTGACCTCTGGACCTTACTCTCCATCCACACAGAGTAGAGGGTTGTGGACCCCTCCTGGGCCTTTCCAGCCACCTCACAAATGGAACAAAATGTAAATTTAAGGCCATCTCTTGTAGAAGTGTCCAATTATAGCTTTATTGTATTCTTTATGAAATGGATTTGTGACCAATAGGTGTCGCACTGAGATTACCCTGATTTATTTTACTGGGATTGGAAATCAAAAGAAACAGCAGCTGCTGTAAATCTGAAATAAAACAGAATTTGTGATAAAACAGAAAATGCTGGAAAAACTCAGCAGTCCGGGCAGCATATATGATAAAAGAAACAGAGTTATTTTCATTCTTCATGTGAAAGAGTTTGCATCAAAACTTATCAAACATGAAGCATTCTGACAGGAGTTGTCAATCCAAACCAATAACCCTGCTTCTCTTTCTGCAGAGGCTACCTGGTCAAATGAGTATTTCTAGCATGTTTTGCTTTCATTTCATTTCCATATTTTTACATATTTTCCTCAATTTGCCCTGATATTGTTATGCTACTTTCCCTATCTGTGTTCTGTATAATTTATGTTATTTTAAGCTTATGTGAACGCATGCTTGTCTTTGTCCTGTAACTACTGCTGCTGCCAAAAGCTTATTTTCATGGCATTTATATCATGGGTATGTACACGTCTGACAACAATAAACTTAAACTTGAACTGTTTTTATTGGGACCGCTATAAAGCAGTGTTGTTCCAGATAGTAACAAGATTCATATCCAAACATTGAATGTAACAACCAACTCCCTGACCCATCTTGTCCCTTTCCAGCAATTAATAATGTAACACTGATCAAATTCCCAGGGACAGAGATGTAAAAGGTCTGGAGGGAGTCGGCCTGGCCCTTACACTTCAAGAAGTCAATCACTGTAATGGTTTGTTACTTCAGCAGGCTAAGAAATTTGATCTCACCAGCCTGTGCTCAGACTATGGTATAACAAGGTCATTACATTGCATTCCTTTTCTGAAATCTGGTTCCTTTTGAAAACAATTATGTGATTATCATCTGCAATAGAGGATGGATTTCTAGGCATTGCAGTCCTCCTTACATATCAGTTGTCAGTTTACTTAGTAGCAGGCAGCCGTTGATCCCAGGGGATCATGGGTTTGCGCCCCTGATGGACTGTATCCTCTCCAGGGTGTAAGCCTGGGCAGGAAGATTTGAAGAACCGGCTGTTGCCCATGCAGTGAGTTCCCCCTCTCCACTTCACTGATGTAGTCCAAGGGAGGGGCAAGCACCGATACAGCTTGGCACCAGTGTCGTCGCAGAGGCTGCCAGAGTGAAGTTGTAAACAAACTGGTTAGGAACCCCAGATCTGGATTTCTTCCTTGGGGTTTACTCTTGAAGCCTTTCCCATGGATGGGTATGGCCACAAGGCAGTGGAGGTTTAAAATCAGAGTTCTGCTTCCCCTAGGCAGGCTGACATCCCAGGCTGATGAGCCCCACCTGCCCGAACTTATCGGAGAGGTATTAGGCCTTTGAATTCTAATTCAGAATCAGAATCAAAATTAGATTATTATCATTGTCATATATCATGAAATATGTTCTTCTGTGGCCACAGTACAGTACAAGACAGAAAAAAAATGCTATATGTTACAGGAAAGAAAAAATGGGTAAGAGGGATAGGGAGGTAGTGTTCACGGACCGTTCAAAAGTCTGAGAGCAGAGGGGAAGAAGGTTGACTTCGGGTCTTCATGTTCTTGTTTTTCCTCCCTGGGGCCAACATCACTAAAGTGAACCATCAACAAAATAATGTCACTGTGGTTTACAAAATACTGCAGTGCACAATATGCCTGCCAAGCAGAAAAAACTGCACTCTCACTAAATTCAGTTATCTTATTATGAGGCTGCCTTTCAAGGCTGAGGATGACTTATTTCCACTCTGGGATTGTGGAAACAAGTCATGTGGGAACGGCGGACTCTTTCAGACATGGAGCAGATAACAGTTGATGGTGGGAGGTGGGTGTGCAAGTGGGTAGTTAAAACTAGTCTCCAACAAAAAAACATTCTGGGATGCTGTGGAAGATATGAAAGGTGCTACAGAAATGCAGACACAAAGACTGCAGATGCTCAAATCTGGACTGATAAAACAAGGGGCTGATGAGCAACATCTGTGGAGGATAATGCAGAGTCAACACTTCATGTTGAGACCTTTCATCTGGACTGAAATGAATGAGGGAAGATAGCCAATTATGCTCAGTCATGGGAGATCTCTCAACAGTTTGCGAAGCTCTTTTAAAAGAAGATTACTGGCTGGAATCTCAATGCTGCCTCAAGAGATGAACTGCACCTTTTCTATGGCAAAAAATACAATTGAACAAGTCATTATTTCCACTGCAATGGAAAGATGCAGTACAAAACACAAGCCTGCAGAGCTTGCCTAAAAAAATGTACAACATGAAAATTAGTGGTCAACCTGTTTGTAACATCAGTTTGCTTTTAAGGACTATTCCCTTGGAACCTGCCTGCTGAGAATTTCAATGTGTCTCTGTCATAAATATTGATTGTCAATCTGTCCAATAGGCACTGGAGGAAACTATAGGCTGGTGCATTTGCTACACAGTTTTCTGCTCCGTGTTTTATTACTTTTCTGGTTTTTGCTCCCATTGCCTTCAGGTGTTCTAAAGCACTTTTAAATTATTGGATTATTTCAGCACATTACGAAGCCATTCACTCATTTAGCACCACGTTGGGCTACTGCAAATGTGATCCAGTCACTTGTCTCTTCCCTCCATCATGGGCACAACCCTCCATACTATCAAGGACATCGTTAAAAGGCAGTGCCTCAAGAAGGTAGCATCCATCATTGAAGACCCTCACCAGCAAGGATATGCCCTCTTCATAGAGGCCAGCACCAATAGCAGTATGCCTTTGGACTGTGGGAGGAAGCCAGAGCACCCAGTGGGAACCCATGTGTCACAGGGAGAAAGTACACACTCATTACAGGCAGTGGCAGAATTTCAATCATGGCTGATCCATTTTCCCTCTCAACCCCATTCTCCTGTCTTCTCCCCATAACCTTACATGCCCTGACTTATCAAGAACCTATCAGCCTCGGCCTTAAATACTCCCAACGACCTGGCTTCCACAGCGGCCTGTGGCAATGTATTCCATAGTTTCATTAGCCTTTGGCTAAAGAAAATCCTCCTCATCGCTATTCTAAATGGACATCCCACAGCCTTACAAATACTGTGAGTTATGTTAAGTTCAAAACAAATATATATATATAATGGGAATACAAAATAAAACATTTAAAATGTTTATGCATGAGATGTGCAATGTCATTTTTATTTCAGAATAAGGAGCCCCATTTGTAACTATCCCTTCTCAGTTAGGTAGAGAAATGATGCAGTGATGAAGTTACTGTCAACTTGAACTTGAGCTCCCAGAGTGTCCTGGATATAACTCAAAGTAGCAATCTCAAAAAAGGCATGCCAGCGGCTCTCTTTCATTAGGAGTTTGAGGAGATTTGGTACATCACTAAAGCCGCTTACAGATTTGAACAGAAATATGGAGGAGAGCATTTTGACTGGCTGCAACACTGCCTGCTATGGAAGCTTGAATGCTTAGGATCACAAGAACCCGCAGAAGGTAAGAGACTCAGCCAACTGCATCCAATATATAATGACCCCACCATGGAGGACAAGGGGTTATCTTCAAGATGAGGTGCACAGGAAGGTAACATCCATCACCAAGGACCCTTGCCAAGTGCAATTTGCCCTCTTCTTGTTTCTATCATCAGAGAGAAGGTGCAAAAACCAGAAAACCCACTTTCAATGATTAAGTAACAAATTCTTCCCCTCCACAATCAGATTTCTGAATGGTCCATGAACTCACAAACACTACCACATTATTACTTTTTTGCACTATTTGTGTATTTTTATTATTTATACTGATTTTATGTTTTGCACTCTCTCGCTGCTGCTGCTGTAAAATAACAAATTTTGTGTCAGATAAGTCAGTGATAATAGATATGCTTTGGCTTCTTCAGAAGAAATGGTAGAGGCAGGTACATTTACAATGATCAAAAGACATTTAGATAGGTACAAAAAGGACAACAGATGTGTGCCAAATGCAAGCAAAAGGGACTGACAACTTAGTATGTGGGGCCTGTTTCTATGCTATATAATTCTATGACCATGACTCTACAGAACCAGAGTAACAATCCAGAAACCAAACCAAATCCCACTATAGACACAAACAAGAGAATATCTGCAGATGCTGGAAACCCAAGAACACACACAAAATGCTGCCTGGCCTGCTGAGTTCCTCCAGCATTTTGTGTGAGTTGTCCAGTATAGACATTATAGAATCAGATTAATAATCAGGAATATTTAAAAAAAACAGGAGCAAGTAGTATTAGGAATGGTCACTATCACTGCTGTAAGTCCTATCTGGATCAGTAATGCTTTTCAGGGTAGGAACCAGGCGCAGCCTGGTTGGAGAACTAGGGATAGGCAGAAGATGATGGCTGTGTCAGTGACGCCCACATCTATGAAATAAACAGCTTCACACCAAACGACATCAGAGGAAATTTGGTTGACACTCATTCAACACATTTGCTGATCTACACCCATTCCCTGTTGAACAAGCCGCAGTCAGGAGCTCCATTGCTGGCTGCAGTGCATCTACATATCCTCTCTGCGACTGCCTAAATTTTGTTTGAGTACCCCAGTTTCCTCCCAGGTCCCACGTCCCGAAGGCATAGGGTTGGGGAGGGGGAGGGTTCTGGAAATTACCCCAAGTGTATTGCATGGTTATTAGTGTAATTGGGTGCATGATGGTTGCACAGACCCAGCTGGCCAAAGGGCTTTTTCCATGTTGTATGACCCTATAACTTACATTTTTCTTCCTCATCCTTATTTCCAAATGTCTATGCTATCCCTGTAACTTCTGCAAGCTTCCAAGATAACTCTGTTTCTCCACATGTTACATCACCTACTTATCACTGGCAGCTGTACCTCGAACTGCAAAGGGTCTTGACCGTGGAAACCTTCCCTATAATGTCCCAGCTCTCTTTTCAGGAACGCGTTAAACCTGCTTTTCTGACCATATATTCCTTTACGCCTGAGTTACCCATTATGTGGCTTCAGTCAATTTGATTCTGTGAAGCCTCTGTGAAGCATGGGCACCATTTACAATAATAAAGACACAATATATAAACAGCTTATTGCCATTTTTACTGAATTGGACACTGACCTTTGTCCCATTTATTCCTTCCTTTGTTTCTACTTGTTTAGAGTTTGGCTTCCAGTGACTAAATAAAATTGTGTCTTTGTAAGATGAGACTTCTGGTCTTTTAACCCACATTTTGCCTATTCTGTGTTGCATTTATTATCCAGTAGAATTAATAATTGGATAGATTTTATATTTGCTGATGTAATGGCATGATTTGACCTTCACTGTAACAGACTTTCACCTATTTAGATTAAGTGGTACTTCAGGCAGTAGATTCACCCAAATATTTCTGATGTCTGATTTGGCAATTTTGTTATTTATTCACTGTTTGACATCGTGGCTTGAGTAACATATTGTTTACAACCCACAAAACTCAAGGTCAAACTGTGTTTCTTTAAG
This sequence comes from Mobula birostris, assembly GCF_030028105.1. Taxonomy (NCBI): domain Eukaryota; kingdom Metazoa; phylum Chordata; class Chondrichthyes; order Myliobatiformes; family Myliobatidae; genus Mobula; species Mobula birostris. The sequence continues at coordinate 47,032,635 of NC_092387.1, read as the reverse complement.
CTAATGACATTGAGATAATTTGCATATTAATATTCCTCTTCACTACAAAATTAATATGAAAATTATCTCCATGGCTGTGAATGATTTTCACATTACATCCTTTGCCTTCAGCAGTCTAGCCATCCCCTTCTTCCATCTCATCAGAAAAACCTTGTCAATTCTATCCATCCTAATGGATTATTAATCATTTCACCTGGCAAAGACCGACATATTTAAATTACCAAGTGGTTTGCAAGGACATAAGGTGTAATGCAGATAATGGAAATCATTATATCCTCAGCTCCACTGCCTTTAACCCACTTTAATCATCACCAGAGCTAATATCTGTTCAGTGGTTGAAACAAAATACAAGCGATGTTATGTTTTCCTCCGAGGGTTTCCGAATGTGCAGAGAATGAAGAATCAGACTATATAAATGGGCAGTCAACTTAACCTGATCTTCTGTGGAGCTTGTAGCCATCTGTCTCCTGTCAATTCCATTTGTACCATTCCTCTGCAGTAGTCAGGGACTGTACTGCGCCTCCAGCAGAACTGTAATTTTACATGGCAGTCTAACAGTGCATTTCTGTGTGGAATATTGCTTGCAATAATTCATAATAAAGCAAAATTACACACCTAACTCATATCAGTATTTTAGATATAATAAAGTGCCTTGCAATATTATTCAATTCCTATATCTCATCCCTATGAAAGGAGAGGAAAGAGCTGATTTTTCAATCCAAATGCCTTCATGCAGTCTTTTGAATATTTGCTCCTTTTCCATTTGCAGCTGAATAAAAGTTGCAGAGGTAATCAAAGGCTTACTATAAGCATGTGTTTAACAAGAAATAAAAAATAAAGCTAACACAGTGAGTTATGCTCAATGATATGTTTTCACTTCAACTTCAGGGCTTAGAACTGCATTTTGGGGAGCATACATCTGCCAGGGAAAGTAAGCTTGAAGAACAGCATGAAGACTCCATCGCAAAGCAAGAGGATTATGCTCCCAGATTTCACCTCTCCTTAATCCTGTCTCCTTCTCCTGCCCTGAATTTTCTGCGTTCCTCCAATTTTCTCTTCTTGCAATGTAGATATTTTGCCTTAGCTTCGGAAATATACTCAGTGGCCATTTTATTAGGTACACCTGTACACCTGACCATTAATGTAAATATCTAATCAGCCAATTCAGTGGCCAGCAATTCAATGCCTAAAAGCATTCAAACAGGGTCACAAGGTTCAGTTGTTCAAACTAATCATCAGGATACAGAAGAAATGTGATCTAAGTGACTTTGACCATGGAATAAGTTGGTGCCAGATGGGGTGGTTAGAGTATGTCAGAAACAGATGATCTCTGACTTTCATGCACAAGAGTCTCTGAAATTTATGGAGAATAGTATGGAAAACAAAAAAAAAACCTACAGTGACTTGTAGTTCTGTGGGCCAAAACACCTTGTTAATTACAGAATTCAGAAGAGAATGGCCAGACTAGTTCAAGCTGACAGTAACTCAAATAACCAAGTGTTGCAACAGTGGTGTGCAGGAGAGCATCTTTGCATGCTCAACACATTGAACTTTGAAGTAGATGGGCGAGAGGAGCAGGAGACCATGAACATCTACTCGGTGGTCTACTTATGAGGTACGCCCTGTACCTAAAAAAGTGGCCACTGATTGTGGATGCATTGCCTGACCTTGAACCTACTCTACTGTATAAATACATGAATGGGAATATGGATATAACTTCAGGTGTTTGACTTTAGAAAATAAATGATTTAACTGTGTTTGAGCATTAATTATCTGCAATTCTGGGATTGAAGACACTTTATATTTATATTTAGGGGTGTATGGGGTGTCAATGAGGGGTAGCACCTCTAGTGAGGGAGCATGTCACGTCCTTTTCAAGGTGGTTAGTCCACCTTTTGTTCCCACCTGGCACTCAGCTCTTACCTGTGACTCCCTGTAGCTGTTTGCATGCAACAGTGGCCACACCCTGGGCAGCTGCTTCAACAAGCCGGCTAAACTAGGTGAGGGTAGCCGACGGGTCTCAAACCCTCAGTGAGATAGGGAGTTATCTGTCCCAGCATGTGAAGACAGACTCCGGGGGATTGAGCGGATGAGACCAATGGAAGGTCTAACGGTCAAGAAGGCGGTCTCTGCAAGCGTCATGAAACGCGTAGAGCAGGACAAGACACAAAAGACATCCTGGTCATCCACTGCACCTAGTCTCATCTCCAGCCATCTTGAGTCTGTCTTGCCACTGGATCCAGATGGGAATTGGGAAGAGAGAGTGAGGCTGATGCTGCACAACTCTCCCTCACTTAAATCCAAATCACGCGCTAGTCTCGACACCATCATAATGGTGTCGAGGTCCTCATCGACGTCGACGATAGATGAACACAACACATATTTAGACTGACATTGAGGACCGGAACTCACATCACATCTCACTGAAACATTAGCTAACCCTTTTAAGAAAAATATATGAATAGGATGGCACAGTGATTTGAGCTGCTGCCTCGTTAGTTGTGCTGCCTGTGTTGAGTTTGTCCACCCTCACTGCCCCTACATGAATTTCTTCCAGGTGCTCCCATGCCCTATTACATTTCAAAGATAGGTGAGGTAGTAGGTTAATTGGCCACTGTAAATTGCCTTTAATGCGTATGCGAGTGGTGGAATCTTGGATCTGAAATTTTAATTTTTCTTTGTTACGGATAAGTCGTCCCATTCTTCAAGCTTACCAGGTGAGCGAAAAGCTGTGTTTGATGGATGGAGAGATATGCAAATGACGCCAACGAATCACCTAAATATATGCATAATCGGCTCATTCAGTATTATAGTTTTTGCAGGAACCTGGCCTGATAGGGTTGACAAAAATTTAGAAGTTAAATTTATTCTAGGAAAGCATGAAGTAGTGAAGTCGGGGAACAGTGAATAAGAAAGGGAAAGCTTGAAAGTGAGAATGCAAAGTAACAAAGGACTGAATCTTGAAAGGAGAGAGAGAGATAGATGAGGATGTTAACAGGACCTTATTTCCGTTATTCCAAAGAATAGAAAGTAAAAGCAGGAGAGCCATGCTTAAACTGTATGGAGCAGATGGTTATGAAGAAATTGCCTTTGTTAGACTGGGAGCTTCAGTAAAGAATACAATGGTGGATAGACCACTGTTAACATTGGAGTTAGAGCTGTGGGGATAGGGTTGGTGAATGCAGAAACACACACATAAAAGTCAACTTTATTGTTATAAACATACGCACAGGTGCAATTAAAAACTTACTTGCAGCAGCATCACTGGTACATAGCATTTTGTAGAAAAATATACATTAAACAAATATATATTCCATCTAGTTAGCCTCCAACCTGATGGCATGAACATTGATTTCTCAATCTTCAGGTCATGTCCCCCCCCTTCACCATTCCCCATCCCCTTTTCCCTCTCTCACGTTATTTCCTTTCCTGCCTATCACCTCCCGCTGGTGCTCCTGCCCCCTTTCTTCCATGGCCTTTTGTCCTCTCCTATCAGACTCCCCCTTCTTCAGCCCTGAATCTCTCTCACCAATCAACTTCCCAGCTCTTTACTTCACCCCTCCCCCTCCTGGTTTCACCTATCACCTTGTGCTTCCTTCTCCCCTCCCCCACATTTTAAATCTACTGCTCATCCTTTTTCCTTCAGTCCTGCTGAAGGGTTTCGGCCCAAGACATCAAATGTACCTTTTCCATAGATGATGCCTGGCCTGCTGATTTCCTCCAGAATTTTGTGTGTGTTGGCTGGCTTTTATATAATTAATTTATTGATTGTTTTATTAATTTGCTTATTTATTTGCTTGCTCACTTACTTATCTATTTAATACAGGCCTAATCGCAGGACAATTAACAATCATCAATTAACCTACTAAACTCTATATCTTTGGACTGTGAGAGGAAACTGGGGCACCCAGAGGAAACCCATGCAGTCACAGGCAGAATATAGAAACTCCTTTTAGACAACACTGGAATTGAATTCCGAAATCCAAAACACCCTGAGTTGTAATAGCATCTTGCTAACCACAACACTATTGTAATGCCTTTCTTGAGCCTGGTTCAAAACCAAAAACACAAAAGAGAGAGCAACCAAGGCATGGCCAACAAGGTTAGTAAAAGAGGAGTCATATAAAGTTTCCAGAAAAATAAAGCAAACCTGCAGATCGGGAATGATTTAGAATTAAACCAGGAGATTTATTGAGACAGCAAAAGCAGCGTCTGAAAGTCAGCTTGCAAGCTACATAAAAACAAACTGTCAAGGCTTCCACAAGTATGTTAAAAGAAAGAGATTAGTGAAGACAAATGCAGATCCTTTACAGCCAGAAGCAAGAGAATTTATGTTGGGGAACAAAGTAGCAGAGCAATTAAACAAATACTTTAGTTCTACCTTCACGGAAAAGGAGTCAAATAACTTTCGAGAAATGCCATACTAATTCCCTTTAATTCCTCCTTTCGGATAGACTCATTAGATCTAAAATGAAATTAGTATTAGTGTAAGAAGCTGGTGTTGGAGAAATTAATGGGAGTGAAAACCAATACATCAGAAACAGATTCAAAATCAAAACCCCAAGGGTACAGTCATGGAAACAGAAGATGCATTGGCCGTAATCTTCCAAAATCCTATAGATTGTGTGCCAGTTCCTGAAGATTAGTGGCTGGGAAAAGTAACCCCATAAATTTAACAACGGAGAAAGAGAGAAAACAAGGAACTATATACTACTAAACTAACATCAGTGGCAGGAGAAATTATCAAGTCTATTATAAAGAATATGTTAACAAAGCACAGAAAATACCAGTGGAATAAGATGTCTAGATTTATGAAAGGGAATTACCACTTGGAAAAAACTGGTTCTTTTTGATTATGTAATTGAAAAAAATGAAGATATGTCTCTATCAAAGGAGGTTCAAGGTGCTCCTTCCTTCTGCTAGCCTGCAAGTATCCCTTGGGGAAGGTGCCACGCGTGCTTAGGTGCCCCCAGTCAGGGTCACGTGAGGCCATGGGTGAATGGTTGTATGAGCAGCTGATGCATACCAACAAGTTCTGATTATGTGACCACTGACGCCAGGCAGACAATCTCTGAAGAGTATTGATAATGGCTGGAGTCACCTGTCTTGTAAAGACACTGCCTAGAAGAAGGCAATGGCAAACCTTTTCTGCAGAAAAATTTGCCAAGAATAATCATGGTCATGAATAGAGAAAAGAATAAGAAAAACAGATGAAAAGATAGATTAAAGACAGATGGAAAACCATGATTGCCTACATGGTATGACACGGCACATAATAATGATGATGAATTGAAAAAAATTATAAAGGGCAACTAGGTGGCATAGTGGGTTTGGATTGTTGGAAGGTTTTGAATGAAGTCACACATTGATGCACATGGGAATGGGGCCACATATTGGCACAAGGTTTATAATTAATTGTCAGATGGGAAACACCTAGGAAAAATGGGTCATTTTCAGGGTGGCATCAAATGACTAGTGGGATACTTGAGTGATCAGTGCTTTTTATTCACAATGTAGGATAATCATTGGGAGGAGGGAACCAAATGTTTCTAAGTTTGCCAATGACACAAAACTGTTTGGGATAGCGAGATGTGAGAAAGATACAAAAGGAATTCAGTGCAATTTAGACAGGTTGAGCAAATGGAGAAACACACAACATGTGTAGTTTAACATAGATAGAGATGAAGTTATCTATTTTGGTGGGAAACAGAAAACCAAGCCATTGTTTAAGTCATGAGAGACTGGGAAATGTTGATTTATGGACACCTGTTCACCAGTCACTGAAAGAAAATATCTGGGGAGGAGGGCAAGCAATTAAGGGAAGAAAAATGTTATGGGGTCACTCTATTAAAAGATACACTCAGTGACCACTTTACTAGGAACAGGAGGTACCTAATAAAGTGGCCACTGAGTGTATGTTCGTAGTCTGCTGTTGTAGCCCATCCAAGATTCAACGTCTTGTGCCATCAGTGACGATCTTCCACACACCACCTTTATAATGCATGGTTAATTGAGTTACTGTCATCTTGAACCAATCAGGCCATTCCCCTCTGACCTCGCTCATTAACAAGACGTTTTCCACCACAGAAATGCTGCTCACTGAATGATTTTTTTCTGGTTTTTCGCACCATTTTCTGTAAACTCTAGAGACTGTTGTGCGTGAAAATCCCAAGAGTTCTGAGATACTCAAATTACCCCGCCTGGCTCCAACAATCATTCCACAGTTAGTCAATTAAGTCAAATTCCTTCCACATTCTGATGTTTGATCTGATCAGGTCTGCATGCTTTTATCCATTGATTTGCTGCCAAATGATTGACTGATTAGATCTTTGCATTAACGAGTAGGTGTAAGGTGTACCTAATAAAGTGGGCACTGAGTGCAGCTATGAGTGGCAAACTCGACTCACAAAATGTTGAGCTCATTTGGGTGGAGAACAAAAACACAAAGGAGAAGATGATGTTGGTAGGAGTGGTGCATAGACCTCCTACCAGTCAGCACACTGATGGAATTCAACATTAAGTAACAGTGTGCTAAAAAAAAAGTAATGTAATAATTATGGGTGACTTTGATCTTTATGTAGATTAGATTAATTACTTTGGAAAATGTAACAACAAGAACAAATTCAAAGAATGCAGTCATGATTGTTTCCTAGAGCAACATGTTATGGATTCATCCAGAGAACAGGTTATCTTTGATCTGGTAATGGGTAAAGAGGTAGATTTAATAAATTCCTTCAGAATTAAAAATCCCTCTTAAGAAGTAGTGGTGTATTTGTACTTGAAAGAGAGAAATGTGGGTCAGAATCTTGTTTTTAAACTTAAAAAAATGAATTCCAATGGAATGAGGACAGAACTAGCTAAAACACACAGAATATAGATATACAATGTTACCCTTATCTCAGAGAAGTTGGTACATAAGATTCAGGAGATCTTACTGTAATTGCACAAGACAGCGAGACCATACCTAGAATATGATGAGAATTTTTTGTCTCCTTATTGAATGAAACACAATAATTTATTGGAGGCAAGTCAGAGGTGGTTCACTGGGATGATTGTGGAAATAAAGAGGTTATCCTGTGAGGAAAGGTTCAATGGCCTGGAATGAGAGGTGATCTTATTGAAAGATGGAGGAGTATTGGGATACTAGGCAGATAAATTCTGAGGGATGTTTCTACTCAGGAGTCCAGAAGCAGAGGGCATGTCACAGAATAAGAGGAGAACCCAATTAAGCCAGATACAAGGAATGTTTTCTTCTCTCAGTAGATTGTGGCCTTGCAACTCTTTGCCACCTGGAACTATAAGGGTGAGATATATTAATTGCTAATCAGTAAAAGAATCAAGGTGAAGCCAGCAGAGTGGTCTTGAGAATTGTGAAATTAGCAATGAATCTATTGAACAAAGAACCAATTTGTGGGACTGAAGGATCTACTCCTTTTCCTACTTCTTTTCCTCTTCGGTCTTACGGTTTATTGGCTTCATTGCAAGAGGTTTACAAAACAACAGCAATGTTGCTCTGTGGCCTCACAAGGAGTGAATGGTGGGGGAGAGAGAATCTAGGGTACCAGTAAGTCGACAGACTATTTCCCAAGTAATAAATGGTTTCCATTTTAGAAACATCCATAAATAGATTTTGTCTGCGTTGAAAAATATACAAAAGATCACTCAGTATTCTCACCGTGCCTCCAGAGTGATATAATGAATGGTATCAAATGCACATAATGACAAGAAAGAACAAGAGTGAGAGAATACTACTTCATAACGCAATAATATTACGGGGGCTCGTAAGTAAGCAGGGATTCTGTAAGTTTTTAGTTCTTAACCCAGTTAGCCTGTAATAGTTTTATGGTTGACTCAGTGACATGCAAGAACTACAACAACAGGTAAACCAAAACTACAATGTGGTAGGGTTTAAGAGAATCTTAAAAGAAAGAATGGGAGGTAGTGAGATTAAGGCCTCGGCAGTTGACCACGTAGCTATCAACAATGAAACTATTGCATTTTTCTTTTTCTTTCCTCCTTTCCTTATTTCAAAGGAAATGGCCATTCAGTCCATCATCTATGCTGGCTGATGGAGCATTTCCATTCCCTCATTAATTTTCCCTGTGACCTATTCTCTCCACATTCCAATCACTCCCACTGTTGTCTGTAAGGAGTTTGTACGTTCTCCGCATGGCCAAGTGGGTTTCCTCCAGTGCTCCAGTTTCCTCCCACAGTCCAAAGATGTACTGGTTTGTAGGTTAATTGGACGTTGTAAATTGTCCCATGATTAGGCTAGGGTTAAATTGAGGGATTGCCGGGTGGCACAGCTCAAATGGCCAGAAAGGTCTTTTCCACACTGTATCTCAATAAGATACAGCCTCACTTACAGTCAAGTGACCAATTAACCTACTAAATGGCATGTCTTTGGGAATATGTAAGGAAACTGGAGCCCTTGGAGGAAACGAAAATCTTTATCATTAGACCTTTCACAAGTTTTAACTATCAACTATTCAATTTGATTAAATAAATGTCCTACAAATCTGAAATTAAACAGAAACAGTCACAAGAGGAACATGCAAACTCCAAGCTGACAGCATCTGCTGTCAGGACTAAAACCAGGTGACTAGCACAAGGATTCAGCAGCTTCTACCACTGTGCCACCTCAGGTAGAATCAATTAACCATGTCCCAAATAATCAGCACGTTCTCAAACTTCTCCAGAACTACAGAATGAACTCTCATAATTCTTCCTCAGCTAAAGGTTTGTGAACCTCAGCACTCTGCTACTCTGACTTTGTATTCATAGTAGCTTCATTTTATTTGCATATTAAGTATGTCACAGAGGTGAAAAATGATAAGAAGCAATGACGTTGGATTTATCAAGGAAAACTAGATGAGGAGGAAAGAAGGGATGGGGAAGGAAAGAGAGGGGTGGAGGGAGGGAGAGAAAATGAGAGAGAGAGGGAAGGAGAAAGGGAGGGAGAAAGAGAGAGACAGAGAGAGAGAGAAGAAGGGAGAAAGAGGGGTGAATATTTTCAAAGGTGATGGTAGGCAGATTCACATAGAAACCGTAGCCTTTGGAGAAAACTAAAATGTCTATTATTATACCTTTTGCAAGTTTTAAATATCAACCATTCAATTTGATTGAATGAAAGCCTTACAAATCTGAAATTAAACAAAATCAGTCACAAGAGGAACACGCAAACTCCATACTGACAGCATCAGGTGAATGAAAAGCGAGTACAAAAGAGAGAGGAAAGGGAGAAGAAAGAACATAAAGAGTGGAGAAAGAAATGGAGACAGAGAGAGAGATAGAAAGAGAGAGAGACAGAGACAGAGAGACAGAGATAGAGACAGAGAGAGAGAGAGAGAGAGAGAGACAGAGACAGAGACAGAGACAGAGAGAAAGCTCATAATGGGATGTGTGCGTCAGTGCAAATTGCTCCAAGTTTCTGTCAAGTCCAGAGGTTCCCAACATTTTTTATGCCATGGGGCCTTACTATTAATTGAGGGGTCCATGGACACCAGGTTGGGAACACGTGCTCTAGTCAGAGGCCGGATGAGGAGCAACACTGGGAAATCAAAATAAGCAAAGTAAGTGGGAAATATGATTTAAAAAAAATGATTACATGGGATGAAATAACGAGTTCACTGGGAGTGATGGGGATTAGTTTCCAGACTGTGTACACAGCAAGCATTGGGTTGATTGGTGGCACATGCAGCCCGGAAGGATATGATTGAGTTTGTCACTTTCATTTTGTTGTCTTGCAGGAAGGTGGTAATGTCAGACTGATGTTAAAGTACAGCACACTGCAGCTTTGGCATACAGTCCCATAATGAGAAACTGAACGACTCAATGAAATATTTAGATCCGCAGTCAGAACCCTTTCCTGACTTGGCATCACACTCTGTGACATTTACAAATACATCTGAAAAGCAATTAATCCTGAGGTTATCTCAATGAGGCCTCCATCAGTCACAGAATATCAAACCACACACATCAGGAAGCCCCCTGCATGGTGCACACTGCCTCCATTCATGAACAAACCTCAACTTCCAGATCTTGGTTATGGAGCTGCCGTGATATAAAATACTGGCTTTGTTTCCTCTCCACCCTGGTATGTTAATCAGCTCCATCCCATATCAACTGCTGCCCTTTTCCTTTGATTGTAAAGTAGCATTTTGCTTAAGCAGACTAACAGTTTAATTAGTCAAAACTCAAACCTTAAATTGTTCTAAACTCTATTCAGCCAGCAACCCTCTGCTTGTTGACCCACATTCACTTCAAGTTAAATTACTGCTTAATTTTATTCTTTGCAATCCTTCTACTCCTCCCCTGTCCTAAATCTGTAATCCCCTGCAACTCTGTAACTGCATTGTCTGTACTTCTCCAGTTCTGTCCTGTTGCTATTCTGTGTCAAGAAATAATCGAGACAAAAGATCCAATACAATCAGTTCTCTAGCCCACTCTAGCTTCACAAAGGTGTCCACTGGCCTCAGCACCTCGACAGCCTAACTGACGGCGGGATAGATACGCTATTATATCAAGTTCATGTAAGATCCTTTGACAGGTTGTTTTGGCCAATAGAGCACCTCAGTTTACAGCGCCAGATCGATTCCTACTACTAAAATAGTAAAAGGTGTCAGGAGATAGGTGAAACCAGATGTAGGGAAGCGGGGTGGGTGGGGTGGGGGAGGAGGGATGAGTAAGAAGTGGGGAGGTGATAGGTAGAAGAGGTAAAGGGTTAAAGTAGAAGGAATCTAATGGCAATGTGAGAAAGGGAAGAAGGATGGACACCAAAGGGAGATGACATGCAGGTGAGGAGAAGTGAAGGGGTGAATGGGAAGGTAGAAGGGGGAATGGGAAAAAAAGAAAAGAGGGAGGGAGGAGAAATCACTGGAAGATAGAGAAACTGATGTTCATGACATTCACTTTACTTATCTCTGTTCAAACTTCAAGACTCATTCATTTCCTTTTCTCAGTCCTCTTATTCCAAAGAGAACAATTCATCCTGACTGTAGTGTTATCTTTGCACTGCATTTTGTGTGATGTACCCTGGCCTTATCATTGTACTGAGAATTGTACAATAAACCACGGCACATCATATAGCATTCCCTTGTGTTAGTATTGTATAGCATGCTGTGCGATATACCCAAATATCATCACTGCATTTCATAGAGTATTATATAGCCTAGAGTTATTGCTGATCCATTTATTGCACAGTGCTCCATGGTGTTTTCAGTGAACAATGTACTGTGTGATATACCTTAATATTATCAGTGTTCTGTGCCTTGCATGATATACAGTACTATACTAATATCATTGCACTGCTAATTGTACAGCATATACCAGTATAACCATTTCTTCCATGTATTATTGAACAGCTTAAAATCAACCTTAGAACGACAATCATGCTAAAAACACTAGAAAACAAATTTTTTTCAAAAGAATTTTCAGAATTTTTTTTATATGATAGTCTGCTTGAAGCTGAACACAAACATAATTTCACACTGCTTGTATCACATAGGAATTTGGAGAAGCAAGAAATTAACTTTTATTGAACACAATGCATTTAATTGCATAACGGTACTGACATTTTGCAATAGTATATAGTTCAACTAAGCTAGAAATGTTTTGTTAGTGATTCTCATTTGTATTCAATGTCTGAGGTTTCTTCCTTAAGTGTCCAATAATAAGCCGCCAGCATTGATGGATTCTAGTTGCCCTGATACCATTTCTCAATTACACACAATGTCCTGGTGAAACCTTTCACAGTGCTTATGACTGGCAGCACCAAGATCTTCAGGGAATGCAGAAAATGAATCTTTAGTGACATGTTGCACTTCTTTGGTTTTGTATGCTTGAAGCATGTTGTCAACTAGCTGCATGTAGTTTGGTATTCTGTAGTTGCCAAAAAAATTTTCAACAATGTCCTTGAATGCCTTCCACACGATTTTCTCTGGTCCCACTAGAAGTTCTTTGAATTACCTGTCATTGATGACCTGTTTGATTAGTGGACCAACAAAAATACCTTACTTACTCTTGGCAGTTTTAAAAAAAAATGGTGTGTGGTAGGAAAAAGAAGCAAAATCTTTGTTACCAGATGCAACCTTTACTTCTGAAAGTATGTCATGCTCACTATGATACTCACCCAGCAGTCATTAATTTTCTCGCACTGTTGGCTTAATTGGGTGCCATCAGCATCTTGTGAGTATATGACGATGAGTTACGTGAGAAAGGAGTAGAGGGGGTTTTGGGGTGGATTGAAAGGGGTCACTTTGCTCAAGCACTCAGGACTTGACTTAAAGATCGTCCATTGCCCTCTCCAAACAAAACTGATGTTCCCTCTAGATGAGACTCTTCCCTCAGGCTAACCTCCTTGTCACATTTTTAAGCTAATCACTCATCTTCAGTTTGGCTTGCATGTTGATCTGTTCATTCTCAGCTCTTCTTTGAATACTTAAAAGGCATTTTTCATCCAGATTCGATGTTTTTACTTAGAGATATAGCACGAGCCACGCCGACCAACAAACCCCGATTTAACCCTTGCCTAACCACAGGACAATTTACAATAACCAATTAACCTACTAATCAGTACGTCTTTGAACAGTGGGAGGAAACCGGAGCACCTGGAGGAAACCCATGCAGCCACAGAGAGAATGCAAAAACTCCTTACGGATAGTGGCAGACATTGAAACTGGTTGGTTGTATCTATTTCTATGTCTAATGAAAGGACTTTGATGTCTTGCAATGTTGATGCGTTTGAACCTCCCCTTCCTCCCTCATGCCTTAATCACCATAGTATCTTATTAAATATCTTATGACCTGTATGTGATCTTCCTTTCCTAGTTTACTTCCAGTTCTTGCATCTTTGTCACATTTTACATCACACAATTCATGTTAAACTTTCTCTCACACTATTTTCTGACCTCCACACCAAAATGGAATTTTCTTTTGCACATTTACAAACCTTTCCAAGCACTGAGTTTCAAGTAAATAACAGGATAGGAAATCAAACATTTGGAAAGGATTAAAAGCCCAGTGCTGAACATTTATCTTAAAATTACATTATTAAAATTTAATTGAAAAGCAGAGTCCTCTCAGTGCTTCAGGGTGGCATATACGCAATGTATCTAGGAGCTGAATCATCAGTAAAAACCTCATCATTAAGATAAAAAAAAAGGAATAATTTGTATTAAATTGACTCTCCAGTGTAATGTTGAGGGAGCTCGGAGCTCTCAAAGCTGTCAATAGCAGAGGCCCTGTCCACACTCCCTAGTGGCTTTACAAATCCCACGGCACAACTGTGATACAGAACAGTTGGGATCTAACCTAAATTTACCTATGTTTGCTGAAAATTGACAGCCAACTTTCTGATATCGCATCATGACCACATTTCAAAGAGAGCAAGGCAATTTGGAAGGACTCAAAAAGACATAAGAAAGGTGATCTGATTCTGTAAATCCTTTTCAACCCCATTAGTTTCATCTATAAAAAGTTCCTCAATAAACCAGGCATTAAAAGAAAACTCAATCTTGGAGGAAGGAGGTTTTTGTACCTTGACAAAGAGAAATCCCGGACTGAATAACAATAGAATTACGATTAGCTCTTCCAGAAATTAAGAACTCCTTTAGTAAATCATAGAATCATAAAGCCAAACAGCACAGAAAGACCATTCAGCCCATCAAATGCTGAACATCAAGCATCCATTTACACTAATCCTACATCAATCCCATTCTTGTCCTCACATTCCCATCAAGTGTCCTCAGATTCTACTGCACAACCATTTGAGGAAAAATTTACAGTGGCCATTTAACTTTGAATGTGGTTGGAACTGGAGCAATTGGGATAAATGCGCACACAGGGAAAATGTACATACTCCACACAAACAACTCCTTACAATCAGTCTAACATTACATAAAGGACTTACCTTAGACATTATACCATATTCTTGGGCTGAATCTTAAAGAAAGTTCTTCCTAGACGCTTTCTCAGGATGGAAATGGCTAATATGAGGGACAATACATTTAAGGTGACTGGAGGAAAGATTAAGTGGGATGTGGGCGGTAGGTTCCCCCCCACCCCGCCCCACAGAGAGTAATGGATGCCTGGAATTCCCTGCCAGAGGTGATAGTAGAGGCAGATACATTTTTGCATCAGTCTTCACTGTGGAAGACACTAGGAATATGGTGGAAGTTCCAGGTGTCAGGAGGCATGAAGTATGTGAAGTTAACATAACTAGAGAAAAGGCTCTTGGGAAACTGAAAGCCTGAAGGCAAATAATTCAGCTGGACCAGACGGTGTACACCCCAGAATACTGAACGAGGTGGCTGAAGAGATCATGGAGGCATTGGTAATGATCTTTCAAGAATCACTAGACTCTGGAATGGTTCCAGAAAACTGGAAAATTGCAAATGCCACTCCACTTTTCAATAAGGGAGAGAAGCAGAAGAATGGAAGCTATAGGCCAGTTAGTCTGACCTCAGTGATTGGGAAAATGTTGGAGTCAATAATTAAGGATAAGGTCTCAGGATACTTGGAGGCACATGATAAAATATGCTGTAGTCAGCATGGTTTCCTCCAGGGAAAATTTTACCTGACAAATCTGTGAGAATCCTTTGAAGAAATAACAAGTAATGTAGACAAAGGAAAATTGGTTGATGTTGTGTACTTGGATTTTCAGAAAGCCTTTGACAAGGTGCCACACGAGGTTGTTTAACAAGCTACGAGCCCATGTTATTACAGGAAAGATTCTAGCATGGAGAAGGCAGTGGCTGATTGGCAGGAGGCAAAAAGTGGGAATAAAGGGAGCTTTTTCTGGCTGGCTGCCAGTGACCAGTGGTTTGCAGATGATATGAAGATAGGTGGAGGGGCAGGTAGTTGAGGAAATAGGGAGGCTACAGATAGACTTAAACAGATTAGGAGAATGGACAAAGAAATGGCAGATGGAGTACTGTGTCGGGAACTGTATGGTCATGCACTTCGGTTGAAAAAATGAAAGGGTATTTTCTCTCCATTTTCTAAATGGAGAGAAAATACAAAACAACTGAGATGCAAAGGGACTTGGGAGTCCTTGCACAGGATTCCCTGAAGGTTAATTTACAGGTTGAGTCTGTGGTGAGGAAGGCAAATGCAATGTTAGCATTCATTTGAAGAGGACCAGAATTTAAGGCAAGGATGTAATGTTGAAACTTTATAAAGCACTGGTAAGGCCTCACTTGGAGTTTTGTGAGCAGTCATGGGACCCCTATCCAAGAAAGGATGTGTTGAAACTGGAGAAGGTTCAAAGGAGATTCACAAAAATGATTCCAGGATTGAATGGCTTCTCATATAAAGAGTATTTGATGGCTCTGTACCTATATTCAATAGAATTCAGAAGAATGAGGGGTTACCTCATTGAAACCCATCAAATGGTGAAAGGCCTCGATAGAGAGGATGTGGAGAGGATGTTTCCTGTGCTGGGAGGGTCTAAGAGGACACACCCTCAGAAAAGAGTGGTGTCCTTTTAGAACGGAGATGAGGAAGAATTTCTTTAGCCAGAAAGTGGTGAATCTGTGGAATTTGTTGCCACAGACAGCTGTGGAAGCCAACTCTTTATGTATATTTAAGGCAGAGGTTGATAGATTCTTGAATAGTCAGGGCATGAAAAGATATGTGGAGAAGGCGAAAGATTGGTGCTAAGTGGAAAATTGAGCAGCTATGATGAAATGGCTGAGCAGACTCAATGAGCCAAATGGCCTAATTCTACTCCTGTATCTTATGGACTTATGGTTTTATAGTCTTACATTAGGGCCATTTAAGAAACTCTTAGATAGGCACATAGATGAGAGAAAAATGGAGGGCTATGCAAGAGAAAAGTTTAGACTGATCTTAGAGTAGATTGTCACAACATCGTGGGCTGAAGAGCATGTACTGTGCAGTAACTTTCTATGTTCTATGTAGGAGGAAACTTGAGCATTCAGGAAAACCCACAAATCACAGGGAGAGCATACATACTCGGCCCAGACAGCACTGGAGATCAGAATTGAACCTGGGTCTTACCAATCGATGGGGCTTACATTACATAAAGGACTCAAGTCAAAATGTATGCCAAATTTTTGGAGTGAATCTTACAGAGGGAAGTTTCTTCCTAAGCAACTGTAGTTACTGCTTAGGGTGTGAGCAAAATTACACAGGGGTGCATTTATCCTCCGACCCTCTCCTGCCATTCTATTACACCTTCCTCTATGTCCCCTCTTGGTTCTGCATGTATTAGTGATATTGTACAGCAATAAAAAGAGCCATCCTTGTTTTGAAATTGCCATAATCACTGGGCTCAGCTGTCTTGGGAGAGCTTTCAAAGTTTTCAATGCACTTAATGTGAAAAATCGCTTCCTGACCTCACAGCAGCTTTAATTTTAACATTATGATATAGTAATCTAGACTTAGAGCACCAGAGCAAAGAGTTACTCCTTATATCCCTGAAGGAACACTTGAAATGTAGTAAACACCTCTCGTTAATTTAGACTACAAGACATACATAGGAACAGAATTAGGCCACTCAGCCCAGAGTCTGCTTGACCATTCCAACAACCCCTGAACCGTTGCTTTAATTATACCCAATGACTCAGTCTGTACAGCTATCATGGCAATATATTCCACAGATTCATCACCCTCTGACTAAAGAAATTCCTTTTCATCTCTGGTCTAAAGGAACATCCTTTTTTTCTGTGGTTGTGCCCTCTAATCCTTGACTCCCCCACCATAAGAAACAAGCTCTAAACATCCACTCTTAAGCCTTTCAATATTTGATAGGTTTCAATAAGATCCCCATTTATTCTTCTAAATTCCAGGGAGTACAGGCCCAGAGCCAGCAAAATCTCCTCATACATTAATTCTTTCATCCCTGAGATCATTCTCATGACCCTCCTCCGAACACTCTCCAAAGGCAGTATATTCTCAGATAAGGGGCCCAAAGCACAATGATCCATGTGTGGTCTGACAAATGCTTTATTCTTAAAACCTTCAAATCAAGCAAAAAGAATCCTCATCTTCACTTCCTGACTTAAGATTTAACTCTTTCTGTACTTGTTACAAGGACGTAGTGGTGGAACGAACCCGAGTGCTGAACACAGGTGCGGAGGCTGAATCAGGAGGCGTTATGGTCGTAGTGAGCGTGGAATTGCTGTCCAAGAGAGTCTTTACCAGGAGTCTTGGTTTTAGTAGTGAGTTCAGGAACTATGCTAGACTTAGAACTGATAGTCCTAAGAACCACGGAACGAGGTTACTCATACACGAGTACAGGGTTCTGAGTTGGATGATCAGCCATGATCATACTGAATGGCAGTGCAGGCTCAAAGGGCCGAATGGCCTACTCCTGCACCTATTTTCTATGTTTCTATGAGTCGACCAACGAACTGGCAGCTCCTTGCTCTGATCACAGGGTCTTTATCCTGCAGTTTCTGATGGGAAGCAGGTGTGTGTAGTTAGTGGAACCTGGGAATGATTGGAAATTAAATGAGGTGATTGAGGCCCAATTCCTGTAGTAAATAGCAAGGTGGGGGATTGCCAGAAGGGACCATGACAGTACTCCCCCTCAATGGGAGTCTCCAGGCGATCCTCCAGGCCTGTCTGGATGCTCCCGATGAAAGTCCTGGATGAGGGAAGGGTCTAGGATGAAGGAACGGGGGACCCGGGAATGCTTTTCTGGACTGTACCCTTCCCAGTCCACCAGGTATTGGAGACCCCTGCCCCGATGGCACACACCTAGTAGTCATCGGAAGGTGTATGCCGGACGGTTGTCGATGATAAGGGCAGGTGGGGGAGTCTCAGCTGGGGGACACAAGGGGCTGACAGAAACTGGCTTTAACTGAGACACATGAAAAGTTGGCTGTGGGATTGATAACCCTGTCAACCTTGAATGGTCCCAGGAAGTGAGGGGCGAGTTTTCTATGCTCGTTCTTGAGCAGGATGTCCTTGGAGGCCAGCCACACCATCTGCCCAGGTTGGTACTCCGGCGCCAGAGTTCAGCTATCTTCTTATTTCAATTTGTTGATCTGAGTAGGGCTGTGTGCATCTCCTCCCAAATCTTAAGGCACCAATTAATATGGTCCTGAACCGACAGTACCGCAATCTCCTCTTGCGCGGGAAACAGC
This sequence comes from Mobula birostris, assembly GCF_030028105.1. NCBI lineage: Eukaryota > Metazoa > Chordata > Chondrichthyes > Myliobatiformes > Myliobatidae > Mobula > Mobula birostris. The sequence continues at coordinate 47,014,522 of NC_092387.1, read as the reverse complement.
GGGGGTTGGTACCCAAGGGAGCACTCGAATGGAGACCTCCCAATGGCAGAGCTCACCAGAGAGTTGCGGGCATACTCAACCCACGGGAGGTGGTCGCTCCAGGTCGACAGGTTGTTTGCCGTTACGTAAGGAAGCGTCGCCTCCAGGTCTTGGTTGACCCGTTCCGTCTGCCCGTTTGTCTTGGGGTGGAAGCCGGATGACAGGCTGAACGATGAGCCCAAGGCTTGGCAGAAGGCCATCCATACCTGTGAGACGAACTGGGGACCTCAATAGGAGACGATGTCCGTGGGGATTCCATGGAGGCGGAAGACATGGGGGGGGCGCGAGAAAATCTGCGGTTTCTTGAGAGGAAGGGAGGTCAGGGAGGGCCACAAAGTGCACCGCCTTAGAGAATCGGTCTACCACGGTGAGGACTGTGGTGTTTCCGCGGGAAGGGGGCAGACCGGTGATGAAGTCTAGGGCGGTGTGTGACTGGGGACGACCAGGGACAGGTAGAGATCAAAGTAGACCCACAGGAAGTCAATGAGAGACTTTTCCCCTGGCACAGATGGAACAAGCCGAGACATAAGAACGGGTGTCCCCTTCCATGGACGGCCACCAAAAGTGCTTCCTCAGGAGAGCCAGGGTCCGATCACTCCCAGAGTGGCAGGCGAACCGGGATGTGTGTCCCCACTGGAGAACCTGAGACCTGACAGAGACAGGCACGTACAGGTGATCACCAGGTCCATTGCCAGGGTCAGTATCATCCCACTGGGCTTCCTTTACTTTAGACTCAATCTCCCAAGTGAGGGTGGCAACCATGCAGTGTGATGGGAGGATAGTCTTGGGACTGGAGGTGTCATCCTTGGAGTCATGCTGGCAGGATAGCGCATCCGGCTTCCCGTTCTTGGATTTCGGATGGTATGTGAGGGTAAACTTGAACCGTCCAAAAAACAATGCCCAACAGGCCTGGCGGGAGTTCAATCGTTTGGCGGTCTGAATATACCCCAGGTTCTTATGATCAGTCCACACCACAAATGGGTGTTCTGCCCCCTCCAACCAGTGCCTCCATTCTTCCAGTGCCTCCATTCTTCAAGTGCTAGTTTGACTGCCAGCAGTTCCCGATTCGCCACGTCATAATTCTGCTCGGCGGGGAACAGTCGGTGAGAGTAGAAGGTGCAGGGGTGAAGCTTTTCGTCCGAACTTGACCGTTGGGATAGGACCGCTCCTACCCCAGGGTCGGAGGCATCCACCTCAACGGTGAATTGACGGGATGGGTCCGGATGGACCAGGATGGGAGCGGTGGTGAAACGCCTCCTCAGGTCGGTGAATGCTGAGTCCACTTCGGAATCCCAGCAAAACGGTGTGGTAGGCGAGGTTAGCCGGGTAAGGGGAGCCACCACTCGACTGTAGTCTCTGATGAATCTATGATAGAAGTTTGCAAACCCCAGGAATCGCTGAAGTTGTTTGTGTGTCGTGAGTCTAGGCCATTCCTCCACTGCCCGGATCTTCTCGGAGCCCGCTTTTACCTGCCCGCTAGGAAGCTGACCGAAGGAACGTGGAGCTCGCATTTCTCCGCCTTTGCAAATAACTGGTTTTCCCAGTCTCTGGAGGATTTGACGGACATGGTGTACATGTTCTTGAGGGCTGCTAGAAAATATCAGGATATCGTCAAGGTAAACAAATACAAACCAATTGATAAAGTCCCTCAATATGTCATTGATCAGGGTTTTGAAAATGGCGGGGGCATTGGTGAGGCCAAACGGCATGACCAAATATTCAAAGTGGCCCAGAGGTGTATTGAAGGCCGTCTTCCATTCGACCCCCTCCCTCATCCTGACTAAATGGTAGGTGTTATGAAGGTCCAACTTTGAGAAGATGGTGGCTCCATGCAATGGTTCACATGCTGAACTAATGAGGGGTAGAGGGTAATTGTTCTTAATTGTTATATTATTTAGGCCTCAGTAGTCGATACAAGGGTGAAGCGTCCAGTCCTTCTTTTCTACAAAAGAGAAACCGGCCCCTACCAGGGAGGATGAAGGCCTGATAATGCCCACTGCGAGGGACTCACTAATGTATTTCTCCATTGCCTCTCCCTCCGGTTGGGATAAGTTAAAAAGTCGACAGGTGGGTAGCGGGGTAGCGGGGCGAAGGTCGATGGCACAATCATGTGGGCAGTGCAGAGGCAGGGAAAGGGCCCGTTGTTTACTGAACACCTGTCCCAAGTCATGGTACTCTGCGGGGGACATGGGACAAGTCGAGGGGTTCCAAAACAGGCGGGGTCACAGCAGCGCCTCTGGGAGACGAGGCTGACTGCAGACAGTTGACATGGCAAGACAGGCTCCATTCGGCTATCCTCCCGGTAGACCAGTCGATATGGAGATTGTTTTGGGTCAGCCATGGATGTCCTAGGACTACTGGGGTTTGAGGTGAATGAATGAGACTGAATCATATGTCCTCCCGATGGTTGCCAGATAGGATCAAGATCAGGGGCGGCGTAGAGTGGGTCACCCGAGCCGGCAGTTTTCAGTCCAGGGCCCGGGCCTCCAGGGGGGTAGTTAGTGGCTCGCGAGGTATTCCGGTCTGGGTGGCTATTTCTTCATCCAGCAGATTGCCCTCAGCACCGGAATCCACCAAAGCGGATAGGGACAGGGACTGTTGTTGGTAATTCACGGTTGCCGGGATCTGCATCCGAGTCAGGGGTGCCGAAGGGAGTATCATTCGGCTCACTCGAACCCCCTTTCTCACTGGTGAGCCCTCCCTTTTGGGCAGCTGAGGGCGGGTATCCCGGAAATGTCCTGGCTGGTCACAATAGTAGCAATCCTCAGCTCTCCAGCTCCGAATTTGTTCAGCCGGGGAGAGACGGTTCCATCCCAGCTGCATCGGTTCCTCCCACAGGGGGGTGGGGACAGTCAGAGCAGGAGCCACACTGGGTGTGGCTGGGGAAGGGGGTTGCTGGCTGAGACTGGTAAGGTGGACTGTGGGCTTTCCCGAAGAACGGGGAGACTGGTTCTCTCTCTCTCTCTGACGCTCCTGAAGTTGATAATCTAATCGAATGGCTAGCGAGATCAGAAAGTCCAGAGAGTCTGTGTCGACCCTTACAGCCAACTCATCCTTTATCTTGTCCGAGAGGCCCTGTCAAAACACCTCCTGTAGGGCCTTGTCATTCCACCCAGAGTCTGCGGCTAAGGTCTGAAACTCAATGGAATACCTGGCCACACTTCGCGAAGCCTGACAAAGAGTAAGCAACTGTTTCATGGCATACTTACCGTGAATGGATTGTTCAAAGACATTTCCTCATTTCAGCGACAAAGGAGGAGTAGGAGGAACAAACCTCTGGTCGGTTATCCCATATTGCAGTTGCCCAAGCCAAGGCATCCCCTCGTAGCAGCCCCATGATGTACGCAATCTTTGATTTATCAGAAGCGTAGGTATGTGTCTGCAGCTCAAAGACTAGGGAGCATTGTAACAGGAAGGCCCGGCACCTACCTAGGTCCCCAGCGTAGGGTTCAGGCTCAGGTACATAGGACTCTCGAGGGGACGGTGTTGCTAATTCCAGGTGCGAGGCCATCCCGAGCAGTGCAGTTTGGGTAGCCGGGGTTCTAGGAGGGGACAGAGAAAAGGAAGCAGAGACCCGATCCACTTGTTCACTGACCTTCTGCACATTCATGGATAGCATCCAAAGTTTTTCCATGATCTCCCGAAGTAGTTGGTCATGGGTGCCCAGTAAGCAGCCCTGGCTGGCCAGGGCCTGTTGTACAGGATCCGTGTCTGCTGGGTTCACCGTGTCCAGTTCGTTCTGTTACAAAGACATGGTGGTGGAACAAACCCAAGTGCTGAACAGGGACGCAGAGGCCGAGTTGGGAGGCATTACGGTCGTAGCAAGCGTGGAATTGCTGTCTAAGAGAGTCTTTACCAGGCATCTTGGTTTTAGTAGCAAATTCAGGAACAATGCTAGACTTAGAACTGATAGTCCTAAGAACCACGGAACAAGGTTACTCATACACAAGTTGACCAACAAACTGGCAACTCCTCGTTGTGGTCACAGGGTCTTTATCCTGCAGTTTCTGATGGGAAGCAGGTGTGTGTAGTTAGTGGAACCTGGGAATGATTGGAAATTAAATGAGGTGATTGAGGCCCAATTCCTGTGGTAAATAGCAAGGTGGGGGGATTGCCAGAAGGGACCATGACAGTCCTAGCACCATGAACAATGAGGAATCCAGAAAATATAAACATGAGATTCTGCAGATGCTGAAAATCCAGCATAAAATGCTCAAAGCCATGTAATTCATGGTCTGAATGCATCAGGGGTCGTTGGAGCCAGAAATGGTGACAGTGGTATCTACAGTCTGGAGGTGGCCAGGGCCGTCTGAATGGGAGTTGTTGAGAGTGGGGTCCATGGTCTGGAGATGTCCAATTGAACCAATGTCTAAGCAGTGTGGGCCGTGGTCTGGAGCTGCCTGAGGTCATTGAAACCAGCGTTGACAGGATCCGAGGTCTGGAGCCACCCAGGGCTGATGGAACCAGAGCTGACGTCAGTGGTCTCTAAGGTCAGGGGCTGGCCAGGTCTCTCGGATCCAGAGATTGAGATGGTGGGATCCACAATCTGGAACCACCCAAGGTCATTGGAACTGGAATTAGAGATGGCGGGATCCATGGTCTGGAGACGGGCAATATTCCAATCCTTCCTGGATGTGAGGAAGGCAAAGAACAAGTGGTTGAAGACATGGATAGGCCAGAGGATGAAATGTTGGAGAGGTCCATGGCAGGTAGAAGAGAACGAGGCCAGGAGCTGTGGCAGAGACTGAGACAGGCCCCGCAGGTATCTCTACATAGCAGAGAAGGTGGCTCACAGAATTCGGTGGAAGAATTGAACCTGGGATTCTCAGTGGGTCCAAACTGGAAGACCTGAAACGGAGCTGGAAGTCATATGGAATAAGATGATGGCAAAGACGGAGAAACAACTCCATTCCCTTAGCATGTGCTCAGCTGTGCCCTAATGTCCTTATTTATGGAAACATCAGAAATTGCTTATGTGAGTCCAATTCCTGATTATGATACAGCTTGGTGAAACTATTGGGTTGTGATTTTCAGTACTGCAGTAGAACTTATGAATGTTTCTCAGTCAATGCACAGCAGATTTATTAATAGCATCAAATCATTAGCTTGGACTATATAGTTGAGGTCCACAGGTTTTCAGTAAGTTCATTTGCTCTGTTTCCCCATGTAATCAGATTGAGTGAAGAAGAATGAGCTTTTTTTTAAAATAATGATGATTCAGCAAACTTTTCAATATGATTTAATTTTCCAGCAACTCAATAGGTAACTAATCCAAAGTTCAATTGGAAAAGATTAAAGTGTTAGAATTTGCTATGCAAGTGCAGTGGACATATGGCAGGACAGCTCAGAAATACAAAAATATTTCTATACTATCTAATAACATAACAAATGCAGTTCCAGTCTACCGAGTTTATGCTGGCTCACAGAACAATCCTTTTGCTCCACTAGCTTTCTCTGTAACCTGAGTCTCCACATTCTTGTCAACTTCTAGATTCACCCACTCACCTACACTCTGGGGGCAATTTACACTGGCTACTGAATCAACTAACCAACACGTGTTGTAAGAACTCAGAACAGGAAGGGGGAGACCTTTGCAGTTAGAGGGAGAGCACGCAGACAGAAGTGTGATCAAGATCAAACCTGGATCTCTCGACCTGTGAAATAGCAGTGTTATCAACTGTGCCATTGTGCTCCTTCACCCATCATGTACATAATCAACAGTACATTTTGTTGTATGTTTAAGCAATTCGCTGACTTGAGCAGAAATTGGGGTGGATATACCTGGTGAAAGACATGTCTAAAAGCAAGAGAAGTTCATTTGCACTTACTCCCGAATTCAGTAAGATCATGGATGAAACTTTACCTCAATTTTCCTCTTCTTTGAAGTTCCTCTTCTTGGATTTCAAAACTCTATTTTCCACTGATGCTGCCTAACATGCTGAGTGATTCTAGCATTTTCTGTTTTTTTTATTTTGGAATTACAGCATCTGTGGGCTTTCATTTATTTTTTGGAATACTGATACCCTTGCTTAGAGGGGAAGTGATGGACCCTTGAAAGTGTTTGATCTATTAGGCAGACTTAGACCCGTTTAGCACTTGAAATTAAATCAAAAAATACTGGAGATATTCAGATCGGGCAGCATCTCCAGCATATTCTGATTTTATTTCAGATTTCCAGCATCTGCATTTTTTTGTTGTTTTTGAGCCTCTGATACACTTGGATGGTAGGCTGCCTTGGAATGTTAGATTTGGCAGCCTTACCATCTGGGGAAACAGCTGATCCAACAAGCAAACTGATGTCATGTCTCAATGGGAATATCACTCACATTGTAAGTGTTTTAAATAAATTCAGCATCCTGAAAAATGAGTTATTACATTAATGCTCATAGGAGCTTTATGAGTCCAAAATTGGCTGCCCTTTTTTGTATACTATAAGATGACAACTCTTCAAATTGTATTTCACTGGTTGTAAAATGACAATGGATATGTCCGACCCTATAGCAGTGAAAATCTTTCTGCTGATGGGGGCGGGGTGGGGGAGAACAGAAATACTGCTGGTGGAAGGATGGAATTGATGGAGAGAATGATTTAAAATCATGGAGAAGTTACAAGTAGAATTGTTGACAGGAGCAGACTACTTTATATATTATAGATATTTTTCACTATCTCTTCATTCCCTAGTCACTGCTCTTGGCATCCTGCCAATTGAGTTTCTATTGTCTCACTGGCCAGCACTATGTTTTCCCTGACCTTCTCAACTATTAACTACAGACAAGACTTTACAAGGGGTGCAACGGGCGCCTGCCAAATGTTATTGGAAGCTTTTTTTGCCAACTTTGTCTTTTCATTAAAGCGCATAAAGTGCTAGCACATCTGAAATGCCAAATATTGACGTATTTTGGTAATCAGTCAGGGACCACCTGAAGTGAAGTTAATGCAAGCACCAGAGCATAGTAAGAATCATTTATCTGTGCTTTGCTCTTATTTGACTCAATGAGCCCTGTATCACCAGGGAGAATGTGTGACATGGCAACAGAAGCTACCATTCACTTTTCCAGTCCTTGCTGTTTGTTTCTAGTTAAAGGTCCAGTCCTTGTTTTATTTTCTAGAGCTGTAATAATTTGCCATCAGCTCAAGACCTCAATTTAATAACACAGCCCTAAAATATTCAGCATTTATTAATTAATGGTACCGAAAAACTAATTCATGCCTTTATATCAAAATGACTTGATTACTGCAATGCTCTCTTTACTGGCCTTCCAAAGCAACCTATTGACAAATGCCTCTGCGAGAATTTTTACTGAAGTCAGGAAGAGGGAGCATATCACTCCCATACTAGCTATTCTGCATTTGCTTCCTGAATCTTTTAGAATTAATTTTAAAGTTTCCTTACCTGCTTTTAAATCTCTCAATGGTCTGGGACTGGAAGATATCACAGAATCATTTTTGTTGTATGATCCTTCTTGAGCTCTGAGGTCTTCTTCCACCAGTCTCTTAAATTTAAACAACTCAAAAGAAAATTGACAGGTCAGCTTTTTTTAAACGACGCTCCTAAACTGTGGAATTCAAAACTCCAACTATAAGGGATGCAGAATCAGTTGACACTTTAAATCTATTTATTTAACCTTGCATAATTTTTACTTTTATTTTTATGTTTGCACTTCATCGCATTGTGAAGCACTTTCAACTGAATCATTTGTATGAAACATTAATCTTTGTCTGAACATTAATCTTTACGTCAACAGTCAGAGCTGACAAACAAGAACTTCTGCGTCAAATCAAAAACAAACATTAATGCAAATTAAAAACAGTAAAGATGGCTTCATAACAACATTGTGCTGGTGTGCTTAAAGATTGTCTAATTGATACCAATACAATACAGTGAAGGAGGATATGGTCAATACTGTTAAAGACAATTACCAAGACATTTTGTATTCTTAATATGTTAGAGTGCAAGTGAAATGAGGTGCTGCATTATTAAATGGGCAAGTTCTCTCACGGACCCAGTACAAACAATACTACCTAGATGTTTGGGAACACTTTTTATGTTCTTTTAATGCATGAAATGCTTTAAAATTTGCTTCAATTAGTGATAGGTAAACCTGCCTCTTACCATCTTAAGAAAACCCTAAGCTTCAAAGTTCAAGTTCAACATTCAAAGTAAATCTGTTACCAAATGTTTCAAAGGTTTCAAAGGTACATTTAATGTCAGAGAAATGTATACAATATACATCCTGAAATGCTTTTTCTTCGCAACCATCCACAAAAACAGAGGAGTGCCCCCAAAGGGTGAATGACAGTTAAATGTGAGAACCTCAAAGTCCTCCCCAGCTTCCCCCTCCCACGTGTAAGCCATAGCGAAGCAACAATCCCCCCCTCATTCGCCCCCACCAGCAAAAAAAAGTATCGGTACTCACCACCGAGCACTCAAGCATGCAGCAAAGCAACAGCAAAGACACAGACTTGTAGTACCCCAAAGACTACTCGTTCACCCGGTATTTGACGTACCAAAGGTTCGCGCTCTCCCTAATAAGGGAAAAAGAGGTATCTCCTTTTCACAGCGAGAGGGGAGACATAACAAATAACTCACTGGTACAATGTTAAAAATCGATTGCCTTGCTTTTTCTGAGCTCTGTGCCCAAAGATCTCAGGTATCTGAGCACACAGCCATAGATCTTCCGACTCTAGCGTCGCACCAATCTTCTCCCGGGACACCGACCTTTGATCCGCCTGTCTTCAGAGCCACGAGAGCTCTTAGACCACATCCTTAGCATGTCGAAAAATGGACAGTAGCAGATTCCATTCCCGCAAAGAACCGAAGTCAGCGTGTAACTCCAGGTCAGGGTCTTCAAAAGAACCCTGAAAAAGAAAAATAGTGGGAAATAGAGCTGTTTCCAAAGATGCAAGCAAAGGTGTCACCGTTTGGCGCCATCATGGCTCAGCATCGCCCTTCAGTGTAAATGTCACCCTGAGATTCATTTTCTTGTGTGTATTTACAGTAGATACAAAGAACCACAATAGATTCAATTAAAAAATATACACAAAGACAAGCAACCAACATGGAAAAGATGACAAAATGTGCAAATACAAAAAGAAAAACAAATAGCAAACAAATAAATAAGTAGATAGATAAATAGATGGATCAATAGATAGATAGATAAATAGATGGACATTGAGAGCCTGACCTGTAGAATCATTGAAAGTTAGCCCATTGGTTCTGGAATCAGGGCAGTGTTAAAGTGAGTGAAGTTATCCACTCTAGTTCAGCTGTCTGATGGTTGAAGGCAATAACTTTTCCTGGATCTGGTGAAGTAGGATCTAAGGCTCCTGTTCCACCTTCTGGATAGCCTGGATAGTGGGGGTGTTTAATAATGGTTGCTGCTTTCTTGTGACAGCACTCCTTGTAGATATGCTTAATGGTGGGGAGGGCTTTTCCTATGCTGGACCTAGAATTAGAAACATAGAAACATAGAAAACCTACAGCACAATACAGGCCCTTCGGCCCACGAAGTAGTGCCGAACATGTCCCTACCTTAGAAATTACTAGGGTTACTCATAGCCCTCTATTTTTAGCTCCATGTACCTATCCAAAAGTCTCTTAAAAGACCCTATCGTATCCGCCTCCACCACCGTTGCCAGCAGCCCATTCCATGCACTCACCACTCTCTGAGTAAAATACTTACCCCTGAAATCTCCTCTGTACCTACTCCCCAGCACCTTAAACCTGTGTCCTCTTGTGGCAACCATTTCAGCCCTGGGAAAAGCCTCTGACTATCCACATGATCAATGCCTCTCATCATCTTATACACCTCTATCAGGTCACCTCTCAACCTCCGTCACTCCAAGGAGAAAAGGCTGAGTTCACTCAACCTACCTTCATAAGGCATGCTCCCCAATCCGGGCAACATCCTTGTAAATCTCCTCTGCACCCTTTCGATGGCTTCCACATCCTCCCTGTAGTGAGGCAACCAGAACTAAGCACAGTACTCCAAGTGGGGTCTGACCAGGGTCCTATATAGCTGCAACATTACCTCTCGATTCCTAAATTCAATTCCACGATTGATGAAGCCAATATACCGTATGCCTTCTTAACCACAGAGTCAACCTGCGCAGCTGCTTTAAGCATCCGATGGACCCATGCCCCAAGATCCCTCTGATCCTCCACACTGCCAAGAGTCTTACCATTAATACTATATTCTGCCATCATATTTGACCTACCAAAATGAACCACATCACACTTATCTGGGTTGAACTCCATCTGCCACTTCTCAGCCCAGTTTTGCATCTTATCAATGTCCTGCTGTAACTTCTAACAGCCTTCACACTATCCACAACACCCCCAACCTTTGTGTCATCAGCAGACTTACTAACCCATCCCTCCACTTCCTCATCCAGGTCATTTATAAAAATCACGAAGAGTAGGGGTCCCAGAACAGATCCCTGAGGTACACCACTAGTCACCGACCTTCATGCAGAATATGACCAGTCTACAACCACTCTTTGCCTTCTGTGGGCAAGCCAGTTCTGGATCCATAAAGCAATGTCCCCTTGGATCCCATGCCTCCTTACTTTCTCAAGAAGCCTTGCAGGGGGTACCTTATCAAATGCCTTGCTGAAATCCACATGCGCCACATCTACAGCTCTTCCTTCATCAATGTGTTTAGTCACATCCTCAAAAAATTCAGTCAGGCTCATAAGGCATGACCTGCCCTGACAAATCCACGCTGACTATTCCTAATCATATTATACCTCTCCAAATGTTCATAAATCCTGCCTGTCAGGAACTTCTCCATCAACTTACCAACCACTGAAGTAAGATTCACTGGTCTATAATTTCCTCAGCTATCTCTACTCACTGGTCTATAATTTCCTGGGCTATCTCTACTCCCTTTCTTGAATAAGGGAACAACATCCGCAACCCTCCAATCCTCTGGAACCTTTCCCGTCCACATTGATGATACAAAGAGCATCGCCAGAGGCTCAGCAATCTCCTCCTTCACCTCCCACAGTGGCCTAGGGTACATCTCATCCGGTCCTGGTGACTTTCCAACTTGATGCTTTCCAAAAGCTCTAGCACATCCTCTTTCTTAATATCTACATGCTCAAGCTTTTCAGTCCACTGCAATTCATCACTACAATCACCAAGATCCTTTTCTGTAGTGAATACTGAAGTATTCATTAAGTACCTCAGCTATTTCCTCCGGTTCACACTTTCCCACTGTCTCACTTGATAGGTCCTATTCTTTCACGTCTTATCCTCTTGCTCTTCATATACTTGTAGAATGCCTTGGGATTTTCCTTAATCCTGCCCACCAAGGCCTTCTCATGGCCCCTTCTGGCTCTCGTAATTTCATTCTTAAGCTCCTTCCTGCTAGCCTTATAATCTTCTAGATCTCTAACATTACCTAGCTCTCTGAACCTTCTGTAAGCTTTTCTTTTCTTCTTGACTGGATTTACTACAGCCTTTGTACACCACGGTTCCTGTTCCCTACCATAACTTCCCTGTCTCATTGGAACGTACCTATGCAGAACTCCATACAAATATCCCCTGAACGTTTGCCACATTTCTTCCGTACTTTTCCCTGAGAACATCCGTTCCCAATTTAAGCTTCCACGTTCCTGCCTGATAGCCTTATAATTCCCCTTACTCCAATTAAACGCTTTTCTAACTCATCTATTCCTATCTCTCTCCAATGCTATTGTAAAGGAGATAGAATTATGATCACTATCTCCAAAATGCTCTCCCACCGAGAGATCTGACACCTGACCAGGTTTATTTCCCAATACCAAATCAAGTACAGTCTTTTCTCTTGTAGGCTTATCTACATATTGTGTCAAGAAACCTTCCTGAACACACCTAACAAACTCCACCCCATCTAAACCCCTCACATAGAACTCCAGCACAGGAACATGATATTCATCCCAGTTGGCTCAAGATGATACTTATGGTGCACAAAAGAATCTGCTCATTCTGTTATGTCTCGTCTGTCAGCATTTCTATTTGCTCCTTTTCCCCTCTCCTTGAATGGGTCTATTCTCTTGATATCATTATATCAGATGAGAGAATATTAGAAATGGGAGCAAGAGTAGGCCATTCAGCTTCTCAAACTTATTCTGCCAGTTCAAAGATCGTGGCTGATCTGATTGTGATTTCAACTCTGCCTTCCTGTCTGCAATTGGTAACCCTTCACCCCCTTTCTTGTCAAGCATTTACCCAATTCGCCCTTAAAATATTGAATATATGTCACAAGGAGGAGGTGGCTGGGAACGGACCCAAGTGCAATCCACGGACACTGAAGTACTAGGACAGGACTAGGATACAAGGTGAGGGCTAGGACATGGACTAGAAAACCGGGAACACGGAACAAGACTGGGCAAGAGAGCTAGGAGCCAGAGCTTGGACTCCAAGCCAGAGACCGGACAAGGACCCCAGAACTAGGCAAGGACGTGACTTGGCTGGCAGGCAGGATGAGGCTGGAGACCAGAGACTTGAGGCAAGGCTGGAGACCAGAGACTTAAGGCGAGGCTGGAGTCTTGAAGCTCCTCCTGGGAAGAGCGCTGTACTCCTGGGCAGGGCGCAGATCACCTGGGCAGGGCACGGATCTCCACCCAACAGAGGCAAGGGACAGGAAGGGACAGAACCAATGGCAGGGTAACGGCAATATGGCCTGGCTTACCCGACGGAGGCAAGGGACAGGAAGGGACAGAACCAACCATAGGGTAATGGCAAGACGGCCTGGCCTACACGTCGGAGGCAAGGGACAGGAAGGGACAGAACCAACCGCAGGGTAACGGCAAGACGGCTTGACTTCCCCGGCGGAGGCAAGGGACAGAGCCAACCACAGGGTAATGGCAAGACGGACTGGCTTACCCGACGGAGGCAAGGGACAGGAAGGGACAGAACCAACCGCAGGGTAACGGCAAGACGGCCTGACTTACCCGGCGGAGGCAAGGGACAGGAAGGGACAGAACCAACCGCAGGGTAACGGCAAGACGGCCTGACTTACCCGGTGGAGGAAAGGGACAGGAAGGGAGCTAAGTACAGGGTGGCTCCAGGATAAGACTTCAGGCGAGACAAGGCAAGGCTTCAGGCAATGCAAGGCGAGACAAGAACTTCAGGCGAGGCGAGAGTTACCGGCAAGACAAGGCAAGGCTTCAGGCAATGCAAAGCAAGACAAGAACTTCAGGTGAGGTGAAAGTTACCGGCAAGACAAGGCAAGGCTTCAGGCGAGGAAACAGAAGGCAGAGGAAGGGATACAAGGAGTAAGGACAAGAACAATCAAGCAGCCACGCCCTGGTCTCTGGAGGTATTTATGCAGCCAGCCCCAACAAGAACCAGCTACCTCAATTAGTGCTCAACAGAATCAGAAGCAGGGTAGACAGGAAAACCTGGAGCAAGGGTCGATAGACCAGACCGTGAACTGGAATGTGGACTTCATGGACCGGATCATGACAATATACCCTTTAATGAAGAGTGTTCCAAAGACTTATGAGCCTCAGAGAGAAAAAAAGTTGGCTTCACCTTTGTCACTTTATTTTTAAACAGAGATCCTGAGTTCTAAATTCTCCCACAAGAGAAAAAATTGTCCCCACATCCACTCCACCAAGATTCCTCGGGATATCATGTTCAATTTGCTCCACTTCTCTCCAGCAGATAAAAGCCTAAGCCTTGTCTTATTAGGCAAGCCGCAATTTCCAGATATCAGTCTGGTAAATCTCTGGAACAGCAACTACTGTTTTGGTGTCTTTGTCCAAGTCAATTTCAAAATCATAAAATAACTGAGGCCCCAGCATTAACCGCGGTGTCATAACCATTTCTTACTTCACATTAACCAGAAAAAGACCCATTTCATTTCTACTCTGAGTTTTGTTTTCACCAGACAAACTTGTCTTACCTACTGCACCACAAGCCATTAAATTCCACAAGAAACTTTGTGACACCTTTCAACTGCCTTCAGGAAGTCTGAGTTCTATGTAATGAATTGGTTAATCATGATACTTATGAAAGCTAGATATATTTAAATAGTTACAGCATTTCACCATTGCTAATCAATCCGGGATTGAAACTGGGATAGATTCAAGAAGGTGACTCTCCAACACATTCTTGAGTGTGAGCCCTAAATGCCAGCATGTGGCAAACTGCACATCCAAAATCAACTTTCTTTTAAAACGTGTAAAAGTTAGAAAAACAAACCAGAGCCAACAAACAGTCTGACATATTCCTAGCTTTTCATTGGGTCTAATTCTTGTCATATGCCACATTCAGTAAAGGTCAACACAAACATCATCACAATTATCCAGTTCTTGGTAGCATTAAGAGGCTGTTTTCATTACCTAGTGATGATCTACAGCGCACACACTGTCAGGAACTAATCAATGCTAGGACTGCGTTAAATGTGGAGCATAACAGACATAATTTAATACGTCAAATTACAGATCGAGGCAACTTAACACCTGAAAATACAAATCTGAGACGAGCTGGAACATTGACAATTGTGATGATAAGGAATCAGAATCAGGTCTATTATCCCTGCCATATGTTGTGAAATTTGTTGTTTAGTGGCAGCAGTACAGTGTAAGACATTAAAAAGTCAATGTACACTCAGTAGCCACGTTATTAATTGCAGCTGTACACCTGCGTGTTAATACAAATATCTAGTCAGCCTGTCATGTGGCAGCAACTCAAAGCATACAGACATGGTCAAGAGGTTCAGTTGTTGTTCACACCAAACATCAAAATGGGGAAGGAAAGCGATGAAGTGACTTTGACCATGGAATGATTGTTGGTGCCAGATGGGTGGTTTGAATATCTCAAAAACTGCTGATCTCCTGGGATCTTCATGTACAACAGTCTCTAGAGTTTTCAGAGAATGGTGCAAAAAACAAAATAAAATTCCAGTGAGTGGCAGTTCTGGGGGCGCCAATGCCTTGTTATTCAGAGAATGGCTAGACTGTCTTAAGCTGACAGAAAGGTGACAATAACTCAAATAACTGGTGGTGTGCAGAACAGCATCTCTGATCTCTCAACACGTCGAACCTTGAAGTGGATGAGCTACAGCAGCAGAAGACCACGAACGTAAACTCATTGAACACAACACATAGAGTGCCTTGAAAGAGTATTCATCCCTTACAACTATTTTCAAATTTGACTGTCTCATTTTCTAAAGTTAAAATGTATTGAGGTAGAATTTGAGAGCTGATCTACAAAACATTGTGCATCTTGTCAAGTCAAAAGAAAAATTTCAAAACTTGTCAACAGTTTCCGAAAAATGAATAAACCCAAATTGTGAGGTTGAAAAAGTATTCATCACTTTTGAAATTACTATGCTAACTTCACTCAGGTGCAATACTGTATATTACCTTAGTAACAGAAACAGGCCCATTACATCCATGCTGGCCTTCAGATACCATTATACCAGCATGTGGTCTGTTGCCTACTATGCCTTGGAAATTCAAGTGCTCATCCAGATGCTTAGAACATAGAACAGTACAGCACAGAAGGTATCTCTTCAGCCACAAAGTTGTGCTGAACTATAGTTTATTTCATAGGTTCATAGATTAATTTATTATTATCAAAGTATGGGTCAAATACAACCCTGAAATTTGTATTCTCCAGATAGCCACAAAACAAAGAAAGAACATAAAAATCATTCAGAGAGAAACATCAAACCACCCACTCCTGTACAAAAAAAGAACAGCATTCCGATTATCAAACCCTCAAACCCACTCCTCCTCTTCCCACACAGAACAGGAACATCGACCCCAAAACAACGACCCTGCATAAAAAACCAACAGAACACTAATAGAAAATCAACCCCTAAACACTCTGCCCTCACACAACAAAACAAAAAAGGAGCAAGTGATGAAAAAACACAGAATATAAAAAGTGTAAGTCTGAAAAAGTTCAGTCAATAAATGCAATAGTTCAATCCATAAACACAGAACCATGATACCATCTTCCGATATCACTGACATTCATCTAAAGGGGGGAAACACTACACGAGGCAGAAAGGCCTAACCCCTGGCACAGCGAGCCACACAGCGATAGGCCTCTCATGGACTCCTTCTCCAGCAGCGATCAAAAGGTGACCAAAAGAACTAGTTAATTTAGTATTGAAACAGCTAACTAAACTAATCTTTTCTGCCTACACAATATCCATATCCTTCCAGTTTCCTCACATTCATGTGTCTATCTAAATGTCTCTTAATAGTCGCAAATGTTTCTGCTTCTACCACCACCCCAGGCAACACATCCCAGTCACCCACATATTTCTGTTTAAAACAAACCTGCCCCTCAAATCTCCTTTGAAATTATCCCCTCTCACCTTAAGTGCATGCCTTCTGGTATTCGATATTTCAACCCCTAGCAAAAGGTAATGTCTGTCCATTCTATCTATGCCTCTCAGAATCTTATAAACCTCTATCAGATCTCCCCTTAGCCTCCCCCACTCCAGAGAAAACAATCCATATTTGTCCAAACTTTCATTATAGCACATGCCTCTACTCCAGGCAACATACTGGTAAACCTCTTCTGTGTCCTCTCCAAAGCCTGGAAATCCTTCCTATAATGAGGTGATCAGAGCAGTATGCAATACTCCAGATGCAGCCGAGATGGAGTTTTATAAAGTTGTAACATAGCATCCTGGTGTTTTGATCTTAATGCCTAGACTAATGAAGGCAAGCATATCATTCACCTTCTTAACCACCTTATCAACCTGTGTAGCCACTTTCAGGTAGTTGTGAACCCGGACCCCAAGATCCCTCAGCTCATCTACACTGTTAAGGATCTTGCATTGTACAACAAGGTGTACCTAGCAAAGTAGCCACTGAGTGTGAGACACAATAATAGATAGATAGATGGCACAAATGAGAATACTGAGGTAGTGTTTATTGGTGCATGGACTGTTCAGAAATCTGATGGCATAGAGGAAGAAGCCATACCTAAAATGTAGAATGTGTTTCTTCAGGCATCCTCCCAGATGATGGTAATGGGAAGAGGAAATGTCCCAGGTGGTGAGGGTCCTTAATGATGGATGATGCCTTCTTGAGGAGCCACCTTTTGAAGGTTCCCTCGATGGTGGGGAAGTTTTTGCCCCTGTTGAAACTGACTGAGTCTACAATCCCCTATGATGTTTTTTGATTATGTGCGTTGGAGCCTCGAAATCAGCCAGTGATGCAACCAGTCGAATGCTCTCCACCATATATATGTAGAAATTTGCTAGACTCTGGTCTGATCCAATTCTTCTCTTCCCAAAGAAAGCCAGTTTCTTCAACTGCTGCAGATGGGACATAATACAACCGAGTAGCTTGCTGGGAAAGTTCATAAGGTTGTTAAAGAATCAACTGCATTGCTGTGGGTCACATGGATTACTGACTTGGTATTAAAGACAATTTTTTCCTTAATGAATCAAGTAGGTATTCATGACTATCTAACATCATCCTTAAGGACTGGAAAAACTCAACAGATCAGGCAGCATCTATAGGGAGGAATAACCAGCTGACATTTCAGGAGAAGACCCTTCATCACCATAGGTCTTGTCCTGAAACATCGACTATTTACTCCTCTCCATAGGGGTTGCCTGACCTGCTGAGTTCTTCTAGCATTTTGTGTGGTTTACTCTGGATTTTCAGCATCTGCAGAATCTCTTGAATACCATTCACAGCTGCAGTTTTTTAAAAGTCCAGATTAATCTTAACCAAATTTGAATTCCGCGTCACAACTTGAAGTCCTGTCTGCAAGCTGTTAGTTCAGATCACTTGAGTATCATTCCAGCAATCTCAGCTGCACCTTTACCACATTAGGTGTCCTTTGGTCATGTGTCACCATTGCCTCAGTTCATGGTCAACCCATACCTTGCCTTTGCCGGATACCTTTACCCAACAAAACTCCATCAGGCTCAGTAACCAGAGAAAATACTCTGCAGGAAGCTGGAAACCTGGCACAACAACAGAAAATATCAGAAGCACTCAGTACGACAGGCATTATCTGCAAAGAGAGAAAAACTGAGGCAACGTTTCAGGTCAACGATCCTTCCCCTAGCCAGCTTACGTAAGACCATTCATAGAATCACATGGTATGGGAATAAGAGAGCTGAAAATGCACAACCCATCTACTCTTCTCCCTTTATTTCCAGTACTGATGAAGGTTCTAGGCCCGAAAAGTCAATAGTTTATTTTTCTCCATAGATGCTGCCTGGCATGCTGATTTTCTCCAGCATCTTGTATGTGTTACCCATTTACTCTAATCCTATTTTATTCTCTCCACATCCTCATCAACTCCTCGCAAGTTCTACAAATTAGGGGCAATTTATAATGACCATTAACCTTTCAAGCTGCAAGTCTTGGGAATCCGGGAGGAAATCAGAGTACCCAATGGAAGTGCAAGCAGTCACAAGGAGAACATGCAAGCTCCCTATGGCCAACACACCAGAGGTCAAGATTGAACCGGGGTACCCGGAGCTGTGAGACTGTGCCAGACACGGTGCTGCATTTATTATCGTTAGCTCTGCAGAACAACAAATGTTCCAACTTCATACTGACCCTCATGTGTGTAAAGAAGTTCCTTACTTTTGAATCCTGAATAGCCTGGCTATAACTTTGATTACCCAGAGAATGTCCATAAAAAATATTTAAGTATTGCAGCTCCACTAACACAAATAGGGCAACACACACAAAATCCTGGAGGAACTCAGCAGGCCAGGCAGCATCTATGGAAAAAGTACAGTCGACGTTTTGGGAAGAAATCCTTCGGCAGGACTGGAGAATAAAGCTGAGGGGTAGATTTGAAAGGTGGGTGGAGCGGAGAGAGAAACGCCAGGCAATAGGTGAAACCTGGAGGGGGAGGAATGAAGCAAAGAGCTAGGAAGTTGATTGGTGAAAGAGACAGAAGTCTATGGAAGAAAGAAGGAAAGGGAGGGGGAGAGGAAGAGCACCAGAGGGAGGTGATAGGAGGACAAGGAGATAACATGAGAGAGGGACAAGGGGATGGGAAATAGTGAAGGGGGGAGGGGGTGGAGGCATTACTGAAAGTTTGTGAACTCTGTCCTACAAAAGGACAAGGTGGGCACTACTGGGTTCTGTCCCCAGCACTTCAGGACAATGATCAAGGCTCAATGGTGAGTTTACAGATGGAGGGGACAGGCAGGGATTTGGAAAAAGGATTCCAGAACTTCTCAGATTTTGTTCGTGCTTACACATGCTCAGACATCTGCAACACACTAAGCCACAAAAAGCTGTTTGCTGGCTGGTACAAGTTAGCCATCACTCAAACTGACTGAACCCAATGTTCTTTATGTGAAATCAGATGACTCTGTAGAGCATAATAATACATTACCACTAACACTCTGTTCAAATGTGTTTAAGTTAGGTCCAATAATACACTTAGTGGCCACTTTATTATGTACTTCCTGTACATGATAATGTGGCCATTCAGTGTATGTTCATGGTCTTCCACTGCTGTAGCCCATCCACTTCAAAGTTTGACATGTTGTGCATTCAGGGATGCTCTTCTGTACATCACTGTTGTAACACATGGCTATTTGAGTTACTGTCCCCTTCCTGTCAGCTTGAACCAGTCTGGCCTTTCTCCTCTGACCTCTCTCAATAACAAGGTCTTTTTGCCCACAGAACTGAGTCCACTGGATGTTTTTTTTTTTGTTTCTTGCACCATTCTCTGTAACCTCTAGAGGTTGTTGTGAAAATCCCAGGAAATCAGCAGTTTCTGAGATACTCAAACCATCCCACCTGGCACCAATATTCATTAAACAGTCACTTAGATCAAATTTCTTCCCCCATTCTGGTGTTTAGTCTGAACAACTGAACCACTTTACCATGTCTGCATGCATTTATGCATTGAGTTTCTGCCACATGTTTGGCTGATTAGATATTTACATTACTGTGCATGTGTACGGGTGTACCCAATAAAGTGAGAACTGAGTGTATAATTAATTGTGCAGAGATAAATCACACTAGTGTGGCAGCTGCCAACATAACTGCAGATCCTGCCATGCCGCACCAAGAAAGGTTGCTCATCAGCTAATATTGCCATGTGAACATGCTGGAGCTAATTCTAGATCATTGCCAGTAATCTCCGAAGATTTACTCTCACGGACTGTTAATATTTACAATTGATTGTCTTGTAACATGCTTAGAGTTTAGTAACAAAAGCATTCAGTGGGTCAGGCAACATCTGTGGGAAGAGGAACAGAATACCTCTTCTGTTCTTATTTCAGATTTTTAGCACTTGCAGTTTTTATTTGATTTTCATTTATATTTAGGATTTATTCATTTTACAGCTATCTTGTCCAGTAATCTGGAGCTGCCAAATTTATATTTCTAGAAGTAGTTTTAAGATTAATGACTCAACAGAAAGTATAAAGAAGCGGAGAACTACGTCTAAATTTTTCTGAAACACTGTTTTGTGCTGCAGGCAGAATTAAAGAAGATTACTTGCTCTGATTCTAAAAATAAATGGCTTGGCACTTAGAACATTGAAATAATAATTGGCTTTTAGTCATGTTGATGGTAATATTAGTAAACCTGGCAGCTTTACTCCCATGACTCCACAAACAGCAATGACTAACTATTCAGACTTCTGGCAATTCTGGTAGAAGGAGGAATGCTGGCCTGGACACCAGGAGGCCAGAATTTTCATGAAAACACTGTTATCATTAATGTCTACATGAATAGGCATTCTTTACACCTTATTGCTCACTATAGATTTATTGAGCAATAATCTTCTGCCAATAAATATAATCTGTTTATTAGTTAAACCACTGGTAGTGAGTTCTTTTTTAATGTAGGTTTTGCCAATTGCTTGAGCTGGTGAGTCTGATGTCAGACGAAATAAAGCCAAATTAGTTCCTTTAAGCCGTGGCCACTGACGTAATTTTGGAAAAACAGCAACCAATTAGAACACAGCTAACTCACACAAATATCCCTGTGATCATGTGATACTCATTCTGATCCTTTATTGGCTCTGTAAACCTGTCCGTATTTATGAAGTGCTTCAGCATGTCTGTGTATCTGTGTCTGTATGTCCATGTATGTTTGAACACACTTTTGTGTGTGTGTGTGTGCGCGCACGCGCGTGCGCGCGTGTGTGTGTGTCTGTCTGTCTGTCCGTCTGTTTGTCTGTGTCTCAGTGTGTGCATGAATACTGTTCACAGAGGGGGAACAGCTGAAATTCATCTGGGGTGGGAGAGGTAGTACAAGAAAAAGGAAGGCTTGTACTTCCATGAAGTCCACCTCAAAGTGAGTTACCGATAATTAAGTAATTCGAACTACAGTCATTGAAGCAAAAGCTATTTTGCACACAGCAAGTTCCCAGCAATACAGCAATGACCAGTTATTCTGTTGCTGAGATATTAATTCAAGGTGAAATATTGGCTAGGCGCACTGGCAAAACAGTCTTCATATTCTCCTCCTGAGAGTGGATCAGGGAGTCCGTTTAATGTCTCAACTTAAAGTTAGTACCTGCAATAATGCAACACTGTCCCAAAATCAAGTCAAAGTAAATTAGTATATATACAGTGTTAACATATACTACCTTGTTAAGAAATCATCTACTGTTATAATACCATGGAAAATTCAAGCAGTCTGTAAACTCAAAATAGAATGTCATAAGGCTAAACGTGAATGAGGGAAGACTGAACTAACTGTTCATTAAGAAATCTTGAGGGCTCACATAACAAAATACAACACAGCAGTTCACCTTGAGAGACAGTCGCACTTTTCTAAAATTATTAATGACAGTACAGGTAATCCAAGAGTATTGTTTTTAACTATTAAACCCAGCTCCATTGATGGAATAGTTGCTCGAAGCATCTGAGGCTAAAAATGAGAGTTTTGCTGCATTTTTTAAAGAAAAAATAAATAATATAAGATGTAATATAAAACAAACCTCGAGAATAAACCTTGTTGAAGAAACACTGTGAAATGAACTCCTTTACTAAAATAGGTTTACTAGAGCTTCGAAAAATAATTACTCAGCTAAAACTGTCCACTTGTGTCCTTGATCCAATTCCCACAGGCTTTTTTAACGAAGTTTCTGACGCGCTAATTGGCAGGATACTTGACACAGTTAATTGCTCACTAGTTTCTGGCATTTTTCTGGATTCGTTAAAAACTGCAGTTGCTAAACATCTGGCTAAGAAAAATAATCTAGACTGCTCTGTTTTAGATCATTTTAGACAAATCTCCAACTTGCTTTTTCTAAGTAAACTTCTAGGAAAAGTAGTTTTTTGACAATTAAGTGATCAGTTGAAGAAATTAGGTGGCAGGGTGGAGATACATTTCTACCCAAGGAGGTATAAGGCGCTCCTTCCATCCACTAACCTGCAGCTCACCCTTGGGCAAGGTGTAGCACCTGCTTAGCCCTCCGATCAGGTTCACATGAGGCCATGGAAGCAGGTGGTGGATGGTCATATGAACAGCCGGTGCATATCACAAGTCTTGGTTACACAACCACTGGCACTAGGCAGATAATCTCTGAAGAAAATTGATAATGGTTGGGGTCCCCCGTCTTGTAAAGACACTACCCAGAAGAAGACAACGGCAAACCACTTGTGTAGAAAAATTTGCAAGAACAATCATTCAAATGCAGAGACCATAATCACCCACATTATACGACACAGCACATATAGAATGAACTTGAATAAAAATTCTATTCTTTACAAAGATCAGACAGGTTTTAGATCAAATCATAGTATAGAAACTGTATTGCTTAAAGAAGTTAATGACTATGGCTTAATGCTGATGCAGGTAACATATCAGTTCTTGTTCTTTTAGATATGAGCACAGCTTTTGATATCGATAGTGTGCTGCAAGGATCAATTCTTGGCCTGTTGTTGTTCTCACTGTACCATCAGGTCAGGTTATTTCAAAACACAAGGTGAATTACCACAGCTATACAGATGACTGTATTTGTCTGTTATGCCAGATAACCTTGAGGCTCTAAACTGTCTGGTCTGGTGTCTTACTAGCATTACAGAACAGATGAACTTGAATCTTCTTAAACTAAATAAGGAAAAAAACAGAAATTTTGGTTATTGGTAGCAATTAAAAAAATGTGAATCTTAGAAAAAGACTTAATCACCTGGCCAGTAATCAAGTTTATGGATGGCACAACAGTCATTGGCTTCATCAACAACAATGATGAGTCAGAGTACAGAGAGACAGTGGAGCAATTGGTGGACTAGCAAACTGGTGTGAGAAGAACAACCTAAATCTGAACGTGGAGAAGACCAAGGAAATCTTTGTGGACTTCAGGAATGTGCAGATGAACCATCCCCCTCTGCAAATACATGGATCCTTCAAGTTTAGTGCACCAAGCTCCTGGGAGTTCACATCATGGATGACCTCACCTGCTCCCTCAATATCACCTCCCTGAACAAGAAGGCACAGCAGCACCTCCACTTCCTAAGGAGATTGAGACAACAGAGGTTCCAGCCCTACCCCACCATCTTAACTGAATTTTACAGAAGCACCATTGGGAGTGCTCCGGCAAGCTGCATCTCTATCTGGTATGGGAGCAAACAAGCACCAGACTGGAAGTCCCTATAAAGGACCCTGAGAATGACTGAGAGGATCATAGGGGTCTTCCTACCATCCATTAGGGACATTTATCAGGAGCACAGCATATGCAGGGCCCTTAATATTATCAAGGATCCCACCCATCCCTCCAGCATCCTGTTTGACTTTCTACCATCAGGCAGGAGACTCCGATGCATAAAAACAAGAACGGTCAGGATGGGAAACAGTTTCTTCCCTCGGGACATTAGACTTCTGAACACCCTGCTGCATCGCATTTGAAGTATCACTGGTTAATCTGATTTGTACCCTATGATATTGAATTTATGCACTTTACTTTGTTTATTCATGCATAATTCATCTGTCGATTTTATCCTTAATTTCCTAAGTTGTTGTGTTATATGTGTGTATGTGTACTACATATCCCCCGACTCGGAGAAATGTCTCAATTGATGGTATACATGTATATAAACTTGACGACAAATCATGCCAGAAATAAAGAATTTAGGTGTTATTGATTCTGAGCTAAATTTCTAATCACATATTAACCATATGACTGAGACTGTGTTCTTTCATTTAAAGAACATTACAAGTGTTCAATTTCTTATAACATCTCAAGATGCAGAAAAATTGATACATGCTTTGCTTTTTAGCCAATTAGTCTACTGCAATGCGCTCTTTTCAAGACTGCCTAAGTAAGATATAATAGGCTGCAGTTTATTCAAAATACAGCAGCAAGAATCTTAACCAAAAACAGAAAATCTGAGCGCATTTCACTGATTTTTCCATCATTATACTGGTTGCCTGTGTTCTTTAAGGTCAATTTTAAACTACTCTTAATTGTATATAAGGCTCTGAAAAATCTGGCCCTTCTGTATACTTTGGAAAGTCTATCCCCTCACATCCCTAATCATAATCTTAGATCCGCAAAACGCTGGTTTGTTTAGTGTTCCTAGAACCAGGCATATAAGAACTGGTAATGCAGTCTTTTGCTTGTATGCATCAAAAACCTGGAATACTCTACCAACTGAAATACATCAGGCTAATACTGTGCAACGTTTCAAAGCACTTATAAAATGCTACTTTTTTAATTTGGCCAACTAATTACATGTATATAATTTGGTATATTTGATTATATTTTATTTCTTATAATTTTTGTAGTCACTTCTGATTTTTAATTTTGTCTTGTATTTTATGACCATATTGATTTATTTTTACAATCTACATAAAGCACTTTGAGCCTGCATCTTAATGTATGAAAGGTGCTATATAAATAAAGTTATTGTTATTACTTTGATATTTATTTTCTTGCGGTCATTTACAGAAAAATAAAGAAATACAATAGAATTTATTTAAAATATACATAAACAAAGTCTGACAAATAACCAATGTGCAAAAGAAGAGAAATTGTGAAAATTAAGGAAGTAAATAATGCTACGAACTTAAGCTCAGTATAGGTTACCTGCCTGGAGTTTTGTACTCAGATCACTGTAACAGTTGTAGCACCGAAATCCCTTGGTCATTAACTGACTATTATCACAATGATGTTTTTGAGAGTTTGATGTGCACTGATTTCCAACAGTGGCCACACTTCAGAAGAACCCATTTGGCTTTAGAACATGTTGGGGCATCCTGAAAGCATACAAAAGGTGTCCCTTAAATACTCGACATTTGCAAAGCCCTAAAGCCAGAAACAAGAGAACTACTGATTGAAATATTGTTGATGCATTAATAGGGTTTGGCACCTAGTCCTACACTCTGAACTGTCGTGGGACAACTGCTGCATAAAAGGCAGTCTTTCAATGAAATGTTGTAGATATTAAAATCTTCTACAGGAATATTTAATACTTCATCACTCTCAAAATATTTCTTCATAACAGTTAAAGGAAGCTATTTTCTTTAAAAAAATAGATTTTTTGTGTTTTTTCCTTTAATTAATTTCTTATAACGAAGTTAAAAAGTAAATAAATACAGCCTAATAATGATAATAATAGTAGGTATATTGATCCTGAGTGAGAAGTTATTTCATTACAGCAGGAACATTTAAAAACACATTTAACAATAGTAATAAATAATAATAATGATATAATAATAATATTAACTAATAATAAAGTACAGAATAACTATATACACAGTAATAATTTACCAGTGTAATAATGTGCAATACTGTGCAATAATAATGTATGAAATAATAAAATGGAGACTATTGTACTATGATGTGTGTTCTCCTGTCGCACAGAGATGAACTGTTGTATATGCCTATTCCATTTGCAAGGGAAGATTTTCTGTAATGATCCCTGTGACCACAGAGCGGAATGAGCCTGAAGAGTTATCTACTAGTTATTCAGCAGGTGATGGAGAGGATGTGCCTGATTGTCCATAATGGATAACAGTTCGTTTAGTGACCTCCTCTCCACCACTAACTCAAAAGAGTCTGCGTTGTAGACAAGGATGGATCCAGCCTTTTTGATGAGTTTATTTAGTCTTTCTGCATCACCAGCACCAACGCTGCTCCCCAACGTAAAGCGGTAAAGAAGACTGCACTCACTACAACAGACTGGCAAAAGATCTCCAACATGCTGCTGCACGCATTGAAGGATCTTAGCTGCTTTAGAAAATAGGGTCCGCTCGTCCCCTTCTTGTAAACAGCCTTGGTGTTGGTTTTCCAGCCAAGCCTGTTGTCAAGGTGAACACCCAAGTATTTCTACACCTCCAACAACTTCTTCTCCCAGAATGTATACAGGACTCATCACAGTCCTCTTCCTCCTAAAATCAATCACCATCTCCCTAGTTTTGGCCACATTCAGGAGCAGCTCTGAATTAAAATACCCAAATCAAACATATAGATGCAGCGCTTAAGCATAAAACAGCCTCCCACATTGATCCCCAATGCTGAGTACCCCAGATTGTGTTAAGTACAGGAGGTTGGTCAGAGGAATGAAGGAGATATCTTTTACTTCAGATGGCCTGATTGTTTCCCATCAAGTCCTGCTGAGAGCACGTATCAGCAGAGCAGGTCCTGCCAGCAGTTCTGATTGGAAGAGTCTCAGACTAACAGATTCAGGAAATGGTGTGAAGTTCAAGAGGATGTCTGCTTGTTATGGTGAATAAAAGATCTGTGAGGACAATTGAATATTTTAATCCACTGCATGATTTATAGACTACTTAATTAGGAGGCAAAGGCATGTTGCTCACTTTGTTTTAATTCTTTCTGAGTTTTCAGTTTTAAGACATTTCTTTAATTTTTTTTCAAAGCATTACTTCAGTTTAAGTGGTTCTTAATCTCTGAAGGGCAAAAATATCTAAAATATGTTAAAATTAACATATAAAGATAAATGGGCAGCAAATCCCTGCTCATGGTATGAAGGCTGCAATGGCTGTTTCAGCATTGGCCCCCCTACCTGTGTCACCCAGGAACCCGTTGCTTCTCGGACCACTTTATCAGAGTTCAGGATATAGAGATCTAACGTGACAAGCTAGACGAGCTGGACAGGTATATGCGGGCATAAGGTGAATGGCAGGGGATAATCTGAGCACTGGGTTAGGAAACTCTGACCTAATGTGTCAATCTGGGATAAGATTGGTGTTAGATATGATGCATAAATCATTGAAGTCTTATCTGACAGTGAGGAGGCAGCCCACATGAAACTTATGCTGCAACTGTGTTAAGTTACTGGCAAAACTGGAGAATTTGGTGGTTATGGAAGTCTTTTATTCACCATAACAAGCAGACATCCTCCTGGAGACCCTCT
The DNA here is from genome assembly GCF_030028105.1 of Mobula birostris. Classification (NCBI taxonomy): domain Eukaryota; kingdom Metazoa; phylum Chordata; class Chondrichthyes; order Myliobatiformes; family Myliobatidae; genus Mobula; species Mobula birostris. Next base: position 46,987,202 of record NC_092387.1, on the reverse strand, counting down.
CAAAAGAGTCCCTCAAACTCAAAGTACATCACATTTGTATAACCTTAAGATCAAAGGTACAATATGTAATTTAATATGATTTCCTTAGTTAAAATGACATTGCTTACTTCAATATTTTGTGTCTTACAAATGGTTCCTTTGAGGGACATACATATTTACAGTGGAAGCACGTTGTAATTGATAAGACACCTCTGAAGTTTCAAGTGCCCTTGCTGGGACAAAATAATTCACTGATATAGTCTAAAAACTTCTGAGGCTAGAGATCCAGATGCCCAAGATTAGTGCTGAGAGGGCTGACTCTCTGAGCACACAAATCTTTCAACTATTGATAGATCAGCTATTTGATGTGCTAAGTGAAAATATCAGTCTGGTTTGCAAGCTTCCTTGAACTTGTTTACAACGGTGCAAATTACTTAAACCTCTAGTTGCCTGGCTTGATGCAGTCAATTAACATACAACATTTGGCTAATCCATGAAATGTCTCATGGTCACTTTGCGAACCATATCTCTTACCAGCCAGCCCCCTGCTGTGGGCCAGGCTGCGCTCCACAGATAGTACTGTTTATTTGCAAAGGCGTCCTTTTAATTTCAAACTGGTTACTGCTTGTAATTTACATTAAATTCTGAAGACTGGTTCTCATTTGAATTCATTTCTGCTGTATTCATATAATTTCATAAATCCTCAATAATACCTAACACCATACTGAGAAGAGAGGGAGAAGCTTGTGGAAGAAGTGACCTTGAAGAACAAATAAGTCATGATCAAACAGAATTATGAAGTCTTGAATTCCCGCAGTTCTTTCTCAACCTGAGGACAATCCAAAGCTCTTTTAAAACAATAATGAAGTTGGAAAACGTTCTATTAGTAGTAATACGAAATGACCATCTGTTTGATGTATGTCCACTGAGAGATACAGTTCCTCTAAGTACCAGAAGAGAGGTGAGGTTGACGGCCCTTCAAAACAGAGGACATTTGACCAAGTCGGTGTCCTGGAAAAATTGAAGTCAGGGGACATTAAATGCTATTGACATGAGAGGTTGTTAGAGATCAATCATCTCAGAATATCACTACAGGAATTTTTTGAGGCAGTGTTCTATGCACAACCAACTCTATCTTCTTCATTGTTTTACCTTGTACTACCTGAGTGCACTGGGTAATTAATTGATCTATACAAACAGTATACATTTTTTCACTGTATCTCGGTACATGTGACAATCCTAATTCCAATTCTATCTCTAATTTCAATCCCAATCAATGACCTTCCGACTATCACAAGACCACACATCTGCTGATGATTGCCTGAGGTTCATTTCCTCAATAAATGAAGAAACCCTTGTAGAACGGTGTAAGACCGAGACAAAATTCAGGCATGGCAAGTGAAATTTACACCATAGATATGCCAGTTAATAACTGTCGTCAATCAGAATCAGAATCAGGTTTATTTTCAATGACATACTATATGCTGCAAAGTTTGTTGCTTTGTTAAATAAATAGTGCAAAAAAAGAGCAAAATTAGTGAGGCAGTGTTCATGGGTTCATCACCAGGTCAGAAATCTGATGGTGGAGGCTAAGAAACTGTTTCTAAAATGTTGAGTGTATGTCTTCAGGCTCTTGTATATCCTCTCATGTGGTGATAATGAGAACAGGGCACGTCCTGGGTGGCGGAGGTCCTTCACATGATGGATGCTACCTTTTTTGAGGCATTGTCTTTTGAAGATGTCCTTGATGGTGGGAGGTTAGTGCCCACGATAAGCGGACTGGGTTTGCAACCCTCTGCAGCTTTTTCTGATGCTGTGCAGTGGCCCCTCCATACCAGATGATGATGCAACCAGTTAAAATGATCTCTGTGGTGCATCTGTAGAAATTTGCTAGAGTCTTTGGTGACATACCAAATCTCCTCAAACTCCTAATGAAATATTGCTGCTGGTGTGTCTTCTTTGTAATTATATCCATACATTGGTCAAAGGATGGTTCTTCAGAAATGTTGACACTGGCGTTTGTTGAGTATCCTGTGCCAGAAGATTCATTCTCTGATATCCCAAAGTCTTTCCGCCATCTGCAGGACACAAGTCAGGAGTGTGATTGAATTATTTCCACTTGCCTTGCCTTGAGCACCAAGAACTCTCAAGAATCTCGACACAATCCAGGAGAAAGCAATTTGCTTGTTTGACAACAAGCCTAGACATTCAATCACTTCACTGTCAGTGTGCAGCTTACACGGTTTTTCCAACAGTAGTCCCAAGGAGAACCAGGACAAAAAGTGTATGGAAACACCACCACTTTTATGTTCCCCTGCAGGTTGCACACTATCCTGATTTGGAAATATGTTGCCATCCCTTCATTGTTGTTGGGTTTAAATCCTGACACTTCCTAATCAGTTCCATGAGATTAACTTCAGCAAAAGGGCAGCACTTCAACAAGGTAGCTCAGCATCCATCCACCGCTCAAGGACAATGGGGACAGGCTATAAAAATTTGCATTGTCAGCAATGCACAGGTTCCAAAAACGAATGGGAATAGGTTTGCTGTATTAAAGCCACCGTACAAATCCAAACACGAGGAATTCTGCAGATGCTGGAAATTCAAGCAACACACATCAAAGTTGCTGGTGAACGCAGCAGGCCAGGCAGCATCTCTAGGAAGAGGTACAGTTGGCGTTTCAGGCCGAGACCCTTCGTCAGGACTAACTGAAGGAAGAGCTAGTTATAGATTTGAAAGTGGGAGGGGGAGGGGGAGATCCAAAATGATAGGATAAGACAGGAAGGGGAGGGATGGAGTCAAGAGCTGGACAGGTGATTGGCAAAAGGGATATGAGAGGATCATGGGATAGGAGGCCCAGGGAGAAGGAAAAGGGGGAGGGGGGAAAACCCAGAGGATGGGCAAGGGGTATAGTCAGAGGGACAGAGGGAGAAAAGGAGAATGAGAGAAAGAATGTGTGTATATAAATAAATAACGGATGGGATACGAGGGGGTGGTGGGGCATTAGCAGAAGTTAGAGAAGTCAATGTTCATGCCATCAGGTTGGCGGCTACCCAGATGGAATATAAGGTGTTGTTCCTCCAACCTGAGTGTGGCTTCATCTTTACAGTAGAGGCCGTGGATAGACATGTCAGAATGGGAATGGGATGTGGAATTAAAATGTGTGGCCACTGGGAGATCCTGCTTTCTCTGGCAGACAGAGCGTAGGTGTTCAGCAAAACGGTCTCCCAGTCTGCGTCGGGTCTCGCTAATATATAGAAGGCCACATCGGGAGCACCGGACGCAGTATATCACCCCAGCCGACCCACGGGTGAAGTGTCGCCTCACCTGGAAGGACTGTCTGGGGCCCTGAATGGTGGTGAGGGAGGAAGTGTAAGGGCATGTGTAGCACTTGTTCCGCTTACAAGGATAAGTTCCAGGAGGGAGATCAGTGGGGGGGGATGGGGGGGACGAATGGACAAGGGAGTCGCGTAGGGAGCGATCCCTGCGAAAAACAGAGAGAGGGGGAGGGAAAAATGTGCTTAGTGGTGGGATCCCGTTGGAGGTGGTGGAAGTTATGGAGAATAATATGTTGGACCCGGAGGCTGGTGGGGTTGTAGGTGAGGACCAGGGGAACCCAATTCCTAGTGGGGTGGCGGGAGGATGGAGTGAGAGCAGATGTGCGTGAAATGGGGGAGATGCGTTTGAGAGCAGAGTTGATGGTGGAGGAAGGGAAGCCCCTTTCTTTAAAAAAGGAGGACATCTCCCTCGTCCTGGAATGAAAAGGAGCACCAGGTCATTGTCTCCCACACCATCACCGACTTTATCCACTCAGGGGATCTCCCATCCACCGCCACCAACCTTATAGTTCCCACACCACACACTTCCCGTTTCTACCTCCTACCCAAGATCCACAAACCTGCCTGTCCTGGCAGACCTATTGTCTCAGCTTGCTCCTGCCCCACTGAACTCATTTCTGCATACCTCGACACTGTTTTATCTCCCCTTGTTCAATCCCTTCCTACCTATGTTCGTGACACTTCTCATGCTCTTAAACTTTTCGATGATTTTAAGTTCCCTGGCCCCCACCGCTTTATTTTCACCATGGATGTCCAGTCCCTATATACTTCCATCTCCCATCAGGAAGGTCTCAAAAGCTCTACGCTTCTTTTTGGATTCCAGACCTAATCAGTTTCCCTCTACCACCGCTCTGCTTCGTCTAGCGGAATTAGTCCTTACTCTTAATAATTTCTCCCTTGGCTCCTCCCACTTCCTCCAAAGTAAAGGTGTAGCTATGGGCACCCGTATGGGTCCTAGCTATGCCTGCCTTTTTGTTGGCTTTGAAGAACAATCTATGTTCTGAACTTATTCTGGTATCTGCCCCCACTTTTCCTTCGCTACATTGACGACTGCATTGGCGCTGCTTCCTGCACACATGCTGAGCTCATTGACTTTATTAACTTTGCCTCCAATTTCACCCTGTCCTCAAGTTTACCTGGTCCATTTCTGACACCTCCCTCCCCTTTCTAGATCTTTCTGTCTCTATCTCTGGAGACGGCTTATCTACTGATGTCTACTATAAGCCTACTGACTCTCACAGCTATCTGGACTATTCCTCCTCTCAACCTGTCTTTTGCAAAATTGCCATCCCCTTCTCGCAATTCCTCCATCTCTGCCGCATCTGTTCTCAGGATGAAGCTTTTCATTCCAGGATGAGGGAGATGTCCTCCTTTTTTAAAGAAAGGGGCTTCCTTTCCTCCACCATCAACTCTGCTCTCAAACGCATCTCCCCCATTTCACGCACATCTGCTCTCACTCCATCCTCCCGCCACCCCACTCGGAATAGAATTCCCCTGGTCCTCACCTACCACCCCACCAGCTTCCGGGTCCAACATATTATTCTCTGTAACTTCCAACAGGATCCCACCACTAAGCACATCTTTCCCTCCCCCCCACACCTCTGCTTTCCACAGGGATCGTTTCCTACGCATCTCACTTGTCCATTCGTCCCCCCCATCCCTCCCCACTGATCTCCCTCCTGGCACTTATCCTTGTAAGCAGAAGAAGTGCTACACATGCCCTTACACTTCCTCCCTTACCACCATTCAGGGCCACAGACAGTCCTTCCAGATGAAGCGACACTTCACCTGTGAGTCGGCTGGGGTGATATACTGCGTCCAGTGCTCTTGATGTGGCCTTCTATATATTGGCGAGACCTGACAGAGACTGAAAGACCATTTTGCTGAACACCTACGCTCTGTCCGCCAGAGAAAGCAGGATCTCCCAGTGGCCACACATTTTAATTCCACATCCCATTCCCATTCTGACATGTCTATCCACAGCCTCCTCTACTGTAAAGATGAAGCCACACTCAGGTTGGAGGAACAACACCTTGTATTCCGTCTGGGTAGCCTCCAACCTGCTGGCATGAACACTGACTTCTCTAACTTCCGCTAATGCCCCACCTCCCCCTCGTATCTCATCCGTTATTTATTTATATACACACATGCTCTCTCTCTCTCTCTTTTTTCTCCCTCTGTCCCTCTGACTATACCTCTTGCCCATCCTCTGGGGTTTCCCCCCTCCCCCTTTTCCTTCTCCCTGGGCCTCCTGTCCCATGATCCCCTCATATCCCTTTTGCCAATCACCTGTGCAGCTCTTGGCTCCATCCTTCCCCCTCCTGTCTTCTCCTATCATTTTGGATCTCCCCCTCCCCCTCCCACTTTCAAATCTCTTACTAGATCTTCCTTCAGTTAGTCCTGACGAAGGGTCTCGGCCTGAAACGTACAAATCCAAGTTGTTATCGTATAAATCCATGAGTCTATTGCTCTATTTACAGTCTAGACCAGCCACACAGCACAATCGCATCATCTCCTTGCCTGCCAACCAATTAGAAAGATTTGTTACAATCAATAAGGAGTACGAAAGAAACAATAAAATGCTAATGGTTGTACTATATTTTCTAGTAAAACGCTATGTGAGTCTCCATAACGATCCCACCCTTTAATGGTTATCAGTAACTTTGATGGCTTCCTAACAGCAGTTCAATAATCATTGACTGCTTCTTCATTGCAGTGTCTGCTTGGTGCCTCTGCTTTTGGTAGCCACCTAGATTCACGAACCTCTCCTCCTGCTCTGTTCCTCTCTCCAGTCTACTGTTCAGATAGAAAAAGTTTCAGAACCATGAGGTATCTAAAATTCATTCATAAGACATAAACACTGCTCGCTAACCAGCATTTATCTGCCCAAACTGAATAGTTTGCTGGGGATGTATCAGAAGGCAAGACAGTTGGGGGCTGGAGTTATAGGTTGGCAGATTGAATAAGTGTCCCAAATTCCCCTCCCTGAATATTAATAGTGAACCAGATAGTTTTTTTTATTGGCAATGTACTAGCTTTCCATCCACCATTAATGATATTAGATACTAGATTTTTAGTCCAAATATACTTAAATTTCCCAATTGCCCTGGGATTTGAACTCATATCTGCAGGTCAATAACTTAAATCTTTAGGCAGCAGCCCAATACTTTCACCAATACACGCACACGCCTCAGTCCTTTTTCCTTTGTCGTCTGAATGCGTGTTTTCATCTGAATCTAATGAGGCTGTTGAGGAAGTTGACCATGTGAGTAAAGCTTGATCAAGTTATAACTTGATAGTATATAGCTTGACAATATGGTGGCTCAGTGTGTGTGTACAGTTCCTGCCTGCCCTTTGCAGGTGCTTAGCACACAAATTGTCTGTCTTCACTGGTTGCTCCCAATTCTCTGCCTCAAAAATATGAAAAAGGATCTAAGCATTGACAAATGAGAGGGAGAGGGAGAGGGACAGATAACGTGCCAACTCTATGCTGTGTTTGGACAAATAGCTCATACAGAGATGCCAATAAACATTTCTCTAACATCTATAAAATGGTCATAAGTCATAAAGTTCCTCAAAGGAGCAAATTATCAAGTATCTTGTCAGGGCAAGAGGTATTAAGGAAAATGTTTAAGGTGGGTTTAACAGAGCATATTAAATGAGGAATTAGGTATAGATAGGTTTAGGGAGAGACATCCAGAGTTTAAATGGAGAAATTGTTCGAGTGGTCTCTACTGAAGTACCACAGTTGTGTTAGATGTTTAGAAGGTTGAAGGTTCAAAGAAAGAAGTAAGATATTAGAGGAATTTGAAGTTAAGGATAAGAACATTGAAAGCAAGGCAACACCAAGAACTAAGTAAATGGGGCATGCAATTTTATGATCTATGAATGACTACCGTTTTAATTCCCGAGGACGAACAGATGGATACAGCTTGCCATAAATTGGTATGACTGAATGGTGAGTTTTAACACATTTCTGGTGTCATTAATGATACTGAATCTGCTCGGTAGGAACTCTGAGCCACAAGTAAAAAGCAGTCTATGGAATAGTTCAATATTATTAAATAAAATAAGTTGATAAATCGCTATTAGTATATGACATATCTATATTAGATAGATGTGTCATTAGCAGATGTTACTGAGTCACAAATTGCCTCCAGAAGATTAATCTAAAACTTTGCATTTAAGGATAAGCTCCTGGGGAAAGGATATAGAACTTTTGCAATATTGTTAAGTAGGGGTTTGTGAGTTGAGATTCACCTTTGCATCAATCCTCAGTATTTAAATTCCATTAACTTTAATAAGGAGATACGAGGAATGAGCTAATAATTCATTCTCAACTATTTTAAAGTATTGGAAAATGGAAATCCAAAATGCAGTGTCTCTCTGCCAACAGAATAATGTTGGGACTGGGGATCAATAGAAAGCTAAGCTTAGATTTTTGAAAGACAAGGATTAACTTTAACCACTAAAGTGATACAAATGAAACAGCACTGTTCCAAAGGGCGTAGAGGAACAGGGATCCTGGACGCATTGTATATAATAATAAATACTTATGAGAATGTTTAAAGAGCAGGTAGTAAAGTAAGTCAATTTATCAGATTCATAAACAACAGCGCAGAATACAAAAATAGGAAAGTTATGTTGAACTTGTGCAAAAAACATGTTAGGCTACCAAAGCAATACACACAAAACACTGAAGGAACTTAGGACTGGCAGCATTTATGGAAAAAAGTAAACAGCCGATGTTTCGGGCAGAAACCCTGCATCAGGACCTTCATGCACTCCTGATGAAGGGTCTTGGCCCAAAATGTTGATTGTTTACTCTTCCTCATAGATGCTACCTGGCCTAGTGATTTCCTCTAGAATGTATTTGAGTGTGTTGCTTGGATTTCCACCATCTGCAGATTTTCTCAAGTTTGGGCTACCAAAGTTCAAAGATCAAAGTAAATTTATTGTCCAAGTATGTATATATCACCATATACTACCTGAGATTCATTTTCTTGTGGGCATTCGCAGTAGAACAAAGAAATACAATAGAATCAGTGAAAAACTACACACAAAGGAAGAATGACAATCAATGTGAAAAAGAAGACAAACTGTGTACCAGTGAAGTATTTCATCAAGTTCTGGTTATAAATATGAAAGTCCTTGAAATAATGCAAAAAAAGAAATTTATCATAATAGTTCCAGAAATTATATTTATAAGTTAGATTGAAAAAGTTGGAAATAATCTTCAAGGAGTAAGGGAAGTTGAAGGAATCATTGACAAAATGCACTAGATTATGACAGGTTCGGATAAGATAGGCATGGAAAACAGTCCAATTAGTTGATAGTCCAAGGACAAGGGTAACACAGTATTAAGCAAGAAAAACAGACAGGATGTGAAGAAGGACATATCTTTGCTGTAATTAACAGTGACCTGGAACTCATTCCCTTTGACTGTGTTTCAGAATGCTTTTTAGATTAATGGATTTCAGCCACAAGATTTAACTTGAGAAAACATGGTTATTTTTAGAGTCATTAGGCATAAAGTATGCACCACCAATTCCATGCTAATGTTCAACCACCAATTTACACAATCCTTCATTGATTGTTGGGGCATTCCACTTTAATTTTCTGCCTGCTCTGTACTTTCTCTGTAACACTTTATTCTTCATTCCAGTATTGCCTTTCACTCATATTACCTTGCTGTACTGATGTGATAAAATGATCTATATGAGTGGCCTGCAAAATAAAGTTTTTCACCGAAGCTTGGTACATGTGACATTAATAAACCAATTACCAATTACCGAGAATCAGGTTCAGGGTCCACTGCAGATACTGAAATCTGGAGCCAAACACACAACGCTGGAGGAACTCAGCAGATCAGGAAGCTACTACAGTGGGAAATGGGCAGTGAGTTTCAGGTCGAGATTATTCATCTGGACTGCTGATCAGCCAATCATATTGAAGGAATCTTACAGAAAATAAGCATGTTCTTTTCATTACATGTCAAATAATATTACAGAACATTATATTTTTTACATAGAATCATAGAATCATTGAAATCTACAGCATATTACAGGCTCTTTGGCCCCCAATGTTGTGCCAAATATGCTATCTTTTTAGTTAGAATGTCAGGTGAATTTTGAATATTTTAAGATATTTATCCAAGGAAATTACAATCTGTGCAGGATTAATTTTGAGGGACTAGACAGGTTATTAAACAGTAATAATTATTAAACTTCCATACATGGACCAAATTATTACAGTAGTTAATACAATTTGGTACATGTAGTCTTAAACTATCTTAAAACCCACATAGCAAACTGTAATCATTTCACAACAATCTGAAAATGCATGTAATTCACATTAATACCTTGAGTTCCCTTGATTCTGTTGGAGTAAGCAGTACATGATTAAAATCCATGAAATCACAGAAATCCTATTGTTATTGTTATTGGTGATTCCATAGGATAATGATAATAAGCACTGATAATAAGCAATGATAATATGTCAGAATGCAGCCAAACATCCAGAGTTACAAAAATATCTTTGGGTATTATTTATCATAGTTCAGTGCGAGAGAAATACTGTGACAGGAGGCAAGACTGGTAATATTGTTTCATTCACTACCTATGAGAAAAGTTTGTGATCAACCCCTTACTGAGGCATAGATACACAGTGTAAAATAAATGACATATGGCTACAAATTCATGGTGTTTTATTTATTCAATCCGCCAAGTCTTGGATTGACTTTGAAAGGCACTTGATTGATTCCAGGATGGCTTGAAGTAACATAGATAAATGCTGCTGGCGGTTGAGAGTAATCTGAGGTAATTATAAAAAAAAATCAGACGTTTGGGGAATTGCCACAGGGGAAACACATTTGTATGAGGGCAAATCAGAATCTTGTGTTACAGACCCTTAGTTTTTCTTTTGTTGAGTGAAGTCCGATCTGGTCTAGTAATTCACCTAGACCAGAACTGGTCCTTGTTATATCACCCAGAACACGTTTATAGCTTATGTTCTATTATCTACATTGGAGTTTTTTCTGATCTCTTGAAATAGGACAGGCGTTAGATGAAACAAGTAGTCAATGTAAAAGGGATTCAGAGTAAAATGTTCCAGAGTAACTGTTGAGAATGTAAAGCAAAACAAAACTGCAATTTGAAATAAAACCAGAGAATGCTGCATACGTCCAGCTGTCAAGCAGAATCGGTGGAGGCAGAAACAAAGCCAGTTTCAGTCACTTTTTTTCTCTCTGACAGAAAACACTGACTGTTTTTCTCTCTTTGTAGATGCAGTCTGACCAGCATTTTCCATTTTTAACCACACCCTCTTCTCGTTACTACCACCCTGAAGACCCACTCTCAACAATTTAGAAGCAATTTCTTTCCTTCCATCATCAGATTTCTGAATGGTCCATGAACCATAACACTACCTAATTATTCCTTTTTGTACTACTTATTTATTTTAAAATTTATAGTAATGTTCTGTCTTTGCACTGTGCTGTTGCCACAAAACAGCAAATACAATGTCATATAAGACAGTGATAATAAACCTGATCGTGAGTCTGATTCTGAGGTGTTGAATGCAACAAATTTCTTATCCTTAAACATGAGGATAACAGCTGCAAATTACCCTATACCATCATACATCATACATTTACATGTTGCTTGGGTAACTCCATCTCTGTATTTGTAGACATTGTCCACTAGTTATCCATCTGGTCTAATAAGGTATCACCAACTGGAAATTGAGTACTTGAGGATGAACACTTTGTCTATTTGATGGCATTGATGCCACGTAACCACAGGCACGTCTGTTTTTTTTTGTTGCATCACGTACTGTCTCGAATGCCAATATGTCCTCGGGCAATACATTCCAACAATCTTCAGTAAGTATTTAGATAATTATTTCCATTCTGCTTCATTCAATAATTGTACAAAGAAGGCAGATGCAAACCATGACATCTCTGCAAATCATTAAACATCTTGCACGTCATTAGAACTTCTGAAGATTTTTGGGTCCTGCTTGTGTAGGATGTTTACAGCTGAAATATAAATAGCAATTTCGTGTGTAATATTGTATGATGTCACAGAAAAAATAAATTAAGAATTGTATATTGATTTATTATTGTCACATATACTGAGATGCAGTGAAGAACATCTTGCATACAGCTCAATTCATTACACAGTGTATTGAAGTAGTGCAAGTTAAAACAATAACAGAATGCAAAATAAAGTGTTACAGTTACACAGAGTGCGGTGCAGGTAGGCAATGACGTGTAAGGTTATGACGTGAGGCAGATTTTGACATCAAGAGCCCACCTTATCAGAGTAGGGAACCGTTTAAGAATCTTATGACTGCAGGATAAAAGCTGTCCTAGAGTTTTGTGGTATGTAGTTATGGGCCTTTGTGTCTGCCCAATAGGAGAGGAGAGAAGAGAGAATGTCTGGGATGGGAGAGGGTTTTTGATTTTGATGACTATTTTACTGATGCAGTAGGAAATGTAGAAAAAGTCAAAGGAAAAGAGGCTGATTCTGTGATGTGCTGAGCTGTGTCCATCGCATGGTTTTGCGTGGTAGAGCAGTCGCTATACCAAGCTATGGTACATCAGATAACATGCTTTTTTATGGCACATCAATCAAATTGGTCAAAGAGGACATGGAAAAATTCCTTTGCCTCCTAAAGAAATAGAGATACAGATGAGCTTTTTCTCTGTGGTATCTACATGGTTGGACCAAGACAGACTATTGATAATGTTCTCACCTAGGAACTTGAAGCTCCCAGACCTCTTGACCTCAGCACCACTGAGGTAAACAGGAACACGTGCACTGCCCTCCCTTCCTGAAGTCAATAACTGGCTCTTTTGCCCAAGCTCATCATTATTTGAGGAATAGCACACTATGGTGGTATCATCTGCAAACTTGTAGATGGACTTAGAGCAGAATCTGGCCACTCACAGGGAGTAGAGTGGTGGGCTGAGTATGCAGCCTTGTGGGACACTAGTTTTGAGAATAATGATGGTGGAGATGTTACTGCCTATCCTTACTATTGTGGTCTGTTGGATAGGAAGTCAAGGATCCACTTGCAAAAGGAGGCGTAGAGTCCCAGTTTGAGAAGTGGTAGCATTGAAGGCAGAGCTGCGATTGATATACAATAGTCTAATGTAGGTATCTTTACCTTCCAAATGCTCCAGAGCTGAGTGTAGGGCCGAGGAAATGGCATCCTTGGAAACCTGCAGGTGAATTGCAGCGTGCCGAGGTTGATACGGAGGCTGAGGTTAATGCATGCCATTAGCAGCCTCTTGAGGCACTTCACAATGGTGGATGTCAGAGCCACCCTGTCGTAATTATTAAGGCACTTTATCCTGTTTTTCTTATGTACCGGGATGATAATGGTCTTCTTAAAGCAGGTGGCCTCAGACTGAAGCAAGGAGAGGTTAAAAATATCTGCAAATATCCCTACCAGCTGATCTACACAGTTTCTAAGACATGTCTGGAGATATTATCCAGGCCTGCTGGTCTCTGCGGGTTCACTCAATGGAAGACTGATTTTACATCCACTACAGTGACCATGGATTCAGGTGCACTGGAGGATGTTGGGGTGGGTGGTGACATTCCAATGGCCTTCTTTTCAAAATGTGTACAGAATGCACTAAGATCATTGGGAAAGGATGTGTTGCTCTCGGTGATGCTGTCTGACTTTGTTTTGTAGTCTTTATAAGCCCATGTAAGCCCTTCTACAATTGGAGGCTTGTCTGGGACTCGATCTTGGACTAGTATTATCTCCTGGTACCCTGAAAGCTTTAGAGGTTGTATCTCAAATTTAGATTAGAAATGATGTTCACAAGCAAATTTTGGTCTCCTATCACCTGTTGAAGTTGTGGTCTAAATTCAAAAGTCCCCAGGACTGTCATCATTCCAATTACATAAAAGATGGATGCCAGAGCCAAATTAGATTAGGTTAGATTAGATTATGAGGACACTCTGTCCTTGTTTATTGTCATTTAGAAATGCATGCATGCAATAAGAAATGATACAATGTTCCTCCAGAGTGATATCACCAAAAAAAACAAGACAAACCAAAGACTAACACTGACAAGACCACATAATTATAACATACAGTTACAGCAGTGCAAAGCAATACCATAATTTGATAAAGAGCAGACCATGGGAACGGTTAAAAAAAAGTCTTAAAGTTCCAATCGACTCCCGATAGTCCCCGATAGCAGGCAGCAGAAGGGAGAAACTCTCTCTGCCATAAACCACCAGGCACCGACAACTGTTGATGCATTGGAAGCACCCAACCACAGCCGACTCTGAGTCCATCTGAAAACTTTGAGACTCTGGCCAGACCTTCAACACCGAGCACCGAGCACCATCTCTGCCAAGTGCTTCGACCCCATCCCGGCCACCAAGCAACAAGCAAAGCCAAGGATTCGGGACCTTCCCCTCCGGAGATTCTGGATCACACAATAACAGCGGCAGCGAAAAAGGCATTTCAGAAGTTTCTCCAGATGTTCCTCCGTTCTCTCACATCTGTCTCCACCAAATCAGGATTGTGCATGGCACCCTACTTGACAGATTACAGATATCATTCACCGGAGTGGCCGCGCAAGCTGTGTCGCGCCGCCATCTTCTCCTCCTCTGTAAGTAAATTCTGTAAGTATTAAAAAAAACTGTGATAATGTGATCAAATTCAGAATAAATAAACACACAGAACTTCTTACATTCAGAGCTACCTCATGATGCTGACGTAGGAACAATTTTCTGGGGCTGGGGTGCACAGTAATGTAGCAAATAGCATAACTGCATTATAGCATAAGTGACTGGTGACCTGGGTTCAGTTCCCTTCATTGTCAGTAAGGAGTTTGTACATTCTCTCTGTGACTACATGGGTTTCCTCTGGATACTCCAGTTCACCCCACATTGCAAAAACGTACAGGTTAGTCGGTTAATAGGTCACTTGGGCATAATTGGCTGGCACGGTCTGACTGGGCCAGAAGGACCTGTTACCTTGCTGTAAGCAAGTGATGAAATAAGCTAGGTGTGATCTTTACAGCAAATGCTAAAAGGATAAAACTTTGGAATTTAAGCACTCCGGTTTATAAAGATTGAGTCACACCAGAGCAAATAGTGAGCATCAGTGACTGGAATATTTCCATATTCTCGCAACATTGGTTCTCTTTCCAATCTATGATCTTCCCAGGCAAGAGATGAACTGAGAGCAGGATCATATTCTTCAATTGGCTAATTAAGGTTTTTTTCTATTAGGGTTACTCTTGGTAGTAACCCTGCCTGATGCAACGAGCAAGTTTTTCACTGCACCTGTAATTCACCATACTGTTGCACACGGCAATAAAATTGACTTGATGTTGTTAGCTTCTATGGTGGAAGTGCACATGGCCATTGCAACATACTTGTTTCCAATGCTTGTGCCATGCTCTGGCTTGAGAAAACTACTTGGATCATGATTACATGGTTTTAGACTTTGAAACGGTGTGGATTATATTGACTGCCACCTTACAGGGACCAGTATGGACAATTCCAAGCATGCCTGATGGGATAGGATCAGGTGGATGATAGGATTCAGTAACACATATTCCTCTTTGAATCAGAAGTAGTTGGTTCAATTCTCACTTCCAAACTTTGAGCAAAAATGCTCCATTATCAGAATATGCTGCTTTTCATATGAGAGGTTAAGGAGGATTTGTTTGTTCCTTCTGATGAATGTAAAAGAGCCCATGCACTGCATTCTATGTTTTCATTATCATTACTAAAACTGATTATTGATATACATCCCTCATTTGAATTCTCCATCCTGTTTCCAGTCATTGTGTCTGTCATTAACACACTATACTGTTCCACCTCACCTCTCTGTCATTGACACCATGTCAGTGTATCCAAAGCAAATTCCAGGAGCAGCATCTGCATTTCCATCTAAGAACATGGCAATCTCCGGAATTCAGTACTACATTCAGAAATTTCAGATAACCAGCCATTCCAGTTTGTGTCAAAATTGTCCAGCTCTGATATAACATTAACTCGATCTCCCTCCACAGAGACTGCTTGCTTTTGAAACAGACTGCAAGTATAGGTACTATGATACTGCATGCTTAGATCAAGCAACTGAGGAAGATTTTATTTTAAAATGATTATTTTCGGCTTTGGAGAAGAGCAAACAATTGAAGAGCAAACTGATGAGAGGTATGGATGAAATCAGGAGTTATCTTTTTACCCAGAGAGTGGTAAGCATGTGAGACAGGTAGTGGTTGGGGAGAAGGAACCAATGGTTTGGAATTTTGTTTATTACTATCACGTGTACCAAGATACAATGAAAAGTTTGTCTTGCATAATGTTTATACAGATCAAATCGTTATACAGTTCATTGAGCTAAAACAAGGCAAAACAATAACAATGCAGAATAAAGTGTAAGAACTATTGGAAAAAGTGCAGTGCAGGTAAATTATAAAGTGCAAGATCATAACAAGGTAAATTGTGAGGGTATGAGTCCATCTTATCATATAAGATGTCCCTTCAAGAATCCGATAACAATGGGATAGGAGTTGTCCTTGAACCTGGTGGTATGTACTTTCAGGCTTTTGCATCTTCTGCTTGATGGAAAGCGGAGAAGAAAGAATGTCTGGGGTGGGTAGAGTCGTTGATTATGTTGCTTTTTTAGGCAGAGTCCATAGAAAGGAGGCAGATGCCTGTGATATGCCAAACTGTGTCCACAACTCTACAGGTTCTTGCAGTCAGGTACTGAGCAGATGGCACACCAATCCGTTATCCATTGGTATAGTCACTTAGGACATACCAAATTTTTTTTTAGCTTCCTGAGGAAGTAGAGGCATTGGTGAGCTTGTTGGGCCATGATATCAATGTGGTTGAGCCAGGAGAGGTTATTGGTAATGATCACACTTAGGAACCTAAAGCTCTAAAACCTCTCAAGCTCAGTACCATTAATGTAGGCAGGAGGATGTGCACTGCCCTCCTTTCAGAAGTCAATGGGCAGCTCTTCTGTTTTGTTAAGGGAAAGATTATTATCATAACACATTAAAGGCAGAACTGTAGTTAACAAACAATAGTCCGAAGGAGATGGATGGATAAGGGTGGGAAGAAGTGCTGTACAAAAGCAGTGACAAATTAGTCAAACTGATCTGCCACAATGCTATAAAATTTAGATAAAACATTCTGTAAGCTGAGCAGCTGAATTAAATGAAGAAAATATTTTAAATTGCCCATCTAAGTTGTTATGTAATTTTTCTTTATGGCATGAAAACCTTTTGCTAAGTTCATTATATTAACTCTAGTGTTCCTGATAGTTAGGTAATTCTGTCAAGATGTTGAAAAGGTCAGATTTAGGCATAGGTCTTGATGGACAGATTGTTCTTTCCTCATACTAATGATCAGTTGAGTTTTACTGTGCTCAGAGGAAATGGGTAAACTTGGTTGTGATTTTTTTCCCATTGTCAACACAGTCCAAAACTTGTTGCAGGAACTAACAATCTGCCAATGTACTAAGTAATCAATGGAATGTTTCACTGAACTATTGACTAAAGAGCTCTGATAACTTGTATTTTGTGTTCTCAATCTAAACAAACTATCACTCAATTCTCCTTTAAGGCAATTCGGATTTATTAAAGATTTGCCACACCATTAACGCAAATTTTAAAAAAAAAATCTCCCTTGGTTTATTCACATCATGGTTAGCACATCCAATTAAGCAATATTCGGGGTACCAGTCAAAAAAGAGAGGTCCTGGTTGAAAGCATGAAGCAGTAGTCTGTACCCACATGCCATGAGCTATTCCAGAATCTTCAGTCTATATGTTTTAGATACTGTCACCTTCAGTGGTATAACCATATAACAATTACAGCATGGAAACACGCCATCTCGGCCCTTCTAGTCCAATATGTAGGAGGGTGACCAGTTACTCTCATGGGATCAGTTATGAGTCCTCTTCATATATTTCTATTTCATTACAAGTTTAACTTTGTTTTTTTAAAGGATGTCAAAGCATATTGGCAGTTATGCAAAGTTAAATCAAGTTTATTGTCCTGTGCAGAAACAGAGCGAGGAACAAGTACAATGAAAAACTGAGACAGACGTAGATTCTACAGATGCTGGAAATCTTCCACAACACATACAAAATGCTAAATGAGCAAAGTAAACAATCAATGTTTCAGGCTGAAACCCTTCATCAGAACTGAAAAGTCCCAAACAGACAACTGTATATTTCCCTCCACAGATGCTGCCTGACCTGCTGAGTTCCTCCAGTACTTTGTGTGTGTGGCACAATGAAAAATTGGTTTGCAGAAGCATCACAGGTATATTGGTACAAACAACACTCAAAGCATAATTTATACATAAATCACACAAGAGCTGAACAAACAGAGAGAAAAAAAGCTGTGCACAAACAAGATCTTAGTGCAAGGAAAAAGACACAATCAGAGACAAGCTGTGAACATGCAAGAGGTGATCCATAGTACTACACTGCAGAGGGAGAGTTAGGGTTCTGCAACTTGGTTCAAAAACCTAATGGTTGCAGGAAGGCAAAAGGTGCGGAGATTCACCAGAGTAGTCTGAGTTCCATGGAGGAGCTGGGGCTGAGGTTAAGGGAGATTTGATTATGGGGTTTACAATCCTCTTGGATTGACGTAAAGCAGAAAGGGAGAAATTGTTCCTTCTGCCAGATGAGAAAGTCAGAAACGGTGACAGAGAATGCAGAATTAAGATGATTGTCAAAAACAGAATGCCAAATTTTATGCAACAAGCCTCCATGACCCAGAATACACAAGCCAGAAGAAGGTGGAAACAGCCACAATAGTAACTTTCGTAACTAATTTGGATACAGGTGTCCCCCACTTTTCGAACGTTCACTTTACGAAACCTTACTGTGGGCCACTGCACCACCTTAACCTCCAACGACTCAGCCAAACTCACTTTGTCCTTACTTCATTTACCACGATCAAAACGCTTAATTACGTCTAGTTTTACGCTAAGTGTAACACCCTTAAGAGCTCTTTTAGGCTTCTCCGATATGTTAGAAATCATCTTGCTAATTGTTGCTCAAAATAAATCGAGATAAAGCACAGATGCCCACTGACACATGTTTAAGCAACGCCGGCTAGAATGCAGCTCCAAGGAAAGAGCTTGGCTGCTCGGGGCATGCGCTGCCTTTTTTTGTAACAGTGAAAACACCTTCTGTTAACGAAAACAGGTAACAAATGAGGTGAGGTTTTTTTTTAGGTGCCACCTGGCATGTAAATGCCAACCCAGATCAGAGGTGATTGCCGATTGGTTTGTCTCTGATCTGGGCCAACATTTACGTGCCAGGTGGCACCTAATTAATTAGCTCGCTTGTTTCGGCTTTTTTCTTAACGATGTGTTGGGTGCTTCCCGGCTACTGCTGCACCACTGCATGCTTCACGGATCGGTATCGGGTCACTGCCTGGAGGGTGGGGGTCACTGCACCAGCTCAACCTCCAACGACTCAGCCTAACACACCATCATCAGTGTGCTCGGCACTGTCTTCCCGATTCCAGTAAGTGATACTACAATGTACATACATTATTTCTACTTTATATAGGCTGTGTATTTTTATGTGTTATTTGGCATGATTTGGCAGATTCATAGCTTAAAGGTTACTGGAGAGAGTGCTTCTGCTGAGAACGCTTGCGTGAGATTTTCACTATGGTGGACAGTGCGGCAATGATTGTAGAAAAGAATTTCTACTTTATATAGGTTGTGTATTTATCATATCATTCCTGCTTTTACTATATATCACTGTTATTTTAGGTTTTATGTGTTATTTGGCATGATTTTGTAGGTTATTTTTTGGGTCTGCGAACACTCACAAATTTTTCCTATATAAATAAATGGTAATTGCTTCTTCACTTTATGACATTCCAGCTTACGAACCATTTCATAGGAACGCTCTGCCTTCAGGTGGCGGGGGACACCTTGACTATGTTCTACCTGCCACTTTGCCCATTCTAAGTTCTTCTTGTGATTTCCTGCTTCCTCAAAATTACCTGTGCAACCAACTATCTCTGAATTGTCCACAAGCTTGGCCACAAAGCCATCAATTCCAGCATTCAAATGAAAAGAAGCAGTCCCAACAATGACTCCTGTGGAATATTACTAGTCACCAGCAGCCAACCAGAAAAAGCCCCCTTTATTTCCCCTCTTTGCCTTCTGCCAGTCAGCCAATCTAATTTCCATGTACATGTGGCCCGAACGTTCGCTTTACGACACCTCGCTGTTACGAAAGACCTACATTAGTTACCTGTTTTCGCTAACAGAAGGTGTTTTCACTGTTACGAAAAAAGGCAGCGTGTGAAAAAGGCAGCGTGCGAAAAAAAGCAGTGCACGAAAAAAAGCAGCGCACGAAAAAAGGCAACGCATGCCCGAACAGCCAAGCTCCTCCCCAGAACTGCATTCTAGCCAGCATTGCTTAAACATGTGCTTTATCTCAATTTATTTTGTGCATCTGTTAGCAAGATGAGTTCTAAGGTTTCGGAAAAGCCTAAAAGATCTCATAAGGGTGTTACACTTAGCGTAAAACTAGACATAATTAAGCGTTTTGATCGTGGTGAATGAAGTAAGGACATTGTCCACGCGTTGAATTTGCCTGCGTCCACCATTCGCACTATTTATACACAGAGAGAAAGAATTTAGAAAGCTGCCGATGTTACTGTTGGTTCTGATCATAGCAAAGTGGTCTCTCTTAGTCGGCATCCAATAATGGATAAAATGGAAAGTCTATTGCTTGAGTGGATTGATGGGTGTACAAAGCATGGTGTTCCGTTAAGTTTTTTTATACTTAAGGAGAAATCAGTCAGTCTTTTTAATAAGCTGAAACAGAAAGCACTGGACAATGGTGATGAAAGTGGAATTTAAAGGTTTGATCAGTTTCTGAGGCGAGGGCAGCTTCATAGTTTAGGCAGTGGTCCTCAACCTCCGAGCCGCTGACCGATACATTGCTGTGAAGAATGCAGGGGTGCAGCGGTAGCCGGGATGCACTCAGCACATCTTTAAGATAAAAGCTGAAATAAACAAGCTAATTAATCTGGTGCCGCCCGGCACGTAAATGTCGGCCCAGATCAGAGGCAGATGCTGATTGCGTCAGGTGGTTATTCATATAAGCAAGTGTTTAACTGTGACGAAACTGTAATTTATTGGAGTCTTCCCGATTCCGGTAAGTGAAACTACACTGTACATGCATTATTTCTGCTTTATATAGGCTGTGTATTTTTATATGTTATTTGGTATGATTTGGCAGCTTCGTAGCTTAAAGGTTACTGGAGAGAGTGTTTTTGCCAAGAGCGCTTGCGCCGTGTTTTTGCTGAGAGCGCTACTGTGAGATTTTCGCTGCGCTAGACAGTGCTGCAGAAAAGTATTTCTACTTTATATAGGCTGCGTATTTATCATATCATTCCTGCTTTTACTATATGTTACTGTTAATTATTTTTGGTTTTATGTGTTATTTGGTATGATTTGTTAGATTATTTTTTGGGTCTGGGAGCACTCAAAAATTTTTCCCATCTTAATAAATGGTAATTGCTTATTCACTTTATGTTATTCATGCTTATGAACCGTTTCATAGGAATGCTCTACCTTCGGATAGCGGGGGAAACCTGTATGTGGAATTTGCAGACGTGCAGCGAAGGAGCAGGGATAAATTGGAAAATAAGTTCATTGTTGTCACGTGGACCAAGGTAGAGTGAAAAACCTGTCATGCATACTGCTTATACAGATCAATTCATTACAACAGAGCATTGAGGTAGTACAAGTTAAAACAATAACAGAATGCAGATAAAGTGTTACAGTACAGGTAGACAGTAGGGTGTGATGTCATATTGAGGTAGATTGTGAGGTCAAGATTTCATTTTATTGTACTAGGGGGGTATTTAGTTGTCTTATAACAGTGACTTTGACCTGAAGGGATAAATCTATTTCACTTTTCACAGAGGAAAAAGACAGAGGTCCACGAACCAGTCCTCAACAGGGGATCAGCAGTAGAGATAGTCAGTATTCCTTGGTGTTACGATATCAGAGGATCTGTCCTGGGATCAGCACATATGTGCCATCACAAAGAAGGCACAACAGCACCTCTTCTTTTTTAGAAGTTTGTGTAAATTCAGCATGTCATGTAAAACTCGTATAGAGGCACAGTGGACAGTATCCTGGCTAGTTGCATCATGGACAAGTATGGAAATATCAATGCCCAGGAATGGAAAAGTCTGCAAAGGCAGTAAATGCAGCCCACTCCATCATAAGCAAAGTGTTGCTCTCTTCTCATCAGGTAGGTGGTACAGGAGCCTTGGGTCCCACACCACCAGGTTCAGGAACAGTTATTACAACTATCAGGCTCTAAGCCAGTGTGGATAACATCGCATACCTCAATGCTGGACACACTTCACAACCTATAGACTCACTTTCAAGGGCCCTACAACTCATGTTCTCAGGATTATGTATTTAGTTTCATAATTATTTACAAAACTTGTCTTTTAATCGCATATTGGTTGCTTGTCAGTCTTTGTTATTTATAGTTTTTCATAAATTCTATTGTATTTCTTTAATTTTCTTGTAAAATCTTGCAAGAAAATGAATCTCAGGGTAGCATACAGTGACATATATGTACTTTGATAATAAATTTGCTTTGACTTTGAGATACAGGCTGACTTGCTGAGTGTTTCCAGAATTTTCTGTTGTTTTTATTCCATAGTTCAAGTATATTGTATATTTTCATTTACTGGTTCATCGATGTCCTCAAAGAACAATGGTACAACTCTAGGCTCAAAGCAAAGTGGTTGACTCTGACTGCCCTCTGTAAAGGCCCAGCAAATCATTCTGTTCAGGAGCAGTTAAGAATGGATATTACATTCTGTGAACGAAGAAAAGGAAAAATACACTTTTGAAGGAAAGAATCATATCTGATCAGCAAGTTCTTAAGCGGCCTGCCCAAGGCTATTGTCCTGTACAGATGATAGCTAATGCCAGAATTGCCCTCAGGGGGTTCTATTAAACATTAATCTTTCATCCTGACTTGGCAGACTCCAGGCATACAACAGCTGAGCACAATCGTGTGGGCTGTGTACTTTGCAGGGAGCACACAAATGATAACAGACAATGACAGAAGCAATCACTTACAATGGAAACGATAGCTGGTGGTCTCCATGGTCCAATCTTACTCATATAGATGGGTCTAGGAGGATTTGATACTGCACAGATCTGTCTCTACTATGTGTTTTATAGAATCAAGTGATTAATATACGTACAAGATACATTAATTGCCTTGAAACTTGCCTTAGAAGATACAGGGTACAATCTTTCGACTGAAATCTCTCTGATCTATCGATGGATTGAATTTTTGCAGCATCAAATCGTCTCGGCATAAAATGTAAGAAATCGCCTATTGATGTTTGTGGTTTCTGATCTCTCTTGGTTAACTTACCCAGCTCCCGAAAGCCACCATTCAGACTGCCTTTCATCCATTGTTGCTCGGTCAACATTGCAAGTACCCTTCACTCAACTCCACATCAGAGCCCTTTGTTCATCCAGACATATTCTCAGCTAAAATTGAAAGAATACACAGAAAATTTACAAGGCTGCAGCCGGAAATTAAGGGCCTGAGTTATAGGGAAAAGTTGAATATGTAGGGACTTTATTTCCTGGAGCACAGGCGAAGGAGTGGAGATTTGATAGAGATACACAAAATTATAAGGGGTATAAATAAGCTTTTCTCACTGAGGTTGGGTGAGACTAGAACTAGAGGTCACAGTTTAAGGGTGAAAGGTGAAATATTTAAGGGGAACCTGAGGGGGAACTTTGTCACTTAGAGGGTGGTGTGAGTGTGGAATGAGCTGCCAGCAGAAGTGGTGGAGGGAGTTTGATTGCAACAGTTAAGAGAGGATTGGATAGGTACATAGATGGGAGGGATATGGTCCAAGTGTGGGTGGATCGGACTAGGCAGAATAACAGCTCAGCACAGGCTAGATGACCCAAAGGCTCTATTTCTGTGCTGTACAGCTTATGATTCTACAACTACGACTCAAACAAACAGAATTACAAATCTCCTTCTAATCTCTGATTCTACTTTTGCACTTCTGCTCTCTTTTTACTGAATCAGTGTATCAGAGGCAATGCTAGTGTTTATTGCCCATCCCCAATTGCTATTGAAAAGATAGTGACAAGCTGCCTTCTGAAACTGCTGCAGTCTAGTCTTTGACAGCCAATTACTACAGACACCAAGTCTCACTTTGTATCAATTATAGATGCTGATCTTGAGTGTAAACAAATCTTTTGGAGCACAGTTAGATTCTACCATTTGCATCACAAATCGGGTTTGTTTGTTTGTCTCCTGGGCTTCACTGTGGACAGAGCTGTCTAAAGCATCAAACAACCTGCTGGAAGAACTTAACAGGTCAAGCAGCAACCGTGGAGGCAATTTCAGGCTGAAAACCTGCAACAGGACCCAAAATTTCAACTATTCCTATTACTCCTTTTTGCCTAGGCAAAAGCTGCTTGACCAGCTGAATTTCTTCAGCAGGTTATTTGTTGCTCAAGCTTCTGGCATCTGCATTCTCTTGTGTTCAGTTAAACCTCACTAGTACCAGTTGCTTTACTAGATATATTTCAGATTTAAATAAAACTAATTGAAAGAAAAACATGGGGAGACTAGGATAAACATGTACACTTCATTCTTACTTTTAGTGAGATGCACTTATGATGTGGGGCCGTGATGATGTATGCAATTCACATACTTATATATATAACCCACAATGCATTACATAAACAACAAAGAATGCTTAATCAAATGATATGTTCACAATATTACCAAAGTATTACTGAAATATTAAAAACACAACACTCCTCCCTGCTTAACTGTGAACTCCAACTCAGTAGAATGCAACTCAACTTAAATATGTAACATATTTTTCGCTTGTCACCTGCTGTGTGTGTGTATATATATATAGAGAGAGAGAGAGAGAGTGCATACTATATAATGCAACTACTATATAAACATCCACAACATAGTAAATGTAAAATTGTCCAATTTAGGCCTAAAGGTTTAACCTCTGGAGAATTTCATACTCCTGTGTGAAAAGGTTACTCTGCTTGGCAGTGAGACTTGTTGCTGTGAAACATTCTTAGGTTCTGGGGCTTCCTCCATGGTGGTTACAGGAGTTGACTGTGGGACTGCAGGAAGTGGTTCTGACAGCTCTGGATCTCTTTCTCCTGGACGTGCTGACATCCTGAACAGTGCATGACAAGTTGTTTGATCTGATGACCTATCTCAGGCCACCATTCAAAGCTTCAAGCCAACACTTTTATTTTGACCGCACCTAAATACCAGCACCTGGTACCTTCAACAGTGTAGCTCTCAGCTCAGATGGTACGATTTTCAATCCCCACATAAAGCAAACTTCATAAAGGGCAAGTTCATCACAGCATTGGTAAAAATGGGAGAACTGGAATTTCTGATGCACATTTTTCATTGTTATGCAGACCTAACACAGTGTGGGGTCTTTTCTGGTTTCCCTTTCAATTATCTCTGCTGTAATAAGGAGACTTTTGAACTGCGTTAGGAAGAATACATTAAGAAGCGTGTCCTCTTTCATAATTTTTTCAGGTATTTCTTATTCCAAAGGTAAATGAGACAATCCATCAGGATTTCCATGGTTAGTTGTCCTCTTGAATTCAATCTTGTACTTCTGTTCTCCAAAAAACAGAACCCATCTCTGCACTTGTAACAATTGTCTATGGATTGAAAAAGGACACCATTCGTTGATAGTCAGTAACAAGGGTAGAAACATCTTACACCCCAGAATAGATTCACAGTATCTCTGCCAACATAAGCATGAATTTCTCTGCAGCAGTAAGGGATCGTGATTTACAGCTATGGAACGTTCACTTCCATCAGAAAAAGAATCAGAATCAGGTTTATTATCACTGACATGTGTTGTGAAATTTGTTAACTTAGCAGCAGCAGTTCAGTGGAATACATAATATAGAAGAAGAAGAAAAAAATTAAATAATCATAATAATAATAAAAAATCAATCCATCAATCATTCAATTACAGTATACATATATTGAATAGATTAAAAATCGTGCAAAAGAACAACTAATATACATTAAAAAAGTGAGTTAGGGTTCATGGGTTCAATGTCCATTTAGGAATCAGATGGCAGAGGGGAAGAAGCTATTCCTGAATCGCTGAGTGTGCGCTTTCAGGTAAAAACCGTGACTGGCAAAAACAAAATTGTTATGAAAACAGCAATGAAGACTCCTTCTTCATCTGAGTGCAACAGTATTCCTGAGTCTCTACACAGAACTTGCATGACTGACAGTAGTTAAATCTGAGAAGAAGCTACTGGAATGATAAAAGAAGCCCCGAACACCCCCAGAGACAGAGGACCTTCATTGCTGCCCTAAATGCCAGGGCATAATGGGCAGTAAGTAAATAAGTAAGCCCAATGTGACTTGCTGGTTGTTGTATTTCACTGTTATGAATGCTATTCTCACAAGAATTGTCTTTTCTCCAGTATAGGTTCTTAATTGGATATCTTCAGGCTTCGGTTCAGTATCTTTGAAATGCTATTCAAATTTGTATGGTGGAATGACTTAAACAGCCAAGCCAGTGTCCATTTCCATTTTAATTAATTTGACATTCACTTCTAATGTAGCCATATTGCTTGTCTATTGTTAGATTCCACACTGTAGATCTCAAAGTTACTCAGCGCTGTGTCACCCTCATCATTATCAACAGCATGCAGTTTAGTGCCCTTTTAAAAACTATAACTCAAATTTTAATCTTCATCTCTTCCGTGCACAGTCCAATTATTTTTATCTGCCCAACATGTTCTTTTTTCTCCTTTGTTGTATTTTCATGCAAGTTTTGCCTTGAAACCTGCATTGGTCTAGTGTATTTTAGCCCATGCCATTAGGGTAACACTATTTGTTCAGGCAGGCCGGTTTATGCTTAGACATTGCAATTGTTCATGCTCACTCTCATTCCTGACTGCAACTCCATTGTGTCCCCATTGGTACTGTAAGTTCAACTGCTCTTTTAAATAAGTTGTGCCTCAGTAAGGAGCCATTTTTAATGCTTTCTTGTAAGATTACACAAATTAAACAATCTCTCAGTACATCATTAAGCCCATCACTGAACTGACAATGTTCAGACAACTTCTTCAATTCAACCACATAAGCTAAAATGGACTTACCTTCCTTTTGATTCTGCTTATGAAAGCTAAAGCGTTCTGCAATCAACACCATTGTTTCTGTTCTAAATGTTCCTGCACTACATTCACAATAGTAGCAGAGCTTGGCTGGTTTAAAATTTCTAAGAAAACTGCATGCTCTTCCATCAAATGCACTCAGCAAAACAAACACTCGTTTCTCATCAGTTATTCCACTTCAAAACACTGTTTGCTCAGTTTACAAAAGCCAGTTATCTTTTGTGCAATCAAACACATCTATCTTTCCAATGTATACACTGGAATTTAGAAGGACGAGAGGGGATCTGATTGAGACATATAAGATTATTAAGGGATTGGACACGCTAGAGGCAAGAAACATGTTCCCGATGTTGGGGGAGTCCAGAACCAGAGGCCACAGTTTAAGAATAAGGGGTAGACAATTTAGAACGGAGTTGAGGAAAAACTTTTTCACACAGAAGGTTGTGGTTCTGTGGAATTCTCTGCCTCAGAAGGCAGTGGAGGCCAATTCTCTGGATTCTTTCAAGAAAGAGTTAGACAGAGCTCTTAAAGATAGCGGAGTGAAGGGATATGGGAAGAAGGCAGAAACAGGGTACTGATTGTGGATAATCAGCTATGATCACAGTGAATGGTGGTTCTGGCTCGAAGGGCTGAATGGCCTACTCCTGCACCTATTGTCTATTGTCTATTGTAGCCAGCCATTTCTGCTCTTTTTTAAAGTTATGATTATTATCAGCTGGTACTCCTGCTCATGAATCTGTGAATTTGTTCACTTTCTGACTTTTTTAAAACTTCACTGTCTCTGTCTCTTCCCAAAGAAGCACACGCTGCGCTGTTTTATTAATTGACCATTTTTAACTCAAATGTCTCACTGTGCTTTTTTGAAACTTGCATGTTCCGCTGCACTCAACAGATCGGTGTGATGATGTATGCCATTCATGTACATTTACATATAATCCACAATACATTATGTAAAGAACAAAGAATGCTTAATCAACTAATATATTTACAACAATATTCAAATAATACCCACTCAGCAACGCCGTCTATCATTATATCTGGAGCAGGCCATTCATTTCCTTGATCCATCCTTCCTGGGGTGTGATCTGACCACACTTTTTTTTAAATCCTATCCCAGTCCTATCCTATCCCAATCACCTAATGAGAATTAATTATTTCCTTAATATTTCACACAACTTCAAGTTGTCCCAAAACACTTCATAACCAATGCTTTTCTGTGAGGTCCCTATTAATTTATGGGATATATCAGCAGATCTACATCAAGATTCCATGATATTTTTGTGTTACTCATTGAGGGATATATGATATTCAGGATACTGGGGCCTGATACCAAAAATTGACTATCCATCCAAATCCACAGATGCTGCCTGCCCTTCTGATTTTCTCTAGCAGTTTGTTTCTTGCTCCAGTTTACAGCATCCACAGTCTCAATTTCAGATTGAAATTTGCCTTTATTTATCACATACATGGAAACGTACAGTGAAATGCAAACATCGTTTACATACCTAAGGATGTGCTGAAGATAACCCATAAGTGTCACCACACATTTCGGCACCAACATAGCATGCCCAGAATGCTCAACAGAACAACAAAGAACACAACAAGCAACAAAACAATAACAGCAAAACAAGCCCCAACCACTGTCCACTTTCAAACCTCAGCCTCTTGGCTTTCATCATCGGGCTTTGACTTTCGGAAATCCAATTGACTTTCAGGATTCAATTTTCGATATTGACCCCAAGACTAGTTGATGACGGGTCCCCAAGTTCCAGGCTCAGACTCTGGGCTCATTGACTGACTGGCCCTTGTGCCCCTTCATGCCTCCTGCGCACACAGACATCCAATACTGAGAACCACTGGCCTGGGACAGCCAACATTCACAGATGTCCTTCATCACACATCCATGTTAACAGCCTTCGAACATAGAGTGGAAGCCACAACTCCAGATGTCCTTTGTCACCCATTCGTGTCACTGGACTTGGAACATGGTGTGCAGAGAGAAGAGGCCTGACCTCTAACTCCTCCACATCCCAGTTCTAAACCTTAACCTGATTTCCCTCTCTGTCCCTACAATTATCTCTGCAAACTTAAAAATTAATAAAGTCTGAGCAACAACCTCGAAGGTGACAGCAGCTTGGCGTCATTTTGACCGGAAGTGCTTCTTGAGCCTCTGTCATGGATATCTTCCTTGTTCTCCTCTAAAGTGTCTTGGAATCTTTCATGTCCTCTTGAAAAGACCAAAATCTGGTTCACCTTTCATCTGCACAGAGAGAGAGAGAGTACAAACCACAATCAGTGCTAAAATCCAAGTCACAGCCTGGTCTGTGCTCGGTTCTTGTAAACCTAAATCTTGTAAAATATTCTTCTGTAAGTATTTATCCGGTTTCCTATCTCGGTTCACTTCTGAGGCTGCAGGTCTGTTCGTCTGAAAAGTCAATTATGAATGCGTCCTGTATACTTCTTGCTGTACCTGAAGTTACAGTCACTTAAGCAGTTTGGGAATGATTACAGAGCAAGGTGCAAAGAACAGCGACTGAGTTGTCAAATTTCAGGTCTCTGAACATTCATAATGCAGTCAACATTAGATCAATGGACAATGCTGGCTGAAAATTAAGATATATTACACAATGTAAGGTACTTTATCATTAATTCTTTCATGATAAAGCACAGAGGCAGCGACAGAAGTCATTTGTCTAACAGGCTTGCCGGTTACATGTTGACATGGTTCATAAGGCAGGCATGGAAAAAAGCAAAGGACAGTAGAACATTTCCATTCATATGAGAGGGCTCAGTTCTAATGTCTCAAGGTCAGCTTGAAAAAGTGCATTAAGTTAGCTGTAGAAATAGTATTTCAAATTTCAGAGGTCATTGTTAATTATTGAATAAATGGAAATAGCAGATCTCCACAGTATAGTGATTGCTAATTCTCCTACCTGTGAGTAAAGATATTTACCATGAGACCAGAAAACGTAGGGGCAGATTAGGCCATTCAGCCCATCAAGTCTGCTCTGCTGTTCAATCATGGCTGATTTATTTTTCCTCTCAACCCCATTCTCCTGCCATCTCCCTGTAACCTTTGACATCTTTCCAAATCCAGAACCTATCAGCCTCTGCGTTAGATATACCCGAAGAGTTTTCCTCCACAACCATATGTGGCAATGAATTCCACAGACCCACCGCCCTCTGTAAAACGCCTTGCCTACTTTTTCCTGCTACTCAACTGTGCCTCTGTGCCGAAGTCTCTCAGGCCAAAGCCTCAGACTTAGACTCCTCCACTGGCCCACAATAGCTGATTCAAAATGGCCTCCGGGAACATAACCTCCACCTCATTTCACTGAAGCCCCGTAAGCCAGAGCATCGGTAATCCACTACAAATCCGCCCACTCACACAATGACTTCTATGCTTAGACCTCATTTCTTTGCATTGGCCTAAGTGAAGCTCACACGCAGTGAGACTTTCTCTTTTCAATGGGTTCTGGCTCTTGCAGCAGTCTGGCCAAAACGCTTCCCAAGGCTAATTCAAAAAAGTGCCTGTGTACACGTACACACACACACACACACACACACACACACACACACACACACACACACCAACCTAGATGGACATTTTCTACTTCAGCTAAAGGCAAAATTAAAATTTCAGTTAATTGAAGAATCAAATGGAGATGAAGAGATGAATCTAAGTTTAGTTCTGTTCCTACCCCTGACCACAACCCCTGCAGTCTCTATCATGTTCCTTGTTTTCAAAGTCAAATTGTGTTTATTGCCATATGCAGAAAAGCATGTGTACACACCAAGGCAGTGAAAAACCTACTTATAGCAGCATCATGGGCACATAGCATAAATTAAATAACATTCACAGAACAGCCTAAATTAAACATAAATTATGCAAGAGAACAGAATTAGAACAGCAAAACAATTCATTGTAGTACAAAGTGATCATAGTTCTGCTAAACAAAGAAACCGATTAAGATTGTGCTGGTTGGTTCAAGAATCAGAATCAGGTTTAATATCACCAGCATTTGTCGTGAAATTTGTTAACTTAGTGGATGCAGTACGATGCAATACATGATAACATAGAAAAACGATAAATAAGTAAATCAATTACAGTAGGTATATATACGTATAAGCCGGCTGGTGGGGTAGTGGCATCAACGCCGGACTTCGGAGCGAAGGCTCCCGAGTTCGAACCCAGCTGGCTCCTCTGGCACGCTTTCCATCTGTGCTGGGTTGAGTGTCGAGCTAGCAACTCGACCTCGTAACAAAGAAATTGCCTGCTACAGAAACATCAACAGCAAAAAGCTGATGGCCAATGCTCTCTCGTGAGTTTAAAAGACTATTTCCTATATATACGTATATTAAATAGTTAAATTAAAAATAAAGCAAAAACAGAAATAATAAAAAAGATGAGGTAGAGTTCATGGATTCAACGTTCATTTAGGAATCGGATGGCAGAGGGGAATAAGCTGTTCCTGAGTCGCTGAGTGTGTGCATTCAGGCTTCTGAACCTCCTTCCTGGCAACACTGAGAAGGGGGCATGTCCTGGGTGATGGAGGTCCTTAATAATGGATGCTGCCTTTCTGAGGCACCGCTCCTTGAAGATATCTTGGATACTATTGAGGCTAGTACCCATGATGGAGCTGACAAGTTTTATAACTTTCTGTAGCTTCTTTTGATCATGTGTAGTGGCACCCCCCCCCCATACCTGACAGTGATACAGCCAGTCAGAATGCTTTCTACAGTACATTTGTAGAATTTTTCAAGTGTTTTAGGTGACAAATGAAATTTCTGAAAACCCCTAAAGAAATATAGCTGCTGTTTTGCCTTCTTCATAGCTGCATCAATATGTTGGGCCAGGTTAGATCCTTAGAGATATTGATACCCAGAAAATTGCTCACTCTCTCCACTTCTGATCCCTCTATGAGAATTGGTTTGTCTTCCCTCGTCTTACCCTTCCTGAAGTTCACATCCAGCTCGTTGGTCTTACTGATGTTGAGTGCAAGGTTGTTGCTACAACACCACTCAACTAGTTAGTATATCTCACTCCTGCACGCTCTCTCGTCTCCATCTGAGATTCTGCCAACAATGGTAGTATCATCAGCAAATTTATAGATGGTATTTGAGCTATGCTTAGCCACACAGTCATGGGTATAGGGAGAGTAGAGCAGTGGGATAAGCACACACCCCTGAGGTGTGCCAGTGTTGATCATCAGTGAGGAGGAGTTATTATTATTAATCTGCACAGATAGTGGTCATCCAGTTAGGAAGTGGAGAATCCAATAGCAGAGGGAGGTACAGTGCCCAGGTTCTGTAACTTTTTGATCAGGACTGTAGGAATTAAAGTGTTAAACTGAATTACTGAAGCTGTTCTGGAACTGGTGGTGTGGGACTTCAGGCTTCTGTACCTCCTGCCCCATGATAGCTGCAAGAAGATGGCATGGACTAAATCATGGGAATCTTTGATGATGAATGTTACCTTTCTGAGGCCATGCCTCATTTAGATACCTTCGATGGTGGGGACGAATGTCCCTATGATGCATTGGACAGTGCTCCACAGGGGACTGTCTTGTCTCCCTTTCTCTTCACCATTTACACCTCGGACTTCAACTACTGCACAGAGCCCTGTCATCTTCAGAAGTTTTCTGATGAATCTGCCATAGTTGGATGCATCAGCAAGGGAGATGAGGCTGAGGGCTATGGTAGGAAACTTTGTCACATGGTGTGAGCAGAATTATCTACAGCTTAATGTGAAAAAGACTAAGGAGCTGGTGGTAGACCTGAGGAGAGCTAAGGTACCGGTGACACCTGTTTCCATCCAGGGGGTCAGTGTGGACATGGTGGAGGATTACAAATACCTGGGGATACGAATTGACAATAAACTGGACTGGTCAAAGAGCACTGAGGTTGTCTACAAGAAGGGTCAGCGCCGTCTCTATTACCTGAGGAGACTGAGGTCCTTTAACATCTGCCGGACGATGCTGATGATGTTCTAAGAGTCTGTGGTGGCCAGTGCAATCATATTTGCTGTTGTGTGCTGGGGCAGCAGGCTGAGGGTAGCAGACACCAACAGAATCAACAAACTCATTCATAAGACCAGTGATGTTGTGGGGATGGAACTGGACTCTCTGACAGTGGTGTCTGAAAAGACGATGCTGTCCAAGTTGCATGCCATCTTGGTCAATGTCTCCCATCCACTACATAATGGACTGGTTGGGCACAGGAGTACATTCAGCCAGAGACTCATTCCACCGAGATGCAACACAGAGCGTCATAGGAAGTCATTCCTGCCTGTGGCCACCAAACTTTACAACTCCTCCCTTGGAGGGTCAGACACCCTGAGCCAATAGGCTGCTCCTGGACTTATTTTCTGGCATAATTTACATATTACTATTTAACTATTTATGATTTTATTACTATTTAATTATTTATGGTGCAACTGTAATGAAAAACAATTTCCCCCGGGATGAATAAAGTATGACTATGACTATGATTATGTCACTACTCTTTGAAGTTTCTTAATCTCTTGCTCTTTCAAAGTGCCATATCAGACCATAATGTCTGAGGGAGAGTGAATTCCTTAATTTAATCATTAGATTAGATTAGATTAGATTATGAGGACACTCAGTCCTCGTTTATTGTCATTTAGAAATGCATGCATTAAAAAATGATACAATGTTCCTCCAGTATGATATCACAGAAACACAAGACAGACCAAGACTAAAACTGACAAAAAACACATAATTATAACATATAGTTACAACAGTGCAAAGCACTACCCTGATTTGATAAGAGCAGACCATAGGCACGATAAAAAAAAAGTCTCAAATCCCGATAGCCCCAACATCTCACGCAGACGGTAGAAGGGAGAAACTCTCCCTGCCATGAGCTTCCAGCGCCGCAAATTTGCAGATGAAACATCCTGGAAGCACCCGACCACAGTCCAACTCTGAGTCTGTCCGAAAACTTCGAGCCTCCGACCAGTTCTCTGACACCGAGCACAGAGCACCATCTCTGCCGAGCACTTTGACCCTGGCCCCGGCCACCAAGCAACAGGCAAAGCCGAGGATTTGGGGCCTTCCCCTCCGGAGATTTCAGATCACACAGCAGCGGCGGCAGCAAAACAGGCGTTTCAGAAGTTTCACCAGATGTTCCTCCGTGCTCTCACGTCTGCCCCCATCAAATCAGAATTGTGCAAGGCTTCCTACTTGACAAATAACAGATATTCATCACCAGATAGGCCGCGCGCGCTGCGTCGCGCCGCCATCTTCTCCATCATGGCACAATTGCCAGCAGTGCAGTGCCATTCATTGCCAAGGCCCTATGATCTGCAGTTCCTTCATTCAAACTTTCCTTCTCTCTGCCTCTGCTTTCTCCTATATAGCACTTATTAATTCCAACCACTTTCAACAAACTTTGTTATTTCTCCTTATATGTCAGCCAAATTTCATCTAATAACACAGTTGTGTGGCACAATATAAATGTCTGCTACTTAATACCATTCCTATAATTCTTTCCACATAGTTAAAAACACTGGTTAGACCAACTGTGCAAGTATCTTTCTACATACAATATATGCCATTGTTAATCAAGACGCAAAAGACTGTGGATGCTGGAATCTGGAGCAACAAGCGATCTGCTGGTGGAACTCAGCAGGTCAGCCAGCATTGGTGAAAGGAAAGGGATTGTCAGACCTGCACAAGTCCTGGTGAAATGTTGACAATTCCTTTCTTCCAAAACTAATCATCTGGTGAAAAATCAAGTCATTCTGTTGTCTTGGAGATGAAGCCACAGCAGTGGAGGCTCCTGGCTTTGACACACAATGTTAATCAATCTGATTATCTCAGGAATCTCGCAAAATATTCCTCTGTAAGTATTTATCAAACTCTCTTTTAAGAAATCTAATAGAAAATGTTTACATCGTCCATTCATGCAATGCATCCCAAATGACAACTCTCCAATGCATAATACAAAACTTTTGTCCTTTAGTAACCAAACTGCCTGTTACAGGAAGGGGTTTCTCAGTATTTTCTCTGTACAAGCTCTTCATATCTGAACATCTTGACATTTTCAGCTCTCAAGAGCACCCATTGAGCTACCACTGAGTCTAGATAACTGAAATTTCTCATCCCAGTCCAGTGCTGCACCAAAATTGACACAATATTCCACTTGGAGTAAAATCAATGATATGTATTCAAACATATTATTGTTTCAGATTGCTGATCTTTCGTAAGAAGTCATCCCCCTTAGCTGATGGTTATGGTGTATAAATGATAAATATTTGGCCAGATGTGCTTTCCCTCGTCAGCTGGGTGTGGTACTGACAGCCAACAACTCCAATCCTAGTTGTACTCAATTGTGGCTCTGACTACAGCTTCAAATACCTTCACCTATAGCTTTGATCATCTCTGACAGGTGACACAAAATTGATACTTTCCATTCTTTATCTGTGTAACATATGACCACTTATATCACTGCACACCTTTATTCATCTGTCACAGAAACTGACCTTTCAGCCCACCAAGTAGGTAGCATATAATAAGCTTTCCGTTGCTAGTCAGGACATTGATTATAAGAGCCAGAAAGTCATGTTACTGCTGCATAAAGTTCAGATAGGCTATAATTGAAGCATTTTGTGCAACTCAGGTCACCCCATTACAGGAGGATGTGGAGGCTACGGAAAGGACGCAAAAGAGGTTTACCAGGAGGCTGCCTGGATTAGAAGGTATCAGCTATAGGGAGATGCAAGACAAACATGGGCTGTCTTCTTTGGACCACCAGAGGCTGAAGGATAGATTTGAGGGATATAGGTGACACAGAGGGAGAGAATCATTTTCCCAAAGGAAGAAACCTCAAGAACTAAAGGACATACATTCAAGATAAGAGGGGGAAAGTTAAAAGGAGACATTGATGGGGAGGAGTTGTTTTTTGACACAGAGAGTGGTGAATGCCTCAAACAGGCTGCTGGGAGGAGTGATGGAAGAAGATATGATTAAGTGGCTGTTAGAGACATGACTATGTAGAGAATGGAGGGATATGTATCATGTACAGGTAGAAGAGAATTAGTTTAATTCAGAATCATATTCAGTGCTGACATTGTGGACCAAAGGGCCTATTCCTGTGCGGTATTGTTCTGTTTTATGTTCTATGTTCCATGTTCTAAGCCCACAATGATACTTAAATATCCATTTATGCTCATTCTGTACCAACTCCTTTTATTCTCCCCACATTCCACCTACTCTCCCAGACTCTACTACTCATTTACACACCAAGGACGATTTACAGTGGCCAATTAATCCACAAACCCTCACACCTTGGACCAAACCCAAGTCAATGGAACTGTGAGGCATCCGTTTTGCTAAGTATGCCACAGTTACGCCCCCTGTTGCAGTACTTTGGTTAAAAGATGTACTGCCTGCGCTGTTATGAAATGCTTCATCACTGACTAATCCGAGGCCACACTTTATCAGTCTACACTCTTCATCACCAATAGGGAATTGCTTCTTACTGTAAGACAGATTGAAGATTAAAACTAAACGATGATCCTTGCATGTTAAGTTTCACAGCTGTACTGCTTTGGAAAGGTATGAATTTAAGCCTGTTTTAAGACGTAAGAAACAACAATGAGGGATAATCCAAAGCAGACACAACTGACATCGGTAGCCCTTCCCAGCACAAATGGTCCATGTTCTCAACCAAATTCCACAGTTGACATTGAAGCTGTCAGATAAATTACTTGATAATCTCAATGCCAGTTTCAGTGAATGACATTTCTGCTCAAGATTAGCATTGCCAATAATTTAATATTGATAACAATGGTGCACTCTAAATTAATAATAATGTTTATGAATATCTGAAACTGGAAACAGCTTGGGATGGAAAAGTCATGTATCATATTTAAAATTAGAGGCAATAATTTGTAGCAGTTTCTGTTGCAATTGAATTGGTTGGAAGCAGAATACGACACGGACACAGCGGTGAAGCACATAACAATAAGCAAAGGAAGACTCATTTCTAGCATCTTAATTCAGTCAACAGCTTGTCAGGAAGCATCTCAGTAAATGTTGATTAATGTTTCCTAAAAATAGCAAGCAAAACCACTTCCGATGAATCTGAAAAACCCACATTAAGATGTTGACCATTATCAGACTTTCTCAGCTACTTAATCTTGACATCCTAATCTATTGAATCCCCGTTAATTCCCTTTTCTCATATATTTCACAACTTT
This sequence comes from Mobula birostris, assembly GCF_030028105.1. Taxonomy (NCBI): domain Eukaryota; kingdom Metazoa; phylum Chordata; class Chondrichthyes; order Myliobatiformes; family Myliobatidae; genus Mobula; species Mobula birostris. The sequence goes on along the minus strand of NC_092387.1, from coordinate 46,950,420 downwards.
CAAGTAAAGCTTTTATCTCCCTTTCTGGTTGGACTAACACTGCACTACTTCACAAATAACTATGTATTCCTGGAATCATGTTCACAGAAATAAAATTTCCCACATTATCAAGCTAGTATTTTCAAATAGTTTCAGTGAGCAATTTGCAAACTGGGTTTGATTGGCCCTGGATTTCAATTGCAAGTGGTATCAGCATTCCTGAGAAATCCGGCAGTTACAGTGACCTCTCAGGTTCAAGTGTCAATGGGGTGTAGCTCCCGCTCTGAGATCCAGGAGAGGTGCAAAGACCTTGAGTTCGGAGTCATAATACTTTATTTTCAACTTCTCTGAACACTCCATGTTTAAGTGCAAAGAAATCCTAAAAACCTTTGGATTTAAACAGCCTGAATTTTGGAATAAAACAGATGCCTTGCAGTACAAAAGAACAATTGATCAATTATTTGATAAATATAATTTCAAGACCTCAAGGTTATTAGATTGTCATGTCCCAAATCTGTGATCTACTGTTGCTCTTTCTGTCAAGATAAGCTTGTGGAAATTCTCCAATAGCCTTTTTGCTCCAAGAACAACCATTGTAATTTTGCTCTTTATCTGAAATCACATTAATTACTTTTGTTAAAAGTCACCTTATTTATAAATTACATAAGAAATGTAAATTTTTAATTTACTCCTCCAACTGGACATAATTCTCCAAAACTTCCACCGCCTTCAACTCCACATAATTCTCCGAAACTTCTGTCACCTTCAACGGGATCCCGCCACCAAACACATCTTTCCCTCCCCCCACTTTCTGCTTTTTGCTGGGATCACTCCCAATGCGACTCTCTTGTCCATTCGTCCCTCCCCACTGATCTCCCTCCTGGCACTTATCCTTGCAAGCAGAAAAAATTCTTCACCTGCCACTACACCTCCTCCCTCACTACCATCCAGGGCCCCAAACAGTCCTTCCAGGTGAGGCGACACTTCACAGGTGAGTCTGTTGGGGTCATATACTGTTTTTTGGTGCTTCCGGTGTGAGCTCTTGTATATCAGTGAGACCCGACATAGATCTGGAGACCACTTCTCTGAGCATCTATGCTCCTTCCACCAGAACAAGCAGGATCTCCCAGTGGCCACCCATTTCAATTCCACTTCCCATTCCCATTCTAATACGTCCATCCATGGTCTCCTCTACTGTTGGAATAAGGCCACTCTTAAGTTTAGGTAGCCTCCAACCTGATGGCATGAACATCGATTTCTCAAATTTCCTGTAATGCCTCCACACCCCTCCCACTTTACTATTTGCCACCTCCTTGTCCCTCTCTCACGTTATCTCCTTGCCCACCCATTGCTTCCCTCTGATGCTCCTCCCCACTGCCTCCCTTTCTTCTTTCTTCCATGGCCTTCCATCTCTTTCACCATTCAACTTCCCAGATCTTTGCTTCATCCCTCCCCCACTAAGTTTCACCTATCGTCTGGTGTTTCTCTCTCCCCTCCCCCACTTGTCAAATCTACTCCTCAGCATTTTTTCTCCAATCCTGCTGAAGGGTTTTGGCGCGAAACGTCGACTATACAATTTTCCATAGATGTTGCCTGGCCTGCTGAGTTCCTCTACCATTTTGTGTGTGTTGCTCAGATTTCCAGCATCTGCAGACTTTCTCTTGTTTGTCTTTAATTGCTAGACTTAAACTTATTGAGAAAAAATGGATAGAATTTCAATTGCAGCAAAAATTTTAAAAACCATCATGTTTTGCTCATTATGCTTATCAAGTTACGTGTTACTCCTTCAATGTTTTGATTCCTTAAAATGATTTGGCAAAGGTAGTGGCAGAGGGTCACATGATGCCAACCGCTGGTTCATTACAACATGGAGTCAAATGGCAGCTAAAAATCTCCTTCATCAGGCATCTCTTCCTGAACATCACTCTGCAGTGAGCTTGCTAGCAAGAGTTCCTATCCCACAACTAGTTGTTGTCTGTTGTTAGTACAATCACGCAACAAGCAGATTCATTAATCATTCCCATTCACAAAACGCGTCAGCAGAGAAAACATCCTCCATGTTCAAGAGAGCAGAACATAGGTAAGGCAGCCCACCAATACCACAGAACTTGGACAGGCAAATATCTAATCAACCAATCATGCGGCAGCAATTCAATGCGTAAAGGCATGCAGACATGGTCAGGAGGTTTAGTTGTTGTTCTGACCAAAATTCAGAATGGGGAAGAAAGTGACTTTGACTTTGGAATGATTATTGGTGCCAGACGGGGTGGTTTGAAGTATCTCAGAAACTGCTGATCTCCTGGGACAACAGTCTCTAGAATTTACAGAGGACTTTGTGAAAAACATAAAACCATGCAGTGAGCAGCCATTCTGTGGGCAAAAATGCCTTGTTAATGAGAAAGGTCGGAGGAGAATGGCCAGACTGGTTCAAGCTGACAGCAAGAAGGGAGTAACTTAGATAACCATGTGTTCCAACAGTGTTGTGATGAAGAGCTTCTCTGAATGCACAACATGTTGAACTTTGAAGCAGCAGAAGACCACGAATATTCATTCAATAGTCACTTTATTAGGTACATGAGATGCCTAATATACTGAATGTATATTGTACAACCTCGTCCTAATTTCCTCAAACAGTTTCTCTCAATCTACCATGCCGTTTTCCCTTATTGACTTAGAAAATGGAGAATCCAACCTTCATTTTTGTAATCTCCCTTCATTATTTCACACTTGAAGTTCAGTTATCATTCTGCATTCCATTTATTCTAAGATCAATATGTTCTTCCCAAGGAACTGCTCATAGTGCTCCAGTGTGGTCCTAACAGAACCTTGTACTACAACCACTTAAGTGAAGCCACCTTGTACTCTGGTTTTCTAAACACAAAGCAGGATTTTCATTAGCTAGAATTATTTGCCAGACCCATCCATAACATTTAACAATCTATGAATATAGCTAATTGTTTTCATTGCCTCCCACTCTGAATACATCTCTTCACAGGTCCAAAGTACAGATTTGTCTATATTGAAATTCACTTTCCATAATTCTGCTCATTTGTTTAATCTAATGATCTCTAACAACACTGCTTACAAACTACTCTATTCTTGTGTCTTCAAGAAACTGGGGAGGTGGCTTTCTGCCCCAAATTTCCATTAGCTACAGGACTTCTGTACTAACATCGAGTTTTTTTTCTAAATTTAATCAAATATATCGTAGTAGCCCCAGCACAGATCCTTGCTGGACCACAGTGATCACCTGCTGTTAATTTGTGCACCTCCCCTTTATTGCTCCACACTGACCCCTGCCACTCAGCTAATGAGCAGCACTCCAAAACATCTCCTCTTCATGTCTTCTTGTTGTGCTGAGCAAGGTTTGTTGCATTTACAAAACGGAACACTCACTTTGGTATAAGTAGACAGTTGTTGGTTCTGGAAAAGAGTCAGTGTAGAAAGTGAAGTGAAGATCTCTGACTGGCTTGGATGAGGAGTTAGTCATTCTGCACATCAGGTGATGAATTAAGTAATCTTTGAAGTGTCTGAATGGCTGAGTGGTGTCATCTTGCCGGTGTCAGTTTTCATTATCAGTGTGCCAAGTATTGACTGAAGGGGACCAAAGGTGATTTCAAGGCACCAGGGAAAGATACCCACAAATGATGGAAGCTCACTTCTCTCAGTAATCTTCTAGTTCCATATTCACTTCATTGATTCTCCTTCCCTCGCTGTGACATGGTTCTTACCCTCTAGTGAGCAGGAAATGTAATTTCTTCAAGAACACCATATTATAGGGAAAGAAATGACTTATAATTAAATACAGCACTTTATCACATTTCTCAGGTATATGGATAGAAATTAACTGGTCTAATTTTGCTTTAAAGGCAGTAGTCAGAGAAAGAAACCATTATTGTTTATTTATATCCACCTACATTATATTATTAGTTCCCAGTTATGTAATACTTTTTGATGACAATAAATAATATTAATAGAATCTCGTATTAGAAAGACATTATTATGGCCAATAATTTTTCACTCAATCAATATCACAAGTATTAGGCTTATTCAATCACTGATGTTTCTGAGCTTTCTATAGACTGGCTGCCTACACTACAGCAGGAACTATAATTCTCTGGAGCACAGGAAAATGAAAAACTTAACAGAAGTATGATAGGTAGAGATGGGGTAAGGCTTCCTCTCCGTTTGGTTGGGTGGGACTAGAACTACAGGTTATAGGTTTCAGGTGAAAAGTGAAATATTTAAAGTGCAAAGTACAAAGTAAAGCTTGTTATCAAAGAACATAGAAGTCATCATAGACAGTCCTGAAATCTATTTTCTTGCTGGCATACTCAGCAAACCTATAGAATAGTAATATAACAGGATCAATGAAAGATCAACCAGAGAGCAGAAGACAACAAACTGTGCAACTGCAAATATAAATAAGTAGTAATTACAACAAAAAACATGAAATAACAAGATAAAAAATTCTTAATGTGAGATCATTGGTTGTGGGAACATGTCAATGGATGGGCAAGTGAGTGTCGTTATCTCCTTTTGTTCAATAGCCTGATGGTTGAGAAGTAGTAACTGTGCTTAAGGGGAACCTGAGAGAGAACTTCTTCACTCAGATTGTGGGCATGAGTGTGGATCAAGTTGCCAGCAGAAGTGCTGGATGTGGGTTCAATTGCAGCATTTAGGAGAAGTTTAAATAGGTACATGGATGAAAGGGGTATGGAGGTCTATGGTCTAAGTGTGAGTCAATGGGACTAGACATAGATGGTACAGACTAGAAAAGGCCAACGCCATGTTTCTGTGCTGTTCTATGACTCTAAATAGGTAGTGGAGGGGGAGGGGGGAGAAGCACAGGCTGGCATGTAATGGTTGGATCCAGGTGAGAGATATCTATATAAACAGCTGGTAGAAAGAGTGGAGCAGGTGATAGATGGATCCAGGAGAGGGAGGAATTAGAAAATCTTGGGGAAACTACATTCTACATAATTTACTTTTCCTTCCAGTGTGTAGAGGTTTAACTGTTGCAGTTTCTGCCAGAGTACAAACATTCAGAAACAGTTATCATGTCCTCACTAAGACCTAACAGGAAACCTCCTGCAAAGACTCTTGGAGAATTTCCTTAGCTTTAAACTAAGGTCCTGCAGGTACTCCCGACATCGAAGTCTCCATCGCTACAGTAGCAACACTCTCCAAGCAGCTGGCAGGGTGTGACTTTGTTTTGTTACGTATCCCTATGCATTGCATTTTGGTATGGCAACCGTTCTGCCCAAGACCACAGGAAACTGCAAAGAGTTGTGAACCTGCCCATCATGAAAATCAGCCTCCTCCCCTCCATGATTGTATTCACTTCCTGCTGCCTCAGGAAAACAGACAACATAACCATGCACCTTCTAACCCCAATCATTCTCTCTTTAGATAGAAGCATGAAAACATGCACCTCCAGGACCAAGGACATATTTTATCGTGTTGTTATGAGACTCTTGTATGCACCTCTTGTACAATAATGATAAATTCTTGACCTTATAGATTACCTTGTCACAGCTCATGCATTTTAATTGTCCATTGCATTGTACCTTCTCTGCAGTTGCAAAACAATATCCTACATTATGTTTGCCTTTCATTTATACTACCTCACATCTCCAAGAGGATCACAACCTCGTTGTAAGGTTTTGAGGCTTGCATGCCTCAATGACCTGGAGAGCTGGTATGTTGTCTGGAGTCAGAGCCTTTTGCTTTGACTCTTGATAGGGTCCCCCATGCCAAACAGGTCAAAGGGGAGAGGCCAGACTAGAGTAATCCACCAGACCTCCAGGTTCAGGGGCTCAGTTCAGGGCTAACACCCCCGACTGGTCAAAGGAAAATTGTTATGGAAACAGCAGTGAAGAATCCTTTATCTGTGTGCGATGGTATTCCTGGACCTCCACCTGGGATTTGCATGACTGACAGTAGTGAAAACTGAGAGGAAGATACTGGTAAAATGAAGGATGTCCTGAACACTGCCAAGATCAAGGCCAAAGACAGACAGAGACCTTCATTGCTGCACTAAACACCAGCGATGTTAACAGGCAAACCGCACACTACCTCAATGTACATTTCTATGGAATGATCTGTGAGGATGGCATGCAAACAAAAGTATTTCCTTGTATGTCAGTACATGTGGCAGTGAGAAGACAATTACCAATTACACTCTGAGGACTGGAGGCAAAGTTTGTTTCTACTGTGTTACATGCCGATAAGTGCAAGAATTATGGAACTGAAAGATGAAAAATCCACAGGACCAGATGAGCCGCGTCCCAATGTTTTGAAGAAGGATTTCATGGAGATAATGGATGCACTAATCATTAACATGGGTTCCTGAACAGCTGAAACAGATTGTAAAACCATTACTCAAAAAGCGAGAGAGTGAGAGAAAGCATCAAATTAGTTCTGAGTTGCAGGAAGTATGGGATACAGAGAGAGATGATGAGAAATAAATTAAGGGAGTTGGGGATGCAGAAATTCACATTAAAAGGGTTGCTGGGCATGGGTGAGAGAGCACAAGCCTGGGTATTTTTAGCGTTTTTAAGGGGTACAGGGTTTTTTTATAGAATATGACGAATAAACAGGAATAGGATACTAGGATGGTCAAAGATGGGAGGGTGAAGTGTAGGTTTGTATATATGTGTGTGTGTGTGAGATTGAGTGAAGGGATTTAGAATATATGTCTAGTGCACATTCTGGAGCAGAGGGTGGCGGTAATGCACCATTAAGCTGGATGCCAACCACCGTAAAACAAGATACAGACAGACAGAAAGCATCAAACTACAATTAGCTGAACATGAGTGGTAGGCAATGGGATTGAGGGTAACATACTGGCAAGGATAGGGAATGAGTTAATAAACAGAGCAGGAGTAAGAAGTCCATTTTTGTATTAGAAGGGTATGATCAGTGAAGTGTACAGATTCAATGTTGGAGACACGGTTGTCTACAATCTATTTCCAGCTTGTTCAAACCATCACTGTTAAACTGAGTAACTCAATCACACTGTCCTACAAACCTCACAACTGAAGTACAAACACAAGATATTCTGCAGATGCTGGAAATTCAGGGGAACATGCACAAAATGCTGGGGGAACTCAGCAGGTCAGGCAGCATCTCAGGAGAGGAATAAACATATGGCGTTTCATGCCGAGACCCTTCACCAGGACTTTCGGCTTGAGTGTTTATTCCTCTCCATAGATGCTGCCAGACCTGCTGAGTTCCTGCAAGCATTTTTTGTTTGTTGTTGCTTTTATGCATCTTCTAAAAAGCACATTTGGGTGACTCAAAATGCTGTTTTAATGCCAAAAAGCACAGAACAATTTCTAGGCCTCTTCACGTTAAGGAAAAAAGGACAAAAAAAATCCAGTCGTTCCCTGTAGATTTCTTCCAGCATCTGACAAACCCTGAGATCTTACTGAGAACAACTAGCCTCTGACTGTCCTCAGGAGAAGCCAATAGCTGTCAGCTTAAAGGGACACATCAGTGTTGACTGGCTGTACTGTATCGAGCTGCAATAAATGCTTTAGGATTCGTTCAGTACTTGCCATTTACAATTTTCAGTTTGCTGGTTTGCCATTCTCAACTCTGGATGGGAGAGACAACATATTATTTAATAAAAACATTTAAAAGATTTTGAAATACTGTCTCAGTACTGATAACTGGAACCATCAAACAAAAAAAATCTCCATGCAGTAAGTAAGCTTTGCCTCAAATATCAAAAATTGTCAGGTTAATTACTTTTCAGCTTCAGTTCGGCTGATGTTGAGTATGAAAGACAATGACCTCTGGGATCTATCATCCGAGAGTATATCGCTAGTAATGTAGACAGACTATGGATCTGTCGCAATGTGCATTGATCAAATCACTGAGAGACAAAAGGTAATTTAGTGAAATCTGGTGCAATTTAGCTGGCTTGAAAAAGTTACTTAGATAACATGTTCTGCAAAAAAGAAAGAAACTAACATGTTATAAAATAGGTCAAAATGCAACATTAATCAAATTCAGCCTTTGTGTGAGGAAAGTGGCTTATAATGATAATAATTTGTTCATACTGTCGGTTTAACATCAGCACTAAATATCCTCAGCAGCAGTCAAATACTGGGAGTGAAATCAGGTGTGACCACCTCAAATGATCTGAAAACAGAGAAGATCAAGCCTTTCTTTGGTACAAAGTCTTTGCTGCATTGTACAACAGAAGACCAACGAGGATCTGGCGTGTGAGCTGAACCTTGTCTTAGTGGGCATCAAATCCCACTCTTGGTCAGAGGGTTGAAAGTTCACATTCCCTTCCAGGGATTGAATGTGGAAGTTTTTGCTGTTACGCTTGAAGCATAGTTGTACATTCAGAGGACTGTCAAAATGTCTGAGTATATTTCATTATGCTGGAGGAGCTTTATAAATGCAAATTGTTGTTATTTTTGTCCATACCCCAAGAATTACTTACAGAAAAATGTTAAGATCAGCACCACCTTGTCCACTGACAGTGCCCTAGTACCATTCCATCCAAGTCGAGTTCACATCTTATTCTCATTCGACCTTGCACAAGTATACAGCCAAATGAAACAGCGTTCCTCTGGGCCCGATCAATTACCACCTCGGCTCCATATTCTCAACCTATTAACCAACTCATCCACATCCCCATAAAGGACAGCACAGTAGGGCAGTTGGCTACCTCGAAGTGCCAGAGAAACAGGTTCAACCCTACTGTTGGGTCGTACTTGCACGTTCTCCCTGTGAAAGAGTGTTTCCTCTGGATGCTCCAGTTTCCTCTCCCGTACTGAACATCTGTGTGTTAGTACATTAATTAGCCACTGCAGAATGTCTCTAACGTGTGGGTGAGTGGCAGAATATGGGGGAGTTAATATGAAGAGAATAGAAAAATAGGATTAAGGGTAGAGCGTAAATGGCTGGTTGATGGTCAGCGCAGACTTGATGGGCTGAAGGGCCTGATTTCAAGCCGCATGGCTCTATGACTAATATTACCTCACTCCTGTAGCTTCTTTCCTCCTTGCATTCCAGCCCTAAGCTCCATTCCTTTGGCAATGGTTTAATCTGTATTCCTCCTGAACCCATCCCCACCATAAACACCCAATATCTTTCTTCCTAGACACCACCATTCCATGTCCTTCTATACTTAATTACCACCCTCATCCCTCTTTTTCATTCTCAGTAGCATGGCTCAGGACCACCTGAAGACATCCTGTCAGACAGCTAAAGTCAATACAGTTTCTTCCACTTTGCAGTCAATGGGGATTATAATGGTAGCACAGTTTTTTTGAGTTATAGGGCTAGTATTTCTGAGGCTTGTGCTAATGATCCAAACACAGGCGAAGTCTTCTCCACCATTGAATACATTGACCTGGAGCTCTGCCTGAAGAAAACAGCATCCATCATCAAAGACTCCCTACCATCCAAGCCATGCCTTCTTCTCACTATTACCATTGTGTGAGATACAGAAGCATTCGGTCCCACACCACCAAAGATTCAATGATTCAAAGTACATTTATTATCAAAGCATTTATGCGGAATACAACCTTGAGATTCATCTTTCCAAAGACAGCTACGAAACAAAGAAACACCATGGAACCTGTTCAAAGAAAAAATATCAAACACCACCCAACGTGCAAAAAGAAAACAAATCACACAAATGGCAAAAAAAATGAGCGACAGACAGAGAACATAAAAATAAAACTACAGAGTCATTGAAACAGTCTACAAATGTTCAGTTTAGTTCAGTAAAATTTAGTGCTGTGTCATTCATTGCCTGCAGGCCACAGAACCAGTTCAATCAAAATCACACAAAATAGAAATAAATAAGAAGTACGCAGAAACCAGAAACACATATAACATGAACTGAAAATTCCAATCTGCAAACTGTATCAATTATACCTGCCCAAGACCCAAGACTCTGGCAGCATCAAGCAGGAGGGAGAGAGAGACCAGTCACACAGGCACCTTCCTCTGACAACAGAGAGGGAGAGAGAGACGATGAACAGCCGTTCACCCTCTGCTCTCGCCCTCATTGATTAATGCTTTAATCAGCGAGATTGGCGAGAAATGGAGTCGATCATGGGCACATACCCTGTCTCCAGGTTTCCAGGGTTCCAGGCCGCACGCTTCACTTGAAACCTCACTAAACTTCCTCGGAGACAGCAAAGCGATAGACTACTCAATCAGCCCGAAAACACACCATCAAAGTGAAAACTACAGGTTCCAAGCTTAGTAGCAGAGTCATATTTGAAAGAAGAATTTAAAAAAATAGAAGTACTTTTATGAACTTTTATGAATAGGGTTTCCCTGGTCCTCACCTACTACCCCACCAGCCTCCGGGTCCAACATATTATTCTCCATAACTTCTGCCACCTCCAACGGGATCCCACCACTAAGCACATCTTTCCCTCTCCCCTTCTCTCTGCTTTCCGCAGGGATCGCTCCCTACGCGACTCCCTTGTCCATTCGTTTCCCCCCCCCATCCCTCCCCACTGATCTCCCTCCTGGCACTTATCCGTGTAAGCGGAACAAGTGCTACACATGCCCTTACACTTCCTCCCTTACCACCATTCAGGGCCCCAAACAGTCCTTCCAGGTGAGGCAACACTTCACCTGTGAGTCAGCTGGGGTGATATACTGCGTCCGGTGCTCCCGATGTGGCCTTTTATATATTGGCAAGACCCGACGCAGACTCGGAGACCGCTTTGCTGAACATCTACGCTCTGTCCACCAGAGAAAGCAGTATCTCCCAGTGGGCACACATTTTAATTCCACATCCCATTCCCATTCTGACATGTCTATACACGGACTCCTCTACTGTAAAGACGAAGCCACACTCAGGTTGGAGGAACAACACCTTATATTCCGTCTGGGTAGCCTCCAACCTGATGGCATGAACATTGACTTCTCTAACTTCCGCTAATGGCCCACCTCCCCTTGGTACCCCATCCGTTATTTGTTTATATACACACATTCTTTCTCTCACTCTCCTTTATCTTCCTCTGTCCCTCTGACTATACCCCTTGCCCATCCTCTGGGTTCCCCCCGCCCCTTTTCCTTCTCCCTGGGTCTCCTGTCCCATGATCCTCTCATATCCCCTTTGCCAATCACCTGTCCAGCTCTTGGCTCCATCCCTCCCCCTCCTGTCTTCTCCTATTATTTTGGATCTCCCCCTCCCCCTCCCACTTCCAAATCTCTTACTAAATCTTCCTTCAGTTAGTCCTGACGAGGGGTCTCGGCCCGAAACGTCGACTGTACCTCTTCCTAGAGATGCTGCCTGGCCTGCTGCGTTCACCAGCAACTTCGATGTGTGTTGCTTTTATGAACTTATGACCTTTGTGAACTGTGTGAAGGACATCGCCTTTGGTCATGTTGCCTGGTGCTGTCTTCTTCACTGGTCCAGGAACAGTTATTACTCTGCAACCCACAGGCTGCTAATTAGGTGATTGATAATTTTAATCACCTCTACTCTGAACTAACTCTACAACCTACAAACTTACTATCAAGGATTCTTTACAACCAATCTTCTCAGTATTATTTTTTATTTGCACAGTTTGTCTTTTGCACATTGGCTGTTTGTCAATCTTTGTTTATGTATAGTTTTCATAAATTCTATTGTATTTCTTTTACTTCCTGTAAATGCCTGCAAGAAACAGAATTTCAAGGTAATATATGATAACATATATGCACTTTAAGGTTCCTTAAGGTTGTTATAGCCGGGGGTGGTAATGGGGACAAGCTCTCACTCTCTGTTAAATGCTCCCAGTGGTTTGCACCTCAAAAAGCCTCTGACAACCAAGTCCATCAGCCCTGGGCTTTCACGTGTGGCTCAGCTACTAAGCCTGACAGAACCATTTCTACCGGCAGGAGAAGGGGCAAAGGCGGTTTACCTTAAAACCAGTTGCCTCGAGGGGATGGAACTCATCAGCCATGGTTGGCAGATCGTCTAGGAGAAGGAAAACTCTGATCTCAAACCTCTGCTGCCTTGCGGCCATACCCACTCATGAGTAAGGCTTCGGGAGTAAACCCTGAGGGAAAATTCCGGAGCTGGAGTCCCTAAAGCAGTCTGACATTGAGTTCAATGCTGACCGGAAACTCCTGTGATGCTGCTGGTACCAAACTGTGTCGGTCTCTGCCGTTCCTTTTGGGTTTACCAGATGCATGGAGAGGAGGAGCTGGCTTTATGGACAACAACTTGCTCTCCATATCATACTGCCAAGGCAGATAGGGCACAATATCCATAGTTGATCCTAACTTAAAGAGGCCTCACTCACTCACTTATATGTACTTTGAAAATAAACTTACTTTGAACTTTGGACACAACAGCACAAAATGGAACTTCAACTTGGTTAACTTTTTGAAGTCTCAGTAATGGTGACTACTGAAGAATTGAATGCTCATTAAAGTATGTTAAAAAGTAGGGAGTCGAGGGTGATAGGAACTGGCATAGAAGAGGAGTTGAAGCCTGAAGTAGATCAGCCAAGATCACATCGAATAGTGGAGGATGATCAATGTGCAGGTGCCCTACTCCTGTTCCTATGTCAAAGTTGCTGGTGAACGCAGCAGGCCAGGCAGCATCTCCTGTTGTCCTGTTCCTATGTCCTTGTATTCTTGAATGCTCTAAGGAATAGTCTTTCCCTTTGCTAAATCTACTAACAACTTTACCTCCAAACTCCAAAAGGCTTCTTGACCTTAAATGTTAATTCTGTTTCTCTCTTCACAGATGCTGCCTGACCTGCTGTGTATTTCCAACATTTTCTGTTTTTGTTTCAGATTTCTGGTATTAACAGGCTATAGTTTTATTTTACCACCCAATGCATCATAGAGGTCTTCCCACTAGATGAGGAGATACAAGAGACTGCAAATGCTGGAATGCAGGGTTTTGACTCGAAACATTAACAATTCATCTCCCCTCTCGCTCCAGCTGCTGCTGGACCTGTACAGTTCCTCCAGCTGATTGTTTGTTGCCATTAAACTTCTCTGCTAAGATAGAGCCTGCTGAGCAGCCTACTGGATTCAGAAGGAGGATTCTCACCTGAAATCCAGATTACACCTTTGGTTCCTAACTGGACTTTCAACAGGGTAATTTTTGGCATCCCCACGGAATTACCCTAATTGAGGCAGATTGACTTACCAGCTTCAATTTCCGTAAAGTAAAGAAAATATTTCAAATCAATACAGGGTAACAAATATATTATTCTTTCCATAATGATAAAGAGAGAGATAGATCATCGGTAAATAAATCAGAGTGTGCAATCTGTGAATACAGTCGCGAGTGATGACTGATATTTCTAAATAGATGGAACCATTGAAATGAATCTCAGATTTTGAAATAAATCTAAATTGCCTTGTCTTTTAAAACTCAATTTTTCCCTTGAGTGGGTTCCTTACCCTAGCAGGAAGCAGAGTGATGGAAGGATGAATTATCTGTACACTGCTAGTGCAGCAAATGAGGTGTTTTTGATTATTAACAATCTGGTAAGAAGCTTTTTCCTAATATATAGCAGGAGTTTAAAAAAATCTCAAGCTGATCAAATATTTAAGTGCTGAGTCACTCACAGAATTTAACTGCAACTGACAGAAATTTGAAAAATAATCTTTTCAAAGAAACAAAACAATTTCCTAACAAACGTGCATGGTTGTGTTAAAAAAATCCGAGCTTATGAATTATACTCCTGTCCTTTTTGAAGCTAGTCCATCATTCAGAACTATCCAGGAAGCTCATTTACTGCAAGATGTTATATGGTCTGTGCTCTGGCTATATTAATCTCACTCACGCTTTCTCCGCCATGACATCTGAATTAAACTAAAATTCATTGCAAAGTATGTTCCACACTTTACCTGATTGCTAATAAATATTCTCATTAGTCCAGAGAAATGTAGACTCGTTACTGAAAAGTTAACATTTGCCTGTTTTAATATAGTTGTATGTATGACAAGAGCTCATTGAGAAGGACCTGTGAACAATCCAAAGTACAATGTGGGAAGGGTCATCAATATCATTGTTCAAAGGTTGCTGTGCCAAAATCTATCAAGTCTGTATGAAGATCCTTCATCTGCTATTTTAAAAGAAAGATTCATTGAATTCAAACTACAATAAACTTACAATGCAAAGTGCGCTTTGAAGTGGGTTGCCAGGCCTTTGCTGGACCATCTCTTCACAGAGCCCTCAGTGCATTGCTGGTACAAGGAGGCAGAGAGTCATCAGCAACATCACCGAGGCAGCAGAGAAAGCCGCAAGGTGGCTCTGGATGAAGAAAGCAAGTCCACAGCTGTCTGCAGTGCATGCTACCTGAACGCAAGTCGTGGCTTGATCAACCATGGCTGGCTCACCTGGGGAGGTTGAAAGAACCGAAACACCCAATGATCCCTGTCTGCATCTCTGACAGTGTGTTCAGAGTATCATGAGATGTATTCTTCAAACCTCGATTGACTAACTTATGGCTTACCATTTTTTTTGTTATAATGCCATTAACTTTTTGAGGTATGTCTCTTGGACCTTGGAAACTATACTTCTCTCGAATGAATTGCATTCCATGATCCAACCACAGAAATGCACCATACCAAAGTATCCATAATCCATGTCACCCAGCCATTCAAAATGCAGCTTATCAAAGCTTTTCCATCTCATGAAACAAAGAATTATTTCAAAAAGTATGCTACAGATCAGCCTGTACCTCAGATATTCTAGCAGAAAACTAAAGAGGTGCCACACTCTGAAGGGAGCCATTGTTCAGATACTCCCTTAAAGATCCCACACCACTGTTTCAGAGAAGACCAAAGGAATTGTCCCATGAGGCACAAGAGATTGTGAAGATGCTGGCAATATTGAGCAACGCACACTAAAATGCTGAAGAATCTCAGCAGGTCAGACAGTATCCTATGGAGAGAAAGAAAAGTTGACAGTTCTGGCCAAAGCCCTTCAGCAGCACACTTAGCCTGAAATATCAACTGTTGTTTTCTTCCATAGATGCTGCCAGACCCTGTTTCCATGTCACTTTTCTCGTTGTGGAGCTGATAGAGTGACGTTTGGCTGCTGGGTTTTCTATGCAATAACAGTGACCACACTTCATTGTACGGTTCTACTCAAATTTAAAAATAAAAGCTGACCAGACCAGAGTGATCACAGCCAATCCAGGCCTGAGCTACATCCATGTCATTATTTTTCTCCTATACCTGTCCAGCCCCAACCAGACCAGAGACATTTGCAGATAAGCAGAAAAAAAAGACTTGCTGTAGTGAAAAGACATGAATATTAATCAAGAACAGAGGGCATATGTGATAATACTGAGTAAAGTGTCCTAGCTGGGATATAGCATTGAACCAGGCTGGAACAGTATGGCATGATATTGTCTGATCCAACAGAATATTTATCCGATCATACACCTGATCTAACCCAAACTCAACACATATGGTTGGGTACTGGCTGTTGGGTTCTGGCCAGATAGTGTCTACCTTATATTGTCTGTAAAGCTCATTGGTCTTAAAATTACACAAATGGTGTTACAAAAATTAAGGTCTTGAATTTCATCTCTTCTCTGATAAACTGCTCCCACAAACAGATTACTGATTCAAAACCCAGAGTACGGCAATTCTCCATCATGTGTTAAATCATGACAAGGTAACATTCAAATTAAAGTAAACATGTTATCAAAGTATATTCGTATATTTTACTATATACAACTTTGAGATTCATTTTCTTGCAGGCACTTAGAGGGTAAAAAGAAATACAATAGAATTTATGAAAAACAAAGACTGGTAATCAATGTGCAAAAGAAGGCAAACTGTGCAAATAAAAAAATAATATTGAGAACAACAGATCTGAAAAGTCCTTGAAAGTGAGTGTGTAGATCAAAGAAACATTTCAGAGCAGCGGTGATTGAAGTTATTCATGCTAGTTCAGGAGTCTGATGGTTGTAGGGTAATAACTGTTCCTAAACTTGCTGATGTGGGACCTAAGGCTTTAGTACCTCCTGTCTGATGGTTGTAGTGAGAAATCACTGCATTTTCCACATTAGACTTTAAAAGAATTTCAGTCCTGGTACTGAGTACACCAAGACTACGACATGGTATTTTAATTGGATGCAATCAAAGTAGTTCTGGCCAATACATCCCAACAAAGGTAAATTAGCATATCTGAAATTTGACAGATTATCAAACAACATCAAATATGACTAGAGAAAGTCTGAAGTGACTTCCCACGAATCTTTAGTGCCTCTAAATAGCACAGGCTAAATGAAGAGAGCATTTATCTGCCAGTTTAAAAATTACATCGAAGCATAATAGCCTGAAATATTAGCAAATATAGCATATAGTATCAGAAGAACATTTTTTTTGTAAATATCTGAATTCTTTGCAAAAATGGAAGTTCTTGGTAATAAATTTCTTGCCAATATCAGACGTTAGCTGCCGAATATGTGCAAATTTTCAATGCAATTCCTTTACTCAGCTACTTAACAGAGATGCCAAAGCAGTTATTAC
Organism: Mobula birostris; assembly: GCF_030028105.1. Lineage (NCBI taxonomy): Eukaryota > Metazoa > Chordata > Chondrichthyes > Myliobatiformes > Myliobatidae > Mobula > Mobula birostris. The sequence continues at coordinate 46,933,953 of NC_092387.1, read as the reverse complement.
AAATGGGCCGGTGGCATTATGAATAAAGCAATGCTGGGAATCTGTACCTCAAGAGATCCTATTACAGATAGAATGAAAAAAATCTCTCTAAATAGTAAAAGTGTGCATTTGTAATTATTGACATCATTGTTCTACAGCAGTAAGAAATTAAATAGAGCCTACCACTCTCTGTGAAATGAATCAGGATACCTGCATGAAAGATTACAAATTTTATTAGGAAGGATTACAAGTCAGAAACATGCAGCGTGGTAGTGCAGCAGTTGTCACAGTGCTTGTAGTGTGATTACTCGAACCGAGTAAGGAGTTGTTTATTGGAGGGTTCTCATGTGGCTGTAGAGGATGATCCACTTGAGTACATCTATACAAAGCACCATTGGGCTTTTGAATCAGAGGGATAACTTCACTCACCCCATCACCAAACTGCTCCCATAACGTATAGACTCACTTTCAAGGGCTTTTCATCTCATGCTTATTTATTTAGTTTTTCTCAGCTCAAGATGCTAAAACCTGAGGTACAGACATAACCAAACACACTCTCTCTTATCAATTGCTAGGAAATTTCTGGAGATTTACATAAATATCGTTGTGTAGGCCTAATTGGTTAATAGTACTGTGTAGCATCATTGGGGTGGTACCAGTTGTTGATATTACTATTGGGCCAATGCATACCCTGTTCATGTTCCATAGTCTTCCACTTTCCATTTTTAATTCAGCATATTTCTGGTAATTTTCATTTATTGATTTCTATATGTTATGTGTGTTCGGAGTGGCTATATTTATTAAACCAGCAGTTTAGTGGTATCGGCATTGGGCTTCAAGGCAAATGGTCCCAAGTTCGAGTCCAGCTGGTTGCTTGCACACTTTCTATCAGTGCTGTGTTGAGCACCGAACTAGCAACTTAGCCTCGTTAAAATAAAAGTCAGATACTACAAAAGCAGCAAAAGAGTGTCGGTCAATGCACCTCAAGGCACAAAAGAGAACAACAATGCCTATTAAGCAAGTTGTTCTTGCTTGTTTGTCCTGTAAAATTATATTCGGATGGTTATTATGGATTGGTCATAATATAATTTGTAGGAGTCTGACCCGAAAACCGGATCAGGATAGTACTGGATAGTAAGGTATGGTGCCTTTTATGAGTTTGTATTTTAAAGCAAGATTTTGGTGATTGATGTTTGCCACTTGATGTACCTGTATGAATAATCGGATTGAGTTAAACTGCTGCAGAATTCTGTAATGTGTTGGATTGTTTCTGGTTTCTCTTAGCATTTTCTGCATTTATTATCTTGAATTTGTCAGTCCTTTATTATTTATTTTCTGTATTTTTTGTGTTAACCACTTAATCCTGTATTGCCACAAGGAACCTACTGTTTCCAGGAAGAGGACTTCAACTCTGAGCCAGGCGCTTGACACTTCCTTGTCAACATCTAGTCTGCTCGGATAGTGGGGATGTCTTCCATGGAGGATCATGCCCTTTCACGAGTTAACTTTTTCTTCTATAGTGATAATTTCTTCTTTTTTCCTGTGTTGTGCTTTCATTTAAGTTTGGTGGTGTGTAAGTCTGATCAGAATTGCATATGCTCGCATGGAGTGCTGAATCTTGTTTCCATTGATGAAAATATATCCTTAGAAGTTTATCTGACTGTCGTATAAATATTTATGTCTGTTATTCCTCTTCCTCCTTCAGTGATAGGCAGTGTTATTCTAAGTGTGTTCAAGTGTACATAGTATTTTCTAAAATTTGTCATTTCATTTCTTATTTTTCTTTGTAAATTTTCCAGATCAGTTTCAGACCAAGTTTTAATCCCAAGTGAATTAATATGGGTTATATGGGTAGAGTGGAAGTGTCTATTGCATCTGTTACATTTTTACTATCGAGCTCTTTTACACAGATTTTCCTCAAGCATTGAATTAAATTCTGTTTTCCCTGAAACACACTATGATCTATTTTCTTTTCTTGTTGATATCCCAAATATTTATATGTTTCATATTGATCCATCTGTTGTATTGTACCCTGCTGCTCTGCTTTATATTCTTCTAGCTCTATTGCACCTTTCTTTATGTTTAATATTCTGCACTTACCTAGTCCAAAGCCCATGTTTTATATCTTTCGAAGATAGTCCTACTATTTGAATTAATTGCTTTTGCTTTACTGATGAAGGAGCGTAAAATTTCAAATTGTCCACGTGTAGGTGTGTCAAGGTATAACTCACTTGGTTGTTTCTGATTAGATATCCAATTTTCATCCGATTCAGTTAATTAGAGAGTGGGTTTAAAGCTAGACAGAATATAGTGAACTTGGAGTGTCACCCAGAAAAATGCCTTGGTTTATTTTGATAATGGAGATTGTTTAGTTTTGCTTGTAAGTAGACAGTGTGATTATATTACTCCAATGCTATATCAAGTGTTGAAGGAATTTCACAGTATTGGTTGAAGTTTATATATATCAAGAACCATTAACCTTGAGTGTAGGACAGAGTCAAATGCTTTTTGGTAGTCAATATAACAACATAAAAGATTCCGGCTTTTCCACTGAGATTGATTTAGACCATAAGACCATAAGACATAGGAGCAGAATTAGGCTGTTCAGCCCATCGAATCTGCTCTGCCATTCCATCCTGGCTGATCCCGGATCCCACCCAACCCCATAAACCTGCCTTCTCACCATATCCTTTGATGCCCCGACTGATGAGGAAACAATCAACTTCCGCCTTAAATATATGCATGGACTTGCCCTCCAATGCAGTCTGTGTCAGAGCATTCCACAGATTTACTACTCTCCAGATAAAAAAATTCCTCCTTACCTCTGCTCTAAAGGGTCCCCCCTCAATTTTGAGGCTGTGTCCTCTAGTTCTGGATAACCCCACCACAAGAAACATCCCCTCCACATCCACCTTATCTAGTCCTTTCAACATTCAATGGGTCTCACTGAGATCCCCCACATTCTTTTCAATTCCAGTGAGTACAGGCCCAACGATGCCAAATGCTCCTCATATGTTAACCCCTTCATTCCCGGAATTATCCTCATGAACCTCCTCTGGACTCTCCCCAATGACAGCACATCCTTTCTGAGATAAGGGGCCCAAATCTGTTGACAATACTCCATGTGCGGCCTGACTAGTGTCTTATAAAGCCTCAGCATTATCTCCTTGCTTTTCTATTCTATTCCCCTTGAAATAAATGCCAACATTGCATTTGCCTTCTTTACCACAAACTCAAGCTATATATTAACCTTCTGGGAGGCTTGCACAAATTTTCTTAAGTCCCTCTGCACCTCTGATGTTTGAACCTTCTCCCCATTTAGATAATAGTCCGCACTATTGTTCCTTCTACCAAAAATGCACTTCATACATTTCCCAACACTATATTCCATCTACCACTTTTTGCCCGTTCTTCCAATTTATCTAAGTTCTGCTGCAATCACATTGCTTCCTCAGCACTAACTACCCCTCCACCTATCTTCGTATCATCCACAAACTTTCCCACAAAGCCATCAATTCCATTACCTAAATCACAGACAAACAACATGAAAAGCAGTGATACCAATACTGACTCCTGAGGAGCACCACTAATCACAGCAAAATTTAGAGTTACATGATCTATTATCAGTTGTACTTTACATCGTTTCATACCCTTACCGCATCCCTTCTGCTCTTCTGTAAGTATATTGTGGTTATCTTAGTGAGTGGTGATTATTTGTGAGAAGCATGATGCAATTTTATATAGAGTTTGTAAACAAGTAATAGGGTGATATTTTGATGGGTCAATTGCGATTTCTCCTTTAGGTAAGAGGTAAGTTCAAAGGTTCATTTATTATCAAAGTACACATTCAGTATACAACTGTGAGATTCGTTCTCTCCATGGAACAAGGAAAACCGCGGAAGTTGTTCAAAGAAAACTATCAAACCCTCCCCCAGCACGAAAAGAATGGCAACTTGATTATCAATCCCAAACCCCCCCACACACACAAAAAAACTAGCAAAACACAACAAGTACATCATTAAACTCCCAAACCTCCTTCCCTTACACGAATGCGCCACAGCAACGAAAAAGAATGGGCAAAAGCAGAGAATATGAAAAAACTAGAAGACTGAAAAAGCGTACAGTCTGTACACTTGGACTGTACATAGTCCAATTCATAAGCACAACAGCAAGTGATAGGCCGCCACATAGACTCCGTCTCTGGTAGCAGAGAGATCCGTCTCATTAGCAATCCAAAGGCAGGCAGTCGGCGCTGAACTCTTGCTCGTCTTCTGCATTCACCTCAATGTTTAAATCTTCCTTGAAGTTTTAATCTGCAGTTAATGGACACTTTCATCAGTAAAATGGAGTCAATTATGGGCTCGTGCCCCACCTCTAAATTTCTTACCGTTCAGGCTGCTCGAGCTCGAGCGCGCATCCTGGAATCTTTTTGGAGATCACTCTATCGACCTCCAAGCTATAAATTGCAGGCTCCAACTGTTCAAGAAACACATTTAAGATGTAAAGCAGGCATAAAAGAAGTGAAATAAACAGCTTCGTGGACTATCTGAAAGATGTCACCCGAGGGAGCATTGTACATTGGAGCCAACTTGACCAGGAATGCTTTACCTTCTGTCAAAAATTCTGGCACTCTTCAGGATTTTTAAGAAATATGTATTGATAGGTACAGATGAAGGCAAGTAAACTTTATATACCAATAAATATGAAAATTATCACTGCCAGTACTTTTCCAGTCATGGGTATTTTTATAATAACTTTTAGCATATCCATTGTAACTTCAGGTGTTTGTATGTAATCAATTCTGTGAGTGTGTTCTTTTTCCTCCCTAATCCAGTTTGCTTCTTGAATGTCCGTCACCCTGTTTAACCAAGTATTAGACCAAAATTTCATTATCTCTGTGTTTGTTCTGTGCTAGGGTTGGTGACACTTTGATGCATCAAATTTAGCCTCAATGTACTGCATAAACCTTTTTCAATGCTCCTGAACTGATAATACAGTTTTCTTCATCTGGCACATTTCATGTATCTACTTAGTTTGACTTTGTATGCACCAAGCTTTTGTTCAGTATATCTATAAATTCTTCACTGCTTTTGCTAGGTTGCTCATGCTTTGTATGGACCTTACAGTTACAAGAAAATGTTTGTGAGTCCTTTGAATTTACCCGGTTTTCTGCATTAATTACTCATAAAATGTGGTCTGATCTTTATCTAAATCATGATAATGGACAAACACAGTCTACCTTAACTAGTAACAGTAAATCAACAACAGAATAGGTTAAGGAGAAGAAAATTTGTGTTTTGGAATGGCTGTGTCAGAGTCCAGATCTTAACGCAGTTGAGATGCTGTAACATGACCTGGCGAGCGCTGCTCACGCAAGATATCCCAGGAATATTGATGAACTGAAACAGTTTTGTAGGGAGGAATGGTCCAAAATTCCTCCTCGCCATTGTGCAAGTCTGATCAGCAGCTACAGGAAACGTTTGGTGGAGGTTATTTCTGCTAAAGGAGTTTCTACCAGTTACAAGGGTTCATATACTTTTTCCAGCCTGGACAGTGAATGATTAAACAATGTGTTCAATAAAGACATGAAAAGTACAATTGTTTGTGTGTTATTAGTTTAGACAGTTTGGGATTGTCTATTATTGTGACTTGGATGAAGATCAGACCACATTTTATGAATAATTAATGCAGAAAATCAGGGAATTGCAAAGGGTTCATAAAATTTTTCTTGCAACTGTATACTTCATTAGTATTTCCTTAGATTGTCTTTTAACTTCCCTGCTCAGATTATTAATTTTATAGTGCATTAGGTGAGTTATTTCTGCTCTAAAGGTCTCAATTTTGTTTCTTAATCTCTTCTGCTGTTTTGGTGTTCTCATTTCATTATTCAGTTTTTGGTTTCTATTAATGAGTATTTTTATTTTGGAGCCATTGCACTGCACTGTTGTTAATGCTGCGCAGAATGTTATTGTGTGTAGTTCTTCAAATGTTTCATGTTTTCCTAAATATTGTGATAATGCAATATTGTTAAGAGTGTTAAGAACTTTTGCAAATTTTGATGACATGTTTTGTTTTGATATGTAGAGTCTTTTTGTTGGATTAGTACCCATATATTCTGTTAGTGTGGTGTTAAATATAAGGATAATTTTGTCTGTTAGCTCTGCTTTGTCATCAGAACTCTAAAGAGGCTCTACATCTATGTTGTTGCTATTACCATCATAGTGAGCAGTTGTTGAAGGAACTTTATTTACATCAGCACTTTGGTAGCTGGCATCTTCATTATTTTCTTGTATAGCACTGTTGTGGTCTTTAGGTTATTATTGTCATTGTTACTTTTTATTTCCTTTTGTATTTGCACAATTTGTTGTCTTTTGCACATTGTTTGTTTGTCCACCCAGTTGGGGGCAGTCCTTCATTGATTCTAGTGTGTTACTTGTATTCACTGTGAATGCCCTCAGGAAAAAGAATCTCAGGTTTGTATATGGTGACATATATTTACTTTGTACTTTGAACTTTGAACTTATTCTGGTCCAGTGTGGGCAAGAGTAAGTGATGGCTGTTGTTGGTGACTGGGGCTTTGGTTTTGCAGTGTGTCCTTTCACAGCTGCTGCTTTTTCTTTGCCACACAGTGGAGGTTGCCTCGTGTACGACAGTTCCCTCTTGAACAGTTTTCCTCCAGATGTATTTATTGAGCTTATCACTGTCCTACAGCTGCTTGGACCCTGGTTCAATTCTAACCTCAGGGATTATCAACAAGAAGTTTACAGGTTCTGCCTGTGACTGCATGGGTTTACCTTGTGTGCTCCACTTTCCTCACACACCCGAAAGACCTGCTGGTTGATAAGTTAATTGCCTATTGTAAATCACCCCAGAGTGAATTTCAGGGTGGTTTAATGGGCATGTGAGAACAGGATACCAGGATATCATTGAGGGAATGGGATTACTCTGAGTGCCATCACAAACCAACTGGGATGATGATCTTTCTTCTAAATCATGAGAGCTGTGACATTATTTCATAGCCAAAAAAGAGATATACCTCTTGATAAACTTGGGAACTTGGCTCCCCTTGTAAAATCAGACATAACATGCTTGGATAGTTATCCTTGATTCAGATTTCAATTTTAAATCCCAGGTTAAGAATGCGACCAGAGTAGCATTTTGACGCTTAACAAATATTGCAAAGGCACGTATGCTTCAGTCACATAATGATGCTTAAAAACTAACTTACCCCTTAATATCAAATATACAAGATTACTATAATGCACTTTTTACTGGCCATACAAAGCAATCTGTTGACAAACTTCAACTCATTCAGAATGCCAGTTTTAACTGAGACCAGGATGAGGGAGCTACACTGCATTGACTTCCTGTATCTTTTAGCATCGATTCTAACGTTCTCTTACATGCTTTTAAAGCTCTCAATGGTCTGGGACCAGAATACATCACAGAATCACTTCCATTTTATATCCTGCTTGAGTTTTCAGGTCTTCTTCAGAGAGTCTTCTTAAATTTAAACAACTGCCCTCAAAAGAAAATTAGCAAATCAGCCTTTTTGAACTAAGCTCCTAAACTGTGGAATTCAATACCTAAAACTATAAGGAATGCAGACTCAGCTGACACTTTTAAACACCAGTTCAAAACCTAATTTATTTAACCTTGCTTTTAACTAACATCATTTTGTTTTTTTATTTTCATGTTTGTAATTTATCCCATTGTAAAGCACTTTGAACTACACTGTATGAAAAGTTCTCTACAAATAAGTTATTATTATTTCTTGTAATTAAGGAGTTACATATAACTAATTACCACAAATCCAGAATTTTCTGTATTTGCTTCAAAGTCCACTATGTGGACTTTGCTATCTTCTTCCCACTCTTGTGGAAGGAATCTAGTTTTAATATATTAGTTCAATGGGGCTTATTATGAAAATTAGCACGTTGGAGAGTGAAGTATTTTATTCTTTCACAGAATGTGGACTTTGCTGGCAAGGCAGCTCTTAATGCTCACCTCTAACTGCCCTTGGTCTGAATATCCTGCTTGGTGATTTAGAGGACGTTTCAAAGTCAAGACAATCCTGTGGATCTGGAGACACGAATAGGCCAAGCCAGCAAAGACTGGTGATTTCCTTCCCCAAAGGACATTAGTCAACTGTTAGCAATCATACTGGAGTTATAACATTATGGACAGAATAACTAGGGGCATGAGAAAACCTACAAAAGCTGGAAATCCAAAGCAACACACACAAAATGCTGGAGGAACTCAGCAGGGCAGGCAGCATCTATGGAAAAGAGTAAACAGTCGACACCCCAGGGCAAGACCCTTCAGCAGGACTGGGAAGAAAGAGAAGGGCAGAGTAAAATGCTGGGGGGGAGGGGAGGAAGAATTACAAGGTGGTAGGTGATAAGTGAAACTGGGTGAGGATGAGGGGTGAAGTAAAGAGCTGGGAAGTTGGTTGGTGAAGGAAATAAAGGGCTGGAGAAGGGAAAACCTGATAGGAAAGGATAGACCATGAAAGAAAAGGAAGGGGGGAGGAGCCCCAGAGGGAAGTGATGGGCAGGTAAGGAGAGATGGTGAGAGAAGGAAACAGGAATGGGGAATGGTGAAGGAGAGAAGGGCGGGGGGTAACTACAGGAAGTTTGAGAAATCGCTGTTCATGCCATCAGGTTGGACGCTACCCAGAAGAAATATATAGTGGTGATCCTTTAACCTGAGTGTGACCTCATAGCGATAGTAGAGATGGCCATGACTGACATAATTATGGATTAGCTAAAATGAGAACCAGTCTTCACAAAATAAAACCTGTACACAATTAACTGATACTTGGTGGCTAGCAAAACCAATCATTGGGCATGGTACATTCTGATTCTGTTCCATTGAAACTACATAGGAGAGGACAATAGATGAATGTTCCTGCTATTAGCATTTTGTTAACTTAAGTGCACAATTCAGGACAGATCTGTTTTGTTCCTGGTTAGTTGTATATTCAGGTGGTCATTCTTTAATTTAGAATTCAGAATTTTTAAAATTTTACATCCATCTCACACATGAAGGAGTAAAGATCTTTGCATTATGACTCAGTGGCAATATACAGACATGTGAATTTCTAAGTGTAATGTCTTGTAGAAAGAAGCTGTCCCATAGCCTGATGGTTCTGGCTTTAATGCTGTGGTACTGTTTGCCAAATGGAAGCAGCTGAAAACAGTTTATGGTCAGGGTGACTGTTGACCCCGATGATCTCCCAGGTCTTCTTTCCACACCTGCTGCTATAAATGCCCTCAGTGGAGAGAAGTTCACATCCACTAATGCACTGGGCTGTCTGTACCACTCTCTGCAGTACCCAGCGATCAAGATTGGTGTAGTTCTGATGATACAGCCAGTCAGGATGCTCTCAATGGTGCCCCTGTAGAAGGTCTTGACGATTTGGAGGCTCAAGCCGAATTTCTTCAGCCTCCTGAGGTGGAAGAGACGATGTTGTGCTTTATTTGCCACACAGCCGGAGTGTGCAGTCACACAGCAAGTGTGTAACACTGTAACAGAAGTGGTATATTTTGAATGTCTGGAATTTGTACTCAGACGTCTAAAACAGATACCACTGTTGAATATTCTGAGATGTTCTGCTAGTTAGGACATACCACCATTGTAAATATGTAATTCTGTACAGTTCCCTGACTGTATTGAAAATGTTGAAGTTAAGTTGGTAATTACAGCAATTGAAACTGTTCTTTAATCACTTATTCTTATCTTTATGTTGAAAAAAATATCATGTCAGGAGAATGAGGTTCATTTGGATTCTCCTGAACTCTTGTTTCTGGGGATTTGTGAATAAGGATTTCTATGTTTGCGAAGCACACCTTCCATGTGACACACACAAAATGCTGGAGGAACTCAGCAAGCCAGGCAGCATCTGTGGAAAAGAGTAAACAGTCAATGTTTTGAGCCAAGACCCTTCATCGGAACTGTTGTGATTCAACAGCTGCCATGTGTCTCAGTTTTAGTCAGTCACAATATTAACCAAATGTTTTCTTTTTGACAATCGAGTCATTCAATTGGCACTAATACCGATTCCAAAATATTGTTCCCATTTCCATTAATTAACTAAAAATCCACCTTAACTTTGGCATTTGTACAGATCTCCAGATCTTTATTATGTACTCATTATGTTTTCTTACTAATTAGATGGAACACATAAACTGTTATGGAGAGCAATAATTGTGTGATTTGTGTTCAAGCAAACCTACAGGTATTGTTCTGTCATATGTTATTTTAACACATGTAGAAGTTCTGGGCAAGGCACCCAGAGAGTTCAGCAGGCATTAGATGGGTTGAGTGGACAGGTATTAAATAAAGATAGTGGAATGCAAACTACCAGGACGCACCACCATTGCTTCTTCGTTGGACTCATAGTCACAATCTCCAAACCCCTCAATTAGATAGCTCAATGTAGTAAGTACAAAGTCAATGACAAATTGTATTTATGCTACTCCAATAAAGGGTCTCCAATGGCATAATTAATCAGAATTTGACAATAAGAGTGATAGAGGCAACGAGGTTTAGAGAGGAAACTATAGCCTTTAAAGTTCATTTTCTGAAGACACAGACAAGAATGAGAGAGAGATTAAACTAAAAGCCATGATTTGAGGAATGCAGAGGTCCCAGAGGGTTGTAGGGTTGGAAGAGATTTTAATGGTAACAAAAGAGAGGATGATGGGGAGTATTTAGAACAAGATAATAGAATAGAAAGATGAAAGACTTGTTCATTCATGGAAGGCTAAAATATTTGTAAAATATTTGTAGTTATTCTTTGGAGGTGAGAAAAATGAAGGAGTAGGGTTGATGTTGAAAAAGCTTCCATTAGTGGGGTAGATTTGTAGAGGGAATGTAGTTACAAGATAAGTTACAGTCATTTCAAAGTGAGCGATGAGCCAGTGGAATTGTGATGCCAGAGTTAGTTACAGAGAAGGTAGATAGATTGTTACACAATCAGAGGAATGAAGACTAAGGGGAACTGGCACAGATGAGAAAGGGGACAGATCAGGCATGATTGTGTTGAACAACAAGGCAGGTTTGAGGGGACAGGTGGCCTATTCCAGCTCCCATTTTCTGCATTCTTGTATTCTTGTGATTCAGTTCAAACAAATCACCTTTGCCTCCATGGAATTTAATCTCCTGGTTTAGATCAGTGTGATTATTTTCCAATTAACATTCATTAGTGGATTGTTAATTAAAATGAAAGCACCTAATTTGGCCAGTGACAAAGGACATCAGTTCCCAATGGAGTTGCATGTCGTCAAAATCTGATTTAAATATCAACACAGGCACAATCTCCAAGAGGCAATGAAGAAGCAGCAACTAAAATAAAATGCATGAACAGGGTATAATTCAGGAAGTAAACAAAAGTCTAAATTATGAGTGGTTTAATGTGAATCTGTAAGATTGAAACTCAGTGCAGCCACAGCAAGGTTTAGTTAAGATAAAAATAAAGATTAGATTTGTCACGTATAGATGAAAACATCGAAACATACAGTGAAATGTGCCACTGTTTTTTGCGAAGTGCTGGTGTTGCCACATTTCGGGTGCCAACATAGCATGCCTACTTATTAACCCTAACTGTAGGTCTTTTTGGAATGTGGGATGAAACCGGAGCACCTGGACCCATGCTGTCACAAGGAGAACGTATGAACTCCTTACAGACAGAGGTGGGCATCAGACCCACAATCGGTGATAGCTAGCATTGTAAGGCAATTGCACTAACTGCTGCACTGCCTTACCGTCCCATACTGAAGGATCACAGTGTTGGATTCTTCGGCTACTGGATGGGGAGGTTGTGGGAAGCACCTCAACTATTGTAGTACTGCATCACACCAATGGTGCTTTTGTTTTTAAAATGTAGTTTAACACTACCTAACGTATCGTCTATGGATGTAAGAATGAAAAGGCATTTAACATTTTATTCTGGTAAATATCTTTTATTATGAATAAGGTTTATTTTTAATAAATAAAAGAATCTACATGATTGTTAAGCTGATGTTGGAGAGTATTAAAGAGAGGGGGAACGTCGACTCAGACCTTGAGAGGGAGGACAGCATCGGGCATTTTCATGCTTTACAAGGCGCAGATTAGAAGTAAAAAACAGTCTGATAACAAATGAGAGATTCCATGCTGTAAGTAGTCCATTTCCCTGATTCTAATCAATCTTCCAATACTTTTGGTTTTCATCCCTCCTAACACAGTAGCACAGTATCATAACAGTTTGTGCAGTACTATTGCAGTGCTGGCTGTAATTGAAGTTCAATCTGACTAAAAATATCACTAAGATACCTTTGCTGAGGAAATTGTGTTAAATTATTAATGCAAACAGTAAAGGGGAAACGATGGTGAGGCGAGCCCGGGGGATGAGCTGAGACAGAGTTTTGCAGAAACCTGAGTGGAGAAGTTCAATTGGTCCAGGAGCTCTGGGCACTGAGCTGATTTGAAGAGCTTGAGAGCGGCTTCAGGCTGGGCGGTGAAATTTGGGGCCAGAGCAAGTCACTGGATGGCGTGGTGTAGGCCCGAAGCCTTTTGTGGCAGCAATGCCTGAGTCCTAGTGCGACGTACAATGCGTTGTTTAGACAATTTGAATGCCAGGCCAGATCAGAGGCAAGATCCAATTTCGCTCACTCCCCATGATCTTCACTCCTCTCTCCAGGACCTGGAGCCTTTTGCTGTTCTGCTGGCCCAGAGGAGCATAAGTCAATATGGTGCTAAACAGTGACTCCTTCAGAAACAGCTCAATTTTTATCTTCAATATCTCTTTTTTTTCCTTTTCAAGGTTCTTTTGAAGACCCTGACCTGGAGTTACACTCTGACTTTGGTTCTTTGCAGGAATGGGACCCGCCCTCAGGGTCTCACAACCGGCTGCTTTTTGATATCCCAAGGACATGGCCTGAAAGAATAGCACGCCTTCAGGGTGCCGGATTTTCATGGCTCTGGAGACGGGCTGATTCAAGGCCAGTGCCCCTGACTGAGGCATCATGGGAGAGCACAGAACATTGGGAGCAGCAGGTTAGCTTCTGGCTGTATGTCCAGAGACCTGAGCCTTTCTGGGACCAATTCTCCAGGCACAGAGCTCAGAAAAAGCAACACAACAGACTTTTAACATCATAAATCAACGAGTTGTTTGTTATGTCTCCCCGCTGACTGTGAAATGGGGACACCCCTTTTTTATATATTAGGGAGAGAGAGAGTCTATGCTATACCGAATTACAGAGTGACAAGTAGTCTTTGAGATACTGCAAGTCTGTGTCTTTATTGATGCTTTGCTGCACACTTGAGTGCTCAGTGAAGGGTGCCGATGCTTTTCTGCTGGTGGGAGGTCGTTGCCTTGGCTGCTGCTTGTGCATGGATGGGGGAGCTGGGGGGGCGGGCTTTGGGGTTCTAAGATTTAACTGTCATTCATTCTTTGGAGCACTCCTCCGTTTTCATGGATGTTTGCGAAGAAAAAGAATTTCACAATGTATATTGTATACATTTCTCTAACATTAAATGTACCTATTGAACCTATTGAGAGACTGAAAAGATCGGATGTCAGGATCAGAGGGGAGAGAAGATTTCACTCACTCTCCGCGATGGTCATCTCCATGGCACTGAGACCATGAAGGCTGTCCCAGCTGCTGAGCTCCATACCCGCTAATATAATAAACTGAAATGCAAGGCTTCGGGCCTACTCCAGGCTGCTCCAGGGTTTGGATCTGAGGGCTCGGTTTTGGTTCAGAATGCTGTGGTTCACTTCAATTGTTTGCATGATGTTTATTTTTTCTCTCTTGTGCATCGAGGGTTGGTCTTTAATTTTATTTTTATGTTTTTTTTAATTGGGCTCTTTCGGGTTTCTTGCTTTGTGGCTACCTGTGGGCAAGCAAATCTCAAGGTTGTATAATTCATGCATTCTTTGATAATAAGTGAATGTCGAATTTGTACCTTATCTGTAAGGAATTTGAACATTCTCCCTGTGACCTATGGGTTTCCTCTGGGTGCTCAGGTTTCCTTTTGCATTCCAAAGACACATGGTTCGGGTTAGTGAGTTGTGTACATGCTATGTTGGTGCCAGAAGTGTGGCAACACTTGCAGGCCACCAACACAATCTTCACTGACTTGATTTGATGCAAACGATGCATTGCATTGTATGTTTAAATGCATGTGTGACAAATAAAACTTACCTTTTCACCACCAAAACTCTACTTAGCCTCAGGCAGGATGTCCAAGAACCAACCCATCCTCAGTACCAGTATTTTCATCCATTGCAACAACACAATGTTAGGCATTGATCATGCGGATAGTCAGAGGCTTTTTCCCAGGGCTGAAATGGCTAGCACGAGAGGGCACAGTTTTAAGGTGCTTGGAAGTAGGTACAGAGGAGATGTCAGGGGTAAGTTTTTTTTTTACGCAGAGTGGTGAGTGCGTGGAATGGGCTGCCAGGGACGGTGGTGATAGGGTCTTTTAAGAGACTCCTGTACAGGTACATGGAGCTTAGAAAAATAGAGGGCTATAGGTAATCCTAGGTAATCTCTAAGATAAGAACATGTTCAGCACAGCTTTGTGGGCCTGTATTGTGCTGAAGGTTTTCTATTTTTCTAATACAGAAATTATACTGTTTTTACTTAAAGACCTCAGCTATCATAGGTGTTCAAGTTGGAATCTGACTTCAGAATAAACAAGTATAATTTGAACCAACCTGATTAAGTTAGTCAATGAAGCAAGGTAGAATAAAATTGTGTGAATCTATTGAGCCACCCATTGCAGGATGTAAGCTTAAATTGTCAGCACCACAGGCCAATCCAAGGTTAAACAACATTATTGAAATGGACACCAGATTGACCAGCAATGACAGGAGCAGAAAGTTATGCTGGAAGCACAAGAGACTACAGATGCTGAATCTGGGGTAATGAGTGATCTGCTGGAGGAACATAGTGCATGGTGTCGACCTGAAATGTCAACCATCCTTTTCCTCCCCCAGATACTGCTCAACCTGTTACGTTACTGGATTAGAAAGACATTAAGTTTTGTAACTCCAAAACATAAAACTAATTGAAAGAAAAATATGGTGCCAGGGATAAACACTGACCTTGTTCTTACTTTTAGGGAGGCTCATGCATATGACGCGGTGGCACAATGACATATGCCATTCATGTACTTTTACATATAACCATAATGAATAATGTAAACAACAAAGAATGTTTAATCAAACGATATATTTACAATATTACTCAAATATTACTGAAATATTAAACGGACAAGAAAAGTGTCACTCAGTTCTGATAAAGGGTCATTGACTTGAAACATTACCTCTATTCCTATTTCTTTGCAGATGCTGTCTAACCTGTTGGTATTTCCAGTCTGGTTTTTTCCAATTAGTCAATAGGTACATTTAATGTCAGAGAAATGTATACAATATACATCCTGAAATTCTTTCTCCAGCCTCTGTATTTACCTTTGTTTCAAGGGTAACCCAGTGTTTTGTGGGATAATTCACCAGCTATGACATTACACATCTTCTGTGAAGGTGCAAGTACATCAGGAACTTAATTACATCACTGCAAGGTGCTTCACTTTTAATTCTGTTTTGAGTTCCTGTTCAATACAGATTGATCCCTGTGGCTGATCATCGATCACTAGGGATAAACATTGGTTGCTTCTTAATAATCTTCAATCACCTTGAATGAAGATTGGATCCTTCTGTAAAATCAATCATTCTCTTTCCTTCGGATTCAGTTGAGACATTAGTTTTACTTTTGTTTTGGAACAAGTTATGGACGATAAGTGAACTGAAGGTTGGTAGGATTAATGGCTCATATTAAACAGTCAATTGAACAGCAAACAATGGCACTTATGGATCCATAGAGTCCATAGAGAATGGAAACAAGACTAATATTCTCATCTAAGCTGGTCCTTTTGCCTACATTTGGCCCATATCCCTCTTGACATTTTTTTTAAAATCCATGTACCTTTTAAATGCTTTTGTACCTTGCTCAGCTAATTCCTCTAAATTCATTCTATATACTGACTATCCTCCAGGCGAAAATATTGCCCCTCCAGTTCCTATTAAATCCCTCCCCACTCAACTTAAACCTCTGACCTCTATTTCTTGATTGCCCATTTGAAAAAAAGCTGTGTGCATTGACCTTATCTATGGCCCTCATAATATATTTTCAAAAATCTTCATATACTTAGTAGCCACTTTATTAGGTACACCTACTTATTAATGCAAATATCTAATCAGCCATTCATGTGGCAGCAACTCAATGCATAAAAGCATGCAGACATGGTCAAGAGGTTCAGCTGAAACATCAGAATGGGAAAGAAATGTGATCCAAGTGACTTTGACCATGGAATGATTGTTGGTGCCAGACTAGTTGGTTTGAGTATCTCAGAAACTACTGATCTATGGGGATTTTCATGCACAGCAGTCTCTAGAGTTTACAGAAAATTCTGTGAAAAGCAAAACAGTGAGCTAAAGTTCTGTGGGCAAAAATACCTTGTTAATGAGCGAGGTCAGAGGAGAATGGCCAGACTGGTTCAAGCTGACAGGAAGACAACAGTAACTCAAATAACCACGCATTACAACAGTGATATGCAGAAGAGTATCTCTGAACGCACAACACATTGAACCTTGAAGTGGATGAGCTACAGCAGTTAAACACCACAGATATACGTATACTCAGTGGCCACTTTATTAGGTACAGAAGGGCCCAAAATTTATCCCTTTCTTGATAATAGTTGCTCCCACGCACCAGTTCAACCTGTGTCTGGCAACCAGCTCCAGCTGACTGAATAATTAATCATTTTAAAGAATTTTCAGAGCTACCACATAAGGAAGCAACTTTTAACAATAAATAGAATCACAACATGCTGGAAATGATCAGTAGATTGTATCTCATCTTCGGGGGAAGAAACAGACAATATTTGAGGATGGTGATCTTTCCTTAGATTTTGGAAAAGTTAGGAATGATTTGAAGAAATGAGGAGGGGAGTAGTGGAGAGCTTTGGGGGAATGGCTGTGATAGGGTGGAAACCAAAAGAGAAACAAAAACACAAATTGTGTCTGACTTGATGGTGCTAGCTGAAGGAGAGTGCCGCAAGTATACATTGTAGGTGGAGCAGATGTATGTAGAAGGGGATGAATGAAGTTGGGAGGGGGAGGAGGTGGGGAGAGGTTGGAACACTGAGGTACAGAATACCATCTGTGATGGAATTCTGAAATAAGAGAGAATGCTTGAATTCCATTTGACCAAACAGCATCTGTAGGTGGGAAATATACCAGTTTTATGAGCTTTCAACAGAATTCCTTCTTTCAGGCATAAACTAGAAAGAGAATCAGGTTTAATATCACTGGCATATGTCATGACATTTGTTGTTTTGCAGCAGCAGTACATTGTAATACATAATAATAAAAATTATAAATCACAATATGAAGTATACGTATAAATTAAATTCAGTAAGTATTACAAAAAAAAGTGGATAAAATGGTGAGGGAGTGTTCACGGGTTCATTGTCCATTCAGAATGATGGCAGAGGTGAAGAATCATTGAAACATTGAGTGTGTGCCTTCAGGCTCCTGTACATCCGCCATGATGGTAGCAATGGGAAGAGGGCATGCCTGGGTGATGGGGGCCCTTAGTGAGGGCTGTTAGGTTGAAGCAGTGGGAATGAACAACTACAGCAGTGAGAGATTGATATTGTTCTTGAAACCTCCTGCCAGTTGGTTGGCACAGGTTTTCAGAGCCCTACCGTGTACACCATCAGGGCCTGACACCTTGCGAGGGATCACCTTCTTGAAAGATGTTCTGACCTCTACCTCTAAGACAGAGATCACTGGTTCAACAGATGCTGCAGAGATTCACTCAAGTGCAGTTGTATTCACCCTTTCAAACCATGCATAAGAGGCATTGAGCTCATCTTGGAGTGAAGCATCACAGCCAATCATGATGTCAGATGTCAGGTATCACTTTGCAGGAAGTAATTGCCTGCAAACCCTGCCAAGTTAACGTGCATCTGATTCCATCTCTAATCTCAACTGGAATTGTTATTTTGCTCTTAAAGTAGCCTTCTGTAGGTTCTACCTGGACTTTTTGTATAGTTTTGGATCACCAGTCTTGAATGCCACAAGTCTCGCCCTTGGCAATCCATGAATCTCCTGGTTCAACCATGGTTTTTGGCTTAGGTACATCCAGAATGTTCTCGAAGGCACTCACTCATCCACATAGGTCTTGATGAAGTCAGCGACAACTGTGGCATATTCATTCAGACTCAACAATAAAGTCCTGAATATTGACCAGTCCCCCAACTCAAAGCAGTCCTGGAAGCGCTCCTCCACTTACCTTGACCATACCTTCTTGGTCCTCAGCGCTGGTGATGCTGTCTTTAGTCTCTGCCTATACACTGGTAGTAGAAGTGCAGCCAGGTGATTGGACTTTCCAAAGTGTGGACCTTGGATGGCACAGTAAGCATTCTTGTTAGTGGTATAACAGTAAAAAAGTGTGCTGGCTCCTCTGGTTCCACAGGTGATATGCTGGTAGTAATTGTTCAGAGACTTCTTCAAGGTGGCCTGGTTGAAATCTCCTGCACGATAGGGAAAGCATCAGGGTGCACAGTTCTGTTCCTGCTGATTATGTTGCTCAGATCTTCCAGTGCTTGCCTGACATTGGCCTAAGGTGGAATGATCACTGCTACCGGGATGATGCCAGAAAGCTCCATTGGCAGATAAGGTGGATGGCATTTGACCTCCTGCTGTTTCAGGTTGCATGAGCAAGACTGAAACAGGGCCACCACAATGAGCAGTTTCAAGCTCATTGTTTAAGTCCTGAGAGCTTATCATGCCCTCAGAACTAATCACTAGCCTTCAAGACCTAGGCCTCAATACTTTCTTCTGCAACTGGATCCTTGATTTTCTCACTTGTGATTATAGATTGGCATCAACGTCTCTTCCACAATCATCATCGGCACAGGTCCACCACAAAGCAGTGTGTTTAGTCCCCTGCTCTACATGCTTTATACTGATGTCTGTATGTACTTATGAATAAGTACAACACCGATGCCATAGTTTAGTTTCCTGACAATACCACCTTTGTTGCCTGAATCAAAGATGGTGATGAATCAGCACATAGGACGGAGATTGAAAATCTGGTTCGATGGTGCCTCCACAACAACCTCTCATTCAACGTCAGCAAAACCAAAAAGCCGATTATTGACTACAGGAGGAAGAAACTGGAGGTTTATGAGACAGCCTTCGTCAGGTATTAAAGGTGGAGATGGTCAGTGACTTTAAATTTCTTGGCATTATCATATTAGACGATCAGTCCTCGGACTGGTATGTAAGCACTTTCCCAAAGAAGGCAAAACAATGACTCTACTGTCTTAGAAGTTTGCATAGATTTGGCATGTCATCTAAAGCTTCAACAAACTATTTACTTATGCGTTTATTTTTTATTTGCACTCTTTCTCTTCTTTTGTGCAATGGTTGTTTGTCAATCTTTGCTCGTGTATAGTTTTTCATTGATTCTATTGTATTTCTCTGTTTTACTGTAAATGCCTGTAAGAAAACAAATTTCAAGGCAGGGTATGGTGACATATATGTACATTGATACTAAATTTACTTTGAACTCTGAGAGGGGTCATGATTTCATTCAGAAGATAAAATACTGTCCTTGGGCTTATGTGTTGCTTCAGTGAAACAGTGAAGAAGATCTAAGACAAAGTGGTCATCTCTCTCCCTCACTTTCTTTGGTCTCTCACACCACTCCAACAAAACCCAATGTAAGTTCAGGAACAGTGCCTTCTCTACAGCCTTGAACTCACCCATCTTCTATTTACACATCCATTATACAGATCAATGCAACTTTTGACTCTGCATCTGCATGCCCACTTTCAGAGACTTGGGTACGAAGATACTCAGGGTCTTTAGAACATGAATATTTTTCAATCTCACAAGAACATAAAATACTTGGCCTTCCTTTATTTTTCTGCCTCTAATACAGATAACTTCAGACTTTTCTACCTTCTACTCAATTTGCCATGTTGCTCTCCATTCACTCAATGTGTCTCTATCTCCATGATGCTACTTTACATCCTGATCACTAATTGCATTTTCATTTAGTGTTGCGTCATCTGAAATTTTAGATGTGTTACATATGGCCCACTCAGCCAAACTGCCAATATACATTCGGTGGTCACTTTATTAGGTACCTCCTGCACTTAATGGCCACTGAGTGTATGCTTGTGCTCTTCTGCTGCTGTAACCTAATCACTTCGAGGTTCAATGTGTGCATTGAGAGATGCCCTTCTGCACACTACTGATGTGACATGTGGTTATTTGAGTTACTTTCACCTTCTTGCCAGCTTGAACGATCCTGCCATTCTCCTCTGGCCTCTTTCATTAACAGGGAAATTTTTCCACAGTACTACTGCTCACTTGATTTTTTTTTGTTTCTCACACAATTCTCTGTAAACTCTAGAGAGCGTTATGTGTGAAAATCCCAGGAGATCAACTGCTTATGAGATATTCAAACCACCCAACTTTGGCACCAACAATCATCCAATGGTCAAAGTCACTTACTTAGATCACATTTCTTCCCCATTGTGATGTTTGGTCTGAATAACACTGAACCTCTTGACCAATGTCTGCATGCTTTTATACATTGAGTTGTTCCCACATCATTGGCTGTTTAGAGATTTTCAATAACAAGCAGGTGTACAACCGTACCTAATAAAGTAGCCACTGAGTCTAGATTGTGAAGTTGGGGCACAAGAAATGATCTCTGAGGTATAACCTGCCATTTGGAGAAGCACCTATTTATTTCTCCCTCTTTTCTATCTGTTAATTAGTAAGACATGCCCCTGATTCAACTTTCCCAACCAAGAAATTCATTTATTTCTATCTGTTCTATCGGTTCTCAATATCTTGAAAATTTTAAATCAGATCATCCCAGAACCTTCATAGTCCATGTGACTAAAACTGTGCTGTGTATTTCTCTTAAAGTATATGTGTGGGTACCAATCAGTAGATGCACACTGTCAACACCAATTAATTAGACTCTGAAAACTCACACTTGTTCCTCAAGCACACTTTATTTATTCGTGCACAAGGAGAACAGCATGACCTCTGTCGCCACACTGTGCTGAAGATTGAACAGGGAAATGCCATTTTTATACAGAATTGACTAGTAGTTACGGATATTGACTATTTAGTAAACTGTGTATGTTCAAATTCTTTATTTGGACGATCAATCACCAGCACAATACATATGTTGAAAGTCAGTAGGAACTATAAGCTATCAACCAGTGATCCTTTGAAGTTAGTAAAGTAATTGTCCCCTAGTTGGTATGTGCCTTTCATCTTCTGACATCATCATTATTTTGTCTTGGTATGCCAAATGGCTCCAGTCCCTGCTGTGCAAAGGGAAGCTGTGCTCTTCAAAGACCGCTCTTCAAAGACCTTTCTTGCCTGAGCTGACTGCACACTATCTATAAACTGTCTATCTATAAATGCATGGACATTATCATAACCCTTACAACTTCCAGAACACTACTATCCCTCTCCTATTTCAATAATGTTGTGTATTTAAGGTTTCAGTAATATTTGAGTAATATTGTAAATATATTGATTAATTAAGATTCTTTGTTGTTTACAGAATTCATTACAGGTTATATGTAAAAGTATGTGAACCGCATACATCATCATGCCACCACGTCATAAGTATACATCTCGCTAAAAGTAAAAATGAAGTACATGTGTTATTCCCCAGATCTCCTGTGTTTTTCTTTCAATTAGTTTTATATTTTGATGTTCTGGAGTTACAAAGCATAACAGTAATGAGGGAGAAGCTTTACATAAACCCAAGACAACTACCTACCTGTTGAGCGCAGTGAGACATTCAAGTTTAAAAGAACAGAGCAAGGAGACAGAGCTGATGCAGTTAAAAAAAAAGATGGACAATGGATGAAATTTATGGATTCATAAACTGTGAGTACCCAGTGATAATAATTATAATTTTTTTGAAAAGCTGTGAGGACTGCCTACATCCAAAAGATGGACACGTCGATTACACAAAAGATAACTGGTTGATGTATACTGAATAAACTGAGCTTTACCTTGAAGCAAATGAAATAGCCAATGAGAAGTGAATGTCAGTTTTGCTAAGTATAATAGCTGGAAAAGCATACAGTTTGTTTAGAGGTTTGATGGCTCCAACCAAACCAGTTGGAATGAGCTTTGCTGATATCATAAATGTAATGTAGAAGCAGTTAGAAACAAAACCATTGTTGATTGCAGAATGCTTTATGTTTCATAAGTAGAATCAAAAGGAAGGGTAGTCCATTTAATCTTATGCAGCTGAAATGAATAAACTGTCTGAGCATTGCCAATTTAGTAATGGGCTTATTGATACACTGGGAGATTGTTCAGTTTGTGGGATCTTACAAGAAAGCATTCAAAAGCAGATCCTAACTGATGCACAACTCACATTTAAAAGAGCAGTTGAAATCTCTGTATCAATGGAAACAGCAGACAGAGGTGCAATGGAGTTGCAGTCAGGAATGATAATGAGCATGAACAAAATTGCAACGTGTAATACAAACTAGCCTGGGTGCACAAATTGTGTTACTATTGTGGCAGGGGCTCATATACATCAGACCAATGCAGGTTTAGCAGGGGATATCAGAGATCAGTATTTTACACAGAGAATGGTGAGAGCCTGGAAAGAACTGCTGAGGATGGTGATAAAAGCTAATACATTTAAAGACATTTAAAATACTCTTACATAGGCACACAGATGAAAGAAAAGTGGAGGGTTATGGGCTACGTAGAAGGGAAGGGTTAAATTGATCAGTAAGTGTCCTCCCTCTAGAGGTGCTGTTCATTTTGTATGCAGATTGTTTTGTACAAACATCACTTCCTGTTTGTAAGCTGTTTTTACATCATTTCCTGCACAGGCTAATTTGTATTTTGACTTGGAGCAAGCATGATAGAAAGATATCCATCTCTATCCACTCTTTATTTGCCCTTGAAACTGCAATATCTGTGAGTCTGAAGATTTCTTAATACTGGTAAATGTTGAGATGTACTTCGAAGGAAGTACTATGTTTACCATTCATCGCTGTCATAGCTGTAGAATGTCGCATGTGTGTATTACCTTGTTTAACACTGATCATGAGAATAATCGATAATATTAGTATATTAGTATATTCAGGCACATGACAATTCTGTATTCAATTGAATACGTCTTTTACTTAACTTTCTGCAATTTCATAAAGTTTTCTCATTAAAAACCCCAAAGAACACCTGCTGCTCGATTGATTTTTGAGAAGGTGTTTAACCCCTTGCCTCGATTTGTATGCAACACACCGCAAAGGCAGTAGAGTTAGCTAAAAAGTCGACAACACATTGTGGGCCAAAGTGCCCATATTGTGTTGTACTGTACAGTACTATGTTCTAAAATGGCCTAGCAAGACACTCAGATCAGGGATTAAGGACTGGTAACAACCACTATCCTTGACAATGATGTCAGCATCCTTCAGATAAATAAACAAAGTCACACTGTGCCAACTGAAATACCTGTCTCCAGAAACACTATCAATTTCAGTGAATCACACGAAGGCAAGGAGAAGGCCTAATTGGCCAGATAACCTCTGAGCACTGCTGTTGTCCCATGTGTCTAAAAGTACAACGTCCCATTTGCCTTGACATCCAGATTAGGTCACGAGTTAAAAAGATTAATGCTACTGAAATGCAATATCAGAAGTGATGGATGGAGTAAACCTGTTCCCTCCTCCTCCTACCCCTCCCCTTGAAGCCTGGAGGTGAAGGGAATGATCCATCTCACTAACTGTATGTCCCCCTGTCTGATGAGCTGGTTCATCCAAAGTCACACAGTTTAAAAATCAGTTCTCTAATCGCACCCTGCTTCGGATTGCGTTAACTCGTATTCTAACATTTAAATAGATTAGTGTTTTTGAATTAAACAGCACCCGGCCTATGTTGCGGATTCCAGGAATGCTTGGTTCAAATACCATTCAAAGCAAAATATCTTTCGATATAGCAACTAGGAATGAGTGAATGTGAAGAGGCGCAATCAAGGGCACCTTGCCGCTCACACCGAACATGTATATCAGCTATTGAAGTCATTGAATCATAGAGAGAGACAACAGAGAAATACGTCCTTCAGCCCTCAGAATCCATGCCAACTATTAACCACCCATTTTCACTAAACCTATATTAATCCCGTGTTTAAAATCTTTCTGCATTTCCATCAGATACCTCCTCCCTGGTTCTACCATTCATTTCCACATGAGAAGCAATTTGTAGTGACCACTTAGTCTACTGACCCGCATGCCTTTGGGATGTGGGAGGAAACAGGAGCACCCCGAGAAAGCTAGCTAGGTCACAGTAAGAACATGAAAACTCCGTACAGACAGTACCCAATATCAGAATTGAATCTGAGCCTCTAGTGCTATGAGGCTTTATTAATGCACAGGAGTGAGCAGACTTTAACTTTCAAATCCATATAGACCAATATCTACCACAGATCTATACAAATCATGTGATGTGCATCAACCAATAATTTTCAAACAAATGGAAATTTTCAGACATACAGTAGGAGCAGAATTAGGACATTCAGACCATCGAATCTGCTTTGTCATTCCATCATGGCTGATTTATTATCCCTCTCAAGTCCATTCTCCTGCCTTATCCTCCAACACTTTTGATGGCCTTAATAATCAAGGACCTATCAAGTTCTGCTTTAAATTTACCCAATAACTTGGCCTATACAGTTGTATATAGCACTGAATTCCACAGATTCACCACCTTCTGGCCAAAAGATATTTCTCCTCACCTCTGTTCTAAGGGGACATCGTTCTGTTCTAAGGTTGTGCCCTCTGGTCCTAAACTCCCTCACTATAGGAGACTTCCTTTCCAAGTATCCTTAATCTAAGCCTGTCAATATTTGATAGGTTTCAATGAGGTAACTCCTCATTCTTCTAATCTCTGGTAAGTATAGGCTCAGTGCCATCAAACTCTCTTCATATGTTAACCCTTTCATTCCCAGAATAATTCTGATGAACTTCTCCTTGACCGTTTCTAATGCCAGCACACCTTTTCTTAAATAAAGGGCCCAAAGTTGCTCACAGTACTCCAGGTGCAATCTGACCAATGCCTTATAAATCCTCAGCACCACATCATTGCCTTTAAAATTCTAGATTCAAGATTCAAGTACATTTATTATCAAAAAATGTACAAATTATACAACCTTGAGATTTGCTTCCTCACAGGTAGCCATCAAGAAACCTGAAAGAATCCAATTAAAGAAAAGAATAAAAATTAAAATGAAAGACCAACCCTCAATGCACAAGAGAAAGAAAAAATAAAAATCACACAAACAATTGAAGTGAACAACAGCATTCTGAGCCAAAATTGAGTCCTCAGATCTGAACCCCAGAACAGTCTGGAGTAGGCACAAAGCCTTGCTTATCAGTTTATCGTATTAGCAGGCATGGATCCACGGCAGTCTTCATAGCCTCAATACCATAGAGATGACCATCATAGAGAACAAGTGAAACCGGCCCTCTTCCTGACCGTCACCCTGTCTTTTCAGTCTACCTGGGCTGGTGTTTAAACTCTCCCAAAATTGGAACAGCGAAAGGCTCCATGCATTTTATATAATTTTATATTCTAGTCCTCTTGAAATGAATGCTAAAATTGCAGTTGCCTTCTTTACCACTAACTCAAACTGCAAACTAACCTTTAGGGAATCCTGCACAGGGACTTGCAAGTACCTTTGCACCTCTGTTTCCTGAATTTTCTCCCCGTTTAGAAAATAGCCTATGCCTTTATTCCTTCTACCAAAGTGCATGACTATACAATTCCCTATACTATATTCCAACTGCCACTTTTTTGCCCATTTTTATAATCTGTCTGAGTCCTTCTGCAGACTCCCTGCTTCCTCAACTCTTCCTGTCCCTCTTCCTACCTTAATATCATCTGTAAACTTGGCCACAAATCCACCAATTCTGTCATCTCAGTCACTGCCATATAACATGAAAAAAAGAGGGCCCAACACTGACCCCTGTGGAACACAATTAGTGACAACCAGAAAAGGCTCTCTTTATTTCCACTCTGCCTCCTGCCAGTCAGCCAATTCTCTTTAGTATCTTACCTGTAATACCATGAGCTTTCTTACGTAGATCCCATCAGCATGGAGCCCGACTACTGCTGAGTCCCATTGATGAAGATCACACTGCAAAATACCCAGCTGATGCCATCATGAGATCTGCCAGCAGTTCGAAAACATAGCTTGTATGGTTGCCTTGAGCTCCTTTCTAAACAATACGTTTTCTATTGTTCCATACATTCTGCTCACAGGAAAGTAAATGCATTTGTCGAGTTATATAACAAAGCCATTGTCTCACGGCCAATCAATGCTCCTCAGTACCAGCATCCTTTAACATTAAATCGATCAGTCATTTGACATAGATGCCTTTCCAATTCCTTGGCCTTTTGTCCTCCAAATGGTTCCCTGATGATTTCATTGGCATCGGGCTTCTGCAGCTCTCCTCTCTCCTGAATGGGGCAACACGGCCAGCTTTACTTCCTCAGTAACTGAACTTATTTTCTGATCTAAGCTTCTGCCCCTCACTGAGAATAAAAAGCTGGCAAGGTGCACACTCGACTCAGTCATGTGCTCTGATGTCCAGTCTCCATGAGCTTTAGGCCTCGGATCCCACACAGCTCAGCTCCATAACTCACTCCTCCAGCTAGGTCAGACAGAGACGTCATTCACAACGTTCTTTCTCCTGAGCCACACTCAGGTTGGAGGAACAACACCTTATATTCCATCTGGGTAGCCTCCAACCTGATGGCATGAACATCGACTTCTCTAACTTCCGCTAATGCCCCACCTCCCCCTCAAACCCCATCTGTTACTTATTTTTATACACACATTCTTTCTCTCACTCTCCTTTTTCTCCCTCTGTCCCTCTGAATATACCCCTTGCCCATCCTCTGGGTCCCCCCCCCATCTTTCTTCCCAGACCTCCTGTCCCATGATCCTCTCGTATCCCTTTTGCCTATCACCTGTCCAGCTCTTGGCTCAATCCCTCCCCCTCCTGTCTTCTCCTATCATTTTGGATCTCCCCCTCCCCCTCCAACTTTCAAATCCCTTACTTACTCTTCCTTCAGTTAGTCCTGACGAAGGGTCTCGGCCTGAAACGTCGACTGTACCTCTTCCTACAGATGCTGCCTGGCCTGCTGTGTTCACCAGCAACTTTGATGTGTGTTGCTTGAATTTCCAGCATCTGCAGAATTCCTGTTGTTTGCGTTCTTTCTCCTTTGCGCTTTTGCCCCTCACTGAATCAAAATCAGGTTTATTATCACTGACAAATGTTGTGAAATTTGTTGTTTTATGGCAGCAATACAGTGCAAGACAATAATATTATAAAATACAATAAAAATATATATTAAAAATAAGTTATATAAGTTATATAAGCAGAGGGGAAGAAGCTGTTCCTAAAACACTAAGTGTGTGTCTTCAAGGTACTATACCTCCTCCTTGAAGGTAGTAATGAGAAGAGATCATGTCCTGGTGATAGGGGTTCTTAATGATGGACGCCACCTTTTTGAGGCATCACCTTTGAAGATGTCCTCCATGCTGGGGAAGCTAGTACCCTCGATGAAGCTGGCTGAGTTTGCAGCCCTCTACAATTTTTTTTTTGATCCTGTGCAGGGCCCCTCCATATCAGACGATGATGCAACCACAGAGAATAAAATGTTTGCTGGGTGCAGGCTCCACTCACTCATGTGCTTTAGTCTCCAGTCTCCATGGACTTCGGGCCTCGGATCCTACACACCTCACCCCTTTTCCTCACTCCTCTACTCAGGTTAGACAAAGGCGTCATTCACTACTTCGAGCATGTCACAGTGTTTAGATTGTATCAGAGACTCTTCCACAGAGAAGAAACCAACCTGGTGTTTTTGAAATGCCTAATGCACATGTAGCACAATCTACTTTGAAAAAGAAATGTTCATGCCCTACAGAGAATTTTTCTTTTAGAGATTTAGAAAGTACAACACGGTAACATCCTTCCGACCCATTGAGCCCACGCTACCCAAGTACGCCGATGTGACCAATTAACCTACTAACCCATACAACACTGGAATGTGGGAGGAAACCAAAGCACACGAAGAAAACGCATACGGTCATGGGGAGAATGTACAAACTCCTTACAGAGGGCAATGAAATTGAATCCACGTTGCAGGCACGCTATGCTAACCACTACACTACAGTTCTATCCACAATAATTCACCCAACATGGGGCTTGAACCCACGACCCTGAGATTAAGAGTCTGATGCTCTACCAACTGAGCTAGTCGAGCACTAAATTCTATGTATTCTATGATTTCCAGTGTGTCCAATGCCTGTGGCCATGCTTTGGTAATCACTTGGAATCAAGGGACTTGGCAAACCCTGTAAAATCTTCTCATGAGCCCTTAAAGGACTGTAGACCCTCTGTTAATGACTCTGATCTAGTCAAAGTATGAACTGCACTGAGTCCCTCTGGGCATATCACCAGCCGTTTACACTCACTGGTGCAAAGACTCCCTCATGTTCCCCACTTCAAACTTCAGCAGGACAGAGTCTATAAGTGTCAGAGCTGCAAGAATATTTGCAACAGATTTGCCCAATATCCAGTGACACTCCACAGGTGCTCATGAAAGAGCTACATATGTAATACATACACTATTGCGGTGACTAAATTGAGCTCTTTGTTACAGTGTCAAAGGATGAATATACAGCTAACTAGAAGGCTAAGTGACAAAACAGATCTGTCCTAAACTGTACATTAAGTGGCAGGGCTACACCTTTAACAATACATCAATAATTTCAGAACTCCAGAATGATCCATAACATGCACTACACTGCCTTTCCTGCATTGAACAGAGAATAAGCTACGCATTCACATTATTTATGTATTTATCCTGTCGTGTGGCTTTGATCATGAATTCTGCCCTTGTATCCTCTTCTTAACTCAAGGATGGTACAGTACCTTAACTCAGTTTAGTGGAATTGTACGTCTTTTCTTCCATTTCAAATTCTGGAATACATTCTCCGTGACATAATTCTTTCATATTCCCTTAACATCTCTTGCAGAAATTAAGTGATTGATACATGCGCTTCTAATTTTATCTCTGAATTCCACAAGAAATCTCTGTGTTGTATACTTCAAATATCACAACCAGTATTCCATGTCAGATTGACTAAGTAGGTGTTTGATTCAATTTGTCTCCAACACTTAATCATAATTCCAGTTCTATCTCAACTGCTTTTCTTCCACACATCCCTCGAAAGACTTGCAGTGGCATGTTTTTGAATGATATTTTTTAGTCTTTTCATTACTCTGATTGAAAAAAATCATCTTCCATTATTTTCATTGTGAAGATCATATTTGTTATGTTTTGTATCTTCAAAACATTAAACTAATTCAAGGGAAAACAGGGGCGTCCAAAATGTGAGTCTGCTATTGAGTTTACATTAAGCGAGGCACACACTTATCACATGGTAGCATGATGACATGCAATTCATGTACTTATACATATAACTCCTCATGAATTATTTAAACAAACAAGATGCCTAATTATATATACACAATTATATAAGATTACTCAAATACTACTGAAGTATTAAATCCTTGGCTGCATAATTCTAGAGAAGACTCTCTCAAGTCCCACCAAACTCGTGAGATTGAGATGGCTCGTCCCACCCCAAACACTGGTTTGTGTGGATGCAGTGTAATTTGCTACCTTGTTACAAATCAGTGCCACGAAACAACAGACAGTAAATGGCATACGATTAAAGGAAGTATATTTATGAATCTTAACTAAAGGGTTAGTAAAGAATAACAAAAATGAAAGGGTCCATTCTAATTAAACAATCAAATGTGTACAAGTTGGAGCCCACCTTGAACTTCTCTGTCACTCATGCACTGGGCCCTCAGTCAATGTGAAAGCACACACGACCTTTCGAACGTCACTCGCAATCCATCTTGAACAAACAGGTCTCCCACAGGATCGTACGCTGTGACCAGTTCTCCCCAGCGTCTTCTCTCTCCATCTCCTGCCGAACACCAGCTCCCACCGAACACCAGCCCAAGACTAACCTTATTGTCCCTCACCAAGAAAACCTCTCGCTAATTGGATGGCACACATTCCACATCATCCCTTATGTTCAACAATGACCCAAACAGGCTGAAAGCAGAACAAACTGCTCTTACAGAGCTGCTAAATGAAATACCTACAGCATACAGTAAGGATATGAACTAGAGCGTTACATACAGAACAACATTTTCACATTCTGTGTTGAATTTCCATTAAGCAATAAAGTCCAAAGGTGCTGGAAATGCTCAGCAGTTCTAATGGTGGGTTGTGTCAGGACCAAAGACATTATCTTTTCCACAGATGCTCCTGAACGTTTTCAGCATATTCTTTTTTTATTTCTGGTTTCCAGTATCTGCAGTTTTTTGATTCCCATAGGGTAACCTTGACAACACAGCATTATTTCATATTGGATTTTTTTATATCCCTCATTATGTACAGGTAGGAGGGAGGCCCACATCTCAGTAATGTCAAGTTTATTGCCACGGGCATGCATACTCTGAGCCTGATTGCGATGAAAAGTTTTTCAGCAGCAGTACAGTAAATTGCAATCATGACAAATATAAACTTAAATTAACATAAATTATGTACATGTAACCTGCATGACACAATAAATAAAAACAAACATAACAACATTTCTGCGGGAAAATATAGTCCAAGCTAGAATTAGGGTCCTCCATTTCGTTGGAAGAAAGTGCCATAGTAACGTTGCAGTTAACATGACCCTATTAAAGCTCAAGGCATTAGATGTTCAAAGTTCAATCATAACATCCTCTATAAGGAGTCTATACTTTCTCCCTGTAGAATGCAATGATTTTCTCTTTGTGCTCTCATTTCCTCCCACAGTACAAAGACGTATCAGGTAGGTTAATCGGTCATTGTAACTTGTCCTGTGATTAGGTTAGGGTTAAATCGAGATTGTTGGGGGTTGTTGGGTAGTTTCAAGAGCCGAAACAGTCTATTTCTCACTGTATGTCTAAATCTAAAAAAATAAGAACTTGTTGGCAGTGGGAAAGCAGATATTGTTGAACAAGTTATTATGTGGGTTCTCAGGATCCTGTACCTCCTGCATCAAAAAAAGAAGGGCATAGCCCAGGTGGTAAGAGTCCTTAATGATGGATGTCAGCTGCCTGAGACATCTTCCCTTGTAGGTACCCTTGAAGTGGGGCGAGCCGTACCTGTGATGGAACGGGCTGAGTGCACCACTCTCTGTAGCCTCATGCATTCCTGTGAATTTGAGTTTGCAGATCAAGCCGCAATGCAGCTGCTCTGAATACCTTCCGTTGCACATCTGGAAAAGCTTGTCAGAGTCTTCAATGACTTGTTGAATCTCCTTAAACTTCTAATAAATTAGGGACATTTTCATTGTCATTTTGCAGATATAGGACTAAAAATTCCCAACAAAAATGTCTAGCATCTGGCCTAGGGAAACGTCTTCCAAATAGGAAATTCTGAAACTTTTCATTCGAAAGATAATTCCATTCCAATTATTTCCTTTCTCCATTTGAGCCTAATTTCTTTCACAGAGCAAAAGCAATTGGTCTGCCTGACCATTGTCCCTTGCTCTTTACTCTATATTACTCTTTATAGCTCCCAAAACCATAACTTGAAACATCACACACAAATAATGAGATACACTGTATCACTTCGAAGATTCTTCTTACATAAAATATCTTTTTGCTGTACTCTGCCCCAATTCCGTTTTATTCTATTTCTTCAGTAGCAGATGTAATGCATTGTTTCATCATCTGGTAAAAACTCTAGTGTAGAAAAGTACCATGTTTAATTTCTTTCATGTTTGCAGGCTTCCTTCCCTTCACAGTTGCCTTCATCTTTTTTTTGACTGGTTTCAAGTGTTTGAAATACCTTTTTAGCCAAGATAAATGACTTGTATTCATGCAAATCAGTGCTTGTTTCTCGAACACATTGTAGGTGCACAAGCATCGTAATATTTGAACATTCTCTTCCTTACTACTTTCAGATATTAATACTCTAGTCTGATTGTATAGTACAAAGTAGAAATCATTCTCCACTTTAGCTTGAAAAATCTTTGATAACATTTTCATACTATGCGTAGTTTTGAAAAAAGGCTTTTGAATGTATTCATTGTTATATACTACTGATATCCTGTATCCATATACCGCCGAGTATATGCACGAGGCAGGTCTAGTTTGGTGAAAGCTTTGGCTCTTGCTGACTTTCCATATAAATTTTGTGAAGTACGAAATGGGTGCTGATTATCATTAACTGCTTGATTAATCTCACCGCAAATCAGAATCTAAATCAGAATCAGGTTTATTATCACCAACAAATGGCGTGAAATTTGTTGTCTTGTAGCAGCAATACATAAAAATTACTATAAATTACAATAAGAATACATACGAATATATATAAGATGAATAAGATGATCAGAAGCATTGATTATGTGGGTAGCCAGAGGTTTTTTCCCCCAAGGCTGAAATGGCTAACACGAGGGTGCATAGTTTTAAGGTGCTTGGAAGTAGGTACAGAGGGGATGTCACAGGTAAGTTTTTCCACGTAGAGAATGGTGGATGCGTGAAATGCACTACCAGCAAAGATGATAAAGGCGGGTACAATAGGGTCTTTTGAGGGACTCTTAGATAGGTACATAGAGGTTAGGAAAATAGAGGGCTATGTGGTAGAGAAATTCTAGGCAGCTTCTAGAGTAGGTTACATGGTCTGTAATGTGCTGTAGATTTTCTATGTTTCTATATATATTCTTATTGTAATTTATAGTAATTTTTATGTATGTAATTTTATTTTTTTTATTTGCTCCTCTTATGGGGTTCATGTATGACTATTTCCCCCTCAATCTCGGGTCCTCTACCAGAGGCCTGAGAGCTTGGGGGTTCAGCTCAGTATCCTTGCTGTTCCTAGTGTTGCACTCTTCAGGACCGAGATTTGAGACGTTGTTCCCAGGATTTGTTGGAGCCACTCTCCCAGTCCAGGCTTAACAGCTCCAAGTGCCCCTATCACCACCGGGATTACTCTGGCCTTAACCTTACATATCCTTTCTTGCTGCTCTTTCAAGCCCTGGTATTTCTCCAACTTCTCATATTCTTTTGTCCTGATGTTACTGTCATTCCGGATTACTGTATCTATTACTATTGCTTTCTTCTGTTCTTAATCCAGTATTACTATCTCCAGTTGGTTGGCCAGTACCTGCTTACCTGTATTTGGAAGTCCCACAGGATCTTAGATCTGTCATTCTCCACTATCTTCTTGGATGTTCCTGTACACAGTTCTTGCAACTTGGCTGTTCCATTCAGTGTATGCAGTCCCTGCTGCTCATGGCTGCACAAGAGCAGTAGAAGCAGGGGTCTATCACACCAGACAAGATGCAGACTGTGCAAGGAATCCACTGAAACCATCCCGTGCATTGTAGCAGGGTGAAAGATGCAGGCAGGGACAGAATACGCCGAATGGCACAGCCAAGTTGCAGCAATTGTGTACAGGAATATCTGTGCTGAGTATGGATTGGACCCTCACAAGTCCAATGGGAAACACCCAAGAAGATAGTGGAAAGTGGCAGAACTAAGATCCTGTACGGCTTCCAAAGTCCAGATAGACAGGCTGATAAGCAGGTACTGGCCAGCCAACCAGACATAGTACTACCGGACAAGGAACAGAAGAAAGCAATAGTAATAGATCTGGCAATCCTGAATGACAGGAATATCAGAACGAAAGAATATGAGAAGCTGGAGAAATACCAGGGCTTGAAACAGCAGATATATATAATGGTCTATAAAGACCAACTTAGTGAGGTAGTCACAGAGGAGCATACAAACTCCTTACAGACAGTGGCAGAAAATGAACACAGCTCCCTGGCAATGTAAAGTATTATGGTGACCACTAAACTACCATGCCTTCCTGCATCTTATGAGCATCTTTCCTTGACCTGGATCTCCCATTAATTTCTGCGTCCAACAAACATTGGAAAAGGTAATTGGTTTATTGTTGTCACATGTACTGAGACACAGTGAAAATCTTAGTTTTGCATGCCACCCATACAGATCATTTGAAGGCACAAGCACGCCACAGTGGTGCGAGGGAAAAGCCATAACGGTGCAGAATGTCGTATTACTATTATAGTTCCAATTAAAGCGCAGCGCTAGTAGACAATAAGGTGCAAATCCATGGCATGCTAAATTGTAAGATCAAGAGTTCATCTTTAACATACAAGGGGCCCGTTGAAGGGCCTTATTAACTGTGGGATAGAAGCTGTCCTTGAGGCTGGTAGTGTGTACTTTCAAGTTTTTCCATCTGCTTCTCTGTGCAGGAGGGTCTTTGATCATGGTGGCTGCTCTTCCAAGGCAGTGGGATATGCAGACATGATATAAAATATGTTGAAAAAAAGCACCTTGTGTATTATTCTCACTGAATACCGCTCTCTCATTCTCTGTTCTATAAGCCTTGCAAAGTGAAAAGGATTCTGGACGAAGAGACAGCAGGGGAGACGGAAGAAGCAATTTACAGCTTTCCTCCAAGGTGTTGGTGCTATTTCTGATGCACGTTGTTGGGACAGGAAGCTGTGTGAATCACGTTCTCCCAGTCAGCAAGAGCATTCCTGACACATTTTCCAACACCAATCACAAATGCATTCACGCATCAAGCTGTGAATGTAATGAACAAGAAGGAAAATGATTCACAGGAAAGCCCAGGGGCACAGCCAGATGACAAGACAAGTCCCCAAAGCTGCTGGAAGGTGCCTCAGACTGATAGCCATAGAGACAGTTACAGAGCAATGACAAGCTTACTTCGTTCTGAAAGACTCCCACAGTCAAACAAGCTCAGATTGATTGCAGTCACGTGACAGCAAAATGCACTTGCTTCCTTGGTACCCATGTGATGGGGCATGGGTCTAAGCTTCAGTGTTATCCATATAAAATCTTGAAAATACCTGGTTGCAGGAAACATGTATTTTCACATTAGGTCTTTAGGACAGTTGACAGGTGGTTACTGAAACAATATTCACTGCCCATCCACTTAAAGAAGATGGCAGATCAAATGACCATAAGCTTAGAACAGTCCATTTCAAGAAGCAAGATAAAGAGGGTAAAAACAAGTCAAGGAGATGCAGAGGTCTGTAGAGGGAACCTTTCATGTTTCCATGTACATGTAATAAATAATCTGAATCTGAATCTGAATCTGAATCTGTATTCTAAAACTCAAGGCCTTAGGCATGGTTGCCAGTGGTGAAGTGATAACAGTTAGGCTCTGTTACTAAAGCAAACTTTAACTTTAAACATTCACTGTCCTTCGCGTCGAACTCTAACATTATTGGGAAATGTTTCACTGTTGCAGTCTCCAGGTTGTCATTTAAACCTGATGGGAAAGTTCCAAAAGTTTTAACAAAAACATAAAAGCTTTTAAAAGAGTATTAGTCATGCTCTAGGCTCTAGAATTCATTCCCTACATCTACTCTTCAAAATTGTTTCTTAAAACCTATACCTTTATGTATTCTAATGTCCCTTCATTTGTCTCCTTGTTGAATTTCGCCTAATTGTAATCCTCTGAGGCAACTTATATTCAGAGTTACCCGGTAAATGCAAGTGAACTATTCGCAATTCTGCTGTCCCTTCTCACATAAGTTCCATTCATTCATCACCTCTGCTCCAGGTATCTACACTGTGGTCATGCCCTCTGCTGCCAAGGCTGCTAGGTTAAGCATTCTTTCCTCAAATCACTTAAGCATTGAACTTATTTACCATGTCTCTCTCCCTCACTAGTACTTACAGGAGGCGCTGCCTCACGAAGGCAACATCCATCGTCAAAGATCCCCAACCTTTGGGCTAAACCATCTTCTCACAGCTACAATTAGGCCTGAGGTACAGAAGGCTGATGTCCAACACCACCCAGGTTCAAGAATAGCTACTCCCATTAACCATTCAGTCATTAGCTAGGTAGATAGATAGCTAGATATTTTATTGATCCCAAAGGAAATTACAGTGTCACAGTAGCATTGCAAGTACACAGATATACAAATATTAGAAGAGAAGTAAGAAAGAATAAACAATAAGTTATCTCTAACAGTCTAACGGGAGGGGCTCATCACTTCCCTGACTACAGGTGGACTCATTGTAGAGCCTAATGTCCGAGGGTAAGAATGACTTCACATAGTGCTCTTTGCAGCAGCACAGTTGTCTTAGTCTATTACTAAATGGGCCAAGGTGGCATGCAGAGGGTGAGAAATATAGAGAATTGCTAGGATTTTCCAGAGGGTCCTTTATTCCATCATAGCCTTCGGTATGTCCAGTTTGACTCTGATAACAGATCCAGCCTTTCTAATCAGTTTATTGAGCCTGTTGGCATCAGTCGTGTTGATGCCATTGCCCCAGCACACCACCACACAGAAAATTGTATTGGCAGCAACAGACTGGTAGAATGTGCAAAAGAGGGGCCTACATACTCGAAAGGACCGCAGTCTCCTCAGGAAGAAGAGGTGACTCTGGCCCTTCTTGTACACAGACTCTGTGCTAGTGCTCCACTGAAGTCTGTCGTCCAGATGCACCCCCAGGTATTTGTAAGTCCTCACCATATCCATGTTCTCACCATCAATAGTAAAAGGAATCAGTGCAGGCTTCGTCTTCCTAAAGCCAATCACCATCTCCTTTGTCTTACCGATGTTGAACTGCAGATGATTCCACTTGCACCATTTGCCCTATATTCATCCTCCTGTCCTCCCTTTATTATGAGGCTATAAGGCTAGAACTTGCGGGTGTGAATTGGGATGATGTTTTTGCAGGGAAGTGTACTACGGGCATGTGGTCGATGTTTAGAGATCTCTTGCGGGATGTAAGGGATAAATTTGTCCCGGTGAGGAAGACAAAGAATGGTAGGGTGAAGGAACCATGGGTGACAACTGAGGTGGAAAATCTAGTCAGGTGGAAGGAGGCAGCATACATGAGGTTTAGGAAGCAAGGATCAGATGGTTCTATTGAGGGAAGCAAGAAAGGAGCTTAAGAAGGGGCTGAGAAGAGCAAGAAGGGGGCATGAGAAGGCCTTGGTGAGTAGGGTAAAGGAAAACCCTAAGGCATTCTTCAATTATGTGAAGAAAAAAGTATGACAGGAGTGAAGGTAGGACCGATTAGAGATAAAGGTGGGAAGATGTGCCTGGAGGCTGTGGAAGTGAACGAGGTCCTCAATGAATACTTCTCTTCGGTATTTACCATTGAGAGGGAACTTGATGATGGTGAGGACAATATGAGTGAGGTTGATGTTCTGGGGCATGTTGATATTAAGGGAGAGGAGATGTTGGAGTTGTTAAAATACATGAGGACGGATAAGTCCCCGGGGCCTAATGAAATATTCCCCAGGCTGCTCCACGAGGCGAGAGAAGAGATTGCTGAGCCTCTGGCTAGGATCTTTATGTCCTCGTTGTCCACGGGAATGGTACCGGAGGATTGGAGGGAGGTGAATGTTGTCCCCTTGTTCAAAAAAGGTAGTAGGAGGGATAGTTCGGGTAATTATAGACCAGTGAGCCTTACGTCTGTGGTGGGAAAGCTGTTGGAAAAGATTCTTAGAGATAGGATCTATAGGCATTTAGAGAATCATGGTCTGATCAGGGACAGTCAGCATGACTTTGTGAAGGGCAGATCATGTCTAACAAGCCTGATAGAGTTCTCTGAGGAGGTGACCAGGCATATAGATGAGGGTAGTGCAGTGGATGTGATCTATATGGATTTTTGTAAGGCATTTGACAAGGTTCCACACGGTAGGCTTATTCAGAAAGTTAGAAGGCATGGGATCCAGGGAAATTTGGCCAGGTGGATTCAGAATTGGCTTGCCTGCAGAAGGCAGAGTGTGGTGGTGGAGGGAGTACATTCAGATTGGAGGATTGTGACTAGTGGTGTCCCACAAAGATCTGTTCTGGGACCTCTACTTTTCGTGATTTTTATTAACGACCTGGATGTGGGGGTAGAAGGGTGGGTTAGCAAGTTTGCAGACAACACAAAGGTTGGTGGTGTTGTAGATAGTGTAGAGGATTGTCAAAGATTGCAGAGAGACATTGATAGGATGCAGAAGTGGGCTGAGAAGTGGCAAATGGATTTCAACCCGGAGAAGTGTGAGGTGGTACACTTTGGAAGGACAAACTCCAAGGCAGAGTACAAATTAAATGGCAGGATACTTGGTAGTGTGTAGGAGCAGAGGGATCTCGGGGTACATGTCCAGAGATCCCTGAAAGTTGCCTCACAGGTCGATAGGGTAGTTAAGAAAGCTTATGGGGTGTTAGCTTTCATAAGTCGAGGGATAGAGTTTAAGAGTCGCGATGTAATGATGCAGCTCTATAAAACTCTGGTTAGGCCACACTTGGAGTACTGTGTCCAGTTCTGGTCACCTCACTATAGGAAGGATGTGGAAGCATTGGAAAGGGTACAGAGGAGATTTACCAGGATGCTGCCTGGTTTAGAAAGTATGCATTATGATCAGAGATTAAGGGAGCTAGGGCTTTACTCTTTGGAGAGAAGGAGGATGAGAGGAGACATGATAGAGGTGTACAAGATAATAAGAGGAATAGATAGAGTGGATAGCCAGCGCCTCTTCCCCAGGGCACCACTGCTCAATACAAGAGGACATGGCTTTAAGGTAAGGGGTGGGAAATTCAAGGGGGGATATTAGAGGAAGGTTTTTTTACTCAGAGAGTGGTTGGTGCGTGGAATGCACTGCCTGAGTCAGTGGTGGAGGCAGATACACTAGTGAAGTTTAAGAGACTACTAGACAGGTATATGGAGGAATCTAAGGTGGGAGCTTATATGGGAGGCAGGGTTTGAGGTTCGGCACAACATTATGGGCTGAAGGGCCTGTACTGTGCTGTACTATTCTATGTTCTATGTTTATACACCCAACTATTGCTGAGCATTCAGACAATTTTTGCAGATGGCATGACTCAGTGTTATATCCAAAGTCTGAGGTATACAGAGTTGAACAACCGGCAAAACTCTATCCACTTTGATCACTTTGCACTAAATTTGTTCTAATTATGGTTTCTTGTAAAAATTGTGTTGAGTTTCTTGCAAATACTTCTTATATGATGCTGAGCCTCCGGGCCACCGCTGCAAGTAAGTTTTTCATTGTCAAAGTCAAAATAAAATTTATTATCAAAGTCACTTTGTGTTACTATGAGATTCAAGATACTACCTTGAGATTCATTTTATTGAATGAATTTACTAGAAAATAAAGAATATAATGGAATTTATGAAAAACCATCAGGGAAGAAGCTATGCAGCATTCACGCCAGGACCGCCGGACTCAAAAACAGTTACTTCCCCCAAGCCATCAGCCTGACCAAAACTTCCACCTATTAACCCACCCAACCATAATCCACCCCATCAGTACTTTATCATTTCCTGTCAGTCACCCACCTTATATACAGACACTCCTGTACCTCGCATCAATGTACATAATAGCAGTCTATGTATATACGCAAATATATGTAAACTAATTTTATATATTTATATTTATTGTGTTTTTATGCCTGTTGTGTTTTTGTGCTGCAACAGATTCTCCTTTACCCTTGTGTTCTGAAGAATGACAATGCACAATCTAAAATCTTGAATAAACTCTATTGCTGCATGTTTTGATGTACATGTGACAAACAAAGCTAATCTTTGCCTTTAACAATCACCAGACCTGAGAGCAGATTTAAGAGAACATGGTTAATAAATGTTAAAGGCATAGAAATGAGTTTTAAAAGAGTAACGTGATCATAATGCAAGCAGGCTTTTTCCACTGAGGTTGGGAGGGACTGCAACCAGAGGTCATGGGTTAAGGGTGAAAGGTGAAAAGGTTAAGAGGAACATGAGAGGAAATTTCTTCACTCAGAGGGTTGTGAGAGAGTGGAACGAGCTGCCAGCACAAGTGGTGCATGCGAGCTTGATTTCAACATTTAAGTGAAATTTGGATAAGTACATGTAAGGGTATTTGGATAGGTAAGGGTATGGAGAGCTATAGTCCCAGTTCAGGTCAATGGGAGTAGGCAGTTTAAATGCTTTTGGCTTGGACTAGATGGGACAAATGGCCTGTTTCTGTGCTGTACTTCTCTGAGACTCTCTAATAGTAATGATGCACATTTGATAAATAAAGCTAATCTTTATTTTTATCTTTAAACAAAGACTGACAAAGAGTCATTCCACCTGTACATGTGCATATAACAATAAACTTAACTTTGTTCTCATCCTTGATTTCAAGTCTCCATTTGTTCTCAAGCTTAGTTATCTTGTGCATTTCGGAACGTAATCACTCCACCATTAATAGCCATACCTTCATTTGCCAAGCCTAACATCTGAAATTCTCTTCTCTTGCAAACCTCTCCATTTCTTTCCTGAAACCCCACCCCTATCATTCCCCTTACTGTCTTCCATGACTCCTGAAACCCCACCTCTATCATTCCCCTTACTGTCTCCTTCCGCTGCTCTTTCTCAAATTATGTTTGTTCATGTCCCTGAGAAGCACCTGGGGACACTTGACTATATTAATATACAAAGTCAAGCTGTTGTTGTTAATGAGGATCTTTTTTGAATGGCCAGAGACAAAATGAAGATAATTAAACAATGCAGAATCGTATAAGGAGCATTTCTCTTTTTAATTAAAAAATCCATATATCCCTAATAGATTATTTGCAATCCCAATTTACAACCCATTCCCACCTTTCCTTTCTCATTCTAAAG
This sequence comes from Mobula birostris, assembly GCF_030028105.1. Classification (NCBI taxonomy): domain Eukaryota; kingdom Metazoa; phylum Chordata; class Chondrichthyes; order Myliobatiformes; family Myliobatidae; genus Mobula; species Mobula birostris. The sequence goes on along the minus strand of NC_092387.1, from coordinate 46,893,114 downwards.
GGAGATATGACTTTCACTTTAGAACCTGACCTAGTTCATTCACAGCCACAGTCACACTTTGTCACCGCCTCTGACTGTCCATTAAAATCTGACAAGAGTTGGACTGAATTGGCTCACACTAACTACCCACTACACTACCTTAATTAACACCTATATTAATTGAGAAAACAAATCAATTTCCTGGTATTGCAGCTGAGTACACACCCTTCCTGACAATCAACCGCATGCACCTAGATCTTCCTGCCCTTAAGGTATATTTTGAAGTTCACTTTCAATAACCTATTCTAATTCCATCTCATTCCTTATCAAAAACAAAGGATTTATAAGAGCAAGGCTCTGAAACGTATTTATTAAGGTTGAATTTGGCAAAACATAGTGCAGCAACTCTTTGCGAGCTGCTATCAACAGATCTATTCATTACTCATCATTTTACCTTTTCAAGTCTCAAATCTCTGACTTTAAAAATTACTAACAATGTTCTCTTAAATCTGTTTACAAGTCTGGTAATCTTCTAACACTTGGATTGTACTTTTCCTATCAGATTCCCCTTTCTCCAGCCCTTCATCTCTTTCACAAATCAACTTCCCAACTCCTTACTTCAACCCTCCTCCACTCACAGTTTCACCTATCACCTTGTACTTCTTCCTACCCTTCCCCCACCTTCCTGCTCTGAATTTTCATCTTTTTTTTCCAGTCCTGATGAAGGGTCTCAGGCCAAATTGCCGACTGTTTATTTACTTCCACAGATGCTGTCTGACCTGCTGAGTTCCTCCAGCATTTTGTGTATGTGTGTTGCTTTGGATTTCCAGCATCTGCTGAATTTCTCATGTTTCTATTATTGTTTCTCCTTTTCTACTCCCTCATTGTACTTATGTACTTATGTGTGGAATGATTTGTCTGGAAAGTGTGTAAACAAGGCTTTTCACAGTATCTCAGTGTATGACACAATAATAAACAATTTATCATTTTAAAGACTATCATACGTTCATCCTGAAAGAGCCTGAAGATGCAGAATCAACATTTTAAGAACAGCTTCTTTCCCTCTGCCATCAGATTTCTGAATGGTTCTTGAACTCATGAATTCTACCTCCCTTTCCTTCCTTTGCAATACTTACTTTTTAATTACCATTGTAACTTATAGTTATTTGCTATGCCTGCGCTGTACTGCTGCTACTGAACAACAAATTTCGCAACTTACGTCAGTGACCATTAACCTGATTCGGATTCATCCAACAGAACACGATGAGGGCATAGCAGTTAAATCACTAGAATAGTAACATGGACGTCCAGTTCAAGTTTGACCAATACAGAATTGCAGAATTAAAATTCCTTTACTAATCTAAGATTTTTTTAATTGGCCATTAGTAATAGCTAAAAATCTATTGGTTTGTTGGTAAACTAAACCTCTGTTAATCAGACATTATGTCCAGTCAATATGTCACTTGAGATTCCAGATAATGTGCATGATTCTGAAACAACTTTAACAAGCCACTCAGTTCAGTTACAGGAAGGATATTAATAAGGTTGAAAGAGTGCAGGGAAGGTTTACAAGGATATTGCTGGGACTTGAGAAACTGAGTTACAGAGAAAGGTTGAATAGGTTAGGTCTTTATTCCCTGGAGCATAGAAGAATGAGGGGAGATTTGATAGGGGTATATAAAATTATGATGGGTATATATAGAGTGAATGCAAGCAGGCTTTTTCCACTGAGGCTAGGGGAGAAAAAAACCAGAGGACATGGGTTAAGGGTGAAGGCGGAAAAGCTTAAAGGGAACATTAGGGGGGGCTTCTTCACACAGAGAGTGGTGGGAGTGTGGGATGAGCTGCCAGATGAAGTGGTAAATGCGGGCTCACTTTTAAGATTTAAGAAAAACTTGGACAGGTACATGGATGAGAGCTGCATGGAGGGATATGGTCCAGGTGCAGGTCAGTGGGACTAGGCAGAAAAATGGTTCGGCACGGCACCGCCAAGAAGGGCCAAAAGGCCTGTTTCCGTGCTGTAATATTCTATGGTTATTGATGAGCCAGTGACGCCAAGATCCCAAGAACTGGATAAGTGGATAAACAGGAGCTGCACATCTCACAGCTTTATGATCCTGAGAGCCATCCTCACCTCCTTTTCTGTTGTCATTAAAGAGGAAAACTAGCGGAAAATGACCAGGGACACAAAAGACTACAGATGCTAGAATCCGGAGCAAACACAAATGCTGGGTGATCTCTATGGGTTAGGCATCATTTGTGGAGGCAAGCTCAAATTTTCGGCCAAGACCCTTCATCACAACTGGCAAAGTGGAGGGAAGAAGCCAGAATTAGAACTTGAGGGGAAGGGAAGGAGTACAAGCTGGCAGGTGAGGAGTGTTGGGGGGAGGGTAGGTGGGTGGGGGAGGGCGAATGAAATGAGAAGCTGAGAGGTGATAGGTGGAAGTGGAAAGGGGGCTCATGAAGAATAAAGTCTGTATTTTGGATTGAGTCTCTACATCTGGGTTGGGAATTTGTTCCTTCATTTTTGTGATTCCCATAAATATTTTTGGTTCTGATTTGTTGCTGCTTCAGAACTGTAATGTAGTGTGACATTTAAAAGGCAGTGCTGTATACACTAAAGTTAAAGGAGAGGCAAGACAGCATGAATATTATACCAGCCAGCAAACCTGTGTATTGATAGTGCAATTGTGAAAAATATCCTGGAACATGAGTCTTTTCTTTAAATAAATGGTTTCCATCCTGGTTTATCCACTTTGTTTCAAGAAACAAAGATACATCTACCTCCAGTCTCTTCAACTAACATTAAACTAGATCATCAGCGAAATTATAGTCTGGCCTTGCAAAACCTCAAGGGTGGTGAATCAGTGGAATTCATTGCCACAGACAGCTGTGGAGGCCAAGTCATTCTGTATATGTAAAGTGGAGGTTGATAGGTTCTTGATTAGTGAGGGGTTGAAGGCTACATAGAGAAGGCAGGAAATTGGAGATGAGAGGGTTAATAAATCAGTCGTGATGGAATAGTGGAGTAGACTCGATGAGCTGAATGGCTTAATTTTGCTCCTATGTCTTATGGTCTATTCTGTGAATTGACAGCTTTTAGTCCTTGCATTGAATAAAAAGAAACTATAAAGCTTTAATTATATGATACGAAGCCAAAAGCTTAATTTATATCTGTATCTGCAGGGTTTCTTACACTAAGTAGTTAATTTATTCACAGAAATAGGGGAAAAAAGCACAGAGAAAGGAAGAAACAAAACAAGAATTACCCCAACTGGCAAAATTAGTCATTATATCTTCCTCTAACTCTTCCTCAGGTCCAATACAGTATTGAAAGATAAATTGGATTAGTGGTATAGTTTAAATGAAAGTGCTGTGAATCAGCACTGACAGGACAAGTAGGAGAAGGGACCATAATGATCCTTCTGACAATTCATGTGGCTGTCCTTGAATTTAATGAACTGTTGCAGTGACCGAGATTCAGTCTTTCTGTGCCTAGCAATGAGTGAAGGATGAGGAAAACTCCAGTGAGCCCTTGTCTATTTACATTGCCTTGATAACCATTTATCTCTTAGAGAAACGAAGCTGGCAAGACTTCACAATCATCTGCGCATTATGAATCTCTCAGTCCAATGTAACATATCACCCGTGCACAATCTGCATTCTGTTTAAGACCAACATTGTCACTACATATTGCACATTAATCAACATTACTCTATGTTTATATGGCAACTAAGCTGAAATAGGAAAGGGAAGGAGATTTCATGGCTTGACAGCACATACATTACCATTTAAATGTGTTTCATATAGTATTGAATCAAAAGCACATTCTATCAGTCCTGTCCACTTGGAATAACAGATACCGAAGTACTTTGTGACTCAATAAAGAGAGGATTGTATTTCTATCATGCCTTTCACAAAATCCCAAGGCACTTTTCAGCCAATGAAGTCCTTTCAAAGTGAAAGCATGATTGCAATGCGCCGAGCACAGGAACCAATTTACACTTGCTCTGCCCCACAAACAGCAGGTGATAATGACCCAAGAGCTTGGTGATTTTGATGTCAGGAAAAAGCACTGGCCAGGACACTCGGGAAGACAGCTACTTTTTGAAATAATGATCTGGAATCTATAAATATTAGCTGAGAGCCCAGATAAAGCGCTGGTTCAAAGTGTCATCCGAATGTGAGCAGCATTCCCTCACTGCTCTAGAAATAGCTGAGAGTATTTATTTTATATTTTTATTTAGAGACGCACCATGGTGACAGGCCCATCTGGCCCAACGAGCCCACACCGCTCAATTACACCAATTAGTTTACTGACCCGTGCATCTTTGGAACGTGGGAGGAAACCAGAGCACCTGAGGAAACACACGCATTCACCTGGGAAGAACATACAGACTCCTTACAGGCACACACACAAAATGCTGGGGATCTCAGTGAGTCAGGCAGCACCCAAGGAGGTGCATAAACGGTTGATGTTTCAGGCTGAGGCTCTTCATCAAAGGTTCTGTACTCTACAGTGGAAATGGGATTGGAACTGGATCCATTTACTCAGAGGTCAGAGTGTTCTTCTTCCTGCCAGTTCTTCGGTGATGGCCACAACTGTCATTACTGTCATGACTGAACCTTGATCAAACAACGGACAAGACGCTTGGAGGAACTCAGTGGGTTAGGCAGCATCTCTGGAGGGGAAATGGGCAGTTGATGTTTCAGATCGAGACCCTTCACCTGGACTGAAGGATACAACCAGTATAAAGAGGTGAGGGAGAGGGGTGGAGCACAACCAGATCCAGTTGAGGAGAGTAACTGACAGACGGAGGAGGGAAAAGTGGAAATAGTGAAAAAAGGAGGGAGGAGAAGATGGCAGAGCGATGCAGCGCGCGCGGCCGTTCCGAATGATATCGATATGTGTAACTAGGGGTGCCGTGCACAATCTGGATTTGATGGAGACAGCCGTGAGAAGCGCAGAGGAACATCTGGAGTAACTTCTGAAATGCTTGCTTCGCTGCCATTGCTACTGGGATCTCCAGAATCTCCAGAGACGAAGGCCCCAAATCCTCGGCTTTGCGTATCGCCTGTTGCCAGGGCCAAGGTCGGAACGCTCGGCAGAGATGGTGCTCAGTGCTCGGTGTTGGGAGGTGGTCGGAGGCTCGGAGTTTTTCGGACTGACTCGGAGTCGGACTGTGGTCGGATGCTTCCAGGATGCTGCACCGGCAAGTTGGCGGTGCTGGATGCTTACCGTCTGCGTGAGATGATGGGACTTTTGAGAGACTTTGAGACTTTTACTGTGCCATGGTCTGTTCATATCAAATTACGGTGTTGCTTTGCACTGTTGTAACTATATGTTATAATTATGTGGTTTTTGTTAGTTTTTTAAGTCGGTTTGTCATGTGTTTTTGTGGTATCATTCTGGAAAAACATTTTATCATTTCTTAATGCATGCATTACTAAATGACAATAAAAGGGGACTGCGTGTCCTCATAATCATATCATAAAAGCTGTATTGCGGCAATAGTACTGTTAATTCCCTCCACCAATGCTGTCTGACCCATTGATCTCCAGCACTCCCACCCACCTAGCTTCTCTCTCACCTGGTTTCACCTATTACCTACCAGTTTGTACTCCTTCCCTTCCCGCACCTTCTTATTCTGGCTTCTGCTCCTTTCCTTTCCAGTCCTGATGAAGTGTCATGGCCTGAAACATCAAGTTTATTTCCCTCCCTAGATGCTGCCGGCCCAGCTGAGATTCCCCAGCATTTTATGGGTGCTGCTCTGGATTTCCAGGTTCTACAGAATCTCTTGTGTTCTGCCAGCATTTGCTTGTTGCTCCAAATTTCAGCATCTGCAGCCTCTTGTGTCTCCACTAGAGCAGGAGTGGTGAAGCAGCAGCTAATGGTACTGCTGCCTCCCAGCTCCAGTGCTGCACGTGCTGTGGTGTTGTATGTGTATGAGACAGAAGAACCAATGTCAGTGTGCTAAATGAAGCAAAAACAACAAGCATTGAAGCCTAAGTCATCAAGAACCAACTAAGAAGGAGCGGTCATGTTGTTCGGATGAAAGACGAACGTCTGCCGAAACAAGTCTTCTACTCCCAGCTTAAAGAAGGCAAACGTAAAAGAGGCGGACAACAGAAGTGATTCAAAGACGTCTTAAAAGCCAACATGAAGAAATGTGACATCGACATCAACAATTGGGAAACCAATGCCAAGGACAGGAAACTCTGGCAAGCCATCATCCGAAAAGGAACAGCAACTTTCGAAGCCAACAGATGTGCAGAATTAGAAGAAAAGAGAAGAAAATGGAAAGAGAGGTAGCAACAACCAAAGCCTAATCTGCCATCTGGATCTACCTGTCCGGAATGCGGAAGAACTTTCAAAGCCAAGATTGGACTCATAAGCTACTTGAGAGCCCATAAATAGATCAACAGAATGAAGACCATCATCTTCGATCTCGAGGGATAGCCACAACGACCTGTGGACTGTTCTTATTCCTCCTGGTGCTCGTGTTTCCTCTCACATCTTGCATGTAGATGAAGGGGAAATAATGGGAATGTGTGAAGAATGGGTGTCTGGGAAAATTAGTGAGAAATAGGATTGTTCAGTGAGTCATCATAGACTCAGTGGGTCAAAATGGGTTCCTTCCATGATACAGTATATGGAAATATGAAATATGGGCACAATTGAAATAGCTCATATTACTAATTCCATTTAAGACCATCAGACCCTGGAGCAGAAATAGGCCATTTGGCACAATGAGACTGTTCCACCATTCCATCATGGCTGATTTATTATCCCTCTCAACCCCATTCTCCTGCCTTCTCCCCAAAACTTTGACGCCCTGATTAATCAAAAACCTATCAACCCCCTCCTTAAATATACCCAAGCAGCAACTCACTATTACACTTTTTGGTGAGATAGCTACCCACTAAGCTATTTCGGCCTACATAACCAGTTTACAGCAGATACCCTTGTTCAACTGAACAAAGTGTGTCTGTTATAAACTGGTGATGTAGGCTAAAATAGCTCAGTGGATAGGTACCTCACCAAAAGGTTGAAGCCCAAAAATCTTAGACACAGGAATCCTGCTACTTTCCCAGTGCAACAGAGGGAGAACTGTTTGTCAACAGTAACAACTTTCAAATCAGATCTTAACCCCCCACCTCCATAACTTCATCTGCATAAGCATTTTCTCCTGTTCAGATATGAATTGAAGCTTTGTCATCTCCAGTTTAAACTCCCCACTGGTTTTCTTCCTTTCCTCCTGATCTCCATCCCCAATAAACCCCACCTCATTCAAAGCACACTGCCCACAATGCGTCACCATATCGCTGTATGACAGGACCTAGACAGTATTCATACGCCGGCCAATCATTGACAACTGACAAATGATCATCAACTACTCACCCTTGATATTCAACAGGATTACAATCCTTCAAGTCACTTGAACGTCTTGAACAGGGGAAGGAGCAGATAGCAGATGCCATCATTAATCAAAGATTTCAACAAGACTGGTGACATTCGCTACAGAGTGAGTCAGAGGTTGAGTATCATGCAACAAGTGACTTGCTGCATTTCCTAGTTCCCCAACGCTTTTCCACTATTTGCATGGCACTTCGTGAATATAGAAACATAGAAACATAGAAAATAGGTGCAGGAGTAGGCCATTCGGCCCTTCGAGCCTGCACCGCCATTTATTATGATCATGGCTGATCATCCAACTCAGAACACCGCCCCAGCCTTCCCTCCATACCCCCTGACCCCCGTAGCCACAAGGGCCATATCTAACTCCCTCTTAAATATAGCCAATGAACTGGCCTCAACTGTTTCCTGTGGCAGAGAATTCCACAGATTCACCACTCTCTGTGTGAAGAAGTTTTTCCTAATCTCGGTCCTAAAAGGCTTCCCCTCTATCCTCAAACTGTGACCCCTCATTCTGGACAACCCCAACATCGGGAACAATCTTCCTGCATCTAGCCTGTCCAATCCCTTTAGGATCTTATACGTTTCAATCAGATCCCCCCTCAATTTTCTAAATTCCAACGAGTACAAGCCCAGTTCATCCATTCTTTCTTCATATGAAAGTCCTGCCATCCCAGGAATCAATCTGGTGAACCTTCTCTGTACTCCCTCTATGGCAAGGATGTCTTTCCTCAGATTAGGGGACCAAAACTGCACACAATACTCCAGGTGCGGTCTCACCAAGGCCTTGTACAACTGCAGTAGTACATCCCTGCTCCTGTACTCAAATCCTCTCGCTATAAATGCCAGCATACCATTCGCCTTTTTCACCGCCTGCTGTATCTGCATGCCCACTTTCAATGACTGGTGTATAATGACACCCAGGTCACGTTGCACCTCCCCTTTTCCTAATCGGCCACCATTCAGATAATAATCTGTTTTCCTATTTTTGCCACCAAAGTGGATAACTTCATATTTATCCACATTAAATTGCATCTGCCATGAATTTGCCCACTCACCCAACCTATCCAAGTCACCCTGCATCCTCTTAGCATCCTCCTCACAGCTAACACTGCCACCCAGCTTCGTGTCATCCGCAAACTTGGAGATGCTGCATTTAATTCCTTCATCCAAGTCATTAATATATATTGTAAACAACTGGGGTCCCAGCACTGAGCCTTGCGGTACCCCACTAGTCACCGCCTGCCATTCCGAAAAGGTCCCATTTATTCCCACTCTTTGCTTCCTGTCTGCTAACCAACTCTCCATATAAAGAAATAGTCTCCAGAATACAACATGAACAGTACCTTGAAAGCCTGGCACCATCCATGATGAAGCAGCCCAATCCCTAAATACTCAAGTTCTTCCACCACTGGCAACCATGGTTGCAGGAGGAGATGCCTACAAAACACGCTGTGGCTTCTCACCTGGACTTCTCCAGCAGCACCCACCAAAAAGAACAAGGGCTTCAGGCACATGACAGCACCACCACCTATAAGTTCCCCACCCCCATGCCTTCACCAATTTTTATCGATGCACAATAGAAAGCATCCTACCCGAATGCATCACGGTTTGGTATGGCAACTGCTCTGTCTGTGACCACAAGAAACTGCAAAGTTGTGGACACAGCTCAGCACATCACAGAAACCAGCCTTCCCTTCCATGGACTCCGTCTACATTTCTCACTGCCTCAGTAAAGCAGCCAATATAATCAATAACCTCACCCACCCCAGACATTTTCTCTTCTCGCCCTCTCATCAGGCAGAAGATAAAAAAGCCTGAAAGCAGGCTTAAGGACTGTTTTTATCCCAATGTTAATAAATCTGTTCAACACTCACCTAGTTAAATAAGATGGACTCTTGTTCTCCCAGTCAACCTTGTTATGGCCTTGCACCTTATCACCTGCCCGCTCTGCAATGTTTCTGTACCTGTAACACTTCATTCTTCATTCTGTTATTGCTTTCCCTTGTATTACTTTAATGCACTTTTGTAATTGTATGATCCATATGATGGCATGCAATACAAAGATTATCTCTGTATCTCAGTACATGTGACAATAATACACCAATCTGCTAATATAAATTGTGGATACGGCCCAGTCTATCACGGGTAAAACCCTCCCCACCATCGAGCACGTCTACATGGAGCGCCGTCACAGGAAAGCAGCATCAATCATTAAGGACCCCCACCATCCAGGCCATGCTCTCTTCTCACTGCTGCTACCAGGGAGAAGGCTCCTCAGGATCAGGAACAGATATTACCCTGCAACCATTAGGCTCTTGAACCAGAGGAGATAACTTCACTCGACCCATAACCTCTAGACTCACTTTCAAGGACTCCTCATCTAAAATTTTCAATATTTATTGTGTTTTACCTATTCTTTTATATTGGCAAAGTTTGTTGCCTTTTGCATATTGGTTGTTTGTCAGAACTGTTGGGTGTGGTCTTTCAACGATTCTGTTATGTTTCTTGAATTTACAGTGTGTGCCCACAAGAACATAAATCTCAGGATTGTATATGGTGACATTTATGTACTTTGATAATAAACTCATTTTGAAATTTGAACTTTGAATTCACCAATTTACAATTCTTCAGGGAAATCCATATTGTTTCAACCGCTACTGGTTCTAACTCCTGAAAATCCCAGCTGAACAGCACTTTGAAGGACTACACTACTCCAGAAAGGTCTATTCAGGATAGGAATAAATACTAATTTTCCCAATGGTCTCCACATCACCCAAAGGGATGAACAAAATTATTCTCTCCACTCCCTCCTGCTGATCTTGTTTCTCCGACCTCTAAAGGATTAATTTATAATCTGTTCCTGATTTGTAAATCAGCCTCACTCTAGCCTTTGCATTAAGCTCAGCCAGTAAAATACTGCCCACACCTTTTGTATCCTCTTACTTGGGTCTTCTATATGATTGTAACCTCCCTCCAACCCAGCCCTGCCAACAGTCTCTGCAGTTAGCCTTAATATTAGTTTAAATTGTTTACTGTTTATATTAAGCATTTTAATAACATGTCCTACTTCAGAAAAGTGTTGTCCTTGAGTATTATGTGAACACTGAACCCAAGAGGAAGTTATAATTCTCCATGCTGGGTTGATTGAGGTGATGGCTCATTTAAAGAGAAAGGATTTGGCCTTTGTTAGAAAACCTTTGGCATGATTTATGTAATTGCACATTGGCACTATTAACATTCACCTTCAATTACTGTAGAGAATGGATTATATTCCTAAGAGAGACTGCAGATGCTGGAAGCTGGAGCAACAACCAATCTGTTGGAGGAACCCAGCGGGTCGATCAGCATCTGTGGGGGAAAGGAACTGTCAACATTCTGGGCTGAAGCCCTGCCTCAGGACTTGAGTGGAGCGGTGGGGTGGGGGTGGTGATGGTGGTGAAGTTTGACAGGCAGATCCAGCCAGTTGGGGAGGGGGTATAACTGGAGGATAGAGGCCGACAAAAAAAAAAATGAGGATTATTGATCTTAATGATTATATTTACTTACACATTGAAATACTGAAACACACAGTGGACTGCATCAGTTGCATCAACAACCAGCACAGTCCAAGGATTAGCTGAGTAACCTGCAAGTGTCAGCATGTTTCCAGGCAAACGTAGCATGCCCACAACTTACTGACCTTAAAAACATAATTTTGGTGTTTTAATCTATCTTACTAAAGAAAAATTAAAAACATCAAAGTTATGTTTTTTTTGAATGGTTCCCTAGTATAATATGGTGGACTCTTGACCTCACAATGTATTTCATCATGACCTTAGACCTTATTTTTTACCTGCACTGCACTTTCTCTGAAGCAATTACACTTAATTCTGCAGTCCATTATTGTCTACCTTGCACTGGCTCAATGCGCTGTGTCATGAATTGTTCTTTATGGCAATATGCAAAACATACTTTTCACTGTATCTTGGTACATCTGACAATAATAAACCAATTCCTACTTAATTTAAGCTTTGCCTACTTATTTAGTGGCACATGTCTTTGTTGTTTTTTAACCATCACTTTCTTCATCCTATCAGTGAAGAGCAGTATCCAGTGCATCAACCTTAGATCCCACTGGATTACTCAATAGTCAACATTCTTTAACAAGTTTTGATGAAAGATTACTCAAACTGAAATATTACCACAGTTTTTAAACCCAACAGAGACTGTCGATCTCCTGAATATCCTCAGCATTTTCTGTTTCATTTCAAACTTCCAGCGTCTGCAGCATTTTAGGATAAATGGTGTCTGAGTAAATACAATGGAAAATATAATACCTTATCAGTTTGGTAAGACCATAACACATAGGAGCAGAATTAGGCCACTTTGCCCATTGAGTCCATTAGGTTGCAATGGGATCTTCCAAACATTCTCCTAAACTCCAGCGAATACAGGTCCAGAGCCATCAAATGTTCCTCATATGTCAAACCTTTCATTCTTGGGATCATTCTCATTAACCTCCTTTGAACTCCCTCCAATGCCAGCAGACCTTTTTTTAGACACAAGCCTCAAAGCTGCTTACAATACTCCAAAAGCAGACTGACCAATGTCTTATAAAGCGTCAGGATTACATCCCTTGCTTTTATATTCTTGTCCTCTTGAAATGAATGCTAATATTGCATTTGCCTTCCTTAGCATTGACTCAATCTGTAAATTAACTTTTAGGGAATCCTGCATGAGGACTCCCAAGTCTTTCTGCACTTTTGATTCTGAATTTTCTCCCCGTTTATAAAACAGTCCTTCTCCTTCTGCCAAAGAGCATGACCATGCAGTCCCCTACATTTGTAGGGCCGGCAATTTATCTGTCTAAAGTCCTTCTGTACTCACCCTGCTTCCTCAACACGGCCAGTCCCTCTACCTGTCTTTGTATCATCCATATACTTGACCACAAAGCCTTCAGTTCCTTCATCCAAATCAATTAATTAGGAGCAGGAAGGGAAACTCAGCCTTGGAATAACATCTGGACTTTGTTAATTTTGTGTAACGGTCTCACCATTCTCCGGGCAAATCATCCTATACAATCTCATTCTTGAAGGGTAGAAAGGATATTAGCAACCAGATCTAGATCAGAACATTTTTCAAATTCTTCCTTTAAGTCATAGCATCACAGGGTTATACAGCACAGAAACAGACACTTAGCACACCAAGTTTCCACTGACAATTGAGCACACCTTGGCATCCAGTCCTGATGCAGGGTTTTGAGCCAAAATGGTGACATTTCCTTCCCTTCCACAGATCCAATTCAAATTCCTGAGTTTCCCCAGTAGAATGTTTGTGGCTATGCATTTACACTAAATGAGCAATAATCCTATTGAGATGAAGGATCTTGGTCCAAAACATCAACTATTTACTCTTTTCCATTGATGCTGCCTGGCCTGCTGAGTTCCTCCAGAATTTTGAGTGTGTTGCTTTGGACTTCTAGCATTTGCAGGTATCCTCATGTCTGTTAATTCTATTTTTCCTTCTTTGCCCAGATTCTACTGCTCATCTACAAATTAATGACCGTTAACAGTAGCCAATTAACCCTGATGTCTTTGGGGCTTGGAAGGAACCAGAGCACGCAGAGGAAACCCACGGATTCCAGGGAGAACATGCACACTCCGCACAGACACCCAGGTCTCTGACAGATTGACTAGCGGCAGCCCTGTACCGTCTAATTTAAATTCCAACTAAGACAAACACATAGCAAGATCCAAAAAAGAACAATAGCCAGGTCACTCAGTTAACAAAAGCACTAGTGGGAAATGGAATCTCAATCACGATGCTCATGGGCTCCTTGTTTTCACTGCCGTGGAATCTTTAGAGACCACAAACAGCAGCTAGAACATTGGTTTCATCCCAATGCACAACAATACATTCTCCTCAGTGGAAGATCAGGGTGCAAGATGGTGAACACAAATTCCTACACTGGGGAATGGGTGTATACTCATGGCTCAGTGCTGCACAGTGACCCATCTAGTACTCAATTGGCCTTGTCAGGCCCCAATCTCTATGATGTGATCAAGCAAGTGTTGAGAAAGCCAGGGACAAAAAAATCAGAATGCGGAGATACTCAGCGGAAGAGGTACATGCCAGAGATAATGCTATGGGTCAAAGACTTTTTATTTCATATTTCTACTATTTGAAGTTTTACTCTTTCTCAATTACTGAAACTGGACAAAGCCACTCAGTCATCTGAAATTTCTACTGAAAGGGCATGGCATGACTTTACAGAGAAAGGGGAAAGATTTCAAGCTCATAAATTGGAACGTAAGTCAAAACTTCCAATAAACTTAATGGGCCCAGGTAATCTGAGGAATGGACAAATGCAAAATTATTTCCTCCAAAAGTAAATATACAAGACAAGGGTACAAACCCTGACGTTGGAATGAAGACAAAAAAAGGCGAGCTGGATAATGGAATTCTGTCTCCCAAGAGTCTGTGGATGCTGGGCATCAAATATTCGGGAATAAAACAATAGATTTTTTTTCCAGTACAGGGATCAAGTTGTGTGAAGGAAAGGCAAGTTGATTTCAACCTACGTAATCATCTGTTTGTCTCGTTTTTATCTACTTGGCAGGTCAGACAGCATCTGTGAAGGGAAGTGGACAGTTGACATTTTGGACTGAAACTCCACATCTGGACTGAAAGATAGAGGGGAGACACATAGTACAAAGTGGTCAAGAAAGGGGTGGATGCAGGTGAGGAGAGGTAGAGGCAGACGTAGGAAGGCGGAGTGTAAGTAGTGAGAGGGGCTGGAAGTTGATAGGCAAAGAGCTGTAGATGATGGAATCTGACAGGAAATGAAGGAGAGAATGCAGGCAAATAAGGAAGGTGGGTTGGGCATATGGAAACGATTGAGAGAGGGAACCCAATGACAGCAGTGTGTGGGTGGATGGTGGAAGGGAAAGAATTAAGGTGTGGGTTGATGGGGCTGAGTGTAGGAGAAATTGTGTAGATCACATGGAGAGAGAGAAAAGGGATAAAGGGGGAGCAGGTAACTTGAAGCTGGAGATTTCAGTAGTAATGCCATCGTATTGTAGACTACATTGATGGATTACGGGGTGCTGTACATAAGGGGTTTGGTGTTTCTCCAAATTCTAACATCTGCAGTCTGTCGTGTCCCTAAGCTTTAAAATGACAATCAGAAGTTAAGCTTTTGTTAGGTCAGTCATTGACCTTATTAATTGGGAGTTCAAAGGGTTGAGTGGCTTATTCCAGCTCTTATTTCTGTTTTAGCAAGTGGGGCATACCAGAAGCGTAAGGCAGGTGAGAGTGGGAGGAGAGTTGCTTAGATTCAGGATAAAGGGACTAAAGTGAAGAATTTTTTCATTCATGTGCACCACACCTTTATGGTGTTTTTCCCACAATACGCCGTAGAATATTCCATTGCTTTAGTAATGCGGATGTGTAAATGTGTACATGTTGTTTGTATACTGTATTTCAAGTGGATACTTCTGTTTCTTTTGTCATATGATTGTAACTATATTGTGGGGTTCAACATATTCTAATTTATGTGTAGTCTTAAGTTAACTTTGTGGGTGATTAAAGATGGTACGTTCTGGAGCCTAATAAATGGGGTTGTTAGCTCTTAGTAGAAGAGAGATACTAGGGCTGCGAGGTGTTCACGCTGGACAAAATATGCAGCTATTATAGTGTTTTTTGGTAGATATCTTTTCGTAAATACTGACAGTTTCCTTTTCACTGTTTTCGCTAAATTTTTGTAAGTTTGATTTTTGACGCATGGAATAAACACCCTTGCACTAAAGTGCAAAGTGACTCCAGCCATTTTTCATTTGGGCATAACACATGTATCTAGCACACATTAAGGGAAATCAATGGATATGAGGTTCAAGCTGAAAAGTGGAATGTTCCTCATGGGGAACCAGGTTTCAGGACCTGCATGGTCTATTCTTGCTTCTACAAAGAATTCCCAGGTTATGGCAAGAATTTGTAACTCAAAATGTTCCTGAATCAGAAATGAACTAAAACAGAGCCTGGGTGAGGATCGCAGAAACACTGCATGAGGAAGTAAGTCTGCTCGCCACTCCCAGCCCCCACCTGATGCAGCTCTGAGGGGTTGAGAAGAGGAGCACGTGAGAATGTTTCCTTTTCGTCTGGAGGAAAATGCCTACAGCATTACGTCAACTGGCAAATCCACCCCACCGATCGCCCACATGCTTCTCAAATGTATGGGTGTCCATAAGTCGAGTCTTTATATCCCGGGGAGGATCTGTACTTCCTATCTTCCTATTCCAATCAGGACAAAAATGATGAATATCTCCTCATCTGGTTCTTTAGTCCATGGCTTTAAACTTCTGATCTCTTATTAATGATCCATTCACCAAAGGAAATAATGTTTCTCTCTCTATTTGACTGAAGTTTCACATCAAGATGGTTCTCTGTCAAGTGACCTTAGTCTTCTCTAGTCTACAGGGAACAATGTTACTCAGCTATCTGGTTGCCTCAACTGAAGGGCATGGAGTGATATTACTGGGGAAGGGGAAAGATCTCCAATTCATATATTTGAATGTACACTCTGTGGCCACTTGATTAGGTATAAGTAAGTTTCGTGGTCTTCTGCTGCTGTAACCCATCCAATTCAAGGTTCGACGTGTTCTGCATTCAGAGATGCTGTTCTGCACACCACTGTTGTAGCACGTGGTTATTTGAGTTACTGTTAACTTCCTGTCAGCTTGAACCAGTCTGGCCATTCTCCTCTGACCAGTATCTCTAAAAAGGTGTTTTCACCCACAAAACTGCCGCTCACTGGACGTTTTTCTTTTACGCGCCATTCTCTGTAAACTCTAGAGACTGTTATGCGTGAAAATCCTAGGAGATCAGCAATTTCTGAGATACTCCATCCACCCCGTCTGGCACCAACACAATCAAAGTCACTTAGATCACATTCCTTCTCCATTCTAAGGTTTGGTCAGAACAACAACTGAATATGACCATGTCCACATTTGTTTATGCATTGAGTAACTGCCACATGATTGGCTGCTAAGATATTTGCATTATTAAGCAGGTGTGCAGGGGTACCTAATAAAGTGACCACTGAATGTATGCAAACATATGAACCTCCTCCTGCACTGGTGGATAGAATGATAAAGAAGGTGTGTGGTATGCTTGTCTTTATGGAGGCATTGTGTTCAAGACAGGAAGCTACAGTATGTTACAGCTTTAGAAAACCCTGGTTAAGTCACATCTGGAGCAACACACACCAAATGCTGGAGGAACTCAGCAGGTCAGGCAGCATCTTTGGAGGCGAATAAACAGTCAATATTTCAGGTCAAGGACCTTCATCAGGAAGGGGGAGGAAGTCAGAATCAATATGTGGGGGAGGAGAAAGAATACAAGTTGGCAAGTGATAGGTGAAATCAGGTGAAGGGGACGGTGGATACCACATCTAGAATATTACATTCAATTCTGGCCCACCATTATAGGAAGAATGGGGAAGCTTCAGAAAGGGGGCAGAAGATGTTTACTAGGATGCTGCCTGGATTAGCAGGCTGGTGCTATAAGGAGAGGTTGAAGCAACTTGGGTTGTTCCTTCTGGTGTGGCTGAGGCTAAGGGGAGATCTGACAGAAGTTTAGAAGGTTATGAAAGGCATAGATAGATTAGGCAGCTGACATTTTTCTCCCAGAGTTGAAATGTCCAACACTGAGAGAACATGCATTTAAGATGAGAGACAGAAAGTTTAAAGGAGATGTTTAGGGCAAGTCTTTTTTCCACACAGAGACTGACGTGTGCTGGAATTGTGCTGCCAGGGGCGGTAGTGGAGACAGTTCCAATAAAGACATTCAAAAGGCTGATAATAAACACATGAATGTACAGAGAATCAGAATCACAATCAGGTTTACTATCACTGACATATGTCATGAATTTTATTATTCTGAGCCAGCAGTTCAGTGCTATACATTAAAAAACAATAAATTACAACAAGAAAATATGTATTTTAAAAATTAAATTAATTAAATAGTGAAAAAAGAGCAAAGATAGTGAGGTAGTGAAAGGAGGGAAGTCGACATTGTGTTGGAGGAAGTGAATAGTTAGGGGTTAATTACTAGTTTAAATAATTAATTCTGATATCATGAGCCGAAGGGCCTTTTTCTGTGCTGCATTGTTCTTTGTTCTGTGATTACTATAGGCTTTCTTTTAAAGATTCTGGATTTAATTAATCAATTAAGTTCTGCAGCTCCCATGGTGGCATTTGAACTTCAATTAACAGGTCAATAGATACTACTCAGGTAACAACAGTTCTGCTGGTGATGTACCCAGCAGAACAACTGAAGGTGAGTCATTTTATACAGTTCTTGAGCAATCATCAGTTTTATCATCTTTATTTTATAAATAAACTGAAGTAAATGTTATTCTTTTATTAAATATATAGTGGAATATTTATTGGAGAGTGATAAACTACCAAGTCACACAGAGAACAGGGAATTACAACCCCAAGGGAATGAGATGACCTCCACTTCATCCAGAGCCATTGAGAAAATGAAAAATTGGAGTCTGTCAAAGAAAGTGGCAATGAGGAAGACGACATTCTTTCCTTCAGCCAATTAGTAACCAAGAAGGCATGTGTGTGTTCACAAGAGAACTGCTCTTTATCTTAAAGAAGACATTGGGGAAGGATGCGAGGGAGCAGTCCATTGTAATGATGTTGCTTAAAATATAGTGGCTAACTTTGAATAGTTCTTGGTATATAAAGCATTCTAACTACATGTAGTTAACGCTGCTCTATTCACTTGGCAATGGAGTTTTAATGAAATATTTCTGCAGCTTTTCTCAACCATTATTCAACAGCTCCTGTGATAGCCCATTAAGTTTACTTAACCTAGACGGAAGGCCATTCTGCTCATGTCCTGTACTTTCCCATTTAAAGAGCTATCCATTTCATTGCCTCCTCTGTTTTTGCCTCCAGCCTGCATTATTTTAATGTGTTTATCCAATTTTCTTGTGAAAGTTATTAGAACATAAAACATAGAGCATTACAATGCAGTACAGGCTGTATGGCCCACAATGTTGTACCAAACTTTTAACCTACTCTAATATCAATATCATGCTTCCCTCTCATTTAGCCCCCGATTTTTCTTTCATTCTGTGCCTATTCGAGAATCTCTTAAATCTCCCTAATATATCTGCCTCTCCCATCACCCAAGGCACTGTGTTCCACTCTCTGTGTAAAAAAACCTATTTCTGATATCCCTCCAAAACTTTCCACCATTCACTTCAAAGTTATGCCCTCTTATTTTAGTCATTTACACTCTGGGTAAAAGGCACTGATTGTCCACACTGTCTATGCTTCTTATCATCCTAAACACCTCTAACAAATCTCTTCCCATCCTCCTTTGTCCAAAGAGAAGGGAAAATCATTATTGAATATGGTTCTATCCCTTTTCAAAATGACTTGTAATGTAAAGAAATCAACTCTCCTCATTTTGTGGCCTCATTTTTGCCACCTTCACTGAATCTATTTTCTTGGGTTAGAACATTTCCACTGGTGGAAACAGTACCTGGGCTCAATGCCCATAGTCAGTAAATAGATATCCGAGCAAAACTCCACCAACTGTTACTTCTGACCTTGCTATCAGAGGATTTGAGGATGAACCATGAAGGTGATGTGGATTAGTACAGCTGGGATGTGTTGCACAACGTCCTCCTGACACAGAAAGAGAGTGCTTGACTACAATGTCCGTAATGCTTCCCACAAGCCTCCTCCCAAGCTTCTTCTTCCAACCCCATCAGCAGTGGAACCTTTGTCAGGTGACCAAAGCTATGGCTAAAGGGATAGATTTTTAGAAGTATTATAGAAAAAGAATAAAGGAGGATGTTCCAGAATGTAAGCATCATGGCTGCCAGTGGTGGAGGGATTAAATTCAACAAATATCAAAAGGCTACAAATCTCAAAGGGGAATTAAACCAGGAGGCCAGGCTGGAGAAAAGGAGACAAAGTGAAGAACTTTCAAATTGAGTCCTTACTTAACATAGAAACATAGAAACATAGAAAATAGGTGCGGGAGTAGGCCATTCAAGCCTGCACCGCCATTCAGTATGATCATGGCAGATCATCCAACTCAGAACCCTGTAACTGCCATACCCCCTGATCCCTTTAGCCACAAGGGCCATATCTAACTCCCTCTTAAATATAGCCAATGAACTGGCCTCAACTGTTTCCTGTGGCAGAGAATTCCACAGATTCACCACTCTCTGTGTGAAGAAGTTTTTCCTCATCTCCATCCTAAAAGGCTTCCCCTTTATCCTGAAACTGTGACCCCTCGTTCTGGACTTCCCCAACATCGGGAACAATCTCCCTGCATCTAGCCTGTCCAATCCTTTCAGGATTTTATACATTTCAATAAGATCCCCCCTCAATCTTCTAAATTCCAGCGAGTATAAGCCTAGTTGATCCAGTCTTTCATCATATGAAAGTCCTGCCATCCAGTGTGGATCAGCCATCAAAACTAAAGAGTGCAAAGGACTTCTTGGTGTTGGATTGGGTGATATTGATCTAGAGATTCTTCAGAAGTCAAGAATAAGGCACAAAACTTGTCACTTGTGGCCATTTATTGAGTGTTACAAGAGCAAAAAATGGAAAAAGAAAAAGGGAAAATAACAAATCGTAGTCATCTTAACAAAAACTAGAAAGATAAAAAAAATTCCAGTGATAATAATTAACCTATAAAATAGCCAGATTCAAGAGGCATGACACCTGCAGGAAACTAAGAAGTTTCCAGAAAAATACAGAAGCAGGTATACTACAGTTATTGGAAAATTCACTGAACAGTTAGGTAATTATATTTTAAGAAAAGCAAGCCTAGAAGAGATTAAACTAAGAGAAAAATAACAATTTCTCACTCTAATCCAACAGGACAAGTTATAGCCCAGGCAGCAAAATTCTGAATAACTAGGTTATGGAGAATGGAATGAGTGTGCAAATCTGGAAATTACAAAGCAAGGATGAGGCTTGTGCTGAGGCACAGATAGGATTGGAATTGATAGAGGTAGAGATAGCTATTCTTAGAAATGTGAAAAATCAATGCCAGGCCAAATATGACACCAAGATTGGGAACAGTCTGGTTCAAGTTCAGGCAGATACCAGGGAGGAGGAGAAACAATTTCAAAAATAGCCCACTCAGATGTTCACTGCAAGGAATTTACGTACAAATCTCAAAGTGGGTCAATCACTCTGGGAAAAACCCATCATGAGGGTTGTATTTTCTTCAGTGATGATTTCAGGTGTAACTATGATGTTGGGTCTTCGTAAGCAGATGGACCAATAAGCTAGCAGATTTCAGGGTCCCGCTTCCATTTTTATAATGCTCATTATAAGTGGTTTTCATTCCTTAACAAAGTGCAGTGTCAAAGAATGATTCAATATAGAACAAGGCAATTTGATGACATTGCTGTCAGTTCAATCTGACGCAGACAATTTCACGGAATCCAGATGAAAACTGAATGAAATGTACCTGTGAAATTATTGCCATTGCCTGCATAGAAAGTCTGAAGGTGAACATCTATTGTGTAAGGACATGAGCAATTTCTACAAATACCGTGAATAAAACTAGATGCAACTCATTTTTTATTTTGTATACTAAGCCAAATATTTCTCTTTTTTGTGTTACATTCTACTATATGATGTTAAATTTCAATTAACATTCCATCCATTTTTCAACCTGCACTCCTCCATTCTACTCAAACTGAATTTCACAGAGTTTTTTTTAACAACCTATCCCAAACAGTAAATGATTAAAAATTCTTAAATTCTTCAGATATTCCTGGTAACATGGATTTTTGGTGAAGGATAAAAGACTTAGAAGAGATTTGAAGCGGATTTGAGTTCAAGAGATGTGAAGTAATGTTGCAGTTCTATAAAATCCTGATTAGACCACATTAGGAATTCTGGTTCAGTTTTGGTCGCTTCATTATAAGGATATGGAAGCTTTAGAACAGGTGCAGAAGAGATTTACCAGGATGCTCCCTGGAATAGAGTGCTTGGCATTTCTCTTTAGAGCAAAGGAGGATGAGGGGTGACTTGATAGGGTGTGTACAAGATGGTAAGAGGCATAGATTAAGTGTATAGCCAGAAAAAAAATTCCCATAGTGGAAATGGCTAATACCAGGGGGCATAACTTTAAAGTGATCGGAGGAAAGAATGAGTGGAGTATCAGAGGTAAGTTTTTTTTACACAGATTGGTGGGCACATGGACTGCCTTGCTCGGGGTGATGGTGAAGGGAGACACATTAGGGGCATTTGAGAACACGCACAAGTATGATAAATAAATGGAGAGCTATGTAGGGGGAAGGGTTAGTTGACCTTAGAGTTGGTTAGAAGTGTGGCACAACATTGTGGGCCAACAAGCGTGTATTGTGCTGTAATGTTTCATGAAGGGTTTTTTTTTCACCCAGAGAGTGGTGAGTAACTGGAACACACTTCCTGTGAGACTTGAGAAGGCAGAGTTACTGATAATATTTAAGAAGTATTTAAACAAGCATTTGAATCACATAAGCATAGATAACTATGGGCCAAGTATTGGAAGATAGTATTAATACAGGTGGATGCCCACTGGAATGTTGGGATGAATGGCCTGTTTAAAAGCTGTATGATTCTATGCAGTAGATGTAATGCAGAGGCATTATAAAGCATTGGTCAGAACACACTTGGAGTATTGTGAGCAATTTTGGGTCATTTATCTATGAAAAGATGTGCTGGCTTTGGAGAGGGTCCAGAGGAGGTTCATGAGAATGATTCCAGAAATGGATGAGTTAATGTATAAGGAGCATTTGATGGCTCTGGGCCTGTACTCACTGGAATTTAGAAGAATGAGAGGGGATCTCATTGAAACCTATCGAATATTGTAAGGCCTAGATAGAGTGGATGTGGAGAGGGTATTTCCTACAGTGGGGGAGTCTGGGCACAGACTTAGAACAGA
Source organism: Mobula birostris (assembly GCF_030028105.1). Classification (NCBI taxonomy): domain Eukaryota; kingdom Metazoa; phylum Chordata; class Chondrichthyes; order Myliobatiformes; family Myliobatidae; genus Mobula; species Mobula birostris. The sequence goes on along the minus strand of NC_092387.1, from coordinate 46,870,760 downwards.
GGGACATCCATTTAAAGCAGATATGAGAAGGATTTTCTTCAGCCAGACGGTAGTGAATTTTAGGAATTCATTACGACAGATGACTGTGGAGGCAATGTCGTTTGGTGAATTTGAAGTGGAAGTTGATTGGTTCTTGATTAGTCAGGGTGTCAAAGGTTACCAGGAAAAAGGAAGGAGAATGAGATTGAGAGGGATAATAAATCAGCCATGTTGGAATGGCAGAGCAGACTCCAAGGGCTGAAAGTCCTAATTCTGCTTCCATGTCTTATGGTCTATAGCCCCTTCACAACGGGATTTCTATTTAAACCACCACAGCATGGCCAAATAACACCTCCAAGGAGGAGAGAAAGCAGCAAGCTAGAAATCAGTTACAGTATCACGATATTAGTAACAATAAACATGCTGAAAACTATTACAGGACTGCTGCCAGGTTACTTGAAAAATAATAATAGGATTAGTTGAATCAACACTGATTTATGCAAGAAAAAATCATTTTTGACTAACCTGTTGTAAGTGTTTCTGATTGTAGCTCATGGAACAGAAAAATTGAATGAGTAGATGTTATGTATTGGACCTTGAGAGGATACTCAATATGATTCCTCTCTAGAAATAATGAACCAAAATTACAAAGTACAGAACTGAAGATAACATATTGGTGAGGAATATAGATTAGACAGCAGACAGAAAGTGAAGAGAAGGCAGTATCCATCGTTAAAGACTCTCACCATCCAGGCAAAGCCTCCTTATCCATGAGGAGGTAAAGGAGAGTGAAAACACATACTCAATGTTTTAAAAACCACTTCTTCCCCTCCACCATCAGATTTCTGAATGGACCATGAACTATGAACATTAAGTTCACTATTTTGCTCTTTTTGCACTACTTACTCATTTTTTTAATAGTTCTTATTTTAACTTACAGTTGTTTTTTTTTAGGTACCACAGCAAATTTCATGACATGTATCGATGATAACAAATCTGATTCTGATTCTAAATTTGTATTTGTTGGGTTGGGAGGCCATGACCTGATGGTTGTTGCAAAGATTGGTCCTGGAGTACTATCTATTCACAATCTATAGCGATGACCTAGTGAAGGGATCAAGAGTAACATGCACAAGTTTGTTAATTACACAGATCAAGATAACATTGTGAACTGTGAGGAGGATGCAGAGAAGCTTCAGATGTTCATATTCAGATTTATATTAGATTATTTTCAATTCGATTCAATTGATTTCAAGTTTAGTTGCCAATCAACTGTACATGAACACTCATAAATACAGCCAAATGAAACAGTATTACTCTGGAGTCAAGGTGCAAAACACAGTCCCAACAGTCACACACAGCACAAAGCACGCACAAGATAGCAAGCACAAATGGTATCACAATCACGCAATAAAAGAATCCAAAGTTCATGCAATCAGTCTACAGTTGACCACATTAGAGCTTGTCTTCTGCCGAGTGGCACGCACTACTCTGGCACCATAGCACAAAATGAAATTCCTTGTTTGCATGAAGCTCTCCGAGTCAAGTACAGATAGCGATAAGAAATGAACAATAAATACCACAGAATGGTGCAAAGATCTTGACAGGCTAAGGAAATGGATATGGTCATGGCCCATGGCATATTTTGCGCAAAACTGAAGTCATAATCAAAGCCAAAGTCAAAGTAAATTTATCATCAAGGCACAAATATGTCATCATGATACTAAACTGAGATTCATTTACTTACTGGCATTTACAAGAAAATAAAGAAACACAATAGAATTTATGAAAACTCTACACAAATAAAGACAAACAACCAACATGCAAAAGAAGACAAAATGTACAAATATAAAAATAAATAATTAATAGTGAGAACGCGAGTTGTAAATTGAGTCTGTAGGTTTGGGCATCAGTTCAGAGCTGAGGTGAGTGTAGTTATCAATGCTAATAACTGTTCCTAAACCTGGTGCTGTGGGACCAAAGGCTCCCATTTTGTAGATCAAATAGAATAAGGTTTTGTTTTAACGACTGAAAGGTGTTTGTATGCAAAGGATCCTGGAGGTTCTTCACATGAACCACTGGAATTTAATATGAACATTCAGCAAGCAACTAGGGATACAAATAGTTTGCTGACTTTTCTAGAAGAGGATTTGGGTAAGGGAGTAGAGACATCTTACTCCTGTTATATTGGTGAGAGCGCTTTGTGTGTCCTGCTGGTAATTAATTGCATTGCTGATTATTACAACTTGCTGTGTGTAACAGCTGCGTTTGCCCGGAATTCGATATCAGAATCAAATTTATTATCACTGACATGATCGTGAAATTTGTTATTTTGTGGCAGCAGTACAGTATGGTACATAAAAAAAACTAAAAGTTACAAGAAGAAAAATAATTAATAAATAAAATAGTGCAAAAATAGACCAACATAGTGATGGTCATGAACCATTTAGAAATCTGATGGCAGAGTGGACAAGGCTGTTCCTAAAATGTTGAATGTGTTTCTTCAGGCACCTGTGTCCTTCCTGATGGTAGTAACGAGAAGAGGGCATGTCCTGGATGGTGAAGATCCTTAATGAAGGATGCCACCTTCTTTAGACGTTGCCTTTTGAAGATGTCCTTGATTCCTATAGTTTGGAAGCTATAACTAGCTTCAGCACAAACCCTTCTGTTCAGTTAGATAAGAGAATATTTCTATGCTTTCTAGTAACAAGAAAATGAATCTCAGGGTTGAACATGGTGACATATATATATTTTGATAACAAATTTACTTTGAACAGTTAGATACTTGAACCAGAGGAAACTGTAGATATCATAACCTGGGTGCAAGTGATTCCAATGTTTCCAAAAAAATCAGTGATTGGTATAAAATTATTAGACAATATGTAATATAAATATAAAAAGTGCTAAATATTAGCACTGGTGATATATAATGGATTAATTCTGTCTTTAGCCACATATAGATACCAATAATCAGGGATAGGAAGTCTAATTGTCCAATGCCCCAAAGTAATTCGAATCAATGAAGTACTTTTGCACTGTTGTAATGGATGAAATGCTCCAGGCAGTTTGTACACAGCTGCTCTCATAAACGGCAAGATAGTGCTGTACAACGCAAGAAGGTTGTTCTCTGTCAGAAAGAGCCATTTAGACCATAAGACCATGAAACATAGGAGCAGAGTTGAGCCATTTGACAAATCACGTCTGCTCTGCCAGTCCATCATGCCTGATTCATTGTCCTTCTCAACCCCATTCTCCAGCCTTCTCCCTGTAATCTTTGGCACTCTTACTAAACAAGAACTTTTCATCTTGTCCTAGACTCTCCCATTATAGACCAAATCCACTCTATCTAGGCCCTTCTGTATTCAATCAAGCTTCTTTGAGATCGCCCTTCATACTTCTAAACTCCAGCATGTACCAGCCAAGAGCCATCAAATGAGCCTCATACATTAACCCTTTCATTCCCAGAATCATTTGCACGAACCTCCTCTGGACCTTCTTCATTGCCAAGGCATCCTTTCTTAGATAAGGGGACCAAAACTGATCACAATACTCCAAGTATTACCCGATGGCTTTACCTCTAATTAACTTGAAACAGCAGGGATTGTCCCCTTTGCTCTGTGATTGGACTCACTGGGACTTAGAGTTGAGGTTAGAGTGAAAAATGTTGCTTTAAAATGTAGTTAATTTACCAGAGGGAAAATAAAATACCTCTGCCTTAACTGCCCTAGCTTGTCTCCAGTGTTTACCCCTTCAAGAAATACGTTCGGGTTTGCCCCTTGTGTCTATGATAAAAGTCTTCTCTCTCCATTCCAAAGTGTAGATCGGGCCATCATAAGGGGGGCTAAGGGGATGCTGGTGTGCATCATGGTGGATGAAAACAAACGAATTGGAATATAGGTCAACGCATGCAGCCATGGACTGTTGAAAAGGTACTGGGTTTCAAAGGTACATTTAATGAAGAAAAATGTTTACAATATACATCCTGAAATGCTTTTTCTTTGCAACCATCCACATAAACAGAGGACTGCCCCAAAGAATGAATGACATGTTAGAACCCCAAAGTACCCCCCAGCTCCCCTCCCTCCCGCATGTAAGCAGCAGCAAGCAACACTCTCCCCCGCCTGTTCTTTCTATCATCTCTGTTGCACGCTATCTTTGATTGATTTCTGTCTTCCCCCTCCTCAGCCCTATCACTCTGGTTCCTATACCCCTGCCAAATTAGTTTAAACCCTCCCTAACAGCTCTATTAAACCTTCCTGCTAGGATATTGGACCCCTTTGGGTTCAGGTGTAACCCATTCTTTTTATAGAGGTCATATCTCCCCCAGAAGAGGCCCCAGTGATCCAGGAAGCTGAAGCCCTGCCCCCCTGCACCAGTCTCTCAGCTGCGCATTAATATGCCTGATCTTGCTATTCTCATGCTCGTTAGCATGTGGCACAGGCAGCAATCCTGAGATTACTACCCTGGAGGTCCTGCTTTTCAGCTTCCTACCCAACTCCCCGAATTCTCTCTTCAAGACCACCTCCCTTTTCCTACCTATGTTATTGGTACCAACGTGTACCAAGACTTCTTCTGTCTGTTCACCCTCTCCCTTCAGAATACTCTGCACCCGATTCGAGAAATCCCACACCTGGCACCTGGGAGGCAACACACCATGTGGGTATGTCTATCAGGCTGACAGAACCTCCTGTCTGTTCCCCTCACTGTGGAATCCCCTATGACTACTGCATTCCTCATCTTCTTCTCTCCCTTCTGCATCACAGAACTAGGCTCAGTGCCAGAGACCCAAACTCCGTGGTCGTCCTCCATAAAACTCCTGCAGCCTCGGGGTGACTAACTCCTTGTAGCTCCCATCTATCTTCTGCTCACTTTCCCTAATAAGCTGTAGGTCATCAAACCGCTACTTCAGATGCCTAACGTGGTCTCTCAGAAGCTGCATCTCAGTGCACCTGGCACAGAGGCGGCCATCTGGGAGACTGGAAGATTCCCAGGATTCCCACATCTGACACCCAGAGCAAAGTACTAACTACACACATGCTTTCTATTCCTCCAAAAAATAATGCGAGGGAAAAACGAAGTCCACTTACCCACCTACCTCGCCAAAGCCCTCCCACTCTGTCTCAGACCACTCCGTTGATGACCGCTCCGCTAGGCAATGTCTCCCTAGCGAGGCGTGAAGTATTTTAAGTTTAATGAAACCCATAACACATTTTATTGAACTCCAAAACCTAATAACACAAAAGCACATTAAAACTCTTTACATAGTAACGTCATCACGTCGGACCAGCCTCTTAAAGTGAAGCCCTATTTCAATATTGGTGGTTGTGAATTATATATATTTTTCCTAATTATGTTATCCTACAACTCACTTTTTGGGGGCACTCCTGTTTTTGTGGATGTCTGTGAAGAACAGGAATTTCAGGTTGGATATTGTATATATTCCCCAATATTATTGTCAGAATTTCAGATGGTGATGAGCAGGCATACAGGAGTGGGATAGGTCAGCTGGTTGAGTGGTGTCGCAGCAACAACCTTGCACACAATGCCAGTAAAACCAAGGAATTTATTGTCGACTTCAAGAAGGGAAGTTGAGGGAGCACACACCAGTCCTCATTGAGGGAACAGAAGTGGAATGGGTGAGCAGTTCTGAGTTCCTTTCTGTCAACATCTCTGTAGATTTATCCTGGGCCCAATGTACTGATGCAATTACAAGGAAGGTATAACAGCAGAGACATTATATTAGGAGTTTGAGGAGACTTAATTTGTCGTCAAAGACCTCTCCCAAATTTCAAATGTATAGTGGAGAGCATTCTAACTGGTTGCTTCACTGTCTGGTATGAAGGGGTCACTGCAGAGGATCAGGTAAAGCTGGAGAAAGTTGTAAACCCAGCCAGCTCCATCATGGGCACTGGCCTACTCAGCAACCAGGACACGTTCAAAAAGCAATGCCTCAAAAAGTCAGCATCCATTACTTAGAGCCTCCGTCACCCAGGACATGCCTTTTTCTCGTTGTCTCCTTTGAGGATGAGGTACAGAAGCCTGAAGACACACACTCAACATTTCAGGCACAGCTTCTTCCCCTCCGCCATCAGATTTCCGAATAGACAATCAACACATGAACATGTTTTCATTATTTTATCTTTGGTCCTCTTTTTGCACTACTTAATTGAATTTTTTAATATATTTATTTTTATTATTATGTATTCCAATATAGTGCTGCCATAAAACAGCACATTTCATGACACATGCCAGTGTTATTAAACCAGATTCTGAATTCTGATTCTGTTTTTGATATATATTTTTGATGGATCTATTTTAAGATGTCTTTAGTTTACATCATGCAGCACACTATATAAGAGATTCTGCCCTCATCTTGATGCAAAGGAAGGCTTTTTATGACACTTCCTGAAATGCAATCCACTTCCTAATATAAACCAGCAACTGTTTCAAAGTATGATTAGCCTTGATTCTTTGATAATATTACAGCAGAAACCTGTTATCCTTCTTCACAGCAATAAAATAACAATGAAATTATTTGCCCTTCACTTCTCCAGCACTTTTTATGAGAGTTTTCATGACTCTCTTTGATAAGCTGGCTTTCGATTCACATTAACATACAGTGTCTTATCGTCTTATGGTCTATTAGACTAAAGGAGCAGAAGTCGGCCATTCGGCCCATCGAGTCTGCTCCTCCATTTTATCATGAGCTGATCCATTCTCCCATTTAGTCCCACTCCCCTGCCCTCTCACCATAACCTTCGATGCCCTGGCTACTCAGATACCTATCAATCTCTGCCTTAAATACACCCAATGACTTGGCCTCCACTGCCACCCGTGGCAACAAATTCCATAGATTCACCACCCTCTGGCTAAAAAAATTTCTTCGCATCTCTGTTCTGAATGGGTGCCCTTCAATCCTTAAGTCATGCCCTCTCATACTAGATGGTCTAATGTGGTCTATTTAGTTAATGCTTTAAATTAAATTGTCCATTATGACCAATAGGATTCCTTAATGATGGACGATGCTTTTCTGAGGCATCACTCCTTGAAGATGTTTTGGATGCTGGGGAGGTTAGCATCCTTGATGGAGCTGAATTTACAACTGCAGCTTGTTTTGATCCTGTGCAGTGCCCCCTCAGATGGCGATGCAGCCAGTTAGAATGCTCCTCAAGATACATGTGCAAAAATTTGCAAGCGTCTTTGGTGACATACCAAATCTCCTCAAGCTCCAAATGAAATATATTCACTGTTATGCCTTGTGTGTTCTCTCGTCTTACCCTTCCCGAAGCTCACAATCAATTCTTTGGTCTTTCTGACGTTGAGTGCAAGGTTGTTGTTGTGACGCCACTCAACTAGCTGGTATATCTCACTCCTGCACACCTTATCCTTACCATTTGAAATTCTGCCAACAATAGTTGTGTCATCAGCAAATTTATAGATGGCGTTTGAGATGTTCCTAGCCGCACAGTCATGGGTGTAGAAAGAGTAGAGCAGTGGGCTGATCACAGACCCTTCAAGTGTGCATGTGTTGATTATCAGCAAGGTGGGGATGTTATTTCCAATCCACCCAGACTGTGATCTTCTAGTGAGGATATCAAGGATCCAGTTGCAGAAGGAGATACAGACGTCCAGGTTTTGGAGCTTTTTGATCAGAACTGTAGGAAGGATTGTGCTAAACACAATCATTCTGAGTAAATTTTGCCTTCCATGACCTGTGGCTATACAATAAATTCACAATGCAATTCAAGTACTTTCTTCTTCCAGCAGTGCAAGGTATGCCATTCAGAAGTTATTCAATTCCCCCAGTGATACAAATTAATATTTGTGTGGCCAATAACCTTTTGAATTAATTAGCTAAGCTGTTAGTACGTCAGCTCTGTTGTTTCCCCACAGAGGGCCAGCGCATTTATAAAAACCAAAAGCAGCATTATTAAATATAACTGCTTCTTCCTTTGCAACTCTGTGTTCACTGTGCTTCATTTATATATAAACTCATATGCACAACCATTTCTGTAATTACAGTGTAAAGGACCATCTATACACACACAAGCCCTTGAGTTCAAGCAAGCCTCTCATTGCAACAACTCTGGTGTGAGACATTGATAGGAATAAAGAAACAGGAGATGACCACTCAGTCCCTTGATCTGTTCTGTCCAATGAGTTCATGGCAGAGCTGTGATCAAACTCCATATATTAACCACAAGTCCTTCACTTTTGTTTAACAACTAACACAAATGTAAAATTGACAAATGGATCAGCATCAACTGTACTTTGTGAGCACTCTGCATTCCCAGCAACAAATTTCCACAGACAAATTCCCTAATGTCATCCTGAAGGTACAGATTCAAGTTGTTGATCATGTCTTCCTAATGCCAGACTTCCCTTCAGCAAAAAATTTTCCCTTCATTCACCTTATAAAACCACCTAGGTTACTTGAAGCTTCAAACCAATCACAATCAAGCCCTCTAAATTCCAGTGAATCACCCTTGATATACATACTGCAAGCCCCGATAATGCACATAAACCTAAAATTTCCACAGCTTCCTCTGAGAATGCTAAAGAAGCATATTGCTCATCTAAAAATGTGAGTACCGCCGTAATCTTCCAGTGCAACTATCATTAAAACAAGATTGTCTGGTTTCTGTGTGAAACATTATTGTTCACCTTGGCTGAAGGAAAAGTGGTTGAAGTTTTCTTTGCTTGCTCGGGTGATGTTCGTAATGCAGCAGTGAGCAGCAGACTATGAGATGTGTCAGAGATCAGTCACAGCAACCTTGAATCTTTCTGAGGCCAGGAAGCTGAAAGTGACAGCAAAAATATTCGGAACGTGAGCTTGCATTTCAGGTCACCGATCTCAGGGCAGGCTGAGTGAACTGTAGTTTGTGTAGAGATTGGGCCCTAGTGAAGTGTAATGATGAGTGTTGGATAAGACCTTCAACGATGAACCTCGAGTACCTTGTGCAAACTGGTCCTCTGGGCCATGATCAGCATCAGAATCAGAATCAGCTTTATTATCACTGACGTACAGCATATAACCATAACCATATAACAATTACAGCACAGAAACAGGCCATCTCGGCCCTTCTAGTCCATGCCGAATGCTTACACTCACCTAGTCCCATCTTCCTGCACTCAGCCCACAACCCTCCATTCCTTTCCTGTCCATATACCTATCCGATTTTTTTTTAAATGACAAAATCAAACCTGCCTCTACCTTTACCTCAATAATAACAGGGTTGTCATGTGGGAGAATTTAATTCCCCCAATATTCATTGGCGAGGAGTTTAGATGGGATGGAGTTTGTTAGGTGCGTTCAGGAAGGTTTCCTGACACAATATGTAAACAGGCCTACAAGGAGGCTGTACTTGGGAAATGAACTTAGTCAGGTGACAGGTCTCTCAGTGGGAGAGCATTTTGGAGATAGTAATCACAATTCTACCTGCTTTACCATAGCATTGGAGAAGGACAGGAATAGACAAGTTAGGAAAGCGTTTAATTGGAGTAAGGGGAAATATGAAGCTATCAGGCAGGAACTTGGAAGCATAAATTGGGAACAGATGTTCTCAGGGAAATGTACAGCAGAAATGCAGCAAATGTTCAGGGGATATTTGTGTGGTTTTCTGCATAGGGTTTCATTGACAGCCTGCAACAATCAGGCCTGACAAAATGACCTTTAATGTCAGTACAGTTCCATTGTGTCCTATTCAAAGGTTCTAAGGTTCATTTTATCAAAGTATGTATGCAGAATATAACCCTTGAGATTTGTCTTCTCCAGACAGCCATAAAATACAGAAAACCAGAGTAGTTGAAAGAAAGGCATCACCCCCCCCATTAAAAGAAAAAGAAACAAAACCTCCCCAAACCCCTCCCTCATACAAAAATTAGCTTATCACCCACATGGAGAAACAACAAGAACATCAAACCACAAACCCCAGTCCACAGGTCAGCAACAAGGTATTCTCTCTTGCATTCTCTCCATGGTAGTTATTCATCCTGTCAAGATCCTAGAGAAGTTTCAGTGGCAGATTTATCACAGTCTAACATGACCCTGTGACCATCACAGGTATTTTTTTTAAAAAGGTGATTCAAAAATAGTGGCCAATAATGGAATCTCCAGCTTTTTTATTTCCAGGGGTTACAGGTGTGAAACTAGTAGTGCTTCTTTACCAACACTGCAAACTGAAGAAAATCATACCCAAGACTGGGGATCAAAACTTTCATTACTTTCTAAATGTGGTGAAACTTTCTGCCATAAACAATTAAACCATCAGAGGCACTAGTTAGCAATACTTAAGCATGGATGGAACAAGATCTTCACTTTAGGCAAACTTGACATTATATTTGGAGGGTTATCTCCAAGAATGCAATCAAAAAAAGCCCCAAAAATGGTCACTAGTGCATATATAATTACAAAAATTTTCTACAAGAAAACATCATATTTAAAAGCATCACAGGTTAGCTATTGTCATTTTTTTCAATTCAAAAAATATTTGGTAAATCCTCTTCATGCAGAATGTATTGTGTAACATGACACTTACCACCAGTCTCGATAAAATGACCGATCTCCAAACCTCATCAGCTCAGAAATAAAGTTCAAAGTTAAATGAAAGAACCTGTGGAAAAATACGATCCACATGAAATGATTTGGTATCGCAATCATCAGCAGTTGGTGAATTATTTTAGTTAGCTTCATCTCAACAAAGAGCAGCATTGAATTTTGAGTCACTGGTAAAACCCACTAGGTGAAAAGATAGTATACATATTATGTGTTTCTTGTTAGACAGAATGAAAAAAAGCATATTATTATGCTTAAAATTTAGCAATATAAACTGTATTGAAGTTTTAAGCTGCTGGATGGGAAACATGACATAATTACCACCAAATACTAATTCGTATAAAGTATTACTTGATACATAATACATGTCACTGATTATGTTGTCAAATTTGTTGTTTTGAGGCAGCAGTACAATGCAAGGCACAAAAATTGCCAAAAGTTACCAGAACTAAGATAAATAAATAGTGTAAAAGAGGAATGGCAAGGTTGTGTTCATGGATTATGTGGAAATCTTACGGTGGAGGGAAGAACCTGTTCTTAAAATGTTGAGTATGGGTCTTCAGGCCCATGACCCATGAACGCTACTTTGCCATTCCTCACTTTATTCAGCAAGGGCCTGGACCCACTGCAGTTTGCCTATCGCCACAATAGGTCTACGGCGGATGAGATATCAATGGCTCGCCATACGGCCTTGGATGCTATTTATTGACTATCGCTCAGTGTTTAACACTATCATTCCCACTGTCCTGATTGAAAATCTGCAGAACCTGGGCCTCTGTACCACCCTCTGTGACTGGAATCTCAACTTTCTAACTGGAAGACCACAATCGGTGTGGATTGGTAATAACATCTTTCCCTCACTGATAATCAACACTGGCGTACCTCAGGGATGTGTGCTTAGCCCACTGCTCTATTTTCTGGACACCCATGACACCCATTCTGGACACAAATGCCATCTATAAATTAGGTGATGATACAGCTATTGTTGATAGAATCTCAGATGGTGACTAGAGGGCGTACAGGAGCAAGATATACCAGCTAGTTGAGTAGTGTCGCAGCAACAACCTTGTACCCAACATCAGTAGACCAAACAGCTTATTGTAGACTTCAGAAAGGGTAAGATGAGGGAACACAAACCAATCAGAAGTGGATCAGATATGGAGAGAGTGAGCAATTTCATGTTCCTAGGTGTCAATATCTCTGAGGATCTAACCTAGTTCCAACACATCAATGCAGCTATAAAGAAGGCAAAGCAGCGGCTATATTTCATTAGGTGTTTGAGGAGATTTGGTTTGTCACCTAAAACACTCAAAAATTTTTACAAATATACCATGGAAAGCATTCTGACAGGCTGCATCACCGTCTGGCGTGGAGTGACTACTGCCCAGTATCGATGTAAGATGCAGAGAGGTGTAAAATTAGTCAGCTCCATCATGAGTCGCTGTAGTATCCAAGACATCTTCAAAGAGCAGTGCCTCAGAAAGGCAGCGTCCATTACTAAGGACCTCCATCATCCAGGATATGCCTTCTTCTCATTGTTCCCTTTGGGAAGGAGGTACAGAAGCCTGAAGGCACACACTCAGCGATTCAAGAATCGCTTCTTCCCCTCTGCCATCCGATTCCTAAATGGACATTGAGCCCATGAACACTACCTCACTACATTATATTTTTATTTCCTGTTTTTGCACTACTTATTTAATTTAACTATTTAATATACATATATATACTTACTGTAATTGTTTTCTCTATATTTATTTATCGTCTGTTGCAGTGTACTGCTGCCAGGAAGTTATCAAATTCCACAACATATGCCATTGATGTTAAACCTGATTCTGATTCTATTTATTTATTTATTATTTTTGTTTATTTATGTATTTATGGTAACTTTTAAACAATTTTTTTTACATTTTGCATGGTACTGCTGCTACAAAACAATGGAGTTGATGAATGTTAAAGATTAGCTTTAATTGTTACATGTTACAGTACATCGATACATCAAAACATAAGGTGAAATGTATCATTTATGTCAATGACCAACACAGTCCAAAAATGTGCTCAGGGTAGTCCACAAACATCGCCATGCTTTCTGCATCAACATAACATGTCCACAGTTATTAACCTATATATCTTTATAATGATGGAGGAAAGTGGAGTACCCTGAGGAAACCACACAGTCACAGGGGGGAAGTATAAACTCCTTCCGGACAGCAGTTGGGAAGTGATAATAGACCTGATTCTGATTTTAAGGTTCGTGTACCTACTCCCCATTGGTAGTAATGAGAAGTGGGCATGTCACAATGGTGAGGGTCCTTAATAATGTGTGTCATCTTCTTGAGGCACCCATTCCATCTCCAGGACATCAGGAAGAATATTAGCTACCTAGAGAGAACTATTGGTAGGTAGTTCTGGTTCTAGACATGTCCATAGAGTACAGAGCATAGAATAGGCCCTATGACCCACAATGCTGTGCGGAATTAAGTAAATTAGCGATGAAATAACCAACTAAATTAATTCCTTATGCCAAGACAAAAATGCATATCCTTCTATTCTCCTCACATTCTTGCGCTTATCTCATGGTCTCTTAAAAGTCCCCAGTGCCTCAGGCTGTGCATTCCTGGTATCCACCACTCTCTGTGTGTAAAAACTTACCCCTCACATCTCCTTTGAAATTACCCCTTCTCAGTTGAAAGACATGCCCTCTGGTATTAGACATGTTAACCCTGGGAAGACATATCCCCTCTCCCCACCTTCTTACTCCAACTTCTCATCTCTTTTTTTCAGTTCTGTTGAAAGGTTTTGGCCGGAAACATCGACTGTTTACTCTTTTCCATAGATACTGCCTGGCCTGCTGAGTTCCTCCCGCATTTTGTGTGTATTACTTTGATTTCCAGCATCTGCAGGTTTTCTCTTGCCTGGGAAAAAGATACTGTCAGTCCACTCTATCTATGCCTCTCATAATCTTATAAACCTCTGTCAGATCTCCCCTCAACATTCACTGCTCCAGAGAAAACAACCCAAGTTTATCTAACCTCTCCTAATAACACATGCCTTCTAATCCAGGGAGCGTCATGGTAAACCTCTTCTGCACCCTCTCTAAAGCTTCAAAATCCTTTCTATAATGGGGTGACAGAACTGTATGCAAAACTCCAGATGCAGCCGAACTAGAGTTTTATAAAGCTGCAAGATAACTTCTTGAGTTGAATAAGTAAAGGACATTCAGTGTTCTGTATCAATAATCTGGGGTGTATGGGACATCCAGGGACCTCTAGTAGTGGGCTTGTTGTGCTCTGCCTAGGGGCAGCTTGTTCACCTTTGGTCCCACCTGTCACCCAGCTCTCACCTGTGGCTCCAAGTAACTGTTTACACGTGACAGTGGCCACCCCCCAGTACACAGCCTCGACAGGTGTGCTAAACCAGGTGAGGGTACCCAGGAACCTCCAACCCCGGTGAGATAGGGACGTGCCTACCTCAGTATGCGAAGCCAGTTCCAGTGGACTGGGCGGATGAGATCAGCTACAAGATCCAACAGCCAAGAAGTCGGTGCTGCAACGCTTCATGGAGAACGAAGGGCATGACAAGGCACAGAAGGCCTCATGGCTATCCACAGCAGCCAAGGAAGTCTCCAGTTGTGATGAATTTTCATACCATAGGACCAAGATTTTTGAGGCCAAGAGAGTAGAACTGCCCCAGTGCAATGGCTTTTTCACTGTAAATTGCCTCCAACACAGGTTACGTCATCGTCAGAAATGATAGACAACAAACACTACACATCAATAGTCTGCATAGCTTATGGTTCAGCAGCCAGAGTTCTGTGGATGACCTAGCAAAGCATATAGTTAGTATGAAGCTCCATATAAATAGCATGGTGTTGGGGGAATCACATGACAAGAGCTGGTGCATAAATAAGCATTGGTATGCTGTGTACCTTGGAGGAGGAAAATCACACTCCATCACCCTGACACAGTGGTGTCAAGAAACAACCTCTGCCTCAATGTCGCAAAAACAAAAGAGCTGATTGTGGACTACAGGAGGAAGGAGACATCAATGGATCTGGGGTTGAGAGGGTGAACAGATTTAAGTTCCTTGGCATCCACATCACTGAGGATCTCACCTGGTCTGTACGTACTGGCTGTATGGTGAAAAAAGCACAACAGTGCCTATTTCACCTCAGACGGTTGAAGAGCTTTGGTATGGGTCCCCAAATCCGAAGGACTTTCTACAGGGACACAGTTGAGAGCATCCTGACTGGCTGCATCACTGCCTTGTACGGGAGCTATGTTTCCTCCAATTGCAGGACTTTGCAGAGAGTGGAGCGGACAGCCCAGCGCATCTGTAGATGTGAACTTCCCACTATCCAGGCTATTTACAGAGGCAGGTGTGTAAAAAGGGCCTGAAGGATCATTAGGGACCCGAGTCACCCCAACCACAAACTGTTCCAGCTTCTACCATCTGGGAAACAGTACTGCAGCATAAAAGCCAGGACAACAGGCTCCAGGACAGCTTGTTCCACCAGGCCATCAGACTGCTTAATTCATGCTGATGCAAATGTATTTCTATGTTATATTGACTATCCTGTTGTACATAATATTAATTATAAATTACTATAAATTGCACATTACACAGTTAGACAGAGATACAATGTAAAGATTTTTACTCCTCATGTATATGAAGGTTGTAAGAAATAAAGTCAATTCAATTCAATTCAATTCAATCACTGCCAACATCATTGCAGCAAACTTCATCCTGGAACCTTATGCTGCTCATGCAACAAACATTCCTACAAATGTCAGGGAATGAATTACATGTGTTGTGCCCCGAGCCACAGAAATTGGCATGAGTTTGTTCTTAGAAACATAGAAACATAGAAAACCTACAGCACAATACAGGCTGTTGGGCCCACAAAGTTGTGCCAAACATGTCCCTACCTTAGAAATTACTAGGCTTACCTATAGCCCTCTATTTTTCTAAGCTCCATGTACCTATCCAAAAGTCTCTTAAAAGACCCTATCATATCCGCCTCTACCACCGTTGCCGGCAGCCCATTCCACGCACTCACCATTCTCTGAGTAAAAAACTTACCCCTGACATCTCCTCTGTATCTGCTCCCCAGCACCTTAAACCTGTGCCCTCTTGTGGCAACCATTTCAGCCCTGGGAAAAAGCCTCTGACTAACCACACGATCAATGCCTCTCATCATCTTATACACCTCTATCACGTCACCTCTCATCCTCCTTCGCTCCAAGGAGAAAAGGCCGAGTTCACTCAACCTATTCTCAGAAGGCATGCTCCCTAATCCAGACAACATCCTTGTAAGTCTCCTCTGCACCATTTCTATGGTTTCCACATCCTTCCTGTAGTGACGTGACCAGAACTGAGCACAGTACTCCAAGTGTAGTCTAACCAGGGTCCTATATAGCTGCAACATTACCTCTCAGTTCCTAAATTCAGTTCCACGATTGATGAAGGCTAATACACTGTACGCCTTCTTAACCACAGAGTCAACCTGCACACCTGTTTTGAGTGTCCTATGGACTCGGACCCCAAGACCCCTCTGATCCTCCACACTGCCAAGAGTCTTACCATTAATACTATATTCTTCCATCATATTTGACCTACCAAAATGAACCACTTCTTCTCAAAGTTAAACCTATTTTCACATTTCTCGGCTATTCTATTTAAAACTCATCAACTATGAAATCAGAGTGGGTTGAATTTGAACAGGACAAATTGTAAACTTAAGCATAATCAATATACAAAGATTCCAAGTATATTTATTACCAAAGCATACAACTCTGCAGCCTTCTCCTTCCCACTCTCCCCCCACCTTCTTTATAGGGCCTCTGCCCCTTCCCCCTACAGTCCCGATGAAGGGTTCCGGCTGAAATGTCGACGGATCTTTTCCACGGATGCTGCCCGACCTGCTGCGTTCCTCCAGCGTGTTGTGAGTGTTGATTTGACCCCAGCATCTGCAGTTTATTTTGTGTTTACAACTCTGAGATTTGTGTTATCACAGACACCCACAAAACAAAGAAAACTATGGAATCCATTCAAAGAAAAACTCAACCCCCCCCCCCCAGGCCACCCCCCTACAACGCACAGAAAAAAAAACAAATCATACAAGCAGCAAAAAAAAATGAGCAAAAAGCACAGAATATAAAACACCAGTCCGTAAAGACATCAGGAGTGTCCAGGCATATATAGTTCAGCTCAGTCTAGAGCTGTGTGGTTTGTTATCTGCACACCATCCCAATCAGAATCGCACAAAATAGCAACAAAAGAGGAGCGACCAGAACCCGAAACACATCACAATGTGAACTACAAAGTCCAATCCCAAACCACGTTGATTAAACCTTGCCCAAGACCCTAGACTACAGCATCGAGGGAGTGAGAGAGACCATTCAAACGCAAGGATCTTCCCGCGGGAGCAGTGAGTGAGAAGGAGAGAGAGAGAGGCCATCACTCACAGTTCAAAGTCTAAGGTCATGTTTATTATCAAATGCACAAGTACATGCATGCACAGGATCAATGAAAAGCTTACCTGCAGCAGCACAACTGGTGCATAGCATCATATAAACAGCATTCACAAGAAATATACTGTTTATATATCATCATAAATTTACAAGAAAAACACAAAACAAGAAGTCCATTTTAGTGCAAAGTGATCAATGTGCTCACACTGTTGCTAAACTGTAGTGATTAGGGTTTTGCCAGTTGGTTCCAGAACTGAATGGTTGAAGGGAAGTAGCCGCTCTTGAATCTGGTGGTGTGTGACCTCAGGCTTCTGTGTCTCCTGCCTGATGGTAGCTGTGAAATGATGAACTAGCCCGGATGGTTGGCATAATGCTTGATTGCTCACTGATGTCTAAAGAAGAAAGCTTATTCTTTTCCTTGTATTCACTCAAGGACAGAAGTTTTCCAACCTATAGCAGACAATATAAGAGTTACATAACTCTGTGGTGTGATCTTTACTATTCCCTAAATACCTTCCATCAGGAAGGAGATATAGTTCTAGACTTCTTTCCATTTCAGAATCAGAATCAGGTTTATTATCACAGGCATGTGACGTGAAATTTGTTAACTTAGCAGCAGCAGTTCAATGCAATACATAATCTAGCAGAGAGAGAGAAAAAAATAATAGTAATAAATAGGAACTTGAAGTTGCCCACTCTCTCCACTTCTGATCCCTCTATGAGGATTGGTATGTGTTCCTTCGTCTTACCCTTCCTGAGATTCACAATCAGCTCTTTCGTCTTACTGACTTTGAGTGCCAGGTTGTTGCTGCGGCACCACTCCACTAGTTGGCATATCTCACTCCTGTATGCCCTCTCGTCACCACCTGAGATTCTACCAACAATGGTTGTATGATCAGCAAATTTATAGATGGTATTTGAGCTGTGCCTAGCCACACAGTCATGTGTATAGAGAGAGTAGAGCAGTGGGCGAAGCACACACACCTGAGGTGCGCCAGTGTTGATCGTCAGTGAAGAGGATATGTTATCACCAATCTGCACAGACTGCGGTCTTCCGGTTAGGAAGTCGAGGATCCAATTACAGAGGGAGGTTCAGAGGCTCAGGATTTGCAACTTCTCAATCAGGATTGTGGGAATGATGGTATTAAATGCTGAGCCTTAGTTGATGAATAGCATCCTGACATAGGTGTTTGTGTTGTCCAGGTGGTCTAAAGCCGTGTGCTCTGGTTTCCTCCCGCAGTCTGAAGTCATATTTGGTCATTTTAAATTACCTGTGTGTAGCCCCCTGGTAGGCCTCAGGCTCGCTCAGCTCACTATTATCTAGGGGAAGCAGCCTTCAGCCCCACCAAACTGGGTAATCAAGTTTGTGTAGATGCTGTGTGATGTACCCTACCATGCCAACTAACAGACAATACACCATATGTGATTAAATGATTACACTTTAGAACTCTTATTTTGACTACGTAATTAATAGAGATACAATATAAAAGGAAACTAAAAGGCGCCAGACTTATCAAAGTTCAACCACTTTGTGCACAACCGTTGGAGCTCAATTAACGGGGTCTTCTTTCCACCATGCGATCTCCTCCGACCCCATCGAACCGCCGCCTGGGACCAACCATGGTGGTCGACCAGAACGCGTCCAGCACGTCCTTCCTCTTCGGTTCTCCTCCCGAAAACCCTGGGCCTCAGACTCCCGCTTGGGGTCCGTTCCGTCGCCCAGCTTACAGCATTGCATCTCCTCTCTCTGTCCCCTTTGCGCCTTCTCCCCCAAAGCCCGCGAAAACAATAGCTTACAGACACACAAGGAAGAATAACATCTATCCCAATTGGTTAGCAAATGAATACAATTCTCTTTATCAGTAATTATAACCCAGGCAAACTGCTAGAGAGAACCACTGTCTCAGCAGTTAACATCATAGAGAAGCCATTTTTATTATAACATAACAAAGAAGCCATTTTTATTAGCCTTAGCAGTAACATAAAAGAAGAAACCCCTTACCTGTGTTTAGACTAGGGTTAAATAGATGGGTTGCTGGGCGGAGTTGCTCATTGGGCCAGAAGAGCTTGTTCCATGAAGTATCTCCAAATAAATAAGTAAATATGATGGTGGGGGTGGTGTGGGGGAGCTGTTCCTAGATCGTTGAGTGTGGGTCTTCTGGCTCCAGGACCCCCATCCCAATGATAGTAATGAGAAGAGTGCATGTCCCAGATAGCAGGTACAGGACATCCTAGTGCTGCAGGCCAGCTATTTGTTGATGTGTACATCTCCAGGAAGATTTCTCATATCTCCATGAACAATAGTGGGCATCGCTAGCACAGCCAGCCTTTATTACCCATCACCAACTGATATGTATGGTAGTGTGAGCAGGATTGCAAGAGGCAGCAGAGGGCTGTAGTCTCAGCCAGCTCCACCACAGGCACAACCCTACCCACAATAGAGGACGTTTTCAAAAGACTGTGCCCCAAGAAAGTGGCAGCCATCAGAAAGGACCCTTGCCACCCAGGGCATGCCCTCTTCCCATCAGGGAGGAGACACAGGACCTGAGGATACATACTCAATGATTCAGGAATAGCTTCTTCGCCTCTGTCATCAGATTTCTGAATGGTCCGTGAACCACTGAAAGCTGTATCATTATACCTTTGTTTTTGCACTATATATTCATTCTGTAATTTATACTAATTTTAAGTCTTTGCACAGTATTGCTGCTGCAGGGCAACAAATTTCAGTCACATAATGTTGATAATACACCTGATTCTGATTTTGATTCTGATTGCCTGCCCATTGGCTGAAGCTGAATTCAGAAACCTGAGGGAATGGGATCAAAGTCAAAGTCAAGTTTATTGTCATGTGTGCATGACCAGCAGAGCAGCATCTCAGCCACATAGAACCATAGAAGCAGTATTCACAAGAAAATCTTAAATTAATCATATATTATGCACAATTTAGTACAAAAAATAATGAAATGCATTTTAGTGAAGGTGGTCAAAGTGGTCATGATATTGCTAAACTGATTTTGCTGGACATTTTGGGCTCAAATGGCAGGGCTAAATACCAGAATCTCCAAAACATTAAATGGCTGCAAGAAAATTGTTCAAGGAGAAATGGAGTTTTCTGAAACCGCAGATGAATGTTCATTTTAGTCAAAAGCAAACTGGAATGCTACTTTTTTTCCCTTTTTTTCCAAGTTACCTCACCCCTTGAAAGCATGTGACATGTTTTTTTTTCACGTGTGTTTAGACTACCTGTCCATCATTTAGCAGGGGTAAGGGAAGACGATGAGGCAGCTGCAGGTGGCTGCTTTTAATATGCAATCAAAATAATTTTGTGTCGTCTCCCTGCTCTTCGGTGTTTTGAGATGGGGATTAACGTTATTGCCCATCAATGGCACATATAGAACCATTGACCCTTGAGTCAAAAGTTGTCCTGATTACTTGTCTGTTTGCCTTTCTAAAAGGGTGATGCGAGATAAAACTTGATTTCCTACTCATTCCTTTAGACTCACTGTGAAAAGATCAGGTGGCTCATTTCTGGGTAATGAATATCATTAACTTGCGGCATTAGAACATGCAATTGATGTGTTGGCCAATTTCATCAGAGAAAATTTACTACGGCAATTACACCGAATGAAATATTCCATATGGCCTGGTGAGTTTTAAACAGGTTTGTTTGTAAAAGGTGATGGCCAATCAAACTCCATTCAAATTCGTACTTGGGTGGGAGGTAATGTGCTATGATAATTCTCCAGATCTAGTGCACAATAGTCAGCATTCAAGACTTGTAACATTGCGTAATGTTTCTCAGGGGAGCTCACAGTGTAGCCCGGAGGACAACTAACTCCAAAGTACACATACCGTCATTGGGTTGGCATCTATTTGGCAATCGCAAGAGCCCACAAAAATAATGAGAAAAAAAGCTATTCTGATGACATCACTTAGGGAGTAACTGGAAATAAAAAAAAATACAAATGCTGGAAATCTGAAATAAAATGCTGGAAATAATGGGAAGGTTAGGCAGCATTTGCAGAAAGGGCCATGACCCCTGAACACTATCTTGCTAGTCCTCTTTTGCATTATTTATTTAATGTTTCAGATTGCCGTCCAAACTCAGATGAGAACGCTACAGATGCCACCTGATCTGCTGAGTGTTTCCTACATTTTTCTTTGATTTAGCTGGGGAATCATGTTAAGTAAGGGCTAAACCTTTTGCTTTTCACTGAAAACTGTAAGATCAGTAAACAACCTCAGAAAGGGTCTGGTCAGAAAAATGGTGAATGACAGCGTGCTCCTCCCTCAGAACTGCATGAAAGTGGAAGCTTAGAACATGTGGGCAAAGCTGAAGTAGGGCTCGTGGAAAGAAGGGATGAGCTTGGCAGATGTAAACAATGGATGCGGCAATGGATATACTTTCCCCCCAAAGTCAAACTGAACTCCCCTTACCCAAGCAGCTCATAAAATGGAAATGATGCCTGAATTAGACATGAGACCAAGCTGCTCACTTAAAGAGAAATTGTGTGTGTTTGAACTAAGAACTTAGTTTTAATCCATCTGCCGATTGCAGCTCTCTCATGCAGAATTCCAAGTGGTGCTGCAGTTTGATAGTTTACTGAGATTAACAGAACCTAAAATTTAATAGCTCTTTCACTGCAGTCTAATGCACGTTTCACTCTCCACTGAGATCAGCAACATTAAGATCTATATAAAATAATATGTCAGTGAGTCATAGCATGTGTATGCCTCTGGAAGCATTCAGATCACTAAAAGGGCACTTATGATTGCTTTGAGCACTAAGGCAGCTGTGATTCTCTGGGTAGGATTCCTGCTCTCTCAGTCATGAGATTGTGAGTTCAAGTCCCACTTCAGGGATGCAAACTCACAATGTAAGCTGGTCCCAGTGCAGTTCAGAGACACTGTTGCAGTGGATGCGATGCTTAATTCAGCCTCTATCGCTCTTTGTATACATATTAAAGATCCCATGATCCCCAAGATGCTCCTCAAAAAGCACAAGGGACTTCTTCCTGACATTTTGGCTCAGAGATTGTCATGGTCCGGTCCGTGAAGTCCAGATTCCGGTTCACGGTCCGGTCCATCGTGCTTTATTCCAGTTTTACTGGTCTTCCCTTTTTCTGTTGGGTGCTCTGATTGAGGCGGCTGGTTCACATTTTGGGCTGGCTACATAAATAGCTCCTTGGTTCAGCTTCAGTTGCTGCATTGTTCCCGTCAAAACCCCTTGTCTGAATCCCTCCTCGGCCCCTTCCTCCTGAAGCATTGCCCTGCAACCAGTGTCTGTAGCCTTGCCTTGCCTTGCCTCGCCTCGTCTGAAGCTTCGCCTGCAACCTTCGCCTGCACCACTGTCAACCGTCGGAGCAAGACCGGAGCCTTGCTGTGTCAGGATAAGAAACTGTCTGTTGTTGTTTGGAACTGTCTCTCTGTGTCCACGCCTTCACTAGGTAGGTCTGGCCGTTTGCCGCTACCTAGTGTTAGGAACTGTCTCTGTGTCCACGCCTTCACAAGGTAAGTCTGGCCGTTTGCCGCTACCTAGTGTTGAGAACTGTCTCTCTGTGTTCTGTGTACGAGTCCCAGCCCTATGTTCTGTTCCCAAGGAGGGATCCCGGCTCTGCGTTCCTGTCCTCCCTCGAGCAAGGTTCTGCGTTCCTGTCTCCCAAGACCAAGGCACTGTATTCTGCGTTCCTGTCTCCCAAGACCAAGGCTCTGTGTTCTGCATTCCTGTCTCCCAAGACCAAGGCACTGTATTCTGCATTCCTGTCTCCCAAGACCAAGGCTCTGTGTTCTGCATTCCTGTCTCCCAAGACCAAGGCTCTGTGTTCTGCATTCCTGTCTCCCAAGACCAAGGCTCTGTGTTCTGCGTTCCTGTCTCCCAAGACCAAGGCTCTGTGTTCTGCATTCCTGTCTCCCTCGACCAAGTCAAGGCTTCTGGCTTTGTGTTCCGAGGTTCCTGTCTCCCAAGACCATGTCATGTCTTCACCTAGTTCCAAGCCCGAGTCAAGACCCAGGTTTTGGATCCTTGTCCAGTCTCTGGCTCGGAGTCCGAACCCAAGCCCCGTCATGTCTTCGCCTCGAAGAACCTGAGTCTCGTCATGTCTTCGCCATGAAGTACTCAAGCCATGTCCAGTCCTGTAGCCAAGTCATGCCTGAGCCTAGTTCCAGGGTCTGAGCCCAAGTCAAGACCCAGGTTCTGGGTCTTTATCCAGTCTCTGGCTCGGATTCCAAGCCCAGGCTCCTAGATCCCAGTTCCTTGTCCTGGTCCCGCTTGCCTAGCCAATGTCCTAGCCCAAGTCTGTGTTCTTGTCCCAGCTCCTAGTCTGCATCCAGTCACGTCCCTAACTCTAGTCTCTAGTCCCGTCCTGCTCCTAGTACTTCAGTGTCTGTATCTTGCATTTGGGTCCGCCTCTCAATGCCCCCCTTATGACAGAGATACCCCTCTTTCTACATTGTGTGACTAAAATAAGATTATCATGGCATCATTAATTGACTAATTAGACAACAATCAATGGCAGTGTTGCAGAAGTACTCCACTACCAACTTCCTGTTGTGATTAATATATCTGGCATCAAAATCCAATTTGTGTTCTAATCTACATATTATTGAAAATCTGCTTTTCCTATTAACAAGATTTTGATTATATTATTCTTTCACCATAAATTAAAGAATATGATCAGAAGTTTTGTTGATGGGAAAGGAAGACTTTAAATAATATAATTAGAACAATGATTCTAATGCCAGTGGTGGCATGACAGTGTCACGTCAATGGTTTCATTGTCACACAGTGGCAGATTTTGGCCAAAATATCCCCTGTGCAAATTGAAGTCCTGAGACGTCTCTCCAAACTTCACATCATTGTGGCACAGTGCTCAAGTTCAATCCTGGTTCAATCCTGAACTCAGTGTTGTCTGTAACAAACCAAGGAACTGATTGTGGGCTTCGGGAAGGGGAAGTCAGGAGAACACTACCAGTCCTCAATGAGGGGTCAGCAGTGGGTCAGCTATAAATTCCTGCATGTCAACATCTCTGGTATCTATCCTGGGCCCAACACATAGATACAGTCATGAAGAAGGCATACTTCATTAGGAGTTTGAGGAGATAAGGAATTTCCTCTAGAAAGACTCTAGCAAATTTCGACAGGTGTACAGTGGAGAACCTTCTGACTAGTTGCATCACTGCCTAGTATGGAGGTACTCATGCACAGAACTGAAAAAAGCTACAGAGGCTTGTAGGTTCAGCCATCTCCATCATGGGCACAGGCCTCCCTGCTATTGAGGACATCTTCAAAACGCGATGACTCAGCAAGGTGACTTCCATCTTGAAGGACTCTTACCATCAGGGACATGCCCTTTTGTCATCAGGGGGACAATGCATGAGCCTGAGGATATACGCTTAAAGCATACTGTAGGAAAAGCTTCTTCCCCTTTACCATCAGAAGGCTTTGGCACATATATATAGTTAGGGTATTGTATTTGTCAACATGGAGCAGAGAGCTAGTTTGTAAATCTGGAGGGAGCAAAGACCGTTGAGACTGGTGAGGGTGGAGCACCTTGGGAGGGGTGTGGAACAGGTGGCAGAGAAGGAGTGCCAGGGGTTGGGGTGTTGCAGGTACAGACATACCCAGCCCTGAGACACCAGGCAAGATCATTTGATTCCAAACTTCTGGTTTATTGACCATTACAGCATATCGCTCTGGTGCTTCCCTCTCCTTTCCCCTTTTCCCAACCATGATTCCTCTCACCCTGCCCCCTTCCCACTCTCAGTCCACAATGGAGACCCACATCAGACTCAGCTTTATCATCACTCATATATGTCATGAAATTTACTTTTTTGCAGCAGCAACAGCAGTATAGTTCAATACATAAAATTACTACAATACTATACAAAAGTCTTAAGTGCCCTAGCTACAGTACACAAACGTGCCCAAGACTTTTGCTCAGTACTGTATGTCAGTGATAATGAACCTGATCCTGATTCTGAATGGAGTCTGCACGTTCTTCCTGAGGCCCATTGGGTTTCCCTGGAGTGCTGTGGTCTTATTCCACATCCCAAGTATGTGTGGTTGGCAAGCTACTTGACCACTGTAAGTGAGTAGGTGAGTGATAGAATCTAAGGAATGTTCACCGGAATGTGTGGGGAGCCAATTCTATCCTGCTATTGTGAAACCCTTGAACAGACCTCTTGTGCAATAAAAGTAAACTTTTGATTCTCAACCTACCTCTCTACGGCCCTCCATCTGCCATGGACTCTGACTATACCTCTCATTGCATTAGTAAAGCAACCAGCATAATCAGAAACTCCAGCACCCTAGACATTCTCTCTTCTGCCCTCTTCCATCAGCAAAAGATACAAAAGCACGTACCAACAGACTCAAGGGCTGCTTCTAGCTATCAGATTCTTGAGTGGACCTTTTGTACTCTGAGATGGACTCTTGGGCTCACAGTCTGCCTCATTATGATCCTGCACTTCATTGTTTACCTGCTCCGTACTTTCTCTGTGTGTGGGCACGTGGCCAAGTGGTTAAGGCATTAGACTAGCGACCTGAAGGTCATGAGTTCGAGCCCCAGCCGAGGCAACGTGTTGTGTCCTTGAGCAAGGCACTTAATCACACATTGCTCTGCGACGACACTGGTGCCAAGCTGTATGGGTCCTAAAGCCCTTCCCTTGGACAAGATCGGTGTCGTGGAGAGGGGAAACTTGCAGTATGGGCAACTGCTGGTCTTCCATACAAGCTTGCCCAGGCCTGCGCCCTGGAGAGTGAAGACTTTCCAGGGGCAGATCCATGGTCTCTCAAGACTAACAGATGCCCTAAACTTTCTCTGTAGCTTTTACACTTTATTCTACATTGCTAGTGTTTAACCTTGTTCTACTTCAATACACTATGAATGAACAGTACACTATGAACCCCTTGGTACATATGACATAAGCTAACACCAATGACATCACTTTGTCTGCAACGGTAACCATATTCTGCACATCTGATGTGGTTTTTGTCAGGTTTTTTTAGTCTTGATCTTTTAGTGTTTCTGTGATATCATTCTGGAGGAACAAATTGCATCATTTCTTAATGCATGCATTACTAAATGACAATAAAAGAGGACTGCGTGTCCTCATAATCTAATCTAATCCTATTATTGACTTTCCCTTTAAACTACCTCGATATACAAATGACTTGGAATGATCTATGTGGATACTTGCTGCGTGAATAATGCCTCTGGAGCAAAGTACTGGTCGGCACATTATTACTGTTGACAGTCTTGGGCCCCATATCTCAAAAAGTATGTGTTGTCATTGGAGAGAGTCCAGAGGAGGTTCAGGAGGATGATTCCGGGAATGAAGGGGTTAACATATGAGGAGCATTTGGCAGCTTTGGGCCTGTACGCACTGGAACTTAGAAGAATGTGAAGGGGTTTCATTGAAACCTACCAAATGTTGAAAGGACTAGACAGAGTGGATGTAGAGAGGTTGTTTCCTGTGGTGGGGGTATCCAGAACTAGAGGGCACAGCCTCAAAATTGAGAGATGACCCTTTGGAACAGAGGTAAGGAGGACTTTTTTTTTAGCCAGAGAGTAGTAAATCTGTGGAATGCTCTGCCACAGACTGCAGTGGAGGTAGAGTCTATGGGTATATTTAAGGTAGAAGTTAATAGTTTCCTGATCAGTCAGGGCATCAAAGGATATGGCGAGAAGGCAGGTGTAAGGGGTTAAGTGAGGTCTAGAATCAGCCACAATGGAATAGCGGAGCAGACTCGATGAGCTGAACGGCCTAATTCTGCTCCGATGACCCTTTGGTCTTATGGTCTTATGGATACAAAGCAGCTTCTTTAATTGACAAAACAAGGTACAGCAGGCATCCACACGGAGACTCTTTCAGCAGAAAGGTCTGGCTGACCCAACATGGGGCTCGATATTTTATGTGCCAAACATCAAAGGACAACTCCATATTCACAATGTATGGACAATGCTTTCTTTGAAACTACACAGAAACTTCACACCTCCCTATTCACACCCACACCACAGGCATCCAAATTAATTTTAGTCAGCATTGTCTGGTCTGAGATTCACGGCTTTTAGGAACCCATTGTTCAGAGCTGCTCTCCAAATTAAATCCACACTACATATTCAGATGTGAAGCATGGTAGCCAAAGTCATTTGCTAAATATAAATGAACTAAGCCCAAAAATCGCTCCAACATGCATGGCATGCAAAACATTTTTTTTCTTTGCATCTTGGTACATGAGAAAATAATAAGCAAGTTGTCAATTACTAGGAAATTAGTGACAGAATGGTCAGGCAGCATGGGCATCATGGGCAGCATGGGCAGCATGGGCATCATGGGCAGTAGAAGCCTCTTCCTACCTTGTATGAAATATCTTGCTTTTTGTAAATAAAATCCTTCTATTCTTCTGATAACAGTGTATAAAACAGTGCTGACAGTTTCCCAGCAAACAAGGTACACAGAAAGCTGCTTATTACCATCACGTCTGCCAATAAATGACATATATGTCTATGCAAATATCAACTTTGGTAGCACATAGCGCTAACATGTTAAGGTTTTCCAGTTATAGCTCTGAAGTGGGAGCAGATGCCTGGGGTAGAGTGCACAGGATGCCATGGAGAGAGGGACAGCACAAGAGTCCATTCAACCATGTGGAGAGATATACCCTGTTTTTTTTGATGCTGCTGCAAGTGTTTCATTGGACCTGTGCATGCACGTATTTGTGCACTTGATAATAAACTCAACTTTGACACACAATGCAGGAAAATTAATTTTATTTCAACTATTGTTTGTGCTTCTCTGCATTTGGAGTTAGCAACAAGGATGAGCAAGAGTTTGGCTCCCTGCAATTAACTTTTTTTTAAGAAACTGGCTAGACCTTATAGAAACCTGAACTGATTTTCTCTGAGTTCTGGCAACAGCTCCTCAAGGGAGCCAGTGCAAAATTGTACTTTTGAGGCCAGTCGCCAAAACATCCATGGGGAATTGCTGTTCTCCCAGAGGTGAATCAGCTCAGAATGCTGACAGCAGGGTTTAATAGGATAGGACCTAGCACCATTGCCTCTTGAAGCTGCAAAGAAAGCTAATTTATCGGATTCAGTCCTGATATCGCAATGTTGCCTGCTTTACTGTTAAAACCTCAATCCTGACTTTCACGGGAAAAGTGGTATTGATAATGAGTTCATGTTCAATCAAGGAGACATTTCCAACAAAGGCCAATGTGAAACCATTAGGAGAAAAAGAAATTTCTTACAAACTGAGCAGAGCCAGGAGCAGAATTTAATTCTTGCTGGCTATCGTGGGGATTTTATAAGGCAGTTTGATAATTTCTCTTTTCCCATTTGGTTATAGATGCAATGTGCTAATGGGTTAAAATATTAAAATGCATTATTATGTTCAGGGATAAAATAAAAAGATAATTGGATGTTGTCCTTTAACAGAAAGCACAAGAGATTAGATTCAGTTTATACTGAAGTCTGGTTAAACCCCTTTGGAAATATTTTATTCAGCTCTGACCAAAGGACTTCAGGTATATAAGGCAGACTGACCTTGGAAAGGGTACAGAGCAGATACCTTAAGAATGGTGTGGTAAATTAGGAAGAGAGTTTGCACAGACATCTTGTATTCCCTCTAGGACAGTCGATTTAAGAGGTTCTCTATCTCAGATGTTTAAGATGAATAACTGAATTGACAGAGTGGAGAAGAATACTTCCACTGATGGCAAAAGACCAGAATAAGGCACATACCTTTATATTTAGAGAGAGCTGTTCAGGGTGATATTAAAAAGTACTGCACAACTGTAAATCTTTCTTGCAAAGTCCAGAACTGAGAGTGATATAGTTTTGTCAGAAAGAGTATTAAGGGGCTTGAACAGAAGGTGAGAAGAGGGGATGAAGATCAAAGACAAACTGTGGCTTAAGCGTATGTGGAAACAGGCTCATTCTACTGAATCTATTACAGTCTTATAACATGATACTATATCATGGTAACTGTGGAAAAACAGTAATTTAAATTAAGTTGCTATTTGTTTAATTATATGTTAGCATATATACAGCTTGCATATTTAATATTGGGAGAGGAGAAGGCCATTCAGGCCTATGATACTCTACTCTCACTGAAATCATGAATGATCTGTAAGCTTAGCACATTCACCACTACTCTGAACTGACTCCACAACCTTCAGACTCACTTTCAAGGACTCTTTACAATTCATATTCTCTGATTTTTTTTTTACTTGCACAGTTTGTCTTCCTTTGCCTATTAGTTGCTTTTTAAAAATCTGTTCCATCGCATTTGTTTTGTCATGTAAATGTCTGCCAGAAAACTAATCTCAAGGTAGTATATGGTAACTAGTAGCTTTGGTAAGGAAATATCCACTTATCTCAGCTTCAAAAGGATTCACATAAGAGAGTTCTGAATTACATTTTGTGTGGAAGTGCTTCATCGATGAAAAATCTGGCCCTAGTTTTCAGAAAGCATCATCGAGGCCTGCGCTGCCAAACAACACAATTACCTCTTATCTCAATATCTTGCAACAATCAGCCCCTAAACTTCTAAATTCTAGGGAGTACAAATATGATTTTCACAAATGTCTACTCAGGTATCATTCTGATATCATCCTATTACTGTAGGAAGTCTTGAAAGGTTTTGGTAAAGCTGTTAGCAGTGATGACTTAATAGAGGAAGGAATTAGTGAGTCCAGTACTGTGAGGGAGCTGAATAAACAGAAATGTTAAAGTGACAACATCATGGAAAGACTGCTGGTTAATAATTATCTGTTGATGTTAAACCAGCTTCTTTTATATTGCCAACGTCAATAATTGCTACTAGCCAGCAACCACAATGAAGTAATCAGTCCTCAAGAAGGTTAAGGAAAGATTAACAGAAACAGAGACAAAAATGATGACATATATTTTAAGAAGAGTTCTAACATTGCCAAATCCCTCTCTTCAATCAGATAGCTAATTACTGCCTTGCCAGCTTGGTTCTGCTACAAAGTCTTGTATTTCCATAGCTCCTTTCATAACCTCAGAACAACCCAAAGCCACAATGGAACGTAGTCACTGTCATTATGCAGGAAACGTGGCAGCCACGTTATGTGCAAGAAGATCCCAAAGCTGCAAGACCACATAACTTGATTTAACCAGGCAAAATACTAAGAAGAAGCTACTGCTTCAAAATGGTACTAAAAGATCATTTATTTTTACCTGAAAGGGAAGATGAAGCCTTAGCTTACTGTCCCAGCTCTAAGCAACCATCTCTAAAAGTGCAGCATTTCCTTGGGGTAACACAAACGCACCAGCCTGGAATCATGTGATTTAATCACTAGCATGGGACTTGAAACCACCCTTCTTACGTAAAGGCACCAATACCCTTCAATGAATCACTGGGGAAAAGGAAGCACTCTCTCTGCTATCGCAAGGATTTTGGTTCAGGCTCTGGGGATGAAAGGGTTAATATATGAGGGGCATCTGATGGCTCTGGGCTTGTATTCGCTGGAGTTTAGAAGAATGAGGGGTGGCGTCGGGGGTGGGGGAAACTCATTGAAACCTATCAAATATTGAAATGGAGTGGACATGGAGAGGATGTTTCCTAGAGTAGGGAGTCTAGGACCAGAGGGCATAGACTCAGAATAGAAAGACATCCCTTTAGAACAGAGATGAAGAGGAAGCTCCTCAGGCAGAAAGTGATTAATTTGTGGAATTCAATGCTACAGATGAATGTGGAGACCAAGTGATTTGATATATTTAAAGTCAGGGTTGATGGATTCTTGATTAACATAGAAACATAGAAAATAGGTGCAGGAGTAGGCCATTCGGCCCTTCGAGCCTGCACCGCCATTTATTATGATCATGGCTGATCATCCAACTCAGAACCCTGCACCAGCCTACCCTCCATACCCCCTGATCCCCGTAGCCACAAGGGCCATATCTAACTCCCTCTTAAATATAGCCAATGAACTGGCCTCAACTGTTTCCTGTGGCAGAGAATTCCACAGATTCACCACTCTCTGTGTGAAGAAGTTTTTCCTAATCTCAGTCCTAAAAGGCTTCCCCTTTATCCTCAAACTGTGACCCCTCGTTCTGGACTTCCCCAACGTCGCGAACAATCTTTCTGCATCTAGCCTGTCCAATCCCTTTAGGATTTTATATGTTTCAATCAGATCCCCCCTCAATCTTCTAAATTCCAACGAGTACAAGCCTAGTTCATCCAGTCTTTCTTCATATGAAAGTCCTGCCATCCCAGGAATCAATCTGGTGAACCTTCTTTGTACTCCCTCTATGGCAAGGATGTCTTTCCTCAGATTAGGGGACCAAAACTGCACACAATACTCCAAGTGTGGTCTCACCAAGGCCTTGTACAACTGCAGTAGTACCTCCCTGCTCCTGTACTCGAATCCTCTCGCTATAAATGCCAGCATACCATTCGCCTTTTTCACCGCCTGCTGTACCTGCATGCCCACTTTCAATGATTGGTGTATAATGACACCCAGGTCTCATTGCACCTCCCCTTTTCCTAATCGGCCACCATTCAGATAATAATCTGTTTTCCTATTTTTGCCACCAAAGTGGATAACTTCACATTTATCCACATTAAATTGCATCTGCCATGAATTTGCCCACTCACCGAACCTATCCAAGTCACCCTGCATCCTCTTATCATCCTCCTCACAGCTAACACTGCCGCCCAGCTTCGTGCCATCCGCAAACTTGGAGATGTTGCATTTAATTCCCTCATCCAAGTCATTAATATATATTGTAAACAACTGGGGTCCCAGCACTGAGCCTTGCGGTACCCCACTAGTCACTGCCTGCCATTCTGAAAAGGTCCCGTTTATTCCCACTCTTTGCTTCCTGTCTGCTAACCAATTCTCTATCCACATCAATACCTTACCCCCAATACCGTGTACTTTAAGTTTGCACACTAATCTCCTGTGTGGGACCTTGTCAAAAGCCTTTTGAAAATCCAAATATACCACATCCACTGGTTCTCCCCTATCCACTCTACTAGTTACATCCTCAAAAAATTCTATGAGATTTCTCAGACATGATTTTCCTTTCACAAATCCATGCTGACTTTGTCCAATGATTTCACCGCTTTCCAAATGTGCTGTTATCACATCTTTGATAACTGACTCCAGCAGTTTCCCCACCACCGACGTTAGGCTAACCGGTCTATAATTCCCCGGTTTCTCTCTCCCTCCTTTTTTAAAAAGTGGGGTTACATTAGCCACCCTCCAATCCTCAGGAACTAGTCCAGAACCTAACGAGTTTTGAAAAATTATCACTAATGCATCCACTATTTCTTGGGCTACTTCCTTAAGCACTCTGGGATGCAGACCATCTGGCCCTGGGGATTTATCTGCCTTTAATCCCTTCAATTTACTTAACACCACTTCCCTACTAACATGTATTTCGCTCAGTTCCTCCATCTCACTGGACCCTCTGTCCCCTACTATTTCTGGAAGATTATTTATGTCCTTAGTAAAGGTATCAATGGTTATGGGGAGAAGGCAGAAGAATGAGATTGAGAAGGATAATAAATCAGTATATGATGGAATAGCAAAGCAGACTCAATGGGCTGAATGGCCATATTATGCTCCTATGTCTAACGGTCTACCTTTAGATAAGCGTTCACTCTCCTAATCTCATTGAAACATAATGTATAGTTTAGTAAGGACAACAGAAGTGACACAGAGATGATCTTTCTCTTAGCTGGGTGTCTAGATCACAGTTTGAAAATAAAGGTTTGGCCATTCCACACTGAAATGAGAAAAGCCTTTCTTTCCTCAGGACATGTTGAATCTTTGGTCTTCTCTATATCGGAAGGCTGTGGAGGCTCAGTCACCGAACATACGTAAAGCAGAGATTGATAAATTTTACCTGTTAGGGGAATGAAGGGATTTGGAGATTGTGTATGAACGAGCCTCTGAGGTAAAAGATTAGCAAAGGTCATTGAATGGTGGAGCAGAAGAGAAGAACCAAAAAGCCTCCTGCTTCTAGTTCATCCCCCACTGACACTCCACCACAGGACTTGAGGGCATGCAGTGCTGTTCTCTGATCAGATGTTAAGCTGAGGGCCACTGAACAGTAAACTTTCCTCTGGCTGTTTTAGGAACAGAGTTTCTTTTCTTTAAGTTGCAATATTTTAAACATCTTCGCATGTGCACTCTTGTGTATATGAGGCTATCATGCCTGCTATCTGACACTGTATTTAAATTGCTTTGAAATGTGGCAAAAAGAAATCTTCAGATTTTTAGTTGAATACTAGTTCTGCAAAACCAACATCTCTCCTCAACCTCTTATTCTCCCATATGCACCGTCTAATGTACCAAATCTCTCTTTAAAACCCTATCTACTTACGTATGATTCAACTTTCAATGAATTTATTCCCAGAACCCTCTGTTTTTCCGTACTCCTCAGTGCCCTACTGTCACTGTAAGTCTACCCTGGTTTCTCCTCCCAAAGTGTAACACTTCACATTTGTCTGCATAAATTGTCATCTGCCATTTTTTCCAGATGCAGGTTTTGATAACGTTCCTCGCTATGCCCATAAACGTGATGTTGTCCACAAATTTGCTGATCCAGTTTACCACATTATTATCCAGATTGTTGATATACAGTATATGGCAAACAACACTGGACCCAGCACTGATCCCTGCAGCACTCCACTAGTCACAGGTCTCCAGTCAGAGATGCAACCATCTACTACCACTCCCTGGCTTCTCCCACAATGCCAATGTCTAAACCAATTTACTACCTCATCTTGAATGTCAAGCGATTGAACCTTCTTGATCAACCTCCCATGTGTGACCTTGTTAAAGGGCTTGCTAAAGTCCATGTAGACAACATCCACTACCTTGCCTTCATCAACTTTCCTGGTAACTTCAGAATACTCTGTAAGATTTGTTAGGCACAACCTACCATGAATAATGCCGTGTTGACCATCCAAATACTTATATATCCAGTTCTTTAGAATACCTTCCAATAATTCACCCACTGCTGATGTAAGAATCACAAGCCTATAATTTCCTGGCTTATTCTTTGAATCTTTCTTTTACAACAGATCAACATTAGCTATCAGCCAATCCTCTGGCACCTCACCTGTTGTTAAGGACATTTTCAATAACTCTGCTACAGTCTCTACAATTAACACTGCAAATACCTCCTCCTCTTTAATCTCTATATGGTCCATAACTTCACTGATGCTTTGCTTCATTTCTATAGACTCTGCATCCATCTGCCAAGTCAATACAAATGCAAAAAATCCATTTAAGATCTCTCCTGCCTCACTTGGCTCCCTGCATAAATAACCAATCTGATCTTCAAGAGGGCTAATTTTGTCTCCTGCAGTCCTTTTGTTCTTAAAATATTAGTGCAAATTCTTGGGATTCTCCTTCACTTTGTCTGCTAGAGCAACTTTTATGCTGCTTTTGCCCTCCTTATTTCCTTCTTAAGTGTTGTCCTGCATTTATTATACTCCTCAAGTACCTCATTTGTTCATTTCTTCATATCCCTGTTTTACTATATACCTTCTTCTTCTTCTTAACCAGGGCCTCAATATCTCTTGAAAACCAAGTTTTCCTAAAACTGCTATCCTTGCCTTTCATTCTGACAGGAACATACAAACTCTGTACTCTCAAAATTTTATTTTTGAAGACCTCCTACT
Source organism: Mobula birostris (assembly GCF_030028105.1). Lineage (NCBI taxonomy): Eukaryota > Metazoa > Chordata > Chondrichthyes > Myliobatiformes > Myliobatidae > Mobula > Mobula birostris. Next base: position 46,836,086 of record NC_092387.1, on the reverse strand, counting down.
TACCAAGCACACCTTTGCTTGAAAACATCCTGTCCCAATCCACACTTCTGATCCTTCCTGATACCAGCAAAACTGGCCTTTCTCCAAATTTGAATCTCAACCTCTGGACCTTCTCCATAATTATATTTAAACTAATGGCATTATGATCACTAGATGCAAAGAGTCCCCCTACATAAAATTCTGCCACCTGCCCTGTCTCATTCCCGAATAGGAGATTTTGTACCACACTCCCTCTATTTGGGACTTCTATGTATTGGTTAAGAACACTTTCCTGAACCCATTTGACAAACTCTATCCCATCCAGCCCTTTTATAAAGTGAGAGTCCTAATCGATATGAGGAAAGTTAATATCACCTACTATCACAATTTTATGTTTCTTGCAACAGTCTGCAAACTCTCCACAAATCTGCTCCTCTAAATTCACTGCCTATTGTGTGGTCTATAATATAATCTCATTCATTTGGTCATCCCTTTCTTATTCATCAGTTCCACCTATATCGCCTCAGGTGACGAGCTCTCCAGTCTGTCCTGTCTGAGCACTGCCATGACATTTTCCCTGACTAGTAATGCCACCTCTGCCCCTTTAATTTCTCTTGCTCTATCACATCTAAATGAACGAAACTCCAGAGCATTAAGCTGTCAACCCTTCTGCTCCTGCAAACAAGTCTCACTAATGTCTACAATGTCATAATTCCATGTGGTGATCCATGCCCTAAGCTCACCCATCTTTCCTGCAACACTTCTTGCATGGAAATATACACAACTCAAAACACTGATTCCACCATCCTCAACCTTTCGATTCCTGTCTTTGTATGTAAGCTTAACAACATCTTTCCCCTCAACCACTCCACAATCTGCTCTGGTGTGTTGGTTTCCATCCATTCCGTAACTTTAGGTATCCACAATTAGGAGGCATATGTATAGCGTAAATGCAAGCAGGCTTTTCCACTGAGGTTGGAAGAGACTAGAACTGGAGGTCAAAGGTTAAGGGTGAAAGGTGAAGTATTTCCTGAGGGGGATCTTCTTCACTCACAGGGTGGTGCAAACGTGGAACAAGTGCCAGCAGAAATGGTCAAAGTCAAAGTAAATTTAATATTAAAGTGTGTACATGTCACCACATACTACCTTGAGATTCATTTTCTTGCAGGTATTTACAGGAAAATAAAGAAATACAATCGAGTATATGAAAAAGGATACATAAAGACTGACAAAAGTTTGATTGCAATCATTAAGAGGATGACTGTGAAGAGTACGAATTTGAGACTGTATACTGTATGCATTCTCTGATATTAAATGAACCTTTGAAGTTTGGATAAGTACATGGATGGGAGGGGTATGAAGTTCTATGGCCCAGCTGTGGGTTGATGGGATGGGGCATAACAAGAGTTCAGCACAGACTGTATCAGCCGAAGGGCCTCTCTCTGAGTTGTTGTGCTCTATGTCTCTATGAACACACAGTAAAATTTTGTGCTTTGCTTTGCAATGGATTTTCGACTGCAGTGTACAAGTAAACAAAAGCACAAATATTTCAAGAGCAGCAAGGTGTAGCTATGCAACCCTGATCTTTGCTGCTTTTCCCATTGGAAGACTGCGATGACGCTTAGGGGAGATTTGAATAGCAACTCTCAGATCCCAGACCAATTCTGACACTCAGTCAGCTGTTCTCCTACTATCTGGATTTAAGATAAGAAAACAATCAAGTTCTGTTTGAAAAACATTTCCATTGGGTTTTTTTTTGAAAAACAGAAAAGACAAACTTTCCGTCAAGGACATTGATAAACACTCTTGATTTCACACAATTAACTGTCTTCACAGATAAGTCCGAGACAGCTAATCAGTCTGTCAAACAAAAAGCCTGATTCGATTTATTTCCCAGGTGAAGACTCACTGTGAATATCTTCATTCTGGCAGCTGTGGAAGATGAGGAAGTATCAGGAGCGAGGCCAGCTCTCTGGCTGCTCTCCTCTCTCTCTCTCCCCCTCCCTCAGTTCACGCTTCGCCTCTGCTGCCTTTTACAGGGCCATTTTTCACTGTCTTCCCACTCTGGTGTCCAATCTCAATCAGGGCCTGTGTCCTTTGGTGCCTCCCGCATGCAATGTGGTGAGAAAGTGCAAGGGCACTCGGTGTCCCACTCCGAGACAGAAAGGTGAAGCAAGTGCCCCAGCAAGATGGATGGAGGTGTTAGAGCAGCAGAGAGAATGAAATCACTGCTGCCGGTGACTTTGACATTTAACAATCTCAGTCACTTGGAGGGCATATGAAGGGCAGTCAAACCCTGCAGTTGAGATATAGCCAGAAGTCATTAACCCTCAGGGCACTGCTCTCAATCCTGGATACAAATATGCTCTATTTTGTAGTGTTTTATGTTACAGTGCATATACCAATGATTTATTCAATGCATGTTACAGGAGAATGGGATATCAAAGGGTGTTGGAAATGAGGAAATTGGCTTGTGTATGGAAAAGGACCAGAAGTGAGGTAATGAGTGGGATTACACTGGGTGGGATAATATGCAGCAAAGGTTAAAATATACTTATTACATACAGTTTAATCCCACTCATCACTTCCCACTTTGTCCTATTAAATGTCAGACAAGGAGTGAGGTAATGAATGGGATTATGCTATCCTGGGAGGATACTTTGCATGTGGGAAGGAGAGACTAGAATTAAACTGAGTGAATTATTAAAGAGCACAGAAAGCCAAAGGAGACTGAGAGGAAGAAAAAGCTGAAAGACAGGCACATTTAAAACACACATATGCAGTTATAAATATATAGAATTTTAAAGGAGTATGTATATCATCATGCATAGCAAGGTAATTATTAGCATAACCTAGCAAGGTGAATTATTCTGCTTCTAAGGTGGGACAGCATGTCCTTTGATCAAGTAGAATCTTGAAACCTGATCGCATTTCCTAAGGTCGGTAAAAGATGAAATGCCGTTTGTAGATTGGCATATCCCCAAGGCTCTAAATAAACAGAAAATTATTTGTTTTTACTGTACGTCTTGTGTTTCTATGATGATGTTTACACCTTCAGTTCTTGCAAAAGTCTTTAACAACTAAAAAACTGTGTTTTGAAATTTTGTCACTGTCTTAATATAGGAACACAGAAATCAATTGGTGAACATCAAGATTCCACAATAGTTTGTTTAAGTGAAACTGCTGATGTGATAAGTAGGTAATGTCAGGGAAAACTCACCTGTTTCTCGTGGAATAGCTCCATGGGAACTTTACGTCCTCTGAGAGGGCTGGCAGCATCTCAGGTTAGTGTCTCTTCCAAAAGGCATTACTTTTATCAGTTTACCGTCTGCTTGGCACACCACTGATTAACTACATAAATAAAAGTCTACAAAGCAGAGCTTAAATTTTGAGTGAGCACGGTTCCTACCAAACCATGGCTGATAACTAGATCCAAATAGTAACTAATGAGCAATCACCAGCCGAGAGTGCACAAAAAGGAACAGTTCAGATGTTACAAGGTTATTTGTCTGGCTTGAAGTTCTTTTGTATTGATTTTTATTTTTGTTGTTTCTGCCAATCTGGAGCATTAAAAATTTGTTACTGTCACGCTCTCAGTGACTGGACTCCTGCACTCATTTCATCGCAACACATTTCCCAGGAAAATCAATGAGAATTTTGATCAAAAGCTCTCGTTGAAAATGATCATGGAAGCTAATGATCACTGCTACAAATAGGAGTTAATTAACACCCATCATAGCGCCAGACAGACACTGCGTTCTAGGAATAACCAGGATGACACTTTTTCTGAAGGTTTCAATACTAAATGAACCAGTTCCTTTCTGCAGATTGTACGTGGAATGCTATAATAGAGTACAGGTCTTTAATGTGACCGTTCTCATCATGTTGAATGTAAATTTAGCTGCAATTTCTAACCTTTTGTCCCTGTGGACCATTTATATATCGTGCAGGCTACATACACACTGTCTGAATCAATGTTCCCATTTGTTAGTATTAAACCCGGTCTGCTGATACTCACAAATCTTCATGTTTAAACACAGGATTTATTTGTCAGTGAGGGAGAAATGGGGAGAATGAAACATGCATCAACTTGGAACAGAAGGGAGTTAAGCGGCACAAGGGAATATAAAAGCCGGAAGCTCTGTGTTCACTCACTGGGATGGACAGTGGGTATATGATTTAGAGATACAACACAGAACAGGACTTTCCAGCCCAGCAACCAACCTATTTAACACCAGCCTAATCACAGGACAATTTACAATGACTGATTAACCTACTAACCCAGCATGTCTTTGGATTGTGGGAAGAAACCGGAGCATTGGGAGGAAACCCATGCAATTCATCAGGAGAACGTACAAACTCCTTATAGACGGTGCCAGAATTGAACTCCAATGCCCCAAACTGAAATAACCTCATACTAACCACTGCATTACCATGCACCCAACAGCAAAGGATGGACTTGGTAATATTAATGTAATATATAATTTAGGTATGGGGACGGATAAAGTCACAGCAAGTTCTGGCAGCATCATTTCAAAGAGGAAATAATTGATCGTTCAAGTTGGGTGAGCTTTCATTAAAACTGGACACACTCAGAGACAAATTGGACCTTCTGGGACATAGATGCTGCCTGACCCATTGAGTTCTTCCAGATTCCAGCATCTTGTGTCTCCAAACTCAGAAGTGTAACAGATCTTATATCTGAAGCAAGGAGAGATGGGAGGGGAGGAAATAATATTAAATGGAACGTAACAGATAGCCATAGCAGCATGAGCTGTTCCTGTAACACAGCTTCAATTCTGACCACCAGTGCAGTCTGCGTGGAGTTTGCACGTTCTCCCTATGACAGTGTGGGTTTTCTCCAGGTAACTGCTGTGCAGGTTGGTAGGTTAATTAGGCACTGGTTAATATCTATAATGGGATAAAACATTATGAGGAGGGACTGGAGAGGCTAGGTCTGTTTTCCCTGGAGTGGAGGACACTGTTAAATGTCCCTATTGTATTAGCCACTACCACCACCTCCGGCTGTGTATACCAGGCATCTACCACTCTCGGTGTAAAAATCCTACTTCTGACTTCCCTCCACATACCTTAAACTGATGTCCTCCAGTACTGGCCATCACCGCTCTGGGAAAAAGGAGGTTGAATCATTCAGCATAGAAGGGTATAGGCTAAGTGCTGGAAGATGGGATTAAAATGTTTGAGTACCCTCTGGTCACTGTGAACATGATGGACCAAATGACTTGGTTCCATACTGTAGGGTTCTGTGACCAGAGGGGAGGCAGCGTAAGATCTTGACGGAAATTCAGGAGAAAATGGTCACATGCCATCATCTTTCAATCATCATTCAAAGCAGCCAATAAGGATTAGCCAGCTACTCCAGGTTAGATTATGAAGACACGCAGTCCTCTTTTATTGTCATTTAGTAATGCATGCATTAAGAAATGATGCAATATTTCCTCCGGTGCGATATCACAAAACACAGGACAGACCATGACTGAAAAAACTGACAAAACCACATAATTATAATACATAGTTACAACAGTGCAACAATACCATAACTTGATGAAGAACAGTCCATGAGCACAGTAAAAAGTTCAAAGTCTCTCAAATGTCCCACATCTCACGCAGACAGGAGAAGGAAGAAAAACTCTCCCTGCCATGCCCGACCACAGTCCAACTCTGAGTTGTCCAAAAACTTTAAGCCTCCGATCAGCTCTCCGACACCGAGTACCGAGCACCATCTCTATCCGAACGATTTGACCTCAATCTCAGTCGCCCAACAGCAGGCAAAGCCGGGGATTTTGAGGCCTTCCCTCCGGAAGATTCTCGATCGCACAGTAACAACAGCAGCGAACCTGCATTTCAGAAATTTCTCCAGATGTTCCTCTGTGCTTTCACGTCTGTGTGGTTAATGAGTTTAATCTCAGTAGTGGGAAAGTTTTTCAAAACATCGATCTGGGATATGATTAATAGTCATCATGGGCACAAGCCACACCACCACGAAGGACATCATCAAAATGTGATGCTTCAAGAAGGCAGCATCCATCATTAAGGATCCTCGCCATTCAGGGCTTTCCTAATTACTACCAACAAGGAAGGGGTGCAAGAGTTTGACAAACCGCACTCAGTGTTTTAGGAACAGCTCAATCCCCTCTGCCATCAGGTTTTTGAAAGGACTATGAACTAATGAGCACTACCTCTTTAGCATTATTTATTTATTTGTTTGTTTGTTTGTTATTTGTTTATTTATTTATGTTAATTTGTTGTAATTTTTATGTCTTGCTTACTACTCTCACAGAGCAACATATTTCATGACACCCGACAGGCTTGACAGCAACGTTGAAGCATACGGTATAAATGGGATATTAATATAAAGTTAGCCAAGTTACAGATCACAAGTTGGCGAATAGTTGGTGAATGGTTGTTTTGAACTGATGGAAGATGGAAAGTGGTGTTTCCCAGATCAATGCTCCTTTTGATCTAATAGCCAGTACTTTGATTTAATAATCAAGCTACAATTTCTAAATTTATGGCTGAGACAAAACTTGTTCCAGAAAAGGGGACGCAGCAATTCAAAAATAACAAAACTTAATGCAAAGCAAGAATGGGTTCCTGGGGACAGGGAACCCATTAACTTGGATAGAGAGGTAGGAAGTAGAGTAGCAGGGGAGCACAGGAGTCCTAGGGAGTTTTCAGAGTTTAGTGTCTTGAAACCATCTAAACAAACAGGAAACAAATAAATCCAGAGAATGTAACATTGGGCAGGAGGTCCAGGAGCTTTAGGTTACATACCAGTAGGTTCAGGAACAGTTATTACCCTCAGGCTCCTGAGCCAGTATGGATAAACACTCACCTCAACGCTGAATGGACTCACTTTCAAGGACTTTACAACTTAGTATTATTTATTTACCTTTCTTATTATCTTGCATGATTTGTCTTCTTTTGCACATTGGTTGTTTGTAGTCATGGTTATTAATAGTTTTTCATAAATTCTATTGTATTTCTTTATTTTCCTGTAAATGCTTCAAGAAAGGTGGGGGCTTATATGGGAAGCAGGGTTTGAGGGTCGGCACAACATTGTGGGCCGAAGGGCCTGTACTGTGCTGTACTATTCTATGTTCTATAAAAAAAAATGAATCTCAAGGTAACAAAATTAACTCTTCTCGGGTTTCCAGCCGGGTACAGGTATCGATTTTAACCGACATTTTGATGACAAACTCTGCCATCTACATCAGGGATGATGCCTGGGCATGTCTAGTCCAGTGGTATTTATAACCCCATCATCTGTCCCTCCTGATTGGTTAGTCCTCGTCCAATCAGGTTTCTGCTGTCCCATTTTGTTTACAATCAAACTCCAGTTCTTACTTAGATCAAGAAATCGTCTTTGTTAAAATTCTTTTCTTCTAGTTTTATTTCAATGGCTTCCTTCTCCAGGCTACCCCAAAAGCCATTGGCATGGGACAGTCATTTCGTATCATTGAAGTCAATCCTACGGCCATTGTGAATGCAATCTTCTACTACCGCCGATTTCTCCGGGTAACTCAAACAGATACATGTGCTGTGCTCAAGGATGCGGTTTCCACCATGTGTCCCGTCTGGCCGTTGTACGTTGCTCCGCATTCACAGGGAATCCCATATACGTCAGGTATCCTGAGTCCCAGATCTTCTTTGATCTGCATAAGCTATGATTTGAGCTTCCTGACAGGTTTGTGGATGTTTTTAACCCAATATTTCTTCAGGATCCTGGCAATCCTTCTGGAAACTGTGAAAATATGGAGAAGACAGGAGGTAGCGAAGGGTTCCTCATTGTTGGGTTTCCTGGCTTTTTCAACAGCCCTTTTAAGAACACCATTGATTTCCTTCACCTTGTAGTCATTCTGTAGGAAAGTCATGCATAATCATCGTATTTCCTCATGGAGACTTTCCAAGTCCAAAGTAGTTTTTGCACAGTTAATCAAAGTAAAGAGCTGCTCCACCTTGGTAGGCGTGATGGTGGATGTTATTGATGAGGTATAAATCCGTGTGAGCGGGTTTCCAATAGACACCATGTCTGAGACTACTGTCCAGTTTCTGTCATATTAGAATGTCCAAGGACGGGAGGCAACCATTCTTCTCCATTTCCATCGTAAGTTGAATGTTTGGATGTACAGGTGTCCCCCGCTTTTCGAACGTTTGCTTTATGAAACCTCACTGTTACGAAAGACCTACATTAGTTCCCTGTTTTTGCTTTCAGAAGATGTTTTCACTGTTACGAAAAAAAAGCAGCACGTGAAAAAATCAGCGCACGATAAAAGGCAGCGCGTGCCCCGAGCAGCCGCTCTCCCCCGGATTCAGAACGGCATTCTCGCTGGCATTGCTTAATCTCGTGCCTGTGAGCAGCCGTTTGAAAGATGAGTTCTATGGTATCGGGAAAGCCTAAAAGAGCTCGTAAGGATGTTACACTTAGCTTAAAACTAGACATAATTAGGCGTTTCGATCGTGGTGAATGAAGTAAGGACTAAGTGAGTTTGGCTTGTCGAAGCTGACGAACATGTTGTTGAAGAGGTTTTGGCATCTCATGACCAAGAACTGATAGATGAAGAGCTGATGCAATTGGAAGAAGAAAGGATAACAATCGAAACCGAATGCAGTAGCGAACTGAACTTGAAGCAACTGCGTGAGATTTTCGCTGCAATGATAAAGTACGACTTTAATTTTGAAAGGGTACGTAGGTTTAGGGGATATTTGCAAGATGGTTTGAGTCCTTACAAAGAACTGTATGATAGAAAAATGCACGAGGCTCAGCAGTCAAGCAAGCCTTCCACATCAGCCACAGCAGACGACGAACCTCAACCTTCGACATCGAGGTGGGCAGTCATAGGAGAAGATGAGCTGCCTGCTCTAATGGAAACAGATGACAAGATGACACCTCACTGTCCCACCACCCCAACACTCAGGCCGCGGACAGATACTGATTCGCGGAGAATGCAGCGGTAGCCGGGAGGCACACAGCACATCTTTAAGAAAAAAAGCCGAAATAAACATGCTAATTAATTAGGTGCCGCCCGACACGTAATTGTTGGCCCAGATCAGAGACGATGCAATTGGAAATCGGCAGCTCCATAGCTTAAAAGTTACTGGACAGTGCTTGCGCCGTGTTTTTGCCGACGGCGCTTGCATGAGATTTTCACTCCGGAGAACAGTTCAGTAATGATTGTGGAAAAGTATTTCTACTTTATATAGGCTGTGTATTTATCATATCATTCCTGCTTTTACTATATGTTACTGTTATTTCAGGTTTTATGTGTTATTTGGCATGATTTGGTAGGTTATTTTTGGGTCTGCGAACGCTCACAAAATTTTCCCATATAAATAAATGGTAATTGCTTCTTCGCTTTACGACATTTCGGCTTACGAACCGTTTCATAGGAACGCTCTACCTTCGGATGGCGGGGGAAACCTGCATACTATTCAGATGGTAATGGAACTGTTGGGGTGCCTGGGGTCCATGAGGCCACACTATAAAGGTGTCATCGACGTATCTGAAGAAGCATTTAAGGCATAATGACATAAACTCAGAGCCCTCTCCTCAAAGTCCTCCATGTAGAAATTAGCAACAGCCGGTGACAAAGGCAATCCCATGGCCACTCCATCTGTCTGTTCATAGTAGTTCCCCTTATTGAGGAAGTATGCTGATGTAAGAGTGTGTTCAAAAAGGTCAAACCTTGACCACAGGAAGACCAAGACATCCTTAATGGGAATTCTCAGGGATAGGGACAACACATTGAAAATGACCATTATTTCCTCTGGGGTCAGCTGAATTTTGGTTATAGTTTCTACCAATTTGGTCGAATTCGTGAAGTGATACTCACACCCCCCCCCCCCACAACAAAGGGAGACAGCATGAATCTCAAGGTGGTATATGATGATATAAACATACTTTGAATTTAAATGGTACTTTGAACTTTTTATGGGTGCCAAGATAAGGACACAAAAAATCAGGGTGAGTTCCACATGAATCCAGAACCGGAGGGGTACTGACCTCCTGAAGTTGGAGAATGACCCAGAGACAGGGAGAGGAAAAAACAGAAAAGGTTTTAAAAAGCAAAACTGAAAACATTATAACCAAGGCATCCAGGAAGTGGAAGCCCAAGAAGATTGCTAAGTGCAGGGAACGATGGCTGGATGAGAATTTGCTCAGAGTTAGAATAATGCCAGGAATGTTTTAGGTCCGATGTTAGAGGTGGTTGAAGCAGGATTGAAATAGAAGTCTTGAACAGAAAACATTCAGAGAAGCTTTTTTCAATTTGTTCCATTCCTTTTTGAAGGACAGTTGAGAACTAATATACCCAATGGGGCTACTCAGGATGCAAGGAAAGCCTTCAGCAGAGGGAGCAGAGGAAGCCTCACCGGTGGTTCGGTAAGGAATGGAGACTATATGGCAAATTACACAACTGGCAAGAATACAAGGCAATAGGTGAAAGTAAACAAATCCAGGGAATATTAGGAACAAAACTTTTTCTTCAGATATTATTCTTACATTATATTGGTACAAAGATATTTCTACTGAGGGAGATATTCTTAAAATGCTGAACTCCAGAAACAGTCAGTTGAGGACATCATAGAGATAAGAAAACTGTAGATCTTAATTCCTGAAACATAAGCAAAAGATAGAACCATCGTTCTATTATACAGCTGGTGGCTCAGCTGGAAACAATCTTGCTCTTGGTCACAGTCCAGGGAATCGACCACAAAATTTTTGTGTCAGATCTGAAGGAATACTGCATTCGCAATGTGAAGCTAAAACACTTTCTCTCAAAATATTACCGTATGACAACTTCAAAGAAAAGTAGAAATTCTGATGTCCTTCTCAACATTCCTCTGTCATCCAACATCAGTATAATATTGTAGGGTAATAACTGTTCCTGAACCTTAGGTCCAAAACGCCAAGTTCTGGAACAGTTATTCACACACAGTTAAACCATCAGGCTCCTGAACAGCCATGGATAACCCACTCACCTCAACAACCTACAGACTCACTTTCAAGGAGTCTAAAGCTCTCGATATTATTTATTACTTTTATATTTGCAGAAATTGTCTTCTTTTAGACCATAAGACCGAGAAGCATAGTTAGGCCATTCGGCCCAACGAGTCTACATTGTCATTCCATCATGGCTGAATTATTATCCCTTTCAACCCCTTCTCCTGCCTTCTCTCCATAACCTTTGATGCCTTATTGCACATTGATTATTTGTCAATCTTTATGTATAGTTTTTCATAAATTCTATATTATTTATTTACCAATAAATATCTGTGAGAAAATGAATCTCATGGTAGTATATAGTGATATATCTGTACTTGGATAATACATTTACTTTGACTTGACTTGGCATTGTCACGTTCTTGTTTGTGGGAGCTTGCTTTGTCAAAATTGGCTGACATTTTTTTCTGTGTCACATTACATCTGTAATGGCAGGGGGATGGGAACCGGAATGATAGAGCGGAGGAAGGGGAAAACAGAAATAAGTCTAAGATACTGAGCAGTAAAGATGTCAGGAAAGACAGGCAGGTGATGGGGCAAATGTGTGGCCATTGGGATGAGTTGCAGTGCAATAAAGTTGCAGTGAAATCAAAGCAAAAAGTATCAAATACTGGTCTTAAGGTGTTGTACTTAAATGCACGCAACATAAGAAATAAGGTGGATGATCTTGTTGTACAGCTACAGATTGGCAGGTATGATATTGTGGCCATCACTGAGACCTGGCTAAAGGATCTGAACGTCCAAGGATACACGGTGTATCGGAAGGATAGGAAGGTAGGCAGAGGGGGAGGCGTGGCTTTATTGGTAAGAAATGATATTAAATCATTAGGAAGAGGTGATATAGGATCGGAAGGTGCAGAATCTTTATGGGTTGAGCTAAGGAATAGCAGGGGTAAAAGGACCCTGATGGCAGTTATTTATAGGCCTCCAAACAGCTGCAGGGATGTGGACTACAAATTACAACTGGAAATAGAAAAGGCTTGTCAGAAGGGCAGTGTTATGATAATTGTGGGGGATTTTAACATGCGAGTAGATTAGAAAAATCAGGTCGGCACTGGATCTCAAGAGAGAGAATTTGTAGAATGTCTGCGAGATGGCTTTTTAGAACAGCTTGTTGTTGAGCCCACTAGGGGATCGGCTGTACTGGATTGGGTATTGTGTAATGAACCGGAGGTGATTGGAGAGATTGAGGTGAAGGAACCCTTAGGAGGCAGTGATCATAACATGATTGAGTTCACTGTGAAATTAGAAAAAGAGAAGCCGAAATCTGATGTGTCGGTGTTTCAGTGGAGTAAAGGAAACTACAGTGGCATGAGAGAGGAACTGGCCAAAGTTGACTGGAAAGAGATACTGGCGGGAAAGACGGCAGAGCAGCAGTGGCTGGAGTTTATGTGAGAAATGAGGAATGTGCAAGACAGGTATATTCCAAAAAAGAAGAAATTTTCGAGTGGAAAAAGGATGCAACCGTGGTTGACAAGAGAAGTCAAAGCCAAAGTTAAAGCTAAGGAGAGGGCATACAAGGAAGCAAAAATTAGTGGAAAGACAGAGGATTGGGAAGTCTTTAAAACCTTACAAAAGGAAACCAAGAAGGTCATTAAGAGAGAAAAGATTAACTATGAAAGGAAACTAGCAAATAATATCAAAGAGGATACTAAAAGCTTTTTCAAGTATATAAAGAGTAAAAGACAGGTGAGAGTAGATATAGGACCGATAGAAAATGATACTGGAGAAATTGTAATGGGAGATGAGGAGATGGCAGAGGAACTGAACAAGTATTTTGCATCAGTCTTCACTGAGGAAGACAGCAGGATACCAGACACTCAAGGGTGGCAGGGAAGAGAAGTGTGCGCAGTCACAATTACGACAGAGAAAGTACTCAGGAAGCTGAATAGGCTAAAGGTCGATAAATCTCCTGGACCAGATGGAATGCACCCTCGTGTTCTGAAGGAAGTAGCTGTGGAGATTGCGGAGGCATTAGCGATGATCTTTCAAAAGTCGATAGATTCTGGCATGGTTCCAGAAGACTGGAAGATTGCAAATGTCACTCCGCTATTTAAGAAGGGGGCAAGGAAGCAAAAAGGAAATTATAGACCTGTTAGCTTGACGTCGGTGGTTGGGAAGTTGTTGGAGTCGATTATCAAGGATGAGGTTACAGAGTACCTGGAGGCATATGACAAGATGGGCAGAACTCAGCATGGATTCCTTAAAGGAAAATCCTGCCTGACAATCCTATTACAATTTTTTGAGGAAATTACCAGTAGGCTAGACAAGGGAGATGCAGTGGGTGTTGTATATTTGGATTTTCAGAAGGCCTTTGACAAGGTGCCACACATGAGGCTGCTTAATAAGATAAGAGCCCATAGAATTACAGGAAAGTTACATGCATGGATAGAGCGTTGGCTGATTGGCAGGAAACAGAGAGTGGGAATAAAGGGATCCTATTCTGGTTGGCTGCCGGTTACCAGTGGTGTTCCACAGGGATCAGTGTTGGGGCCGCTTCTTTTTACACTGTACATCAACGATTTGGATTATGGAATAGATGGCTTTGTGGCTAAGTTTGGTGACAATACGAAGTTAGGTGGAGGGGCCAGTAGTGCTGAGGAAACGGAGAGTCTGCAGAGAGACTTGGATAGATTGGAAGAATGGGCAGAGAAGTGGCAAATGAAGTACAATGTTGGAAAGTGTATGGTTATGCACTTTGACAGAAAAAATAAATGGGCAGACTATTATTTAAATAGGGAAAGAATTCAAAGTTCTGAGATGCAACGGGACTTGGGAGTCCTCGTACAGGATTCCCTTAAAGTTAACCTCCAGGTTGAGTCGGTAGTGAAGAAGGCGAATGCAATGTTGGCATTCATTTCTAGAGGAATAGAGTATAGGAGCAGGGATGTGATGTTGAGGCTCTATAAGGCACTGGTGAGACCTCACTTGGAGTACTGTGGGCAGTTTTGGTCTCCTTATTTAAGAAAGGATGTGCTGACGTTGGAGAGGGTACAGAGAAGATTCACTAGAATGATTCTGGGAATGAGAGGGTTAACATATGAGGAACGTTTGTCCGCTCTTGGACTGTATTCCTTGGAGTTTAGAAGAATGAAGGGAGACCTCATAGAAACATTTCGAATGTTAAAAGGCATGGACAGAGTGGATGTGGCAAAGTTGTTTCCCATGATGGGAGAGTCTAGTACGAGAGGGCATGACTTCAGGATTGAAGGGCGCCCTTTCAGAACAGAAATGCGAAAAAAATTTTTTAGTCAGAGGGTGATGAATCTATGAAATTTGTTGCCACAGGCAGCAGTGGAGGCCAAGTCATTGGGTGTATTTAAGGCAGAGATTGATAGGTATCTGAGTAGCCAGGGCATCAAAGGTTATGGTGATAAGGTGGGGCAGTGGGACTAAATAGGATAAAATGGATCAGCTCATGATAAAATGGCGGAGCAGACTCGATGGGCCGAATAGCCTACTTCTACTCCTTTGTCTTATGGTCTTATGTAAAGTACACTGACATATCACCAGATCACAATATATTGATCTCTTGTAAAATACCACTGGAGTTCCAGTATTTAATTTTACCCTGAACTAGAAAAGCAACAGCCTTCAAAAGACATAATTTCAAACTCCATTTGAGTTGCTCCTGCATACTTTTAAACACAAAATATTCCTTGGTGCATTGAAAACACCTGTGTGGTTGAACACTTTTGGGGCAGGATTGGTCTGGTAGATTTTTTGGAGTTCTAGAGGGTCACAGTTCAACCTACATAATGAGGTGTCCTGTCAGTTTGGTTAGGGAATTTCCATTTCCAATCTGAATGAAAAGAGTTGGACCTAAAAGTTTCTCAAATCAGTTGTAAAATAGGCATGGAAAACCAGACAGACAACCAAAGAAGGGGAAAGGTGACTCAAAATTGGGTTGACTTGCATCTGCAAAGCTTCAGAGACCCAAGTTCAATCCTGACCTTGGGTGCTGTCCATGTGGAGTTTGCATGTTCTACCTTGCCAGCATGTGTTTCCCATAGATGCTCCAGTGTTTTTTCACATCAGAAAGATGTACTGGTTGTTATGTTTGTTCTTAATGAAGACAAACAGCATGGGTAAAAACTAACACATCTTTATTTGGGACACTCCAGCAATGGTTTCAGCTTGACATGAGCAGGTGAAACCAGCTTACCAACGGCACTTCTGCTTCCAGAGAACCACCTGCATTGCCCACTGGGAACAGCAGTTCTTTATTATGTACACACATAATAACACATCTTCCCCTTTAAATACTGTCCTCATAAACCTGTAAGAAACAATAATGGTTTCCAACAAAGATATTTACATTAACTTCAATTGTAATGAGCAAATGCTATCTCTTATTAACTCTCAATCAGTCTCTGAGGTGGTTTAATAATGCTTTTTAGTCTGCTAATTGTCTCCACAGATGTATTGCTTTCACTTGCTTGTTAATATTAGTCTCTTTCTGAGAACTCTGAACAACATTTATTTCCCACATCTGCTGGCTCCTTTGGTATACTGCCACAGCTATGAATTGGAGCTTATGGTCGTAGAGCCACATGGTTCCTTCACAGAGGTGTTCCGCACTCTATCTGAATCTGATAGGAATTTGGAGCAACTTCCTCTTGCACATATCCTTGCATAGACCATGTGTCAGAATTGTGATCTTGGTTTCACACTTGATCTCCGAGCATCAGGATAGGTAGGCTTCCCACAGTCTTGTCATGATACTGTTTCTGTTTTTCTTTCCATTTCTCCTTAGCCATTTTGACCTTGTATGCTCCTTTAGATGCAACAGGTTTGCATGCACTGGAAGGTTAGTGCATATGCATTGAACCATCAGCACTTGGGCCGTTGAAAGGCCATTCCGCAGTGATGCACTTCTGTAGATCATCAGAATTTTGTAGAAATCTTCTTGTCCATCCATTAGATTCTGGGTAATGTGGGCTTGAAGTTGTATGTTGAAACCCCCAATTATTGGTAAAGGACTCAAATTCACAGCTCGAAAATTGTGGACCATTGTCTGATACCACTTCACATAGAACTCCATGCCTCACAAACACAGCTTTCAGGAAGGTGATGACCACTTTTCTGGGTGTTGATTGCAGGGTTGCAACCTTTGGATAACTTGAAAAGTAGTCTGTCACCACAATATGACTCTTCCCATTACAAGCAAACAAATCCACTCCAACTTTGACCTGCAAACAGCAGGAATTCTGCAGATGCTGGAAATTCAAGCAACACACATCAAAGTTGCCGGTGAACACAGCAGGCCAGGCAGCAACTTTGATGTGTGTTGCCCCAACTTTGACCTGTCTGATAAAGGGTGTGGTGTAAATGGTTCTGCTTTCTGCTTTGGTCTGTTGGTAAGATATATTTCACATGAAGCAGTGGTCTGACTGATATCCTGGTTTCTTCTTGGCCAGTACATCACTTCAAGAGCTTTTCATTTACATCTTTCCTCATCAAGATGCCCTTCATGTATGTCCTGGAGCATTTCCTTGTGTAGTGACACTGGAATCTCAAACCTGTTCCCTTTGAAGACTATATCTTCCACTACAGACAATTCAGTTCTGCAGGCCCAATAATCCTGAATATACATTGGACAGTTGTTCTTAGTTGCTGGCTATCCTCTCCTTATTGTCCCTTTGAGTACATTCATTGTTTCATCTGTCCCTACTGATGTCCAATTCTTCTCTGTTCTATCGGGAAATACTGGAATGGAGGTGACAATCAAGTCAACATAGGCCTGTATATCAACATTAATCTCTGGGTCACTCTTTTCTTTCATGTTAGCTGCTCAAGACAGCACATCAGCAGCGAACGTATATTTTTCCATTGTGTAGATCACCACATCATATTTATGCAGCTTTATCAACATGCGCTGTATCCTCATGGAAGAGTCATTCAGTGGTTTGGACATAATTGAGACCAGTGGTTTATGGTCTGTCTCCACTTCAAAAGCTTGTCCATAGATATACTGATGGAACCTTTCACATGCTGATGTGTTGGCGAGAAACTCTTTCTCCATCTGTGCATAGCTGGCTTCCGCACTTGTTAAAGCTCTTGATGCATCGGCCACAGGTTGCCATGTGTCATCATGCTGCTGCTGTAGTACTGCTCCAAAGCTGTACCCAGACACATCAGCTGAGATCCTAGTACACCTTTCCAGATCATAAAACTTCAGCATGGGCTCTTCAGTTAGGATTCTTTGCAGCCTCTTGCTCTTGAGATCAAATCCACTCATTTCACTGCTCAAAGAGTGATCTAAGTAGTGCTGACACAGCAGACAGTTGAGGGATGAACTTGGCCAGGTAAGTCACTATCCCCATGAAATGTTTCACCTCCCCTTTGTTTTGGATCCTCTCCATATTCTCAACAGCTGATGTCTTTCTTGGGTCAGTCTTCACTCCTTCTTCTGACATGATATCTCTGATGAAAGTCAGTATCTTAACACTCTGTTATTTAATTTCAAATTGACATTCCGGATCACGTCTAGCACCTGTCTTGATCGTGCATCATGTTCTTTCTTGGTGGACCCCAGGTGATGATATTACCCATCATCGTGTCGACACCCAGTATGCCTTCAAAGATCATGTGGATGGTTTTATGGTAGACTTCAGGTGCAGACAGGATCCCACACAGTAACCAAAGAAAGTGATATCTTCCCTTTGGTGTTTTAAAGGAACACAGCCTTTGCCTCGTCAAGCTTCACCTGCCAAAACCCAGATGGCACATTGAGTTTAATTAACCACTTAGTACTTGCAGACTGCGATATGATGTCCTCCTGTGTTGGCAAGTTAAAATGCTCTCTCTTGCTGTGTTTATTGCGATCTCTTGGATCTGGACATATCGACAATGCTCCATTTTTCTTTTTCACAATGACCGGTGAGCTCACCCAATCTGTTGTTTCTTCAATTTTCTGTGTGATATTTATCTGTTCAATACATTACATACTGTCTCATCTAAATGAATTTTGTGTACACCAGGTAAGCATCTGAGCCCCTCAAAGTCATCTGCGTATTCTTAGATAACTGAAATGTGGTTATCTTTGGTCTGTGAAGCCATTATGAAAACTCTTTTCACCTGGTTGAGGTTGTCACGTGCACTCAGACCTAATATTAGTGGTAATCTCTTCTTTACAATCAGTAGCTGTGCCTTTAGGTGCTATTCCTTGTGCTTGAAGGTCACTATACAGCCCCATTTTACTGGAATGTTCTCTCCAGTATAGCCTGTCACTCTTAGCTTCTCTGGGTACATCTTGCTCTTTACTTTGAGAGTCTTGTAATCATTCATGGGCAACAGATTGACTTGGGCTCTGATGTCAAGCTAGAATGGAATTACTGTCTCGTTCACAGTCACTGGAGCAATCCGTTCTGTCTTACCAGCACCAGCAGTCTGTAGAGAATCCATAAATACTTCCTCCACTTCCAAAGCAACTGTGTGTATCTTTCTCTTGGTAGCCCTAGCTTTGCAGAACTTTGTGAAATGATTCCTCTTCCCACACTCATTGTAGAGCTTTCCAAAGATACAACTTTGGGATGTGCCTACCTCTACATTTGCTGTTTGTGCCTACTGCATTGCTTTGTTGTTGCTTTGGGAAATGCCTTGTGCTCTGCCCCTCTACTTTCACAACATGCACTGTTTCTGCCTTGTGCAGCTCCTCAGCTTGAGATCATATGGTCTCTGCTGTCCTACACAAATCCACAGCCTTTTCAGTGTTAATTCTTTTTTGTGGAGCAATCTTTCTCTGAGAATATTATCTGGGATTCCACAAACTATTTTGTCTCTAACTAGAGAGTCTCTGAAATCTCTAAACTCACAGGACTAACTTAGTGTGTGAAGCTCAGCTACACACACATTGTTTCTAGTGTTAGAAAAAGAACTTATATCTTTCAAACGTAACAGCTTTACTTGGGACAAAATACTCCTCAAATTTTGTCATCAGAGTGACCAATATCAAGGCTCTCTCATCAATTTGAAAGTTCTTACAGATGTCCAAAGCATCTTCACCAAAAACATGTAGAAGAATGAACACTTTCAATTTTTCATCTGTGCCTCCGGCTCTACTTGCTGCTAGATATATATTGACTCACTGTTTGAAGCATTTCCAGTTATCATTTAGAATGCCGGCAAACTGCATAGGTGTGGAAGGACTTAGGTTATCCACCTTGTGCTCTCACCTGAATCTGTCTTGATGAATTTGATGAACAATGGCAGCTTCAAGACACAACATGCTCTCTAGCTGTAGCTTCTCTCCATCGGAACCTGGTGACTCTTTCTTAATCACTCGCGGTACACTTACTCTCCTTGTTTAGTCAGACATCCCACCTTGCAAAAACTAATTTCAGGGAGGTAGCACCATTAATTTGCGGAAGACTCCTAAAACTTCCAGGAGAGGTGGGATGTCCACAATAAGGCAGCTCCTTAGCAGCTAGCCAGCTAGTTTAAACAATGTTAGCTACGCTAATGAACAAATGACACCTGTTAAACTCACCTCAACATGTCTTTTACAGTCTTAACCCACCATGGGCAATAGAAAAGTCACTGTTTCAAACCGTGCAGTGAGCAACACTGTCATTATTTTTGACCTCTATTAGGCAGGATTACACTTTAGCGTAGTCTGGAGTGATGTATGTTTTATATTTTCTTTTTTTGGAACACTCTGCCATGGCACTCTTTCTCTCTCTCTCTCTCTCTCTCGCTCTCTCCTGCTCTCTCTCTCATTCTCTCTCTTGCTCCCTCTCTCTTTCTCTCTCTCTCTTGCTCTATCTCTCTCTCTCTCACTCTATCACGCTCTCTCTCTCTCTCGGGTCAAAAAATCGATTTCCGGGATATTGTATATAATTTGCGGGCATCAGGGAGCCACTATCAATATACAGGAGACTCCTGGAACTTCCAGGAGAGGTGGGATGTCTGTTTAGTCCACACAGCAACTTTTGACACCATTTTATGTTTGTTCTTAATAAAGACAAACTTAGCATGGGTAAAGCTAACACATATTTATTTACAATAAATTGGCTTCAGCTTGACCTGAGTGGGTGCGACCAGCTCAGCAACGCCACTTCTGATTCTGGGTGAACTGCTCACATTGTCCACTGGGAAATGCAGTTCTTTATTATGTACATACTGTACATAATTACACACTGGTAGGTAGAATAGCTAGCTACAGTAAAGTAGCCTGACTGGGTGGCAGGAAAATCGGAGAATAATTAATGGACATGTGGGACAGAATAGACTACATGGAAAATAAATGGATGGAAAGAGACTGATAGTATTGTTCTGTGAGCTGTTAGAGATTTGATTGGCCAAATGTCCTTCCATATCATTAGAAAATATTAAAATAACTATGACATTGGAGATAAAGACATGCTAAAAAGGCATGAAAGAAAGCAATGGGAATGGTTTGTAAAACATTAGCACAGCCTTTTTATGAAAGAGATAACCTAGTCCACTGCTCAAGTTACTTTGTAATTCTGTTTGCCTAGCAGCAGGGGAACAGTTGAGCTAAATATCCATAAATTACTTAAATATATCATACTTCCTGATCATGAAGAAACATTTAGCCCATCATGTATGTCAGGTTTCAATCCTTTTCACCCACTTGTTTCCCAGTAACCTATTCTCTCCGTAAGTGATCATCTCCTACCCCCAGCTACATTAGGGACAATTTACATTGGTCAATAGACCTACCAACATTCATGGCCTTGAGATGACAGAACCACCCCAGGGGAAATCTGAAAAAATGAAAAAGGATCTAAAAAGCGTGGATTGGGACTGGTTGTTCTCTGGCAAGGATGTGATCGGTAAATGGGAAGCCTCCAAAGGAGAAATTTTGGTAGTGCAAAGCTTGTATGTTCCTGTCAGGATTAAAGGCAAAGTGAATAGGAATAAGGAACCTTGGTTCTCAAGGGATATTGCAACGCTGGTAAAGAAGAAGAGAAAATTGTATGACATGTATAGGAAACATAGAGTAAATAAGGTGCTTGAGGAGTATAAAAAGTGCAAGAAAATACTTAAGAAGGAAATCAGGAGGGCTAAAAGAAGACATGAGTTTGCCTTGGCAGTCAAAGTGAAGGATAATCCAAAGAGCTCTTGCAGGTATATTAAGAGTAAAAGGATTGTAAGGGATAAAATTGGTCCTCTTGAAGATCGGAGCGTTCGGCTATGTGCGGAACCAAAAGAAATGGGGGAGATCTTAAATGGTTTTTTTGCATCTGCATTTACTAGGGAAACTGGCATGAAGTCTATGGAATTAAGGGTAACAAGCAGTGAGCTCATGGAAACTGTACAGATTGAAAAGGAGGAGATGCTAGCTATCTTGAGGCAAATTAAAGTGGATAAATCCCCAGGACCTGACAGGGTATTCCCTCGGACCTTGAAGGAGACTAGTGTTGAAATTGCAGGGGCTCTGGCAGGTATAATTAAAATGTCAGTGCCTACGGATGAAGTGCCGGAGGATTGGAGAATGGCTCATGTTGTTCTGTTGTTTAAAAAAGGATCAAAAAGTAATCCGGGAAATTATAGGCCGGTAAGTTTGGCGTCGGTAGTGGGTAAGTTATTGGAGGTAGTACTAAGAGACAGAATCTACAAGCATTTGGATAGACAGGGACTTATTAGGGAGAGTCAACATGGCTTTGTGCGTGGTAGGTCATGTTTGACCAATCTATTGGAGTTTTTCGAGGAGGTTACCAGGAAAGTGGATGAAGGGAAGGCAGTGGATGTTGTCTACATGGACTTCAGTAAGGCCTTTGACAAGGTCCCGCATGGGAGGTTAGTTAGGAAAATTCAGTTGCTAGGTATACATGGAGAGGTGGTAAATTGGATTAGACATTGGCTCAATGGAAGAAGCCAAAGAGTGGTGGTAGAGAATTGCTTCTCTGAGTGGAGGCCTGTGACTAGTGGTGTGCCACAGGGATCAGTGCTGGGTCCATTGTTATTTGTCATCTATATCAATGATCTGGATGATAATGTGGTAAATTGGATCAGCAAATTTGCTGATGATACAAAGATTGGAGGTGTAGTAGACAGTGAGGAAGGTTTTCAGAGCCTGCAGAGGAACTTGGACCAGCTGGAAAAATGGGCTGAAAAATGGCAGATGGAGTTTAATACAGACAAGTGTGAGGTATTGCACGTTGGAAGGACAAACCCAGGTAGAACATACAGGGTTAATGGTAAGGCACTGAGGAGTGCAGTAGAACAGAGGGATCTGGGAATACAGATACAAAATTCCCTAAAAGTGTCATCACAGGTAGATAGGGTCGTAAAGAGAGCTTTTGGTACATTGGCCTTTATTAATCAAAGTATTGAGTATAAGAGCTGGAATGTTATGATGAGGTTGTATAAGGCATTGGTGAGGCCAAATCTGGAGTATTGTGTTCAGTTTTGGCCACCAAATTACAGGAAGGATATTAATAAGGTTGAAAGAGAGCAGAGAAGGTTTACAAGGATGTTGCCGGGACTTGAGAAACTCAGTTACAGAGAAAGGTTGAATAGGTTAGGACTTTATTCCCTGGAGTATAGAAGAGTGAGGGGAGATTTGATAGAGGTATATAAAATTATGATGGGTATAGATAGAGTGAATGCAAGCAGGCTTTTTCCACTGAGGCAAGGGGAGAAAAAAACCAGAGGACATGGGTTAAGGGTGAAGGGGGAAAAGTTTAAAGGGAACATTGGTGGGGGGGGGGGCTTCTTCACATAGAGAGTGGTGGGAGTGTGGAATGAGCTGCCAGACGAGGTGGTAAATGCGGGTTCTTTTTTAACATTTAAGAATAAATTGAACAGATACATGGATGGGAGGTGTATGGAGGGATATGGTCCGTGTGCAGGTCAGTGGGACTAGGCAGAAAATGGTTCAGCACAGCCAAGAAGGGCCAAAAGGCCTGATTCTGTGCTGTAGTTTTTCTATGGTTTCTATGGAATCCACATGGTCACAGGGAAAGTGCATAAACGCCACACAGGTAGCACCAGAGATCGGGTTTGAACCAGGGTCAGTGAAGAAGTGAGGCAGCTATTCTCGCATCTGCACCACTTTTCCACCGAAAGGCAAAGGTTTTGACAGTGCAGCTTTGCATCACAGCCTGCTATGGAAACACCAGTGGCCAGGAACAGAATAATGGTGGATAATTATAGTGCATCACAAGCAAAGACCTCCCCACCATCAAGCGCATTTACAAGAAAGCTGCCACAAGAAAGCAACGTCCATCATCAGGAATACCTATCATCCAGGCTGTGCCCTCTTCTCACTACTACCACCGGGCACCTTAGGTTCCACGTCACCTGGTTAGGGAGCAGTGATGACGCTACCACAACCAGGCTCCTGAACTGGTGTGCATAACCTCACTCATCACAACTCCGAATCCACAACCTACGGACTCACTTCCAAGGACTCACTTTTTCAGTATTATATATATGTATGATTTTGTACAAATTATCTTCTTTTGCACAGTTTTTTTGTCAATCTTTATTTATGTATAGTTTTCATAAATTCTATCAATTATTGTATTTCTTGTTACGTACCCCGTAACTGGGTTGCCAAACCAGCAGAAATGGATCACTCAGTTGGAGTCTGGATTACTGGAACTAAGAAAGTTTTATTAAAGAAACAAGCAACATAGTACTCTAATCAAAAGGATAATAAATGCAACAGTTCGGCAATGATAAACACACATGTACACCGAATTAGGATAACAGGATCAATCAAGCTCTATCGTCGTCTAGGGGTAACTGACCAGTTTCAAAGTGACGCAAAGTTCAGTTCAATTGAGTTCAGTTCAGTTCACAGTAATCACTGCCGTGGCGATGGACAGTGGGGGGAAGGAGAGAGAGAGCAAAAGCGAATGAATATTCAAACAGCTTCCACACAGACCTTCGATATTCTTCGCAGTCAGCTTTCGGGCGAGCCCTTTGTAATGTCTTCTGAGGTCACCGACTGTGACCCCTCCGTTTCCAGATATGATCGTTTCTCTGCGGTGAACCTGGCAGCCAGGCAAGGGCGGACACACACCAATTCCCGCCGATCATACCTTTCCACCCTGTGCGTCTATGGCTTGGTCCCGCGACCAGCCCTCCAAAACTCCCACCGACTTGTGGGAGGCACACCGCTTCCAGGGTTTCGTTACCTCGTGGTGTTGTGTGTGTGTCCTGCCTTAGCGAACCTGTCCCTTTTTATCCCCCCGCTGGGGCATCGCTTGTCCATCACTTCAAACAGTTCAGGGTTCAAAGGGGAGCCGGTCTTGACAGCTCTCCCGTCTCTTCATTAACATCTCCAAATGCTGCTCCATTGTTTTCCTTATCTCTCTTTCTCCTGAAGACAGGTGGCAGACCAACTGCTGATCCCATTGGTGCCAGCACAGGACAGTTAACATCCTAGTCTATGTGTACTTTCGTCACATTCTTTATTTTCATATAAATGCCTGCAGGCAAATGAATCTCAGAGATGTATATGGTGACATATATGTAATTTGATAATAAATTTACTTTGACTTTAACTTTAACTTCCACTTCATCCACTAGTCCCCACGCCAGACCAACAGAGTGAAAGGTCAATCAGCATTAATGGAGAAAACACCTTTCACACTGTTTCTCCCCAGATGGATGTAATCTGACCTGCTGTGCACTTCCAGTATTTGCTGTTTTTATTTCAGATTTCCAGTATTTGGTTTGTTTTTGCTTTTCCAGCAATATTGGAAGGGTTGGATTTAGCTTAAGATAAAACTAAACTGTAAAAGGCATTCAGTTTGCTCTGAATAATTAAAAGATATTCCTCAAACTATTTTACCCAAGACAAAATCTGCAAGTTATGTGTGTTCTGTGCATGGCTCTAAATTTTAAAAAGATTCATGGATCATGGCAAACTAATGCACATCCAGAGGTTCTGGTTTTAATTACTTTAATCCATCATTTTAATAAGCAAAACACGATAACAGCATTTGTTCCGAATCTGCCCATGAAACAACCTCTGGAAATGAACACGAGCTCTGAAGACAGACATGAAAATGCAGCACTATGGCAGTCTGTAACCTCTCAAGATATAAGAAACAGAAACAGAAATCAGGCAGGTTTCTCCCACAGCCCTGTTCCATCAGTCAATACCATGACTGATCTTCTGCCATTTTCATTTTCCTACATAATCATCATTCTCCCTTTACCAATATAGATCTTGTGCAGGTGAGTTTCTTGTTAAGGTGTCTATACATCACTCCCATCTGGAAGGAATTCCTAGCAATGAGGCTCTTCTCTTGCTGTAGTTTCCATCCAGATGTGGATCTTTTCCAGGTGTGGATGTTCGTCCTCCCCAGAAGTGACTTCATTCCTCCATAAGATGGCTTTAAAACTTAACCATTTTCAAACAGCAAGCTCTAATGTATTCCGTCTCACCCCCACTTCCAAAATGACATGTTGAGCCCATTGACTCTTCCCTGAGATTCCACTGTGGCTAATTTATTACCCCATTCAACACCATTCTTCTGCCTCCTCCCCATAACCTTTGATGACCTCACTAATCAAGAACCTATTTACCTCCTCTTTAAATATGCCCAGTGTCTTGTCCTCCACAGACATCATGGCAATGAATTCCATAGATTCACCGCCCTCTGGCTAAAGAAATTCATCCTCACAGAGCTCAGTAAAATGATGATCAATAAAGTACCTACCTACACTAATCACAAACAAGAGAAGATCTGCAGATGCTGGAAATCTGAGCAACACACACAAAATGCTGGAGGAACAATACTAATCCCATTTACCAGCCCTTGGCAAGATGTAGAAGTGATAAATTGTAACATGAGCTCATCAAAAATGAGTTCTGGGAGGAGGTGCTTCTGACGCATCACTCCCCTGGTAGGAGGTGTATGGCAGGATTGGTCAAGGAACAGGAGAAGGTCAAGCCTCTTAAAATGGTTGTTTTAAATTTCAACCCCTGTCACAACCTATGGTAACACAGTCCGAGATGCTGGCCTCAAGATTTAATTCTAGAGGCTGTTTATTGGTAATGAATGTAGATTCTCTAATTTCAGGACCAAATATGGGGAAATGGGACTAATTCAAGCAGGCAGCTTGGTTGCCATAGATATTTTGGGCCAAAGGACTTCTTTCCACATTGTACAACTCCATGACTCTATAATGGAATATCGATGTTACAAGCAGCAACACAGTATCCTAAAGATTATCATCATCAGTCTATAATCTTACAGTGCTGCAATGGGACGAAATAGTAGATTTAGGATTTTCCCACAATGTTTGATAGATTCCTGGTTTGACTTATTTTGATACCTTCAAGAGCAGGTTATACAAACACAACTGCGCACACACACACACACACACACACACACACACACACACACAGTTACAACTCTATTGACATATTTTGCTTATATCATTGTACAGATGTTAATATGCAGAATCAGTCTAAATTATCTGTTACCTTTAAGTTTATACTTTCAAAGTATAATATCAGATGAACATAATAGAACATTGATGAGTTATATGTCAATGACTTGGATAACAGAACTGAGGGCTTTGTGGCCAATTTTGAAGATGATACAAAGATAGGTGGAGAGGCAGGTAGTGTTGAGGAAGCAGGGAGTCTGCTGAAGAACTTGAACAGATTGGGAGAATGGGTAAAGAAGTGGCAGATGGAATACAAAGCAGGAAAGTGTAGGATCATACACTTTGGTAAAAGGAATAAATGTGTGGACTATTTTCTAAACAGGGAGAAAATTCAGAAATCAAAGGTGCAAAGGGACTTGGGAGTCCTTGTGCAGGATTCCCTAAAGGCTAACTTGCAGATTGAGTCAGTGGTAAGGAAGACAAATGCAAGGTTAGCACTCATTTCGAGAGGACTAGAATGCAAGTGCAAGGATGTAATGCTGAGGCTTTATAAGGCATTGGTCAGACTGCACTTGGATATTCTGAGCAGTTTTTGGCCCCTTATCTAAAAGAGAGGGTCCAGAGGAGGTTCACAAGAATTATTCTGAGAAGGAAAGAGTTAATATATAGAAGCTTTGATGGCTTTGGGCCTGTACTCTCTGGAGTTCAGAAGAATGAGGGGGGGATCACATTGAAATCTCTCTAATATTGAAAGGCCTAGACAGAGTGGATGTGGAGAGAATGTTTCCTGTAGCGGGTGAGTCTAGGACCCAAAGGACACAGCCTCAGACGTCCATTTAGATTAGAAATAAGAATGAATTTCTTTAGCCAAAGCATGGTGAAAACTGTGGAATTTATTGCAACAGAGGCTGTGGAGGCCAAGTCATTGAGTATATTTAAAGCAGAGGTTGATGTGTTCTTTACATTTCTGTGTAGAAGCTTAATTCCAGTGTACACCATGATACTTCTAATCAGTGTTAATCATTTTATAACCATTATTACAGTGTCCTTTATTGCCTTCTCAGTCTTTGCCAACTATAGACCGTTCCTGATGTCTAAATGTTTCCTGGTTAGAAGCAAAACAGTTGCAATATTTTTCAATAACTTGAAAAAAACTTCTATTAAAAATTTTAGTTGGCATGAAACTAAACGTATTAATATGAATGAAAGTAGAGAAATAATATCCAAATTCTTAGCATTTCTATGCAAGTTAACAATTCCTCTCTTGCTGAGATTGACGTAAATCTAAGGGAGCACATAAGAGGTGGAAATGACTCTTTGACCCAGTACTTTACAGACTGATCCTGGGCTCAGTATTGAGCCTGGGAAATTCAGATTCAGATTCAGATTCATTTATTTAGCACATATACATCAAAACCTACAGTGAAGTGTGTCTTTAGTGTTAACAACCAACACAACTGAAGGATATGCTGGGGGCAGCCCACAAGTGTCACCACACATTACAGCAGCAACATAGCATGCCCACAAGCTCAAAGTAAATTTATTATCAATGTACATATATTTCACCATTTAGAGCCCTTGAAAGTGAGTCCATAGGTTGTCACTATTTTTATTTTAATATTTTATCTTTATTTAGAGATACAGCACAGGATAGTCCCTTCTGGCCTTTCAAGCCGTGCCACCACCATCTCACCAGTTTAACACTAGCCTGATCACGGGACAATTTACAATGATCAATCAACCTACTAACCGGTACGTTTTTGGACTGTGGGAGTGAAACGGAGCACCTGGAGGAAACCTACGCATTCTACATGGGAGAACATACAAACTCTACAGAGGACAGCAGGACTGAATTCCAAACTCTGACGCCTCAAGCTGTAACAGTGTTGCGTTAACTGCTACACTACTGCAATGCTCAATGTTCAGCAGAACAACCGAAGCAACATCAACAACAACAAAACAACAACAGTAAAGTAAGCCCCTTTCCTCCCTCCCCCACTCATACAGACAGGCCTCTTACCCTAGGACAGGTGCAGCAGAATGAAAAGTGTATGATCTCCAGGGCATGGACGCATAATTAAGGAATGCGTTAACTTGCACACTGCAGATTGCTGATGGAACTTTGCTGAATGATTGCTCTGACATCAGCACAATCCAGACCAACGTCATAAGCTTGCACTTCCCATAAGGCAGGCTCTAATAATCAGTAAAAAAAAAGACTAGGACTTATTCAATCAAGACTGATTTGTTTTTAAAGCTGAAAAACTACATTAGGCCTTTACTATTATGAAGTTCCATTCCTTGAGGAACAACAACATTACAAGTAATTTAAAAAATTATTTTTCTTTTCAATATCTCTCCTTAATTCAAAGATTATATCTTTATTTTGCAAAATGTCCAATAGTTTAAATGCAATTTATTTGTAACTTTGTGCCTCATTCAGTTTGGTTAAAATGCCTCTAATATTTTACCTGTTCATATAGATTCTCCGTAAAAGCATTCCATCCTCACAGACATCTAATATCTCAGTGTTCCCTAATAAGCGTACTTAAAATCAACACCAAAAGCCATTCCATCACCACAAGATTGGGGTTCATCATTTCCTGTTTTTATCTCAGATTTTTGCCAACTGCAGCATTTCATTTTTTTCCCTTATGGATGTGTTTCTTGTCATTTTGTTGGCAGTTGGAATGGAAATTAGAGTTGGGGGTGCAAAGAGAGCAAGGTACATGTGTTTACTGTTTGAGACCAAAGAAAAATTATTTCTCAACAAGGCAGCTACCTAGCACATCAATAAGTGGGGTGGAACACAGGCGTAGGGGTTGGCATAATGCTATTACATCGTCAAGTTTCCAGGTTCAATTCCACCACTGCATGTACGGAGTTCGTACATTATCCCTGTGACCATGTGAATTTACTGCAAGTGCTCCAATTTCTTCCCACGTTCCAACGATGTACTGGTTAGTAGGTCACATGTGAGTAATTGGGTAGTGTGGGCTCATGGGGGCAGTCGGGTCTGTTGCCATGCTGTATCTAAATAACAAAAATATAAAAATAAGGAAGAGATGAAAGGACAAGGGGCAAAGTCAGGAGAAATGAAATAGGAAGAGGATAATGATCTAAAGATAAAGGGGTTGCTAATGCGGCAAAGAAAGAGAGAAAATTAAGGATAGGAGGAAGTAAGTAATAGGAGCATTATCTAAAATCGTTGAAAATCTTGTATCTTTAGCATTGGAATTACAATCTGTTCAGGGCTATACACGGCTCTATTTTAGGTTCCTCTCTTCCTTTTGATTTGAAACGCCTCAAACAGGACTCTAACCCGATAGTTAAATATACCTTACGTATTTGGTTTCAATTCAGAAAATTTTTTGATCTTAACCAATTTGGGCTAGCGATTCCTATTTTAGGTAACATATTTTTTCCTCCCTCTTTCACAGATCGTGCTTTTCAAATTTGGAAGACTAAGGGTATTTCACGGTTTTTGGATTTATTTTTAGATGGTTCCCTTATGTCTTTTGAACAATTATCTAATAAATATAATTTATCAAGAATACATTTTTTTAGATATCTACAAGTTAGAAATTTCCTAAGTACTATACTTTCTTCCTTTCCAATGCTTCCTCCTACATATATTTTAGATACTATAATTAACCTTAATCCATGTCAGAAATGTGCATCGGCTATGATTTATAATATTATTATGAAACGTAGGAAAGCTCCATTTGATAAGATTAGGGTAGATTGGGAACAGGAATTGGGTTCTATCATTTCCGTGGATGACTGGGGGCAGATTTTACAATTAGTCAATACTTCCTCTATCTGTGCTAAACATTCCCTAATTCAATTTAAAGTTGTTCATAGAGCACATATGTCCAAAGATAAATTAGCTCGTTTTTATTCTCATATTAATCCTTTTTGTGATAGATGTCCGGGACAGATAGCCTCTTTAACTCATATGTTTTGGTCTTGTCCTACTCTGGAAACTTTTTGGAGAGACATTTTTAATATTATCTCAAAGGTATTGAATATAGATATCTCTCCTCACCCTATTACTGCTATCTTTGGACTACCTAAAATTTCCAGTAATCTTTTTCCTTCAGCCCGTAGAATGATTGCATTTCTTACTTTAATGGCGAAAAGATGTATCTTACAACATTGGAAAGAGCTTAATGCTCCAACTACCTTTTTTTGGTTTTCTCAGACGATATTATGCTCGAATTTGGAGAAAATTAGAAGCAATCTCTAT
This sequence comes from Mobula birostris, assembly GCF_030028105.1. Taxonomy (NCBI): domain Eukaryota; kingdom Metazoa; phylum Chordata; class Chondrichthyes; order Myliobatiformes; family Myliobatidae; genus Mobula; species Mobula birostris. Next base: position 46,805,511 of record NC_092387.1, on the reverse strand, counting down.
GATTCCTCACTTAAATTTGAACAGACCTGGAGATCTTTTATTCAATATTTTCATTTAATATAATTTTTTTTTCTTCTCTTTTTTGCTCCATATTTATATTCTCTTCTTGTTTTTTTTTACTGTTTTTAATGGAGGTCGGGTTTGAGGATGTGATTTTAAGTTCTTTAACTCTATTTGGTTCCAAGTTAGCCCATTGCTTTGCTTTGCTTTTAGTTTAGTTGCACGGTGGGTTTTTTTTTGGGGGGGGGGGTTTTGGGGGTTTTTTTCCCTTTTCTCTATTGATATATATATATATATATATATATATATATATAAAAAAATTAGTATACTATTATGTTACCCTATTATGTTATGTTTAAATTACATTGTTCGTATCATTTTTTTATCTGTATTAATATCTCCTGTAATTTTATTATATTCTAACAGTGTATTAGTGCCTATATGGCTTACCTTGTTTTATACTTATTCAATAAAAAGATTTAAAAAGAAAGAAAGAAAATCTTGTATCACGACACAGTAGTCTACTTGAACGAAGAGATTCTGTTCTTCCAATCCCGGTGATAAAGGCCTTGTGCCAGCCGACACTATAGAGGATCTAATATTCCTGAGCACTCAGCTGCCACTCTCTACAGATGTGTTGCTTAAAATATCCTCACTGGTTGCATCATGGTCTGGTAGAAGAGCTCAAATACACAGGAATGCAAGAAACCTCACAGAAAAGTAGACACTGCCCAATGCATCAGGGGCACATCCCTCCTCACCATTAGTACAGGATTGACTTTTTGGAACCAAATACGCAGAGCTAGGTGAAGTTGTTAAGCTAATTTCTCCCCCTACAGGAGGCGCTATCTCAGCATGGCATCATCTATCATCAAATATCTCCACCGTCCATCCAACGTCATCTTCCCACAGCTACCATTGGGAAAAAAGGTATAGAATTCTGAAGTCCCACACCACCAGGTTCAAGAACAGCTGCTTCCCTTCAGCCATTTGGTTCTTGAATCAACTGACATGAGATCTCTCGAGTTCAACAGCACTATGCCCAATTTGATCACTAAAATCAACTTTCTTTTCTAATTGCGTTCTTTATGGTAATTTATTTGTTTAATTTTGTGTAGTTTATGTTTTTCTTGAGAATGCTGCTTATATAATGCTAAGACGTCTTGCCTCGTCCCTGTGCCGAAGACGCCGCGCCCCAGCGGCCTCAATGACTACAGACCGGTGGCATTAACCTCCCACATCATGAAGACCCTGGAGAGACTTGTTCTGGAGCTGCTCCAGCCTATGGTCAGGCCAAACTTAGATCCCCTCCAGTTCGCCTACCAGCTCCGACTAGCAGTTGAGGATGCCATCATCTACCTGCTGAACCGTGTCTACACCCACCTGGACAAGCCAGCGAGCACCGTGAGGTTCATGTTTTTTGACTTCTCCAGTGCGTTCAACGCCATCCGCCCTGCTCTACTGGGGGAGAAGCTGACAGCGATGCAGGTGGATGCTTTCCTGGTGTCATGGATTCTTGATTACCTGACTGGCAGACCACAGTACGTGTGCTTGCAACACTGTGTGTCCGACAGAGTGATCAGCAGCACTGGGACTCCACAGGGGACTGTTTTGCCTCCCTTTCCCTTCACCATTTACACCTCGGACTTCAACTACTGCACAGAGTCTTGTCATCTTCAGAAGTTTTCTGATGACTCTGCCATAGTTGGATGCATCAGCAAGGGAGATGAGGCTGAGTACAGGGCTACGGTAGGAAACTTTATCACATGGTGTGAGCAGAATTATCTGCAGCTTAATGTGAAAAAGACTAAGGAGCTGGTGGTAGACCTGAGGAGAGCTAAGGTACTGGCGACCCCTGTTTCCATCCAGGGGGTCAATGTGGACATGGTGGAGGATTACAAATATCTGGGGATACGAATTGACAATAAACTGGACTGGTCAAAGAACACTGAGGCTGTCTACAAGAAGGGACACAGCCGTCTCTATTTCCTGAGGAGACTGAGGTCCTTTAACATCTGCCGGACGATACTGAGGATGTTCTACGAGTCTGTGGTGGGCAGTACTATCATGTTTGCTATTGTGTTCTGGGGCAACAGGCTGAGGGTAGCAGACACCAACAGAATCAACAAACTCATTCATAAGACCAGTGATGTTGTGGGGATGGAACTGGACTCTCTGACGGTGGTGTCTGAAAAGAGGATGCTGTCCAAGTTTCCATGCTATCTTGGACAATGTCTCCCATCCACTACATAATGTACTGGTTGGGCACAGGTGTACATTCAGCCAGAGACTCATTCCACCGAGATGCAACACAGAGCGTCATAGGAAGTCATTCCCGCCTGTGGCCATCAAACTTTACAACTCCTCCCTTGGAGGGTCAGACACTCTGAGCCAATAGGCTGGTCCTGGACTTATTTCCTGGCATAATTTACATATTACTATTTAATTGCCTATGGTGCAACTGTAAAGAAAACCAATTTCCCCCAGGATCAATAAAGTATGACTATAACTATGACTATGACTATAACTACGTGCTTATGTTGTTGCTGTAAGTAAGTACTAAATTGCACCTGAGAACACATGGTTCTGTGTATATGGCAAGAGACTGTGCATATGACAAAGTCAAGAGACTTTTTTTACCGTGCCAATGGCCTGTTCTTCATGAAGTTATGGTATTGCTTGCACTGTTGTAACTATATGTTATAATTATGTGGCTTTTGTCAGTTTTTCAGTCTTGGTCTGTCCTGTGTTTAGAAACCATAGAAACTACAGCACAGAAACAGGCCTTTTGGCCCTTCTTGGCTGTGCCGAACCATTTTCTGCCTAGTCCCACTGACCTGCACACGGACCATATCCCTCCATACACCTCCAATCCATGTATCTGTCCAATTTATTCTTAAATGTTAAAAAAGAACCCACATTTACCACCTCATCTGGCAGCTCATTCCATACTCCCACCACTCTCTGTGTGAAGAAGCCCCCCTTAATGTTCCCTTTAAACTTCTCCCCCCTCACCCTTAACCCATGTCCTCTGGTTTTTTTCTCCCCTTGCCTCAGTGGAAAAAGCCTGCTTGCATTCACTCTATCTATACCCATCATAATTTTATATACCTCTATCAAATCTCCCCTCATTCTTCTACGCTCCAGGGAATAAAGTCCTAACCTATTCAACCTTTCTCTGTAACTGAGTTTCTCAAATCCTGGCAACATCCTCGTAAACCTTCTCTGCACTCTTTCGACCTTATTTATATCCTTCCTGTAATTTGGTGGCCAAAACTGAACACAATACTCCAGATTCGGCCTCACCAATGCCTTATACAACCTCATCATAACGTTCCAGCTCTTATACTCAATACTTTGATTAATAAAAGCCAATGTACCAAAAGCTCTCTTTACGACCCTATCTACTTGTGACGCCACTTTTAGGGAATTTTGTATCTGTATTCCCAGATCCCTCTGTTCTACTGCACTCCTCAGTGCCTTACCATTAACCCTGTATGTTCTACCTTGGTTTGTCCTTCCAACGTGCAATACCTCACACTTGTCTGTATTAATCTCCATCTGCCATTTTTCAGCCCATTTTTCCAGCTGGTCCAAGTCCCTCTGCAGGCTCTGAAAACCTTCCTCACTGTCTACTACACCTCCAATCTTTGTATCATCAGCAAATTTGCTGATCCAATTTACCACATTATCATCCCAGATCATTAATATAGATGACAAATAACAATGGACCCAGCACTGATCCCTGTGGCACACCACTAGTCACAGGCCTCCACTCAGAGAAGCAATTCTCTACCACCACTCTTTGGTTTCTTCCATTGAGCCAATGTCTAATCCAATTTACCACCTCTCCATGTATACCTAGCGACTGAATTTTCCTAACTAATCTCCCATGCGGGACCTTGTCAAAGGCCTTACTGAAATCCACGTAGACAATATCCACTGCCTTCCCTTCATCCACTTTCCTGGTAACCTCCTCGAAAAGCTCCAATAGATTGGTCAAACATGACCTACCACGCACAAAGCCATGTTGACTCTCCCTAATAAATCCCTGTCTATCCAAATGCTTATAGATTCTGTCTCTTAGTACTCCCTCCAATAACTTACTTACTACCGATGTTAAACTCCCCGGCCTATAATTTCCCAGATTACTTTTCAATCCTTTTTTAAACAACGGAACAACATGAGCCACTCTCCAATCCTCCGGCACTTCACCCGTAGACAGCGACATTTTAAATATTTCTGCCAGGGCCCCTGCAATTTCAACACTAGTCTCCTTCAAGGTCCAAGGGAACACTCTGTCAGATCCCAGGGATTTATCCACTTTAATTTTCCTCAGGACAGCAAGCACCTCCTCCTTTTCAATCTGTAGAGTTTCCATGATCTCACTACTTGATTCCCTCAATTCTATAGACTTCATGCCTGTTTCCTCAGTAAATACAGACGCAAAAAACCTATTTAAGATCTCCCCCATTTCCTTTGGTTCCGCACATAGCCGACCATTCTGATCTTCAAGAGGACCAATTTTATCCCTTACAATCCTTTTGCTCTTAATATACTTGTAAAAACTCTTTGGATTATCCTTCACTTTGACTGCCAAGGCAACCTCATGTCTTCTTTTAGCCCTCCTGATTACTTCCTTAAGTATTTTCTTGCACTTCTTATACTCCTCAAGCACCTGATTTACTCCTTGTTTCCTATACATTTCATACAACTTCCTGTTTTTCTTTATCAGAGTTGCAATATCCCTTGAGAACCAAGGTTCCTTATTCCTGTTCAATTTGCCTTTAATCCTGACAGGAACATACAAACTCTGCATTCTCAAAATTTCCCCTTTGAAGGCTTCTCACCTACCAATCACATCTTTGCCAGAGAACAACCTGTCCCAATCCACGCTTTTTAGATCCTTTCTCAGTTCTTCAAATTTGGCCTTCTTCCAGTTCAGAACCTCAACCCTAGGACCAGATCTATCCTTGTCCATGATCAAATTGAAACTAATGGTGTTATGATCACTGGAACCAAAGTGCTCCCCTACACAGACTTCCGTCACTTGTCCTAACTCATTTCCTAACAGGAGATCCAATATTGCATCCCCTCTAGTTGATCCCTCTATATATTGATATCACAATCTGTGATATCACACCAGAGGAATATTGTATCATTTCTTAATGCATGTATTACTGAATGACAATAAAAGAGGACTGTGTGTCCTCATAATCTAATCTAATCTAATCTAATCTAAACTTGACTTGGACTTCAACTACTCTCTTTGGATATTGTTCATTCCTGGTGCTGATTTCATTGCCAAAGGGTAACCCTGAGTCCTAAATTAGTTTAATAGTATCAAGTGTCAGGTGAGGGGCAGATGAAAGGTAGACTCTGAATATCCAACAGGCAATGACGACTGTGAAATATAAGGTGGACAATTATGGGTCTGTGTCCCTGCTCCAAGTACGCCCAGCTCCTCCTGTGATGAATTCCTGCTTAATAGATGCACACCTCAGTCTAGATTAATTTATTTGTTCCTGGGACCATTTCTCTGCGGCATTACAAATAGACAGGCAGTTACATGCTGTGATTTGCATTTTAATAGCACATCATGCAAACAAATCCCAAGACAATTCTTTTGTTTAGAGAGGCAAATGAAAACAAGATCAGTCCCTAACATGCTTAGCAAATGCTTTGTAATTTATTAAGCCCCGCAGTAGTTCAGCTCTTTTCGATCACTATAATATACACGTCTATTTCATGATGCGGCCCATAAAATCAAGTGTCCCTCCTTCAGTGCACAAAATTAACAAGTAAACTAATTAATTAGTCAAGATAATTGGAGCATAGGCCTATATTCCACTGTAGATCATCCAAATGAAACCGACAATAATCCTATTAGTACAATTAGCTTGCAGTACAGAACAAGCAGTTCTGAATTATTAAGACTTAATCAAAGAATAAAGTATATAAATCACTCGTAAGGCTCCAGCTACAGGATTAACTTCATGTCTGGCTGTGGAGGGGATTTAGAATCAGAATCATGTTTAATATCACCGATGTATGTTGTGAAATTTGCTGTTTTGTGGCAGCAGTATAGTGAAATACATAAAAAATCTATAAACTTGAATAAGATATATATATTAAATTAAATAAGTAGTGTATAACTAAGAATAACAAGTTATTTATAGAGCACTTTTCATACAATCGAAATAGAACAAAAATAGTGAGGTAGTGGTCATGGATTGATTCATAGTCCATTCAGAAATCCGATGGTGAAGGGAAAGGTGCTGGAAAAGGGCCAGTAATGTCATGGAGGATCCCGCCCATCCTGCTCATGGACTATTCATCCCACTCCCATCAGGGAGGAGGCTACAGAGTATCCATGCCAGGACCACTAGACTCTTCCCCAGACAGTTACATACAGCCTAACATAACTTTATGAGCTTACAAGGTATCTATATTTATTGGGGGATATTTTTTAATCATTATTGTGTCATTTGTCTTGTTTTTCTGTGTTGGATTGAATTCAGAGTAACAATTATTTTGTTCTCCTTTCACTTGTGTATAGGAAATGACATTAAGCAATCTTGAATCTTGAAAGAAGCTGTTCCTAAAACATTGATTGTATGTCTTCAGGCTCCCTAATGGTACCAATGAGAAGAGGGCATGTCCTGGGTGATGGGGGTCCTTGAAGATGGATGCTGCCTTTTTGAGACATCACCTTTTGAAGATTAATCCAATAAGCTTTGTTTATAAAGGGAACTTGGGTCTAATCTCCACTGAGTGGAAGCAAAGAGGGAGATTTATTTAAGAGAGGCATTTAAAATCGTGAAAGGTTTTAAAATGGAGAAATTGATTTCACTGACAGTGTGGATAGAACCAAAGTGTACTGACTGAAGTTATTTGAAAAGAAACATTGTTTTTTTTGCACAGGTTCTTTATCAGATAATCTTTGCTCTAGGGTCAGTGGAAGCAAATTGAAGAAGTTTGGGAAATTCTGCAAAGCTTTATGAAGAACGCAACAACAACCATACTTTATATTAATGTAGTGCTGTGTTATAGTAAAATAACCCAAGATACTACTCAAGGACATTTTCACAACTGACACTGGTCACTTAATATGAAATCAGGCAGTAGAACAAGATGATTCATCAACAGTAACTCACACAAATTGCTGGAGATGCTCAGCAGGTAAGACAGTATCTATGGAGAGGAAGAAACAGTTGACGGTTCAGGCTAAGGTCCTTCGTCTGGGAAAATGACTTATCAACAAGGAAAATTTCAGGAGACACCCAAAGGAGGAGAGAGCAGTAAGGGCCAAAAGCCTTTGGAAGGGAATTTCTGCAAGTGAAGTCCATTAGAGGCTGAAAGCTTGGAGATGGTTAGAAAACTGTCTGTGTGTGTACATGGGTTGGAGGGAGGAAAGGGATTTTGCTGTTGTTCCTTGTGCGTTCTGGGAATATGTTGATGTCAGAATGTGTGGTGACACTTGCAGACATCCCCCAGCACAGCCTTAGGTCCTGTTGGTTGTTAGTGCAAATGATTTGACATACATATGATAAATAAATGAATATTAATCTGAATCTAAATATGTGCAGCTGAAAGTAGAGCTAACAATAGTTGCACAACTAAATTCTTACTCCAAGTCAGAGGTGGAGGTACCATGCATTGCAGCAGTGGTGTGCAGAAGAGCATCTCTGAATGCACAACACATCGAACCGGGTGTGTTGGAATGGCTGAAGGTCCAAGGACGTTACAAAGAATGAGACCATAGATGTATCTGGAAACAAGGTCAAGAAATTTAAAACTAAGCAGTTGCTTAACGAACGCAGTTAATGAGCACAGGGCAAACGCACACTTGGTGCTAGGAGTGTCTGATATCCACAGGAAGAAATTTGAAACATTAGGAGTTGCAGTGAGGAGTGAAGGGAGAATTGGACACTGATCTATGACATGGCTAAACCATAAAATTAATGTCTGTAGATGCTGTCTGACCTACTGAATTCTTCCTGCATTTGGTGTTTTTTATTCTCGCCATGTCAGTAAATTAAGGTCTGTGACTGTGACTCTGAACTTGAAAGTAAAGGCAGCAGTTTTGCCATCAAATGAGAGTCATGTACTCAGACCTCTTTACAGGAAAAGAGCATGTATTGTTTCAGTTTTCCTCCCCACAGACACTGCCTGCCCTGCTGTGTATCTACAACACTTCCCATGGTCATTTCTCTTAACTCAACTCATGATTAGGGGATCCTGCTGTGCTCATGTCACCTGTGTAAAGGCGATGTGCTGGCAATAACTTCAGAAAGTAAATACGATGGGAATTGGCACAATGAAAATGCAAGCTTCCTGAATGTTTAAAACGTTTCTTTGTAACTCAAGCCTGTGCTTGATGTTCCATGATCTGGCATTCAGTATTTCCAACTGTAACTTCAGTTGTAGAAGTTCCAAGCGCATATTCATCAGGTCTGCTAAACTTCCTTGACTGTAGTTATGTTCAATATCTACGTACACCCAGTGGCCTTCTGTATCTAATAAAGTGACACTGAGTGTATGTCCATGATCTGCAGCTGCTGCAAGGTGAAGATCACTTCAACGTTTGACATTCAGAGATGCTCTTTTGCACATCGCTGTTGTAACACACAGTAATTTGCGTTACGGTTGCCTTCCTGTCAGCTTGATGCAGTCTGGCCATTCTCCTCTGACCGCTCTCATTAACAAGGCATTTTCACCAATAGAACTGCTGCTTCCTGGATGTTTTTTTCTTATCTACGTCATTCCCTGAAAATTCTAAAGACAGTTCTGCACGAAAAAGTCAGCAGTTTCTGTGACACTCAAACTGCCCCAACTATCGCCAACAATCATTCCATGATCAAAGTAACTTAGATCACACTTCTTCCCTATTCTGATATATGGTCTGAACAACAACTAAACCTTTTGACCATGTCTGTATGCTTTTATGCATTGAGTTGCTGCCATGTGATTGGCTGATTAGATATTTACATTAATGAGGTGTACCTAATAAAGTGGCCACAGAGTGTAAATGACATGGGGAGTAGCTCCATCGCTGCCGAATACACCAGTCAAAGATGTCACACCCAATCTCAGTAAACTTTGTGATTGTCCCAACTATGTTGAATTGTAAGCCAGAGATTTTACTTGTTACTGATGACTTTCCATATGCAATTTGGTTTTAGGTATCAGCTGAAAATGGGGTTTCTTTCACTGAAGTGTATGGTACAGTTCCTCTTCAAGTTTGGTTTCATGTTGTGTGACGATTCTCCTCTAATGTATCAATGACTAGGTCAGATAATTGGTAAACAACAGTTGTGCAGACAATGTGGTTAAAGGAGTGGGAACCATTAATGCTAAATGGGAAGTTTCAGTTCTCTTTAATTCTTTATTTAAAAATACAGCCCAGTAACAGACCCTTCTGGCCCAACGAGCTTATGCTGCCCAATTACACACATCTAACCAATTAAACTACAAACCTGTACATCTTTGGAATACACAAGGAAACCAGACACCCAGAGGAAACCCACATGGTCATGAGAAGAGCATACAATCTCCTGACAGACAGTGGTGAAATTGAACCTGGGTCACTGGCACTGTAATAGCTTTACGCTAACCACTACACTGCCTCAGTTTGTCACAAACTATTTTGGTAGGAGATGGGAATTAGAGTCAGATTAACAGGTTGACACGCTGACCTAACCAGCCTGCAATAAAACTCACCAGATCAATCAGCCCAATAATTTGTCTTTCACTGCTGTTGACAGATCTGTAAATCAGTTGCCATGACAATACTAATGTGTCAGGGGAAGGCGGGTTTGAATCATTTCCCTATCAAGTTTGGGGTCAATTGCATTTTGTGCTGTAGGTGACCATGTCCCCCCATGAGGTCTCACTCCTAACGTCTGATTTTTCCAACTTTCCTTTATGGGAGACCAGGTAATGTCCAAGCCATTGGTCTGTGTTGAGCCCTGAACTAAAGAATAACTGTTTCCCCTATAGCAAGTCACACAACCACATCCTGGAAAGCTTGAATGAACGACTGAAAACCTGTTTCATTCACAGTCTCAACATCAGTGACATGAGTAATAACTATTGCTGTTCCCTATATAACATGGGATCTCCATGTCAGGCCAGCACTGAGATCTGTGTCGCCTGAATCTCTCGCCCTTCCAGAAAAAGCCTCCAGCTAATCGGAGCAATTTTGAATTGTGATTTCTATTAAGAAGCAGCTAATAGCCATTACTGAAGGTCAATTGGTTTATATTAATCATTTGGAAATTTGCAACTCCTTAAAATTCACCTCTTTGAACAGTTTTGAACAGTCAATTGCTCTTCATGTGACATATCCTTCAGTTTGTTTTAACACCTGTGAGCATTTTAGCCTTTCAACAGACCTGTCAGTCTTATTCAGTTTCCAAGACTTCAAGTATTGCATACAGTTTTGGTCACCTTGTTATAGGAAAAATGTTATTAAGGTAGAGAAAAGTGTGGAAAAGATTAACTGGGATGTTACCTGGATTTGGAAGGCTGTGTTACAAGGAGAGGTTGCCTAGATTAGATTATTCCCTATAATCTAAGAGGTTGAGGAATGACTTGATCAAGATCATGAGGGATATAGACAGTGGAAAATACATAGCCTTTTTCCCCCCCAGAGAGGGTTTGCTAAAAGCGCAAGTACATACAGTAGGTTTATGACCAGAGGTGAGAGATTTAAAAGGGAGATCAGGGACAGCTTCTTTACGCAAAGGTGTTGCATATTTGGCATGAAAAGTAGTGGCTGAGGTAGGCACATTGGCAGCAGGTAAGAGCCTTCTAGGAAAATACATAGGAACAGACGGTGCCATATTTGAACTCCAAACTCCCACACCCCAGCCTATAATAGTGTTGCTTTAACTGCTAAGCTGCTGTGGCACCCTAGTAAGTGGGTGAAATGTGACAAATTAGATCTCACTATCAAAGAGCTAGTGCAGACACAGTGAGCCCAATGGCCTCCTCCTGTCCTATCAATTGCACAGAAGGACCACCTTCCCTCAAACTCATTCTGTTGAAGTTTAATAAAAGCTGTTGCAGATTACCCTCCTTAATATTCTTCTGCAGTGATTAAAGGTTCCAAGTCAAATAGGAGATTATTCAGTGGGAGTGTGGTACTAATCATTTAAATCCATAGACTGTATATTTAGTCTGACTAAAGTACCGATAAATTGTTGATTACATTCCTCGACTACAGAACTGTATTCAGATGCATTTAGTTTGTAAATTCTAGATTAACTGCAGGCTATAAAGTCACTGAGGTTTGACAGCTAACAGAATCTGCCAGTTCAATAGAGAGCAATTCATCAATGTGACATCAGGAATATAGCCCGAGTCCCTGAACCTGCTCCACATCTCAAAACGTCTTTTTAAGTTTGTATGCTTTTAGTCACATGATTTCTTCCTTTTAAAATACAACTGCATTGAATACGGGGTCCCCTAGATTCCTCCGTCCTCATCCCTTGATACTTCTCACCTCCTTTCTCCCCACTTTCCCAGAAGTTTTTGCAATACCACGATACCAAAACTTTATGCCCCTGAACTTCAACAGCTACTTAAAGGGAGAGACTTGTTGTTCTTTGTAGAAAGGCATGTTACACAGGAAGAGGCAAAGGTCTCCTCTATCCCACTATTCAGAGCCATTACTGATCTACACTGTATCCCCAGCACCTCTTGTCCATATCCCTTAATCCCCTTAGCTGGCAAAAGTTAATCAGCTGAACTTGCATCTAATAATTCTACAGCCACACTGGTTGTTTGTCCATCTTAGTTTGTGTGTAGTTTTTTTTCACTGATTCCATTTCTTTGCATCTACTGTGAATGCCAGCAAGAAATTGAATCTCAGGGTAGAATATGGTGACATATATGTACTTTGATAATAAATCTAAATTTGAACTTCTTGTGGCACAGAGTAAAATAGGTATTTACAGCTACAAAAGCACAGCTAGAAAAAGAGAACAGTTCTGTCATATTCTGCCCCCAGTACCCTCCTAAATTCATATCTTTCCCACGCATCAACAATTTGTTGTGTCATCAATTCATCCGCTGGCTTTGAATGGAGCCTCACCTGCCTGTTCAGTTGGATTAGTATAGGAAACAGTCTGCTCCTGGTGTATTGTGGTGGTTGGGATTGATGGGGGGGGGGGGGGGGGGTAGTGAGTTGGTCACCTGGGTATTTTTAACCAACTTCCTCCACCAAAGCCTCTATTCTGGTTTTGGTTGGGTACCTCAGCGAATGGCAAAAGAAAAATAAAATATTGCATTTGCCAACGTCAGGGTTTTCTGAAACTTTTCACCAGCAATATAGAACTTTGGAAGTGTAGTCATGAGGGCTGTGGTAACATAGGAAACACAAGTCTGATCATACACAGTAAGATCCCACAAACAACAATTGTAATAACAGCCAAGCAAGAGACAATCTGCAGATGCTGGAAATCCAACCAACACACACAAAATACTGGAGGAACTCACCAGGTCAGGCAGCCTCAGTGGAAAAAAATACTGATGAAGGGTCTCAGCCCAAAATTACGACTGTACTCTTTTCCATTGTAATAAAGGCCATTTGGTCAGTTTTTGTCAGGGGCAAAAGTGAGTGATTAAAATTAACCCTGGTGAGAACTAGTAAGAAAATCAAAAAACTGCAAATGCCAGAAAGCTGAAACAAATACAGAGAAATGCAGAAAGAGCTCATGGAAGTCAGCTAATGTTTCAGCTCCAGAGCCCTTATCAGAACTTTTTCCAAGGAGAATTTTCCTACTCTTTCTTTGAAATTGCAAGATGCTTTAATATTTTCACCATATCGAGTGGACAGTTTAATAAAACAAAAGGTACGTCGCATCCAGAGTTTGTCCGGCTAGCGGACGATTTCCCTCCATGCCTCTCTGACGTAGTGGGGAACCGCGTACGAGGCAAGTTACAGCAGTGGTTTGCCGTTGCCTTCTGCTGGGTGAGTTTCCAAAGAGATCACCAGCTCATAACCCAGCACAGATGGAAAGCATGCAGAGGAGCCGGCTGGAATTGAACTCGGGACCTTTCGTACCAAAGTCCGACGCTGATGCCATTATACCACCACCCGGGTCAGACGGTTTAATAACTTATCCAAAAGCTGAGTTACTATCATTGCAGCCCTGTCGCAATACAGGTCCTGCTGAAGGGTTTCATCCCAAAACATCAACTGTACTTTTTTCATAGAAACATAGAAAACCTACAGCACAATACAGGCCCTTCTGCCCACAAAGTTGTGTCAAACATGTCCCTACCTTAGAAATTACTAAGCTTACCTATAGCTCTCTATTTTACTAAGCTCCATGTACCTATCTAAAAGTCTCTTAAAAGACCCTATCGCATCCACCTCCACTATCGTTACCAGCAGCCCATTCCACACACTCACCACTCTCCGGGTAAAAAACTTACCCCTGACATCTCCTCTGTACCTACTCCCCAGGACCTTAAACCTGTGTCCTCTTGTGGCAACCATTTCAGCCCCGGGAAAAAGCCTCTGACTATCCACACAATCAATGCCTCTTGTCATCTTATACATCTCTATCAGGTCACCTCTCATCCTCTGTTGCTCCAAGGAGAAAAGGCCAAGTTCACTCAGACTGTTTTCCACAGATGCTGCCTGGCCTGCTGAGTTCCTCCAGCATTTTGTGGGTGTGTTGCTGACGTATCATCCTCAATACACTTGCAGTCCTTAAGTGGGACTGGAACTTGAAAATTACTGACTCATAATTAAACAAACAGTGTAATAGGTTTCAGCTGCCCCATATGCAGTTAATGGTAGCATAGCAGTTATGTTTCCACCTGGATGATTTGTGAAATTAAACTCAAGTAATTTAAGCTCGTCTCAGGGTTAGAAACCATGTGAGTTGTATATAAATCCATTTTGTTTCAGTCTAAGTCAAAGGCAAATTTATTGTCGTATGCTCAAGTGACAATATGTAGAGGTTCAATGAAAAACTTACTTGCAGCATCATCTCAGGCTCATGGCATCATTGAAGCAGCATTTACAATAAAGGAGTGAATTAAACACAAATTCTATACAATGTTTAAAGAAAGAGCACAATCAGAACATTAAAAAAGAAAGTCCTTTTTAGTGCAAGGAGATAAAAGGCATCTTAGTGTTGCTAGCCTCCAGTGTGATTAGGGTTTTACCAGACGGTTCAATACCAGAATGGCACACAGTTTTAAAGGGAAGCAGCTATTTTGAACCTGGTCGTGTGAGACATCATGGGGGAGAATGGACAAACTCCTTACAGACAGTGGTGGGAATTGAACCCCCATCTTGTAGCAGATGATGTAGCGTGGACAGATTAGACTTGCATCCACCGGAAATTAAAAGAGTAAGTGGAGACTTGACTGAAACCTTTAAGAAACCTAGGGTGGATGGGAAAGGAAGCTTCATCCAGTGAGAGAACATAGAACTAAGGATAGCCATTTAAAAATAAGGGATCACACATGTTAGATGGAATTGAGGCATTTTTCTAACAGAGGGCCTTAAAACTTTGGAAGTCTGTCTCCCTCAAAGATATTGGAAGTAAAGGCTTTATATACTCATAAGGAGAGGAAGATAGATAATTGACAAAGAATTGATAGGATACTGCAAGTCGATGGGAAGGTGAGTTTAGACATGATCTTTTAATTCGCAGAGCTGGCAGTGGGGACAAGTGGTCTATTCCTGCCAGTTTGTTCGTTTATAAGAGAAAGGAACTGAAGAAGACACTCAGTAGACACTTTATTAGGTACATAATAAAGTGGCAGTTGAATGTAGAGTATGTTGGTAGTCATTGCTGCTGTTGCCCATCCAATTCAAGGTTTGATGTGCTGTGCATTTAGAGATGCTCTTCTATACACTGCTGTTGAAAGGTGTGGTTATTTGAGTTACTGTTGCCTTCCTGTCAGCTTGAACCAGTCTGGCCATTCTCAACTGAACTCTCTCATTAGCAAGGCATTTTCACCGACAGAAGTACCACTCACTGGATGTTTTTGTTTCTCATGCCATTCTCTGCAAACTCTAGAGACTGTTGTGAGTAAAAATCTCAGGACATCAGCAGCTTTTGAGATAATCAAACCATCCTATCTGGAAATACCAATCATTCCACAGTCAGGGTCACTTACATCATATTTCTTCCTCATTCTGGTGCTTGGTCTGAACCTCTTGACTATGTCTGAATTGCTGCCACATGATTGGCTGATAAAATATTTGCATAATAAGCAGGTGTACAGGGGTATCTAATAAAGTAGCCATTGAGTGTATACTGATGTGGAGATATCAAGAAAGTAAAGCATATGCAGTTGTAGGTATTAACTCTTCAAGCCAATTACATCATTAATCAAGATCATGTCTGATTTCCCTAAATAGTATATTCTTGCCCCATCCCCACATCCCTTGATTCCTTTATCAATGGGAAATCTCTTGCCTACATTTCTGAATGCAAGCTACAGCCCTCTGAGGGTAAATTTTGGAAGAAAGCTCGGGTAGAGAAAGAGCATTTATTACATGGTGCTACAGAGAACTTCTTCTCCAAGAACTATCAGCTTGCCATGGTGGAGAGGCTTGTGAGTTCCTGAGATCCCAAAAGTAATGATCTGGAGTTTATCCATCTGGCATTTAGATGGTAGTCCCTGGTAGCAGACCCATGCAAGTAAGGTCAACGGGGAGATTCCAGACCAAGAGCAATCCAACCAAAACTTCAACAGTGAATTTGGCAGAAGATGGTGACACATCACAACGGCAGTGAAAGGTGAAGCTGGTGGAAGATGATGACACATTGACACATCACAATGCCAGTGAAGATGGAGGAAGGCTGCAGCAGTGAGGAGCCCCCAGTCATCTTGCATTCCACGCCACTGGACCCTGACCCCCACCTGACAAGGACCGTGTGGTGGCTGCTCGTACATCAGCAAAGTCATGCACACTCTTAATAATTGGATCCCAGATCAGCTTCTGCAGCCACTTGAAGACCCATCAATAGACAACCTCTGTGAACTTCATGGTCGACTCAAATCATCACACTCATCACACTACACAGAACATATACTGATCAAATTCGCAGATGACATGACATTGATTGGCTTTATTTCTAGCAGTGACAAGACATCCTGCAGAGGAGAGGTTAACACTCTGACACAATGGTGCCAAGAATACAACCCCTCCCTCAATGTCCAAAAAAACAAAAGAGCTGATTGTGGATTGCAGGAGGAACAGAGACAGGCACACCCCGATCAACATCAATGGGACTGCAGTTGAGAGGGTGAGTAATTTCAAGTTCATCAGCATACACCTCACTGAAGATCTTACCTGGACTGTACACACCGGCTGTGTAGCAATAAAAGCACAACAGCATCTCTTCCACATCAGACGACTGAAGAAGGTTGGCATGAGCCCCCAAATCCTCAAGACCTTCTACAGGGGCACCATGGAGAGCATCCTGACTGGCTGTATCACCGCCTGCTACAGCATCTGCACCAACCTTGATCGTTGGGCACTACAGAGAGTGGTATGGACAGCCCAGCGCATCCGTGGATGTGAACCTCCCTCCACTGAGGACATCAGGTGCAGCAGGTGCAGAAAGAAGGCCTGGAAGATCATCAGGTACACCAGTCACCCCAACCATAAACTGTTTCAGCTGCTTCCATCTGGCAAGCGGTATCGTGGCATAAAAGCCAGGATGAATAGGTTATGGGACAGCTTCTTCCTACAGACCATTAGACTTATCAATTCACATGTCTGTACATTGCAAAGGAGTCATAATACAGAAATATTTACTTCCTCACATTTTGGGATGGATGTAAGATTTAAATAAGTTCAAATTCAAGTTCAGAAGTTGGTAATAATGTATCACTATTGTCACATATACTGAGATACAGTGAAAAGCTTTGTTTTGCATGCCATCCAGACAGGTCATCAAACACAAGTACCTTGTGGTAGCACAAAGGAAAAGCAATTACTGAAAGTAGAATATAGTGCTATAGTTACCGACAAAGTGCAATTCAGGTAGAAAATAAGATGAAAGGAAGATAGCAAGGCAGGCCGACAGATCAAGAGTGCATCTTTATCATACAAGAGATCCATTCCAGAGTTTTATACCAGAGGGATTGAAGCTGTCCTTGAGCCTGATGGATATGTGGTTTCAAACTTTTACTGTCTATCTTCTGCCCAATGGAACAGTGAGAAGTGTCTGACCAGGATTGGAGGGGTCTTTGATTATATTGGGGGAGGGGGCTGATTTTCCTGATAGACAGGGCTGAGTTCTCAATTCTTTGCAACTTCTTGGGGTCATGGGCAGAGCAGTTGCCATGCATCCAGAGAGGACCCTTCTATAAAACTTGGTGAGGGTCAAATTTGCTCAGCCATCGGGCATATACTGTCAGCTGTTGGTTGTGATATACCCACCTGATCTCATTTCATCCTATCAATGTATCGATCGGTCTATTCAAATATTCTCTTGTGTAGTTTATTTAGCTCCCTCATACTCAGAAGTAGAACTTCTTTATACAGTATGCTGGAATTGCTGTGTAAGGTTATATAGATTGGAGCATATAAATTCTATTTAATATACCCCTGAAGCAGCAAACAGGAACACGATGAACCAAGTTCTCCTGAATTCCCTATTGAATTTATTATTGCCTTTTTTCTATTTACGATCCTTCGTTCTGGCATTGCCTGCAAGTGGAAACAATAGCTGTGTCGACCCTATTAAATAGCCAACTGCTATTAAGTCTTCTTCTTTGTCTGCTTTGCATTGAGAAGAGCCCCAAGCTGTTAAGTATTTCCTGCAAAATATAACGTTTTATTCTTCGTACCATATTGTGAAACTTTTTAACATCTCCATTGCTCTGATAACCTCTTTATAAGATGGCAGAACTGTACTCATTGTTGCAAGCATTGTTTAATCAATTATTTCTATTAAAATATAACCTTTCCTTTTTTCAGTTTCATCTCTTAGAATCAATGCATTTCTTGCTTTCACTTTATTGCTGTTGTTAGCTTCTGGTATTATTTATTATCATTGTATCTCTATGCCCGAAGAATCCTCTTCTTTTATTCTATTTTGATATTTATTTCCCAACAAGTATATGGCCACCATATCCTTCTTACCAAAATGCCTTGCCCCATAAAGTGATGACACGATTGCAAAAGACTGAGATTGATCTACGCCCCATAACTTATATCTGACTATCCTTCACTCACTGCCTTCTCTGAGGATCATCACCTTGTTGTGGTGGAGAGCTTGTGAGGTCCTGAGATGCTGAAAGTGAAGCCATCTGAAGTTTAACCATCTGGCGTTTAGCTCCTGGTAGATTCACCCATGGTGTTAAAGTCAAGAGGAGGTTCCAGACAAAGAGCAATCTAACCAAGATCTCAAAGGTGAAGCTGCTGGAAGATGATGACACATTGACGCATCACAACGGCGATGAAGGTGGAGGAAGGCTGCAGCAGTGAAGAGTCCCCAGTCATCTTGTACTCCATGTCACTGGACCCTGACCCCAATATCTCAAGTACCCTGTGGTGGCTGCCTATGCATCAGCATGCCTACATTTGCCAAAATCACACACTGGTATTCTCCATTTAGCAAATCTACCCTAAAATCCTGGTTATGTGAATCCTAGATCACCTTTACACCCAGTTAAGGACCCACCAGTAGACAACCTCTTTGGAGAACATCACACTTGACTCGTGATCACACTATTACTCATTGCATTTTTGTGGAAAAGATATTCACCTTTGCTGGGATAAATTGTTTTCATTTATTTCCGCTGCACTTTAAATAGTCCTACTTGTAGGTTATCCAGATGTAATTCTTACCTAGTTTTTCTCTCTTTGTGGACACTGTCTGATTGGCTGGGCACTTTCTAACGTTCTGTCCTGCAGTTTACAGATTTAACAGGTTCCTTTAATTGTTTCACAAACACGAGAAAATCTGCAGATGCTGGAACTCAATGTAATACACACAAAATACTGGAGGAACTCAGCAGGCCAGGCAGCATCTATGGGAAAGAGTAAACAGTCAACATTTTGACCCAAGACCCCTCATCAGTACTGGAAAAAAGGCACGAGAAGTCCGAGTAAGAAGGTGGGGAAAGGGGAAGAAGGAAGTACAAGGTAGTAGGTGATAGGTGAAACCAGTAGAGGGGGACGGGTGTGGTAAAGATCTGGGAAGTCGACTGGTAAAAGAGATAAAGTGCTAGAGAAGGGGGAATCTGATAGGAGAGGACAGAAGGCCATGGAAGAAAGGGAGTGGGAAGGAGCACCTGTGGGAAGTGATGGGCAGGTAAGGAGATAAGATGAGAGAGGGGAATGGGGATAGGGATGGCGAAGGAGAAGGGCAAGTCAGTTACCAGAAATTCAAGAAATCGATGTACATGCCATCAGGTTGGAGGCTACCCCGACGGAATATAAGGTATAGCTCCTCCAAACTGAGTGTGGGCTCACTATGGCAGTAGAGGAGGCCATGGACTGACATGCATTTGTGTTAGTTTTTTCTTTAATTGTTTGTTAGTTTATTCTCACTCTTTCTAGCTTGCTCTTTAATCTATGCACTATATGCTTTCATTAAAAGGCAAATCTGATCTCACCCTAACAGAGATATCCTCTTTGTCCTATCCATCCTCCCGAAATTCCTCCAAGACTTAATTCTGATAAATGATCTTTGACCTGTTTCTTTCCACAGATGTTTTCTAACCTGCTGAGTTCTACCAGCATTTTCTGATTGTATTTCATACTTTCAATATCTGTAGTTTACCCTTTAATTGTCTTTAAACAGACAGCTTCCTTATTTTTTTTTAAACTTTACACTATTCTCTGTAAACTCTAGAGACTGCTGTGCATGAAAATCCCAGGACATCAACAATTTCTGATATTCTCAACCCATCCACTCTGGCAGCAAAAATCAATCCATGGTCAGTCACTTAGATCACATTCCTTCCCCCCATTCTGATGTTTGGTCGAAGTAACAACTGAACCACGTGACCATGTCTGCATGCTATTATGTCTGTCTGTATCTTGTTTTACGGCAGTTGGCATCCAGCTTAATGGTTCGTCATATTCTATAAAAAAACCCCTGTACCCCTTAAAAACACTAAAAATACCCGGACTTGTGCTCTCTCACCCATGCCCAGCAACCCTTTCAATGTGAATTCCTGCATTCCCAATTCCCTTAATTTACTTATCATCATCTCTCTTTGTATCCCATACTTCCTGCAACACAAAACTACATGTTCTACTGACTCCTCTTCCTGACATTCCTCACACAATCCTGTCTGGTGTTTCCCTATCATTTTCAATGTTTTGTTTAATGCACAATACCCCAGCCTTAACCTAGTCCACACAATTTCCTCTCTTCTGTTTCCATTACCTATGCTAGTAACTGCAACACTCTTTTGTATTTGATATAAATGCCTCCCTTTCCCCTCCCTGTCCCATCTTTCTTGCCACATTCAGTTGACCTTTTCCCAGATTACACACTTAACCTCTGCTTTACTGATACCAATGTGCATTTCCACATTTTCTTTCTTTAATGCCCACTTTGCCAACTCATCCACCCTCTCATTCCCCTTCACCCCTACATGTGCTGGAACCCATAGAAATTTTACCTGACCTCCCTGATTTGCAATTCTTGTAACTAACTGAAGGACTTCATAAAGTACATCTTGCCAACTGTTTGTGTGAAAAGACCTTAAACTTGCTAGAACTGAGGATGAATCTGAACATATCAATGCTTTGGCTTGTCTGGCCATTGCAACACAACCAACACTGCCAGCATCTCCACTGTAAACACCCCTAACTTATTAGATGTTCTTCTGCTGATTCCAATTTCTTTTGCTGGTATTACCACCCCAAACCCTGTCACTCTTGTTTCAGTTTCCTTCGCACCATCCATATAAATGTGAGTATAATCACTATACTTTTCCATCACATGACAGTTAAATGCATTTACCAAATCTGTTTTATATCTTTCTTTCCTTTTTACCTCTAACAAATGCCAGTCTATGTCAGGCCATACAAGCTTCCATAGAGCTACAACCGGATAAACTACTGAAGGACTTATCCTCAGATCAAATACTCCACATTCTTTCGCGATATCATTCCCTACCCGACTAAAGGTATCCCTCTGAAACCTCCCATTTTCCCAGCACTCCTGCAACACTCCTTTAGTAGGGTGAGAATCATTGTGCCCCTGCAAGTTAGCCCAATAGTTTGCCATCAGTTGCATCCTTCTTAGTTCCAAAGGCATTATTCCCATTTCTACCCGTAGGGCTGACACTGGTGACATTTTAAAAGCCCCACTGCACACTCTCAAGGCCTGAGCCTGAATCACATCCAGTTTCTGCATGCTGTTATGCATTGAGTTGCTGCCATATGAACGGCTGATTAGATAGTTCCATTAACAAGCAGGTGCACAGGTGTACCTAATAAAGTGGCCACTGAGTGATTGGAAATAGTCTTTTCAGCTGTGGTTAAGTACTAACTTACTGAGACTTCAAATGAAAGAAATATACTGGCTTAATAATGTGATCAGCATCATAAATAGGAGAGATTCATGAAATTTTAAAGCTGGGTCTGGCTAATGTGCCTTGGTATTATCCCTGAGTGAAAGTTTCTATTTAGTGAAGTGACTTGAGCAATAAGGATTCTGTGCTTCAAGCCAGGTAGGCAAGCAGCTGTTTATTTGGCCAAACTCAATAATGTTCCCATACTCCACAGTTCTCTTCTTATAGTCAGCAAGACTGGAGATGTTTGTAAGGGCCCTGCAAGTTGACACATACAGCATATGTATATTTCCAGTTAAACTACTCTACTTGGCAATGATGAGTGAATAGAAAAAGTTACTGCTGGAGAGCAACAAATAAGTTCTTACTAGGTGGTGGCCTTGTCTCTTCCACTGAAAGTCAAGTCAGTGTAGAAACTGTGCTATTTAGGAGCAAGAGGGGGAAGCATTCAGACCTCAGACTTGCATGGCTGTTCATTCAGGTCATGGTTGACCAGCCCCATGAACCCATTTACCCGCATCTACTTTCAAACCCCATTATGCCCAGGCTAAAAGTAACCTGCTCATCACCATTACAAAATGTAGATGTTGTTCCTCTCCCTACAGTCTCAACAATTCTTGATGGAAATAAGTTCCAAATTTCCATTGGACTTTGAGCATTCCTGCACACTCACTGTAGGTGATGTGAATCTAAGTGGATATAAACTTCATTAAATATGATAAAACCAAGTTACAGGTAAAGAAACATGCACAAAATGATGGAGGAACTCAGCAGGCTAGGCAACATTTATGGAAAAGAGTAAATGGTTGATGTTTTGGGCCAAGACCCTTTGGCAGGACTGGAGAAAAAAAGCTGAGGAGTAGATTTTAAAGGTGGGAGGAGGGGAGAGAGAATAACAAGGTGATAGGTGAAACCTGAAGGGGGAGGGAAGATGTAAAGAGCTGGGAAGTTGATTGATAAAAGAGACAGAGGCCATGGAAGAAAGAAAGAAAGAACATAAGTTTGGCTCATCTAATCCAACTCACTAACCATGCTGACTCAGTAAAGTCTTTCTGGAAATTCAATGAATATTGTTCTGTCTCATTCAAGGAACAATGCACACCTGATCATCTGAATTTAATAAACAAGGTATTCTATGATAATTTCTTGCCTTGTCCCTGAAAGTTTCTCTTTGCTTCCCTGGAGGACACTTCTTAAAAAAAAGGTTATGCCTCAGCTGCAAGCCACACACTTGAGCTTTAATGTCCATGCATTAAGTAATTTAATCACTTCAATTCGTACAACAATGAGGCCTATACTTTATTAGACGTTTGTATAGATTCAACATGTCACCCCAATCCTGACAGCCCTGTCTTTTCAGCCTGTCTGGGCTGGCGTTTAAATTGACCAAACAATGGAACAGTTAAAGGCTCCAGCATCCTGGAAAGAGGAGTAAACATCGCGTAGAGCAAGTGAAATTGGCAATCGCCTCTGATCTGGGCCGACATTTACATGCCGGGCAGCACCTAATTAATTAGCTTGTTTATTTCAGTTTTTTTCTTAAAGATGTGCTGGATGCGCTCCGGCTACCGCTGCACCCCTGCATTCTTCACGGCCCGGTATCGGTTCACGGTCCGGAGGTTGGGGACCACTGCTCTAACCCCCTCATCTCCAGGTTCCTATTCAAATGCCTCTTATTGTACCAATTGTACGCATCTCAACCACTTCATCTGGCAGCTCATTCAAGACACTCACTACCCTCTGTGTAAAGAAGTTACCTCTCAGGTCTCTTCTAAATCTCTCTAGCCTTTTCTTGTATCTGTGCCATTTAGTCTTAGTCTCCCAAACCCTGAGGCAAAGATTATGACCATCCACATTACCCATACGCCTCATGATTTGATAAATTTCTATTCGGTCACCCTTAGAAACAGAGCACTGTGCAGCCTGAAATCCACAGTTTCTTGACTTTAAAAAAACTGAACATAACTATATAATCCAAGCAGTAGAGATCATTTAGATCCAAAACTTTGGTCTTTTAAATCTATGATTATTTTTTAAATCCTTAAATACCAGGTGCATAGTCTAATAGTTGATGTACTTCATTCAGTTGCTGATATGTAAACAAATAATGTTCCTTCTACCACTTCCATGTATATTAATCACTGTTAATGCATGGCACGCTTCCTGTTATTACAAAATAATCCACGGGGCATTCTCGGAAATACATTTTGAACAACATAAGAAATTCATTTGAATCAGTTAAATTTATGAAATATAAATGAATTGTCTGAGGTTTTGCAATCAGACATAAATAATGTCTAAATTACTAAATATTACCAAAAGAAATCTATTGAAAGACTTGCATTCAATAATATTTTATGTCCTTGAGAAACATCAAACAGCAATTTGTGGAAAATGAATTATTTTTCAGTTCAATGGTCACTGGCAGAGCAAGGTACTGTATTTATATAGCATCTTAAATGTATTAGAGCGCCCCAAACCACTTCACTGCTGCATTACCAGACCAGGTTTGACACCGAACAAGAAGCTATTAAGGTAGATGAAGACAGGTTGGATTAAAGAGGTCTGTTTTAGAAGCTTCTAAAACAGGGGTTCCCAACCTTTATCATGCCATCGACCAATACCATTAAGTAAGGGCTCCATGGGCCCCAGGTTGGGAAAGCCTGATCTAAGAGAGGTGTTCAGTCTTTCATTTGTCAACTAATAGCCCTGCTGACTTTTATTTTGAAATTCAGTTGAACCACGACAGGAGGGCAGCCGCTTTGTTTTTAGTAGAGTTTGTAGTCAGACCAAAGTAGATGTATACAGTCCTGTATCACTTTTCTTTCATTTGTGCCATCGAAGCCATCGTCCGCAAGTGTTGTTTTTGTTCATACAGGAGAATGCTATCTGAACAATAGTTTGTGTTAATATTATGTAAAAGTTTATTCCTGGTTATCAGTACAGTGTTTGACCAGCCTTGGTAATTTAAGGAATGCTTAGATGATATTAATCTTTTTGCATATTTTAAAGCTTTGCTTGCCCATGTGTATGCTTTTTGGATATTTTACATGTAAATCAAGCTTCATATATTCCTAATTTTTTATGAATGTGTGACCTAATTGTCATCAGTTTGTTGCATTAAGTACTTATGGTCTTTTCCTTTCTCTCACTTATTCAATTGTATATGTGAATATGTGAGTGGTGCCCAACAAAGCAGCTGGAGCTTAAACACCACACCCCTGACTCCCATGTTCAATTGGGTGGAGTTTGGTTTACTGCTGACGTATGCACTTCTAACTTCACACACATGGAGAGCAGTATAGGAGGAAAAGGGCTTGTAGAGATGTTTAAACACATAATTCTGAAATTCAGAAATTTGTGGAATGATGAAAACTGAGAAAGGAGAAGAGGCCAGAATTGGAGGCTTGAGGCCAGTATCTGTACTGGGCCCAGCACGGAAGTGCCATTACAAAGACATGGCAGCACCCTTATTTTGTTAGAAATTCAGTATGACACCTAAGGCTTTGACAAACTTCTACAGATGCACGTTAGAGAGTATACTGCCTGGTTGCATCACAGCCTGGCATGGAAACACCAAAGATCTTGAAAGGAAAAGCCTACAGAAGGTAGTAAATACAGCCCAGTCTACCACAGGCGAAGCCCTTCCCACCATTGAGCGCATCTACAAGCAGAGCTGTTGCAGGAAACCAGCATGCATCACTAAGGATACCACCATCCAGTCTCAGTGCAATCACCAGGAAGGAGCTACAGGAGTCTTCGTCCCACACCAGGTTCCAGAACAGTTATTACCTGCTCCTGAGCAAGAGATAATAACTTTACTCACGCCATCACTGAACTAATTCCACAAACTACAGACTCAAGGACCCTGCGACTCATGTTCGCAACATTATTTATTACTTATGTTATTATTGTTTTGATTTTCTTTTATATTTTCACAGTTTGATTTTTTTTGCACATTTGTTGATTGACCATCTTTGCTTGTGTGTAGTTTTTCATTGCATTTCTTTGTATTTACTGTGAAAACCTACAGGGAAATGAATCTCAGGGTAGTATATAGTGCTGTAGATGTACTTTGATAATAAATATGCTTTGAATCTCTGGATCTAGAATCACACACAGCAACACCAAGACAGCTTGTACCTTCCATCATCAAAATTACTCGCCATCAGGACCATGCCATCTGCTTCTTGTTATCATCGAGCAGGAGGAATGGAACCCCAAGGTCCTACACCACCAGGTTCAACCATTTGATTCTTGAACCAACTGGAACAAGCCTAATCACTACCTCAGCACAGTAACACTGTGACCGCTTTGATCACTTCCCACTGAACAAACTTTGTTTTTTTTGTTCTAATTGTTTTCTTCTTTGTATTATCTTGTATATGCTTAGAGTCATAGAGTATTACAGCACTGAAACTGGCCCTTTGGCCTGTCTAGTGCCGGCCAGCTCTTCTGCCTAGTCCTGTCTACCTGCACCCAGAACATATCCCACCAAAACCCTTCCATTCATGTACCTATCCAAATTCTCTTAACCACTTCAATTTATGATTATGAGGCCACACAGTCCTCTTTTATTGTCATTTAATAATGCATGCATTAAGAAATGATAAACTGTTTTTCCAGACTGATATCACAAAAAACACATGACAAACCGACTTAAAAACTAACAAAAACCACATAATTATAACATATAGTTACCACAGTGCAAAGCAATACCGTAATTTGATAAGAACAGGCCATGGGCACAGTAAAAGTCTCAAAGTCTCTTGAAAGTCCCATCATCTCACGCAGATGGTAAACCTCCAACTTGCCGCTGCAGCATCCTGGAAGCATCCGAACACAGTCCGACTCCGAGTCCATCTGAAAAACTCCAAGCCTCCAACCACCTATTCGAAACCGATTACCGAGCACCATCTCTGCCGAGCACTTCGACCCCGGCCCCGGCAACAGGTGATACGCAAAGCCGAGGGTTTGGGGCCTTCATCTCCGGAGATTCTCAATCGCACAGTAGCAGTGGCAGCGAAGCAGGCATTTCAGAAGTTACTCCAGATGTTCCTCTGCGCTTCTCACGGCTGTCTCCATCAAATCCGGATTGTGCACAGCCCCTAGTTACACATAATCGATATTCATTCGGAACAGCCGCGCGCGCTGCGTCGCGCCACCATCTTCTCCTCCCTCTTTATGTTTTTACTTTATTTATTTTTATTTAGCGATACAGCGTGGTAGAGGCCCTTCTGGCCCAAAGAGCCTATGCCACCAAATTACATCCATGTGACCATTACCCCTCCGACATGTACATATTCGGAATTTGGGAGGATACCGGAGCCCTGGAGGAATCGCACACAGTCACAGCACAAACTCCTAATGGACAGTGGCAGGAATTGAGCCCCGGGTCACCGGCATTGTAATAGCGCTATGCTAATCACCTCCTAGTGAACATCGTGTCTCTCATGTGCCTGCGAATTCTGCTGTAAGGAATTCTTTTCAACATCACTTTTGACTTTGTTTTCCACAATTGAGAGAGATTGCTCCTATTTCACCTGGGTTACTAACAGGCCTGGGGACTTAAAACACTGGTTACAATAAACAGCTTGTTTTCGCCTCTCTAAAACTGGTTGTTTTTCTGTTCCTCAGCTCTCATTAAGATGAACTATAAGATTACAGTGGCTCCACTTATCAAAAGTCTGGCAGCAATGTGTGGAGCCACGCTAAATTTAAATTGATAATTTTGTCCTCATCCAAAGAGTAGGCCTTAAATATGTCAGAGGAACAAGCCACTGGATAAAGGCATGTAGACTTTTCTTCTCCTATGAATAGCAGTTTTTATTCTAACCACTGATGTTCAGCCAGAAAGCAAGTAAAACTTCACACCCCACTGGTCAGATTCTGGAGCAGAAGCCACTCTAATTCTTTGGTTTTGCTGCAATATAAAATGTTTAAGGGCAAACATTAAGATGAATATTTAATATATTTCGGATAGAAACAGAGTCAGACAGACAGATAGATAGCTAGATATGCTGCCAAATAAATTGTTCAATGGAGGTAGATCAGTAAATAAATAGATAGACCACCAGACAAATAATTTGATAGATTTGTAGATAAATAGATTGGTAGATAGATAAATAAATTGAGCAGTGGAAAGATGGTTGGCAAGCTCAGTATGGAAATAGATTTGTGAATAGATTCCTTCCTTCACAGACAGTCCCTGGGGTCTATGATAACTTGCTTCCACCCCACGTCTGTGGGTTCTGAGGTGTCTGGTGCAAGAAACACAGACAGACGACTACATAGATACACAACCACAATCCAGTCTTCTGAGCATCATCTTAGTGACATTCCTTGCCTGATGCTAGACCTGTCAATTTGGGTAGTTACCCTTAAGCCAACGCAGAAGCAAAGAAATGAAGTGGAAAATTAGTGGATGTGAACATTCCACAATATTCTAATGGAGAAAAAAATTCAAGGTATTCGTCTGATCAGAGTGGAAGCTTCTGTCAAATGCAATGATAAATATATCTTATAGAATACCTACAGGTTAAACCTTGGCATTTAACAGTAGTCACCTGGAAAACCGAGGGTATTTTAACCCTCAGTTGTGACGATGTGCATTACTGCCTTTCGGCTGACACAGCAATTCATTTGAAAGTTCCACATACTGTTTTATATGTTTGTAAGAAGGAAAGAAAAAAAATGCAAACAAAGGAAGATAAAATAAATAAAAAGGATGAAAAATAAGCGGGATGTTTAATGAGTATTTCACACATCAGAATGCTGCAGCAGATCAGATTTATTTTAACTGCTTTAGTTAAGTTTCCCTGGCAGTCCATTGGGTGGTTGGCATTGCTAAACATATGAAGTAAAGTGAAGGACAATCTTCCAATCATATGAATGTTTGAAAGTGCCGACGATCAGAATGTTTAGATGAGGACTTGACACTTAAGGCTGTCCAATCCTCCTGTATTTCCTTCAGTCACACTTGGTGGACTGTAACGGTAATTCTGCTTGATGTATTATTTCCACAGAAAGTCCAGCTACGCCAAGTCAAAGGAGCAAAATTATGAAATAAACTGGTGAACGTTACAACAACTTTTAATCATAGAAAATAAACGGCAAACCATCATCATGATTATTGGGAAAAGCAATAGAGTGAAGTAGCAGGAAATGTTCTTGTAATGTTGAATTTACAAAATATTCATCTCTGAAACCACAAAACTTAATGTTCCCCTTAGGCGTTGTACTTTAAATCATGTTAGAAGAGTTTCAAATATGAAGGAGACCTCTAGAAAATGTTGTAAAATAGTAATAACTTCATAGATTTGCTGACTCCATCCTGCCAGCCAATCAGCAGGGCACAGTCAGATCTCTACTGTAGGTCTATTTAAACAGTAACACAGATTTGTAATGATGGTAAAACCATTGATGTTTGTGAAACTGACATAAACTTCAGGATCTCTGTAATAAGCAGTCAAACACAGAGATTCCCACACTGCTGTTAATAATTCAGTTCTCACCTACAGATTCTTCTCTTTGCAGCCTTTCCAAAGGCATTGGCAACTGATTTCAAGTTAAGGGATTTGTAAACTATAATTATAGAAAAGCACAAAGTTACATGAGGTCTGCGATTTTCAATGACATGCAAAGTCATTATTACAGTTTCATAAACTCTCTGACCCCTAAACATAATATATATGGATCATACATCTCTCAGGAAAATATCTCAAAATACGATGAATTTTATATTAAATAAATTGTACAAAATAAGAAGATGTTTTTATGATATTACTGCTTCTACCTTTGCCTTATGTGACTATTGTATTGGTTATTTTGCATATTGAAAAACATTACAAATGTTTGATAAAAATTATGCTTTCAGAAAGGAGGGAAAGGCACAGAGCAGAGATTGATCCATTTGACAACTTTCCTCACCATCCGTGGCAAAGACTTTTACTGTTGTCAGAAAATCCAGGTACTCTTAGAGAGATAGAGCAATACAACATGGAAACAGGGCCTTTGGCCCATCTGGTGCATACCAACCAACCTGCCCATCCAAACAAGTGTCAGGTCCATATCTTTCTATACAACTCCTTCAGTTGTATTCAATTTCCCTAGCAACAAACAATAACATTCTGTCAATCTTCATAATTATTTCTTGCCCCCTCACATAGGCCTTCTTTAAAACATGCATTTGGACTCCCAGATCCCTCTGCAATCCTTTGTCATTTAGAAAACCTGCTTCTTTTTCATTTCCCTTTTCAAATTGGACAATTTTGCATTTTGCAATTTTACAAGTCAGGTGCCAGAACTTTGCCCATTCCCTTAACCTACCTCTATCCCTTTATAGTTTCCTGATTTCCTCTTCACAACATAATTATCTATCTATCTTTGTGTCAACAGCAAAGTTGGCAACCGTCACTTTGGTGCTATCATCCAAGTCATGTAAATGTTGAAGCCCAGCACCTCTCCTTGTGTAATATAACTTGTTGCAACCAGAAAAAATGCCAGTTCTCGATTCCCTGTTAGCCAGCCAAACTCTTTACTAAGGAATTAAAAGCAGGACATTTCAAAAATCCCCTGAGTGCTCTGATTTACTTCCACATTCCGAAGATGCATGGTTTAGAGTGAAGGTTAGTAAATTGCAGGCATAGCGTAGTGGTTAGCACAATGCTTTACAGTAACAGTGACCCAGGTTCAATTTCCATCGCTATCTGTAAGGAGTTTGTACATTCTTCCCGTGACCTCATGGGTTTCCTCTGGATGCTCCAGTTTCCTCCCACCGTCCAAAGACATACCAGTTGGTAGGTTAATTGGTCATTGTAAAGTATCCCGTGATCAGGCTTGGATTAAACTGGGGGTTGCTGGGTGATGTGGCTTGAAGGGACAGAAGGGCATACTCCACACGGTATCTCAATAAATAAATATGATATTGGTACCGGAAGTATGGTGACACTTGGGGTCTGCCCCAACACTTCCTCAGAGTGTGATGGTCGTTGATGCAAAAGGATGCATTTCACTCTATTTTTCAATGTTGCAATGTGCATGTGACAAGAAAAGCTAATCTTTAAGATCTTTAATCTTTAAATTTGAGGCAATCAAAAAAGAAATTGTGTTTGGCAACTGGAATTCTGCATGAGTTTAATAAATGGGTGGATAATGGAGTTAAGAGAGCATTTGTTAAAATTCCACATAAAGTACTCCTGAACAAGTGCCCACAGCTTGGGGTATTATGTTGAAGTGGAGTGAGTAAGGGAGTGATTAACCGTTAGAAAAAAAATAATCAAGACAAATAGATTACTTTCAGATTGGCGATCAGGGATTATTGGTGTACCACACGACCATTTATTATTCATATCAATGACTTGGATGAATGGATTCAGTGTACTGCAGCTCAGAAAAACTGCAAACAACACAGAAATAGATGGGATGGAAGCAGTGAAGACACAAGGAACATACCTGGATATAGAAGTCATCAGTTCAAGTGTATTTGGAAAAGAATGTGAGGTTATCTACTCTGAAAGGAAGAATGTAAAAGCAAATTATTAATTAAATGAACATACCGGTGATAATAAACCTGATTCTGATTCTGATTCTAATTCTAAATGGAATGAGACTGCAGAATGTTATAGTTGCAATGAGACATGCAAGGCTGGTGATCCAGAACTATACAAGAAATCCAGGTACAACCTACAGAAGGCTATTTTAAAAGCAAAAAAACAATTCCAGTTGATCAGATGCACATAAACTCTGGCAGGATTGGCAGGCCATTACTTCCTACAAAGCAAAACCTAACATCGTGAATGGCTATAATGCTTCACTCCCAGATGAGTTCAACACCTTTCATACATGCTTTGAAAGAGAAAATAAAGCTATACCTGTGCTAATCCCTGAAGCATCTGGTGATCCTGTGATCTCTGTCTCAGAGGCCAACATCCCAGGACCTGATGGTGCACCTGGCAGGCCTGTGAAAACCTGTGCCAAGGAGTGCTCAAGGACATCTTCAATCTCTCACTGCCCCAGTCAGAGTTTCAAGCCTACTTCAAGAGGGTGACAATCATACCAGTGCCCAAGAAGAGCAGCGTGAGCTGCCTCATCGGCTGGCACTCAGTGACACTTACATCTACTGTAATGAAGTGCTTTGAGAGCTTGGGCATGGATAGTATCAACTCCTGCCTAAGTAAGGACCTGGACTCGCTTCATTTTACCTATTGCCACAATCTATCTACAGTGGGTGCAATCTCATTGGCTCTCCATTCGGCTCTTGATTATCTGGAAAAAAGGAATACTTACTATAGGCTGTGCTTTACTGATTACAGCTCAGCATTCATAGACATAGACATAGAAACATAGAAAATAGTTGCAGGAGTAGGCCATTCAGCCCTTCGAGCCTGCACCGCCAATCAGTATGATCATGGCTGATCATCCAACTCAGAACCCTGTACTAGCCTTCCCTCCATACCCCCTGATCCCTTTAGCCACAAGGGCCATATCTAACTGCCTCTTAAATATAGCCAATGAACTGGCCTCAACTGTTTCCTGTGGCAAAGAATTCCACAGATTCACCACTCTCTGTGTGAAGAAGTTTTTCCTAATCTCGGTCCTAAAAGGCTTCCCCTTTATCCTCAAACTGTAACCCCTCGTTCTGGACTTCCCCAACATCGGGAACAATCTTTCTGCATCTAGCCTGTCCAACCCCTTTAGGATTTTATACGTTTCAATAAGATCCCCCTTCAATCTTCTAAATTCCAATAAGCATAAGCCTAGTTCATCCAGTCTTTCATCATATGAAAGTCCTGCCATCCCAGGAATCAATCTGGTGAAACTTCTTTGTACTCCCCACAACACAATCATACCTTCAGTTTTAATCAACAAGCTCCAAAACCGGAACCTCTGTACCTCCTTCTGCAACTGGATCCTTGACCATCAAGTGACCATAGTCTGTACAGGTTGGAAATAATATTGGACAATGAACACTGGTACACATCAAGGATGTGTGCTTAATTCACTGCTTTACTCTCCCTACACCCATGACAATGTTGTTAGGCACAGCTCAAATGTCGTCTACAAATTTGCCGGCAGCACAACTGCTGTTGGGGGGATTTCAGATGTTGACAAGGAGTCAAATAGAAGCCAGATAGATCTGCTGGTTGAGTAGTGTCACAACAACAACCTTGCATTCAATGTCAGTAAGACCAAAGAATTTGTTTTGGACTTCAGGAAGGGGTGATCAAGGGAACATACACCAGTCTTCATTGAGGGATCAGCAATGAGCAGATTTAAGTTCCTGGGTTTCAGCCAATCTGGGAATCTATCCTGGGCCTAACATATTTCATGTAATTACCAAGAAGACACAGCAGCAACTAAATTTCATTAGAAATTAGAGAAGAATTGAGATGTCACCAAAGACACTCGTAACTTTCCACAGATGTACCATGGAGAACATTCTAACTGGTTGCATCACTATCTGGTATGGAGGGCCCACTTCACAGGATTGGAAAAAACTGCAGAAAGTTGTAAATTCAGCCAGCTGCATCATGAGCACTTGCCTCCCCAGTATCTAGGACTCTTTCAAAAGGTGATGCCTCAAAAAAGGCAGCATCCATCATTAAGGACCCCCATCCCCCAAGACATGCCCTCTTCTCTTTGTTATCATCAAGGAGGAGATACAGGAGCCTGAAGATACACACACAACATTTTAGGAACAGTTTCTTCCCCTCTGCCATCAGTTTATAGTTGAGTGGGGTCAATACATTGGAGTAGAAAAGATTAAATAAATAGTAATCATGTTGAAGAGTACAATATTCTAAGGGAGACTGAGACACTGGATTCCTAAGGGATGTTTCCCCTCATGAGGGTTTCTAAAACCAGGGTAATAATTTCATAATAAGTGGTTGCCCAATTAAGATAGAGATTGAGGATGAATTCCTTCTCTCAGAGAGTTGTAAATCTCTGCAACTTTCTACCAGAAAGTTGTGGTGACAAACTGGTTGACAAGGCTGATTGACAACTTTAAACTGCAAGAGAGTCAGGGTGTATGGAGGGCAAGGTTAGATTAGATGATCTAAAACAGGCTTGAGGATCAGCTGGCCTACTTGTACTCCTGCTCCTTATGTTGTTCTCTGCAATGCAGTACACACAAAATGCTGGAGGAGAGGAATTCACCTCTTGGCCAAAAACATCAACTGTTTATCCTTCTCCATAGATGTTGCCTGACTTGCTGAGTTCCTCCAGCACTTTGAGTGTGTTGCTAAAGGTTTCCAGCATCTGCAGTATCTCTTGCACTTATATATTACCTCCTATACTATGAACTTTTGTTTTCTTCAATAGCTTAGATGAAGCAGTTTAACAATACCTCCTTCATCCATATGGTATATATCCATATATCCATATATATGTCATATATTTCTTGTGTAACAATTGCAGAGTCAATCCGTGAACACTCAAAGAGATTGGCAATACACTGCTGCTGTCTATATACTGTACTGAATGAGTCCTCAACGTTCAGGATATCTTTAAGCTTTGTACCACAATTTAAATGCCTTCAGATTACCGGAACAAGTCCCACATCAAAGGCCTGAACAGGACGAATTAGGCTGAGAGAGTGCCTACATTGTCCAATATCCAGATTCTCCGATGACACAATAAACTGAAGACTTGTGCTGTTTCAGGTGAATCGAAAGTTCCTTGTGGCCACTACTTCAAAGAAATATCCCCGCTGTCCTCTCCAAAATTTATTCCTCAACCAACATCACCGAGAAGTAGATTATCTGCTAATTATCACATTACTTTTGTTGAAAGTTTGCTAGGTGCAAATTAGCTGCTGCATTTCCTGCAGTTTAACAGTGACCACACTTCAAAAAGTGGTTCATTGGCTGTGAAGTGCACTGGTCTGATGTATAAATACAGAAATGTAAATTTTTCTTTTCTCTCTTCCTTTTTATCTTAAAACATCGAATTGCTCTTTCATACAAAGAGGTTAAAAAGCTCCACACTGTTGAATAAATGTTGCTGGCTCAACGCTAATACTTACTAATGGGAGAACACATGGCAAGATGTTTGTTAGTGTAGTAGATTGCTTCCAATCATGGTAAACCACTGAACATAGATCACCCAGGAGAAATGTTTGCACATTCCCCAGGGTCACTTCATGCAAATACTGACTGGCATTATAACTGCAATTTTTGAAATGTTGCAATAAATGTGCTTATCAGCCAACAAGTTCACAGAGGGAAAAAAAATCATACTCTCCTGATCTTGCACATTTCTTCATTGACATCTTAATCACTGCCAACCCTAGTTTGCTGATAAAACCGCATGTGTATTCTATTGTCAATTTATGTTGGCTGCCTCCAAGTTATCGTATCAAATTCCACTGTCAGGAATGTATTTTTATGGAGGCATGGACGAAGTTAGCACTTGATACAGGAAACTATGTCAAACCTTGTCAAAGATTCAAAGTATATTTATTATCAGAGTACATATGCAGTATACAACCCTGAGATTCATCTTCCCACAGACAGCCACAGAACAAAGAAAACCATGGAACCCGTTCAAAGAAAAACATTAATCCTGTACCCCCCCCCCCACCACGTACATAAAAAAAATTGTGCAAGCAGCAAAAAAATGAGCGAAAAACACAGAATGCCAACCCACAAAGTCAATGAAAGATTCCTGGCATATTCAATGCAGCTCATTTCAGTTCAACGTAGCACTATGTCGTTCGTTGTCTGCAGGCCACCCTGATTAAAATCGCACAAAATAGCAACATAAAAAGGAGCAACCAGAAACCAGAAATACATCCCAATGTGAACTACAAAGTCCAATCCACAAACCGCTTTGTGAATATTTCTAGCTTCCTTGTTGGTGACTCTCAATATCTGATCCATTCATCGAATCAATTAATCTTTTATTGATAATGCACTCTCCTGAAGCACATGTGGGCACGTGGCCAAGTGGTTAAGGCATTGGACCAGTGACCTGAAGGTCGTGAGTTTGAGCCCCAGCCGAGGCAACGTGTTGTGTCCTTGAGCAAAGCACTTAATCACACAGTGCTCTGAGAGGACACTGGTGCCAAGCTGTATGGGTCCTAATGCCCTTCCCTTGGACAACATTGGTGTTGTGAAGAGGGGAGACTTGCAGCATGGGCAACTGCTGGTCTTCCATACAACCTTGCCCAGGCCTGCGCCCTGGGAGAGTGAAGACTTTCCAGGCGCAGATCCATAGTCTCGCAAGACTGACAGATGCCTTTATTTATTTTATACTCCCCTGAAGCAGTAAGGAATGAGAAAGACTAGAAGGGTACAAGGGAGTGAAAGGGCCCAAGGAGAAGGGTACCTAAGGACAGAAAAATAAGCGGGATTTCATTCAAACCTACCAAACATTAAAAGGCTTAGGAAGAGTGGATGCGAGAAGGATGTTTCCAATAGTGGGGTGTCTAAATTCTAGGTTAGCAAAGGTATCGAAGGTTAAGAGAAAAAGGCAAGAGAATGGGGTTGAGATGGATAATAAATCAGCCATGATGGAATGGAGTAATTCTGCTCTTATGTTTTATGTTCTTATTGTTTTTGCACTACCCTGAGGCAGGAGAGAATGACAAAGATCAGATAGGTAAGAGGGACAGAAGGCATCCAAGGAGAAGGGTGCCTGAGGATAGAACTAGAATGAGGATCTCCTTGAAACCTACCAAAGAGTGGTCATGAAGACAACATTTCAAATAGTGCGAGAGTCTAGGACCAAAGGGCACAACCTCAGAGTAGAAGGACATCCCCTCGGAACAGAGGTGAAGAGGAACTTCTTTAGCCAGAGACTGGTTAATCTGTGGAATTCATTGCTGCAGGAGGATGTGGAAGCCAAGTCATTGGATATATCTAAACGGGAATTGATAGGCTCTTGATTAGCAAGGGTGTCAAAAATTACAGGGCAGGAGAAGGGAAAAAAGAGGTGCTCCATCCATTAACCCACACCACCACCCCCACCACCACTACATACACATCACAATCTTATAGTGTTTTTTTGAGCAAGTTACCAGGAGAGTGGATGAAGGCAAGGCAGTGGATGTTGTCCACATGGACTTTAGTAAGGCATTTGACAAGGTCACACATGGGAGGCTGGTCAAGGAGGTTCAGTCGCTCAGCATTCAGGATAAGATAGTAAATTGGTTTAGGTGTTGGCTTTGTGGGAGAAGCCAGAGAGTGGTCTGAGATGGTGGCCTCTCTGACTGGAGGCCTGTTGCTAGAGGAGTGCTGCAGGGGCTGGTCCTCAGTCCTGTGTTGTTTGTCATCTATATCAATGATCTGGATAATAATGCAGTTAACTAGATCAGCAAATTTGCGGATGACATCAAGATTGGGGGTGTAGTAGACAGTGAGGAAGGCTATCATGGCTTGCAGAGGGATTGACATCAGCTGAAAAAATGGGCTGAAAAATGGCAGATGAATTTAATGCAAACAAGTGCGAGGTTTTGCACTTCAGTAGAAACAACCGGGGTAGGTCTTACTCAGTGAACAGTAAGGCACTGAGGAGTGAGGTAGAACAATAAGTGGACAGTTGCAAGGCTGCGGGACCAGGACCAATACTCAGAGTGTCTGTGGCGCAACTGGCAGGTCTGTTTACAGACATGTTTAATCTCTCCCTTTCCCAGTGCAGACCGCCCTCCAGCTTCAAAACATCCACCATTGTTCCTGTACCAAAAAGACAAAGGTATCATGTCTGAACGACTGGTGTCCTGTTGCACTCACCTCAATAATAAGAAAATGCTTTAAGAGGTTGGTCAAGGACTACATCTGCAGCTTGCTACCACCCACACTAGACCCCCTACAATTCGCCTACCGACACAACCGATCAACAGATAACACAATAGCCACAGCTCTACACACCGTCCTTACACACCTGGAGAAGAGGAATGCTTATGTGAGAATGCTGTTTTTGGACTACAGTTCAGCATTCAACACCATAATTCCCCATAAGCTCAACAGGAAGCTCAGAGACCTTGGCCTTCACCATGTCTTGCGAGCTGGATCATGGACTTCCTGTCAGACTGCCAGCAGGTGGTAAGAGTGGGCTCCCTCACCTCTGCCCCTCTGACCCTCAACACAGGAGATCCTCAGGGCTGTGTACTAAGCCCCTTCCTTTACTCTCTGTATACCCATGACTGTGTCACCACCCACAGCTCCAATCTGCTAATTAAATTTGCTGATGACACTACACTGACAGGCCTAATCTCAAATATTAATGAGGCAGCCAACAGAGAAGAAGTCATCACCCTGACACAGTGGTGTCAAGAAAACAGCCTCTCCCTCAATGTCACAAAAACAAAGGAGCTGGTTGTGGACTACAGGAGGAATGGAGACAGGCTAACCCCTACTGACATCAATGGATCTGGGGTTTAGAGGGTGAACAGTATTAAATTCCTTGGCATACACATCACAAGAGGATCTCATGAACACCGTACATACCGGCAGTGTGATGAAAAAGGCACGCAGCGTCTCTTTCACCTAAGACGGTTGAAGAGGTTTGGTATGGGCCCCCAGATCTTAAAAACTTTCTACAGGGGCACAATTGAGGGCATCCTGACTGGCTGCATCATTGCCTGGTATGGGAACTGTACTTCCCTCAATCACAGGACTTTACAGAAAGTGGTGTGGACAGCTCAGCGCATCTGTAGATGTGAACTTCCCACTATTCAGGACATTTACAAGGACATGTGTGTAAAAAGGGCCCGAAGGATCATTGGGGACCTGAGTAACCCCAACAAGAAACAGTTCCAGCTGCTACCATCTGGGAAACAGTACCGCAGCATAAAAGCCAGGACCACAGGCTCCGGGACATCTTCTTCCACCAGGCCATCAGACTGATTTATTCATGCTAATACAATTATATTTCTATGTTATATTGACTGTCCTATTGTATATACTATTTATTATAAATTACATATTGTGCAGTTAGATAGAGACGTAACATAAAGATTTTTACTCCTCGTGTATATTAAGGATGTTAGTAATAAAGTCAATTTAATTCAATTCAAAGGGATCTGGGAATACAGGTCCATAATTCGTTGGAAGTGGCATCAGTAGGTAGGTAGGTAAGATCATAAAGAAGCACATTGGCCTTCATAAATCAACGTATTGAGTACAGAAGATGAATGTTATGTTGAAGTTGTATAAGATGTTGGTGAAGTGTAATTTGGAGTATTGTGTGCAGTTTTGGTCACCTACCTATAGGAAAGATGTGAACAAGGTTGAAAGGGAGCAGAGAAAACTTATAAGGATGTTGCCCCATCTGGAGGACCTGAGTTATAAGGAAAGATTGAATATTTTAGGACTGTATTCTTAAGAAAGTAGAAGACTGAGAGGAGATTTGATAGAGGTATACAAACATTTTGGGGGTATAGTGTGGTTAAATTCAAGCAGGCTTTTTCCACTGAGGTTGGGTGGGACTACAACTGGAGGTCTGGCTGAAAGGTGAAAGGTGAGAAGTTTAAGAGGAGGGGAACATGAAGGGAAACTTCTTCACTTAGAGGGTCATGAGAGTGTGGAATGAGCTGCCAGCACAAGTGGTGCATGCAAATGCGATGTCAATGTTTGAAATAATTGTGATTTATAGGTTTGCTTTCATTTTATATCATTTCATTTTCCTTTATAGTCATGTACTGAAGTATAACAATAAATAATCTTGAATGCTTGAATGGGGTTGTGAGAGAAAATAAATCAGCCATGGTCAAATGGCAGGGCAGAGCTGAATGGCCTATTTCTGTACCTGTGTCTTATGATTTTATGGGCACTTTTGGAAGCTAGAAAGGGATATGGAAAGATGGATGGAAGGAGAGCAGGAGCTGGAGAGGGGAAATATGTGGAGTCCAAACCACCAGCCACCAGAGGACGGACGTTAAGAGATGAATGTAATGCTGGGAGGGCAAAGGTGAGTGCCTAGATCCAACATATTGCATTCAGGTGTTAACTAATGGACTCAACCCAACGGAGGTCACTTTAAGAGTACACCATTCTGTGTTCCTTTCAAAATCTAAAAGTAATTAAGATGAAATCCAAGAATATTGAACTTTGGAACCAACATTATTCATCTTTGACAAGTTAGTTTTCATGGTTTCAGCTGTAAGAGCTGCTGTTTTGTCAAACACTTAATATGCTTCATTGTATGGCACTGTTCCTAAGCCCACAAGCCCACTTGTTGTAAACTCCACTGACCCAATCCTCTCACTCTCACTGTCCTACATACTTAAAAACAAATCAATTCAAAATCTAAATTGCCCACTCTGCAAACTTCTCAAAGGTGTAACGGGCAGGTGTGAGCGTTGGAGTGGAGGAAGGGTTGCAGCACTCTGAATTTTGGCCCTATATTCTTCCAGATCATGAAAAGCTAAACCTCTTCAACTTTGCTTCTTTCACTGCTTTAATCTCTTGTCCCTACAGCACAAAGAACTCCCTCTAATTTTCTTCAAAATAGTGCAATTAGAGTACTCATGTCCAGCTAAGAGAACAGAGAGGCCCTGAGTTTAAAAACATCTCATTGGCTTCAAAATGCGCACACACACACACACACACACACACACACACACGGAACTCTGCAGGTCAAGCAGCGACTATGGAGGGGAATAGACAGTTGACATTTCAGTCTGAGACCCTTTATCTGTGAAGGACGAAGAGGCGCAGCCTGCAACATCAACTGTTTATTTCCCCCCATAGATGCTGCCTGACTTTCTTTACCATTTTTTGTGTGTTGCTCAAGATTTCCAGCATCTGCAGAATCTCTTGCATCTATTATTGGCAGTAAGACACTGTGGAACATCCTGAGTCCATGAAAGTCCTGCAGGGATGTGTTCTGTCTTTGAAGATTAATACATATTGTTTGAAGAAATGCTCCCATTTTATTTGACTCTATATTAAATCAGAGGCTGCCACAAAGTAATCTTAGACTTTTGAAAAGAATCTGATTCAGAATCACGTTTAATATCACCGACATATGTTGTGAAATCTGTTGTCTTTGCAGCAGCAGTACAATGCAATGTATAATAATAGAAAAAATGGAAATGACAGTAATATATACTTTGTAGCCTGAGAAAAATACACATGCAGGACAACAAAATACTTTTTCGGCTCATTAAGTCCTTTGTCTGTTTTAGATGTTTTAATGCAGAAAGAGGGTATCAAAATAAAAACAACAAAATGAATTTTTTTGAGAAGTTCCTGCTGTTACAATCTCAGCTTAATTTCAGTCCACACCCTTGTTACATATGCAGTATGGAAACAAATACAAACAACATCAGAATCCCACCAACCCCTATACACAACATCAAAAGTATGAATAAATACATCTTATCTTAACTAAGAGATATACTCACTTCAACACACACGTGCCTAATTTCCAAGCACGTATAGGCTAGATCTTGAAGCGAGTTCTCTTCGCTCATGCTATGTGAATAGAGATTAATGCATTCACATTACTCCGTTACATTCACATTCGGTCAAGAAACAATAAAAGACAAAAATAAACCTTTACAAAAACTTTTACAATATATTGCCTTGTAGTTTATGTTACTGGAAAGACTAACCTACAAGGCCAATAAGAAACTTCACACAACTACGCTATCCAGCGTCGATACCGTACTAGCGAAAATCTAAAGCATCCACATGTAAAATATGTCAAATTACCGACATTCAAGATTTACAAACAAGTATAAATGAACTTACATGAATATTATCAAATATTATTCACCTTTTCTCACCACATGTCCAGTACTTGATGTTCGCTCTAGAACGTTATAACTCTTCTTTCTATTCGCATGTGTATAATGACATCACCGTTTTCTCTTAAAGGCACAGGCAGCTATTTTAGCATTACCAGGGTGAATACATGTGTACCCCAACAATAAAACATGAAATTCAATGGTCACTTGGTTACATAGATATATAAATAGTTAAATTAAATAAGTTGTGCAAAAGGAGAAAAAAAGTAGGGAGGTAGTTCTTATGGGTGCAATGTCCATTCAGAAACTGGATGGCAGAGGTTCGGAAGAAGCTGTACCTGAATTGTTGAGTGTGCACCTTTGGGCTTCTGTACCTCCTTCTTGATGATAGCAATGAGAGCAAACCATGATCTGGGTGATAGGGGTCCTTAATGGTGGTTGCCTGCTTTTTGAGGCATCACCCCTTGAAGATGTCCTGGATATTACAGAGGCTAGTGCCCATGAGGGAGCTAAGCTTACAACTCTCTGCTGCTTATTTCAATCCTGTGCAGTAGCCCCTCCCCACGGCGATGCAGCCAGTTAGAATGCTCTCCACAGTATATCTGATGAAATTTGTGAATGTCTTTGGTGACCTACCAAACCTCCTCAAACTCCTAATGCTGTTGTCATGCCTCCTTTTTAGCTGCAGTGATATGTTGGGTCCAGGTTAGATCCTCAGAGATATTGACAACCAGGAACATGAAACTGCTCACTCTTTATACTTCTGATCCCTCTATAAGAACTGGTGTGTGTTCCCTCATCTTACCCTTTCTGATTCCCACAATCTGCAAAGAAAGCAAAGAACCTAAAATCAAACATGCTGGAAATATTCACTGGATCAGGTAGTACCTGTGGTGAGAGAAACAGAGCTAACATTTCAAGTCATTGCACTATCATTAGAACATGATTGATAGGCCATCACCTCGAGGGGGTTATTGTGCTTCTCTCTTCCTGGAAGTTGCCTGACCTGCTGAGTAATTTCAAACTTTCCAGTTTCTATGTCTGTGAGAGGATGGAGCTGAGGAGAAAATGAATGGCACGGACTGGCACCGGCTGAGAGAGGTTAATGACACATAGGCGGAACAGCCTTGTTTTCCTCCTGAACAAACCTGTCTTAAGGAGGTATAGAGAGAGAATGGAGAAGAAGGAAAGAACACAAAATACATCCATGATGGAATTGTGGAACAGAGAACCCAACAATTGCTGGAAATTTGGAATAAAGGAGAATGCTGGAAATGAACAGGAAAAAAAGGGTTAATGGTGTGGATGAATGTCTTTATGTCAAGACTCTCCGGAGACTGAAGAACTACCAATGTTGGAAATCTGTCACAAAAAGTAAATGAAATAAAGCTGGAAACACTCAGCCATCCAAGCAGTAAGCGTAGAGAGGGAAACAAAGTCAACATCTCCAACTAATAACCTACCCCTATCGTTAATAGGTGATCAACCCAAGCTGTCAGTCCTTCTCCTTCCCCCAGAGATGCTGCCTATCCCAGACACAAACTGGACAGGCTGGTTATCTGATATAGCTGAATTCAGTGTCGAGTCCCAAGGACTGCACTAAGATCAAATGTCATTCCTTGAGTTTGTATTGGACTTTGTTGGAACAGTGTAAAGGGCCAGTGACAAAGTGGACAGAGTGGGAGAGAGATAGAGAACTAAAGTGACAGGCAACTGGAAGCTCAGGAATTGTCCTTACAAACTGAGTGCAGATGTACTGCAATGCACTTACCCAATCTACAATGCATTTAGTTTCTCTATGTAGATGTGGTTGGATTAAAAGTAGAGATTTGTAAGAAGAGCAAGTGAAATCTTGCTTCACCTGGAAAGAACGCAAGGGTAGCAGGACAAGAGAAAAAAAAGGTGTAACATTTCCTGCAGCTGCATAGGATGGTGGCTTGACATGGATGGATGGCCGGCCTAGGGATTGCGAAGGGAATGATCCCTTCTGAATGTTGAAAGGGGAGGTACAGAGAATGATCCATTGAATATTGTGAGAGTTAGCACTGAAAAGGAAGCAGGAAGTGCAGGGAATGGAGCAGACATGGTTGAAGGACCTGTCAGCTCTGGAGAAGGGAAAATCTTTCTAAAGCAAAAAAGTAATCTCAGAAATGCCGGTGTCGAAAAGGCCATCATCAGAACTGAGGAAACAAAGCCAGAGAAACTGGAATTCTTATGGAAGTGAGTGGGAGGAGGTGCAATCACGATAGCTGTGGGAGTCTGCAGGCTTGCATTGCTAATGATCCTTAATCTACCCCAAGATAGTAAAAG
This sequence comes from Mobula birostris, assembly GCF_030028105.1. Classification (NCBI taxonomy): domain Eukaryota; kingdom Metazoa; phylum Chordata; class Chondrichthyes; order Myliobatiformes; family Myliobatidae; genus Mobula; species Mobula birostris. Next base: position 46,761,980 of record NC_092387.1, on the reverse strand, counting down.
AATAGATAGTGAAGAAAAAGAAAGAATGAGCTGTGAGAGCAAGTGCCATGTAGAAATTGATGGGAAACTGATGAAACATTTTTAGCTGTGTACAAGAAGCCAAATCAATACGTTTAATAACGAACAGTGGAGAGAGAGACATAAAGTGCAGAGTTGTGCTTGAATAGGACTGAAACATGACAGCTCCACCTTTCTGCCGGTGACAAGTGCTTACTATTCTTCCAGCCAGCACTAATCTGTCCCATTCGTTGTTTTAGAAATTTTCTATGTCCTGGCTAAATAACCTGAAACATTAGCTCTGTTTCTCTCTCCAATGCTGCCTGACCTGTTGATCTTGCACTAGGCTCCCTAAACTACCTCATTCTTTACATCAAGCAGTGTGATTATCTGGATGGTAACACTCCGTAACGTACACGTTATTCTAGTAGTAGTAGTGCGATTACTTGAGCTGAATATGATATTCACCGAAGAGTTGTCTATTGATGGGTCTTTAGGTGGCTGATCCAGCATCTACATAGTCTGAGGGGCTTCCAAATGTCACAATCCTGCCCCCTTCACCACTTGCTGATCTCCAAGGGATTTAATCCAGAATGCTAGGGTAGATTCCCTTAATAGGGAACTCCTAGTGCGTGACTTTGTTTAACATGGGGAGGCTGATGTACGGACAGCCTCAACATGGGTCCCTGACAGATTGGGGTCAGGGTCCAGTGGCGTGAAATATAAGTTGACCGAGATCACTTCACTACTGCAGAATTCCTCCACTTTCACCGCCATTGTGATGTGCCATCATCTTCCACTGGCGGTACTGTTGAGGTCTTGGTTGGATTGCTTGCTGTTTGGAGCCTCTGCCTTGACCTGACCACAATGGGAAACTCTACCAGGAGCTAAATGCTAGATGGCTAAACTCTAGGTGGCATTACACTCAGAATCCCTAGAACTCACAAGCCTCTCCACCACAACAACGTGACAATCCGCAGGGAAGGCACCTCATTCTAAATGTTCCAAGGCATGAAGTGACACGGTGACATAAACTTCAGAGCTGATTAGCAACTTGATCTGTTGCCTTCTTGACTCTTAGACAATTAGACTATAAGAAAATAGGAGCAGAATTAGGCCATTCATCCCATCTAGTCTGCTTGATCCAATGGTATTCTCCCTAGCACGAACCTTTCACTTTTCTCAAGGCTATCATTTTGCTGCCCGCTCTGTAGATGCCTAAATCTATTTTGCTTCCCAGTGTTAACCTTATTTATTAACTTTCCTCTTCTGAAAACAGACACATTCCCACTCGGCTTCTTGTTCATGAACTTGTCTTATGTGGACCATCCACTTTTCATTTGTTCCCACAGTCAACCCTCCAACCTCTGTAAATCTCCATCTCAGACTGTAGTCAGTGCTCTAACATTTCATCTTAGACCATAAGACCATAAGACATAGGAACAGAATTAGGCCATTCAGCCCATTGAGACTGCTCCGCCATTCCATCATGGTTGATCGTGGATCCCAGTCAACCCCATACACCTGCCTTCTTGCCATATCCTTGATGGCCTGACCGATCAGGAAACAATCAATTTCTGCCTTAAATATATGCACGGACTTGGCCTCCACCGCTGTCCGTGCCAGAGCATTTCACCGATTCACTACTCTCTGCTTAAAAAAATTCTTCCTTACCTCTGTTCTAAAGGGTCACTCCTCAATTTTGAGGCTGTGCCCTCTAGTTCTAAATACCCCACCATAGGAAATATCCTCTCCATATCCACCCTGTCTAGTCCTTTCAACATTTGGTAGGTTTCAATGAAATCGCCCTGCATTCTTCTAAATTCCAGTGAGTACAGGCCCAAAGCTTGCCAGATGCTCCTCATATGTTAACATCTTCATCCCGGAATCATCCTCTTGAACCTCCTCTGGACTCTCTCCTATGATAATACATCTTATCTGGGATATGAGTCCCAAAACTGTTGACAATACTCCAAATGCAAACTGACTGGTGTCTTATAAAGCCTCAGCATTATCTCCTTGCTTTTATATTTTATTCCTCTTGAAATAAATGCCAACATTGTATTTGCCTTCTTTACCATAGACTCAACCTGTAAATGGGGAGAAGATGGCGGCGTGACGACACTGCGCGCGGTCTCTCTGGTGATGAATATCTGTTATCTGTCAAGTAGGGGACCGTGCACAATCCTGATTTGATGGAGGCAGATGTGACAGTACAGCGGAACATCTGGAAAACTTCTGAAATGTCTGCTTTGCTACCGCTGCTACTGTGTGGTAACCAGAATCTCTGGAGCTGAAAGCCTCGAAACCCTCGGCTTTGCGTGTTTCAGCAGCCAGGGAGAGGTCAAAGGCACTCAGCAGAGGATGGCGCTCAAGAGGCTGTATCAGAGAGGCTGCTAGGAAGCTCAGAGTTTTCAGAAGGATGGACTCAGGGTTGGCTGTGGTCAGCTGCTTCCAAGGTATCAGCAAGTTGACAGTGTCTGGAGGTTTATGACAGGGAGTTTCTCCCTTTAGCCGCCACTATTGGGGACTCGGGAGTCAATTGACTTGGGGACTTTGAGCCAATTTTTTTTACTGTTCCTTTTAAGGTCTGGGTTAATACACAACACCCAATCTAAGACCCCAAGTAGGCTCAAGCCCAAGATGCTCTAAAAAGCCATCTCGTAGGCATTCAACAAATTCTTTCTTTTGCAAATCAGCACCAACCTGATTTTCTCAACCCTCTTTACAATTGAGTTCCGCATTACAATTGTGTCGTTACCCTTATTACATGCCTTTTCCAGGTCCCTTTGCAATCTCAACCCCACATCCTGGCTACTATTTAGAGGCCTATATATGATTCCCATAATGGTTTTTTTACCGTTGCAGTTTCTTAACTCCACCTATAAGGATTCAACATTCTCTGACTCTAGGTCATCTATTTCTTAAGATGGAATTCCATCTCATACCAACAGAGCCACATCACCACCTATGCCTTCCTGCCAGTCTGTTCAATACAAAGTATATCCTTTGATGTTAAGCTCCAAACTATGGCCTCCTTTCAGCCACGACTCAATGATGCCTACAGCGTCATACTGATCAATCTCTAATTGCACCACAAGTTTGTCCACCTTATTCCGAATGCTATGCATATTTAACTACAGCACCTTCAGTTCTGCGTTCTTCACCCCTTTTGAATTTTACTTCTGTGGCACAACTTAACTCTTTGCTCTGTCTGCATTTGTATCTAATCATTGGCTTGTCCTTCATTACATTCATGTCACACCCATCATCTACTTGTAACCTGCTGGCTCATCCTCAGCTCTATCATACTGGTTCCCACCCCCTTACCATACTAGTTTGGTGATGGTATTAATTTTCATTTCACTGCTATTTTGGTGTACATATGAACAGGCAAGAAACTGGGGATATCGACTGTGTGCACTTTAAATTGGCATCATGTTCAGCACGTGTTGGGCATGTGGCCAAGTGGTTAAGGCGTTCGTCTAGTTACCTCAAGGTCACTAGTTCGAGCCTCAGCTGTGGCAGCATGTTTGTGCCCTTGAGCAAGGCACTTAATCACACATTGCTCTAGCCTGTGCAAGGAGTGGCGCCCCACACAGACTTCCAATCTGTGCCTTGTAAGGCATGAAAATGCCCGACGCAGGCCTCTCATGGTCTGAGTCAATGTTCCCTCCCCATGTTCAGCACAGACATTGTGATCTGAAGGGGTTGTTCCTGTACTGTGCTGTTCTACATTCTGTGCTATGTGCAATTCTGGTCACCCCATGGGGAGGCTTTAGAAAGGATGCAAAGGAGGTTTACCACAACGCTATCTTGATTTAGAAGATATGAGTATAATGAGAGGATGAACAGACACTGAGAGCTGAGGGGAGACCTGATAGAAGTTTATAAAACCATGAGAGGTAGAGTTGGGGTAAACAGAATCTACCTTGTAAGGTAGAAATGTCAAATACGAGATTAAGGATTAGCTTTATTTGTCACACATACATTGAAATACCAAAACATATAGTGTTTGTGTCATGACCAATACAGTCCAATGGGCTGGGGGCAACCCACAAGTGTTGCCGTGCTTCAGGGTTCAACGTAACATGCCCCAACTTCCTGATCCCTCTGTCTTTGGAATGTGGAAGGAAACCTGAGCACTCAGAGGAAACTCGCATGGTGATGGGGAGAACATAGAAACTTGTGAATGATGGTGGGAATTAAACCTTGATTCTGGTACGTACTACACCACCCTACCACCCCAGGACGCATTTAAGATAAGAGAAAGAGACGTCCAGAAAAAGGGAATTACACTGTCACAGTAGCATTACAAGTGCACAGATATACAAATATACCAACATTAGAAGAGAAGTAAGAAAGAATAAAAAATAAGTTGCCTCAAACAGTCTAAGAGGATAGAGTCATCACTTCCCCGGCTACAGGTTGACTCATTATAGAGCCTAATATCTGAGGGTAAGAATGACCTCATATAACACTCTTTGGAGCAGAGCAGTTGTTTTGGCCTATTACTAAAAGTGCTCCTCTGTTCAGTCAAGGTGGCATGGAGAGGGTGAGAAATATTGTCCAGAATTGCCAGGATTTCCCATAGGGTCCTTTGTTCTACCACAGCCTCCAGTGTGTCCAGTTTGACTCCTATAACAGAGCCTGCCTTTCTACTCAGTTTATTGAGCCGATTGGCATCACCCGTGTTGATGCCATTGCCCTAGCACGCTACTGTATAGAAGTTTATACTGGCAACAGCAGACTGGTAGAACATGTGAAGGAGAGGTCTGTATACTCCAAAGGACCTCAGGCTCCTCTGGAATTAAAGGCAACTCTGGCCCTTCTGTGTTGGTGTTCCACTCAAGTCTGTCATTCAGGTGCACCCCTAGGTATTTGTAGGTTCTTACCACGTCCACGTTCTCACCATCAATAGTAACAGGAGCACAGCAGGCTTAGTCTTCCTAAAGTCTGTCACCATTTCCTTTGTCTTACTGATGTTGAACTGCAGATGATTCAGCTTGCACCATTTGACAAAGTCCTCCTGTATTCATCTTCCTGTCCTCCCTTTACATGCCTATCTACTGCTGAGTCATCAGAGAAGCTCTGCAGATAACTCAGTGTTGTATATAAAGTCTGAGGTATACAAGGTAAACAGGAAGGGAGTCGATACGGTCCCCTGTGAGGCCCCAGTGCTGCTTATAGCCATGTCTGACACACAGCTCTGAAGCTGCACAAACTGTGGACTGCCAGTCAGGTAGTCCATTATCCAGGATACAATGGAAGTGTCAAGCTGCATTGAACAGAGCTTTTCCCCCAGCATTGAGGCTGTATGGTATTGGAGGCACTTGAGAAATCAAAAAACATGATCCTCACAGTTCTGTCCTGCTTATACAAATAGGGGTAGGCTCTGTTGAGACAGCATTATGACTCCAATGTGCTCCTGGGAGGCCAATCTGCAGGGGGTCCAGGGCTGATCTGACCGGGGTTGCAGGTGAGCCAGGACCAGCCTCTCTAGGGTCTTCATGATGCATGTGGTCAGGGCCACCGGATGGTAGTCATTCAAGACTTTCGGTTGGCCCTTCTTGGATACTGAGACAACACATGATGTTTTCCATACAGTCGGGATCCTTTCCAGGCTGAGACTCAGATTGTAAATACACCAGCGAACTCCACACAACTGCTCAGCACACTCCTTCAGGAACATGGGGTTCACACCATCCTGTCCCAATGCTTTACTGCGTCTGAATTTCCCCCAAGCCCATCTCACCTGCTCATTAGTGGGTCCATGATGACTGGGGAGTTGATGGAAGTGAGGGCTGGGGAGGTGAAGATCGGGATGATAGCAATTGCTTTGTGAATGTGTAGATGGTAGGTAATGGCAAGGAGGGGATGTAGACTGTGGCAGCCTGTGTTGTTTATCCACGTGTTGAACTGGAGGTGGGTGGAGGGAGGAGGAGGAAGGACAGGGGGCTTGGGTGCTGGGGGACCATTGGTTGCCTCGGCACCTGGACTGATGTGTGAGGGGGGTGTGAACAGGAGGGCAATTGGTCAAACCTATTGAAGAATTGGCTTAACTCATTAGCCCAGTCATGGTTGCATTCTGAGGCTCTACAGCTAGGCTGATTGAAGCCAGTGATGTTCTTCATGCCTCTCCACACCTCCCATATGATACTCTATCCAAGACTGTTCTCCTGCTATCTCCTGTATTCCTCTTTAGCCACCTTGATCTTCTCCTTTAGCTCCCTCTGCACGTTTCAATTCTTAGCTGTCCCCTGATCTAAAGTCTCTCTTTAGGATGCCATGCAGGGAATGAAGGGCAATGGAGCTTGTGCAGGCAGAAGAGATTTAGTTTAATTTAGCACTGTGTAGTAGGCCAAAGGGCCTGTTCTATGTTCCATCTTATACGTTGCATGTTCTATGATCTCCGGTGGCCTTGCCCACTTTCACACACAAAGTAGAACTACAATGCCACCTGGTGGCTACAGCTGCCAACTACACAAGCACAGGGCGCTGTTTACATGGACAATTCCCACTGTAACTGATAACATGGCACTGCCAGGAAATGGAGCCAGCCAAAAAGATCAAGGAAGCAGAAAGAAAAGTTAGTGCACACATGATATCATAAAATAAAGTCTGGTTGAAGCTAACACAAGGAAACATGCATTGATTTAGAGTAATTTCATTTCATCACACAGTTCCTTACTGGACTGCATTCTAGTTCTGATTTCATACAGACCAGATTGGACTAATTATTTGGTTCCTTTTCACTGATAATTGGGTGGATCCCTTCCAGTTGGTACCCAGGCTAATGGCAGAGATGAGGTCATTTCCTTCTGAAGGGAAATAGGTGGCTTTGCCTGATGTCATTCAAAAATTTGAGAAGCTTACAATCACAGTATTTGTATTTACAACATGTCAATTATAAGAAATATGACTTTAACCACCAGCATTAAACATGTGGGCATTGGGCATTAGCTGTTCCCAGCTTCCAATTGTGTGGGAATACAATATCAGAATACACTGTGTATCAGGAAAGGATTGCACCAGTACATCTGGTATTGATGCATAGTAGATATTATTGTATATTTAAGGCATCCGTTAGTCTTTGCGAGACCATGGATCTGCACCTAGAAAGTCTTCGTTCTCCAGGGCGCAGGCCTGGGCAAGGTTGTATGGAAGACCGGTAGTTGCCAATGCTGCAAGTCTCCCCTCTCCACGACACCGATGTTGTCCAAGGGAAGGGCAAGGGCCGATACAGCTTGGCACCAGTGTCATCGCAGAGCACTGTGTGGTTAAGTGCCTTGCTCAAGGACACAGCACGCTGCCTCGGCTGGGGCTTGAACTCACGACCTTCAGATCGCTAGTCCAATGCCTTAACTACTTGGCCATATGCCCACTATTATTGTATATATGTTTATATTGAACACACACACACACACACACACACACACACACACACACACACACACACACAGTTGATTCCAAATAATTGGGCATTTAGTTAATCAGAGCTGCTGCTTATCTGGAACAAAGAACAAAAACTAATAGAGAAAATAGCCAGGGTTCCCTTCAACTATTCAGAATATTATGCCATTTAATTGGGACAGTTACTAGACAGTTTATAACTAGCATCAATTCCATGCACTTGTGTGGCTGCTAAGACACTACACCATGCTTAGGGCGAAGTTTTAAAATAGTTTCAGTTGCATGTTTTTGTGTTATGTTATCCATTTGGGCTGACAGACTCTGATTCAAAATGCAGTGATTTTTGCTTTTTACCTTGACTTTCAGACCATTGCCAAGGTGTCATGAGAAGATTTGACACTGGCCGAGAAAATTATCCTACTGGACCAAATTAAAAGTCGTCCCCTAATACCACTCAACATACACAAAATGCTGGAGGAACTCAGCAGGCCAGGCAGCACCTGTGGAAGAGTATTGTCAATGATTCAGGCTGAAGCCCTTCAGCAGGGCTGGAGAAAAAAAGCTGAGAAGTAGGTTTAAAAGGTTGGGGGAGGGGAGAGAAAAGCACAATGCGCTAGGTGAAACCTGAAGGGGGAGGGATGAAATAAAGAGCTTGGAAGTTGATTGGTGAGAGAGAGAGAGACAGAAGGCCATGGAAGAAAGAAAATGTGGGAGGAGCACCAGAGGGGGTCGATGGGCGGGCAAGTAGATAAGGTGATACTACTTATTGGCAACTGGCAGAGGAAATTTATTGTTGGATTATGACACTACTTCATGCAGGAAGGCAATGAAGGCAGTCCATTATCTGCACCAGGTGTCTGTGCTGATTTTGTTCATTTACAATCAAAAGAACATGGCAGTGTATACTGGATGAATTTCTCCGTCAATAGTTATTAGGAACTAATACACAGTTTTTTAGTACTATAGTAGTATTAGTAATTTTGAAGCATAGAAACATAGAAAACCTACAGCACAATACAGGCCTTTCGGCCCACAGAGCTGTGCCGAACATGTCCTTATCTTAGAACTACCTAGGCTTACCCATAGCCCTCTATTTTTCTAAGCTCCATGTACCTATCCAGGAGTCTCTTAAAAGGCCCTATCATTTCCGCCTCCACCACCGTCGCTGGCAGCCCATTTCACACATTTACCACTCTCTGCATAAAAAACTTACCCCTGACATCTCCTCTGTACCTACTTCCAAGCACCTTAAAGCTGTGCCCTCTCGTGCTAACCATTTCAGCCCTGGGAAAAAGCCTCTGACTATCCACATAATCAATGTCTTTCATTATCTTGTACACCTCTATAAACTCACCTCTCATCCTCTGTCGCTCCAAGGAGAAAAGGCCTAGTTCACTCAACCTATTCTCATAAGGCAGGCTCCCCAATCCAGGCAACATCCTTGTAAATCTCCTCTGCACCCTTTCTACAGTTTCCTCGTCCTTCCTGTAGTGAGATGACCAGAAATGAGCACAGTACTCCAAGTGGGGTCTGACCAGGGTCCTATATACTGCAACATTACCTTGTGACTCTTAAACTCAATCCCACGGTTGATGAAGGCCAATGCACTGTGTGCCTTCTTAACCACACAGTCAACCTGCGCAGCTGCTTTAAGTGTCCTATAGACTCAGACCCCAAGATCCCTCTAATCCTCCACACTACCAAGAGTCTTACCATTAATGCTATATTCTGCCATCTTATTTGATCTACCAAAATGAACCAACTCACAATTATCTGGGTTGAACTCCATCTGCCACTTCTCAACCCAGTTTTGCATCCTATCAATGTCCCGCTGTAACCTCTGACAGCCCTCCACACTATCCACAACACCACCAACTTTCGTGTCATCATCAAATTTACAAACCCATCCCTCCACTTCCTCATCCAGGTCATTTATAAAAATCACGAAGATTAGGGGTCCCAGAACAGATCCCTGAGGCACACCACTGGTCACCAACATCCACGCAGAATATGACCCTCTACAACCACTCTTTGCCTCCTGTGGGCAAGCCGGTTCTGGATCCACAAAGCAATGTCCCCTTGGATCCCATGCCTCCTTACTTTCTCAATAAGCCTTGCATGGGGTACCTTATCAAATGCCTTGCTGAAATCTGTATATAATTTCTAAGGTAAGGACATGTTTGGCACAGCTTTGTGGACCAAAGGGCTTGTATTGTGCTGTAGGTTTTCTATGTTTCTATGTTTCTATAATATGTTACTCAGTTAAATGATAGTTTGTCTTTTTTTTATTGCTTTTTAACTACTTCCATGAAACTTTGGCTTACTGGAGCAGCCTCTTAATTGGGCCAAAATGTACTCGTCCCAATATGTCCCAGTTAAGCAGAATCCACTGGATATAATTAATACATATATACATATTCAGTACAGTGCAAAAGTCTTAGGTATATATATAGCTAGGGCACCTAAGACTTTGGCACATTTCTATATTTGTCAACATGGAGCAGAGAGCAAGTTTGTAAATCTGGCAGGAACAATGGACAATGGGAATGGTGAGGGCGGAGTGCCACAGAGGGGTGTGGGACAAGTGCCAGGAGCAGGGTGCTGATGTGGGTGCAGACACACTCAGTCCTGAGCCACCAAGCAATGTAATTTGATTCCAGACAATTGGTTTATTAATCATTACAGAACGTCTCTCTGGTGTTTTCCGGTCCTTCCCCTTTCCCTGCCCCCTTCCCACTGTCAGTCCACAATAAAGACCCATATCAGAATCAGTTTATCATCACTCACATGTCATGAATTTTGTTTTTCTTTGTGGCAGCAGTACAGTGCAATACATAAAAGTACTACAGTATTGTGCAAAAGTCTTAGATACCCTAGCTATATATATATATACCTATTTTGTACCATGTTTCCTGATGGTTATATTTCAGATACGATATCACCATTCCTTGCTCCTTTTCAGCGAGAGTGCACATTTTGGAATAGATATAAGGATGTCTCATTGTTCCAGAACCAGAATAAGTGTTGTTTTGTTAGCTGAAGGTAAGTTGAGCTGTAGATTAATTTCTCACCAAGCCGCTCAGGGAGCATGCTGCCTGCTGCACAGGGTTGGATCTCACTGAAATGGTCACACAGCATGGCTCATTTAGAGGACCAGGGATAAGATATCCAAGTCCATAAAGTGCTGAGGAAGTGCTAAGTCTCCAAAGTTGATTGCCAAAGATTGAACTTATTCAGTCGCCACTCTTTCTAACTGAAATAGCTTCACTCAAATACAAGCTCCAGCAGTTTACAGCCAAAGAAGCCAGCATTTTGTCAAACCGGAAACACATCCTTGGCCATCCTACATAAGGAGTACACCAACAGTTGTAACAAAGGTGATGGAGGTGGTGCAGAAGGTTAATCAAGGATTTATATGGATGATCTCAAAATAGGGGTATTATACTCACTGGGAAAGACTGGACAGGCTTTATCACCTTCCACCCAGGGAGAGGGTTTATGTGATCAAAAACAAAGAAAGAATACTCAGGAAATATGACACCCATTTTCCCATTCACATTCCAACATATTGGTCCGTGGCCCCCTCTACTACCATAGTGAGGCTTCCCTCAAGTTGGAGGATCAACATCTCATAGTGTACCCGAATAGCCTCCAACCTGACAGCATGAAAATTGGTTTCTCTAACTTCTGTTAATTTCTAGCCCTTCCCTCCTCTCTCTTTTTTTCCATTCCCCATTCTGCCTCCCCTGTTATTCCATCTCTTCTCCTCACCTTTTCTCTGGTGCCCCTCTTCCTTCTCTTTCTCCCATGGTCCATTCTCCTCTCCTACTTTCCTTCCCTCTTCTTCTGTCCTTTACCTTTTCCATCTGTCACTCACCACTTCAACCCCCTCTCCCCCACCCATCCAGCTTATTACCTCTCAGCTTGTAGGTCCCCCTCCCCCTTCCTTCTTATTCTGGCTTCTTCCTCCTCTCGTTTCAGTCCTGATGAAGGAGCTCAGCCCGAAAAGTCGACCGTCTATTCCTTGTCCATAGATGCTGCCTGGCCTGCTGAGTTCCTCCAGCATTTTCTGTGCACTGACCTGAATATGAACCTTCTGCCAAATCTTTTGTGTCAAAAAAAGGATAGATAGATAATCAATAATCTGGAGATCAAGCAAGTAACCATGAGCCACGGGAGAAATTTCTTTACCCAGAGTCAGTGATGTGCATTACTGTGTAACAGTGTCCTAAATAAAAGTGCTTTAGTGTGGTAAGATCATCAGACCATAAGATATAGGAGCAGTAGTAGGCTATTTTGCCCATCGAGTCTGTTCCACCATTTCATTATGGTTTATCCATTTTCCCTCTCTGCCCCAATCTCCTGCCTTCTCCCCATATCCCTTTATGCCCTGACCAATCAAGAATCTATCAACCTCTGCTTTAAATATACCCAATGACTTGGCCACCACAGACACCTATGGAAATGAATTCCACAAACTCACTAATGTCTGGGTAAAGAAATTGCTCCTCATCTCCATTCTAAATGGGCATCCCTCTATACTGAGGCTGTATCCTCTGGTGTAAGACTCACCCACCATAGGAAGCATCCTCTCCACATCCACTCTATATAGTCCTTTCAACATCCGATGTTAACATGGTTTAATATGTAAAATACGTGCCTCTTAAATGTGTTACTCCAAAAGCAGTGAGATTGAAGTTTCTATGCGCATACGAGGAAATCTGCAGATGCTGGAAATACAAGCAACACACACAAAAAATGCTGGTGAATGCAGCAGGCCAGGCAGCATCTATAGGAAGAGGTACAGTCGACTTTTTGGGCCGAGACCCTTCGTCAGGTTTTCTTTACAAGGAATAAAGTGAATGCTTCAGCACAATGAATTGTGGCACTTGGGATGAACCAGTGCCTGAAGTTAGTTAGACACAGGGGGTCAAAAATTCCACGAGTGTTAATTGAAACATATAAAATGATAGGGCTGATATTGAGACAACATTTCCTCTTGTGGGAAAATTTCAAATTAGAGGGTCACTATTTAAAAATAAGGGGCATTTTAAAACAGGGTTGCTGAAATTTATATTCCCTCAGAAGTTTTTCAGTCTTTGGAACTTTCCTTCTTAAAGAGCAGTGACAGCAGAATCTTTGATTACCTTTAAGATAGTCTTTTTAAGCAAAGGAAAGGTTCCCAAGGGTAAACAGGAATATGGAGTTGAACTTCCAATTAGATCATCCATGACCTTGTTAAATAATGGGACAGCCTTGATGGGCCGAATAGTATACTCCTGCTCCTATTTTGTGTGCCCATATGCTGACCTATACTTTCTCCCCCAAGAAGAATATGTTCATCAAGACTCCAAAAACAACGCTGGACGGCACTGTAACACAGCTGTAAGAATGGCCACTTCACAGCACGACAGACCTGGGTCCAATCTTAACCTCGTATGCTGGATCTCTCCCTGTGACCACTTGACTTTTTCCACTTTCTTGAAATCGATGGGTTGGTGGGTTAAATGGTCACAGCAAGTTGCCCTTAGATGAAGGTGGTGTGATAAAATCTGGGCGGAGGCAATGAGAATATGGGGAGAATAAAGAAGTGGAATAAATGTTGGACTGCTGGTCGACGGATGGTGTGAGCTCAGTAGGCCGAAGGGCACATTTATTTATTGAGAGATAGAGTGTGGAACAGGGCCTTCTGATCCAATGAACCACGCCACCCAGAAACCCACCTATTTAACTCTAGCCTAATCACAGGACAATTTACAATGACCAATACAGTCTTTGGACTGTAGAATGAAACTGGAGGAGCCAGAGGAAACCCACACGGCCATGAGGATAACATACAAACTCCTTACAGACAGTTCTGGAGTCGAGATCCGAACTCGAACACATTGAGCTGCTATAGACACATGCTAACCTCTACGTTACCATGGTGTCCCATGCATTTCTGTGCTGTGTGACTCCTTGACTTGACAGAGACAAGTGTGGGTGGGCGTCAGCAAAGTCACAGAGAGCAGAGTCAGAGCAAGTAACCGTTACACAAGAATGAAATCCTCGTTCTAATCATACCTTTTCTGCAAGTTCACAAATGTGCATCAAAGCAGAGTTCAAAATTCAGTGCTGCGATTCTCTCTGACTCAGATCTAAGCTGATTTGTGGAGTCTTACCATTTATCAGATTATTCTTTGAAATACAAGGACAATTTCTTTTGCCATGGACATTTTGATTTTTTTTCTGGCTAAATTATTTATTATCCCACTGATCCACTGGATGAACAAGATGAAAGTAAATCTCTGGAAGCAGTTCATATACTGCTGAGTTTATACAACAGAGAGATCCCAACACTTAAAAAAGCAGATTCTAAGTTCTACAAAAATTGACAACCGAGAAATAATTCTACAATTAAATCAATCAGTGTTGGCAAACATTTTGTTGTCAAATACATGTCAGGCACAATAAATTCAAATTTATCTCTACAGTTTTTGAGCCAAATTAAATTTGCTCTGAAATGTCTTAAGGCAAAACCAAATACTTGTCTTCCCCTATTTCACACTTCTGTTATTTCTTCTCCAGGGTTAATTGCAAAGAGCTTCACTGTTGTGATCAGCACCTCTCCGGTACCAATAAGACTATCGGTTCTCACCTGTAGTTTAATGAGCTGAATAATATCCACACCTTGGCAGCTTTAACATAAAGTGTCCCAAGATGTTTTACTGGACCGACACTAAAGAAAAATGGACAAATAAGGAGTTGCTGTGGGCGGCTATCATATCCCTATTACAGCACCAACGACCAATGGTCAATTCTGCTGCTGTCTATAAGGAGTTCGTACATTCTCCCTGTGAACACATGGATTTCCTCTGAGTGCTCTGGTTTCCTCCCACATTCCAAGGACGTATGGGTTAGTAGGTTAATTGGCCAACTTTGCAGCACAGGCTTGCTGGGCTAGAAGGACCTATTACTGTGCTGTATCTCTAAATAAATAAAGAAGTAAACAAAGTAGATTTTAATTAGTGCCTTAAAAAAGCGGAAAGATAGAGGGGGAGATTTTTAGGGAATCTCAAAGCTTTGGATATAGGCAACTGAAGGCCATCTGCATTGGTGTTGGATGAGGACTGGGATTGATTACACTATAAAACAAATGATAGGCTTTACAGAAATACCAGTCTAAATATCACCACCCTTTATTAATTCAAATACAATAACATCATCACAGGGTTACCAGCACAGGAGGAGGACAATGCCCATCAAATGCAAGAGCTTTGTAGTATGTCCTGTGCTCTGTGCTGAAGTTATACTTTCAGATACTGATCCAATTCCCTTTTGGAAGCCAAGATTGAGCCTGACAATGCATTCCAAAAATAACCACTCACCGTGTGTAAAAAAATCTTTCCTCATGTTGTTTAAAAACGCAAACAACAGGAATTCTGCAGATGCTGGAAGTTCAAGCAACACACATCAAAGTTGCTGGGGAATACAGCAGGTCAGGCAGCATCTCTTGGAAGAGGCAGGGTCTCGGCCTGAAACGTCGACTGTACCTCTTCCTAGAGATGCTTTGTCCACGACCTATGAACTCACTTTCAAGATCTCTAGTTGTCCAATATTATTTATTTGTTTGTTTGTATTTGCACGGCTTGTTTTCTTTTGCACATTGGTTATTTACGTTTTTGTATGTAGTTTTTCATTGATTGTATTGTATTGTATTCCTTCATTTTAGTGTGAATGCCTCCAAGAAAATGAATCTCAAGGTAGTATATGGAGGCAATATATGTACTTTGATAATAATTTTACTTTGAACTTTGATTAAAGCCGCCACCGGCTGCTCCTGTATGAGTAAGAACGTACATTCAAGCTATGCATCTTGGGGTTTTCCTGGTAGAAGTACTTATTACAGGTTTGACGGATAACAACCCCTAAAACTTTGGATTCAATAAGTAATGAATCCAGGGCCACTTCTGAATCAGAGCAAAATGTACCGAGGGATTACTTAAATAAGGTCAGGCTTGATCCATTGAATGGAGGAAAAGAACATCTCTGGGGGGGGGGGTTAAATGGTTTCCTTCTACTCAAAATATTTAAAAATTTGGACAGATGGAAGAGGATAATTACTGTTAATTTGTCGTGATTCATTTTTAAACTAACCCAGATGTTGAATTCCTCTAATTGCAATATACTTCAAACCTACCTTCAAATCAAGGAGGAATTGCCAATCCTCAAATTAAAAACAAATGCTAATATTAGTTATTGCCCTTTCATTAAGCTGCGGTTGCCTTAATCATGGCAGTTATAGATAGCGATGGTGTTGCAGTCATTAACAAGGTAGATGAAGGAGCATTTAGCCCAGCCCACTCTGCTCAACTCATTATACACTTCACCAGAGGGCAGGCTGTAGACAAGAGCAGATTAATTAACACATTTGTGTTTCACACTCGCTGGTCAGTAAATGTGGACTGTTTACTTCAGGTCACCCATTAGGGTCTAGAAAAAGCAACACGCATTTGTTAAGGTCCTTTCAAAACCTAGGGGAGTCTCAAAGTGCTTTATTGCCAGTGAAGATTTTTAAAGTGTGGCTGTTGCGAAGTAGAAGGAGGAAAAGGAATAGGCAAATCCGGGAAATGGTAATGACAAGATTGATTCAAGAGCTGGTGTAAACTTGATGGGCTAAATGGTCCCCTTCTCTATCTCTCTCTCTCTCTCTCTATCATTCTATTCTTGTTCTCATTCTCATTCTCTCTCTCTCTCTTTTTCTCTCTCTCCCCCCCCATTACTGGTCTCCTCCCAACTCAATTAGTTCTTGTATTCTAGATGTTCCTCTCCAAAGACACTCCCTATCATTCATTAAATACTCCAGAATATTTCTCATCTGTACCAATATAGACTCTTTAGAAATACATACTAAAGAAACCGTAAAACTGACTGATGCAGAGTGGTTTAATATCAGATCAGCTCATTGTATTTTATTGCATTGCCAAGCTCAGAGTGACTATCTTGCATCTGAACCTGAATCTTGTGGCTCATAGACCTATTCCAGTGGCCTCAAGTGTGACAATCAAGGCTTTGCCATTAAATGGAAGCTCCCCCATTCAGGAACATGCTCAGATTGAGACGACAGGCCTGGGATGGCCCTCGCCAAAACCAACACATGAAGGGCTTGTGTGTTCTGACATAGAATATCTGTGTTTAATAGGCCCATCATAGAGTGACCGAATATAACGTCCTGTGGTGCCCCTACTCAGGCGAATAGCAGAAAAAAAGCATGAGTAAGCCATTCAGCAAATTGATCCTGATCAGAAGGATCATGGATGACATTTTACCCATGTTATTTTTCTGCACCATCTACTTATCTGTTGATCAATCTCTGCCTTGAATACTCAACAACTGAGCCTCTACAACTCTCCTAGGTAGAGACTTCCAACTATTCACTCCCCTCAGGTGAAACAATTACTTATCCCTGTGCCAAATGGACGGTCCCAAGTTTTTATATTGTGATCCCAGGATCCAGAACAACAGCCCTGTCAAGCCATATATGAGGATTGAATGTTTCAATGAATTCATCCCACATTGTTTGAAATTCAAGTGAGTACTGGCCAAGTTTCATTGATCTTTCGTCTTAAATCCTGTGTTCCAGGCACCAATCTGCCATACTTGTACGTGCTCCTCCTTGGCCACAGACTATGCTGTAAAGGCATTCCTGTAAAGGAATTTGGCCTTTTTTAACCAACTTTAACCTTCTTTCTTTATTATACTTTATTATTTTTATTATCTTTATTATTTTTATGCGGCCAGATTTGGAAACAGCTTCTTTCCAACTGTGATAAGACTGCTGAACGGATCTTGACCCGGATCTGGGCTGTACTCTCCAAATATCCGGACCTGCATCTCGGTTTTTTTGCACTACCTTACTTACTATTTTTCTATTTTTCCATTTATGATTTATAATTTAAATTTTTAATATTTACTATCGATTTGTAATCCAGGGAGCGGGAAGCACAGAATCAAATATCGCTATGATGATTGTACGTTCTAGTACCAATTGTTTGGCGACAATAAAGTATGAAGTGAAGTAATAATCTCTCTATTAATTTATCTATTTATTTATTATTTTGTATTTGCAGTTTGTATTCTTTTGCACTATCTTTGTGTGTGATTTTTTATTCATTCTCTTGTACTTCTATCTTCTACTGTAAATGCCTGCAAAAAAAGAAATCTCGGGTAGTATACATGTTTTGAATCTTTGAATTTTTTTTTCAATCTTTTCACCTGCTGGATTTGAAGGACCTGGGAAATCCAGCCAACCGAATGCAGGGAACCAGCCTGATTATTTTGATGAACAATCTTCTGCTCAAGGAGGGTTTAAACCACACACTTCTTGTCTCAAATTTACTGAAGTAAGAAAGGAGTTTGAGATGTAAGCCTTGTTCCTGATATGTTATGAATTTTAATCTCTGACCTCAACCCAACCCTATTTATGCTTTGTGAATTTTTGAACAAACACGCAGATCAGAATCTCTCTGAAGTTGAGGTGAGCTTTATTTGTCACATGTACAGTGAAATATGTCTATTGCATCAAATGAGCAAGAACTGTGCTGCGGAGGGCTGGCAAATTTGCCATGCTTCCGGTTCCAACATAGCATGCCCACAGCTAACTAACTCTAAATCTAACCACACGCCTTTGGAATGTAGGAGGAAACCAGAGCACTTGGAGAAAGCCAATGTGGCCTCAGAGATAACATAAAAGCTCCTTACAGACAACAGTGGGAATTGAACCATAATTACCAGTAGTTGCTGCTGTAAAGCCATTGCCCTAACCATTATGCTTCCTTGACGCTCCACCAGTTGATGGCATAGGCCTGAAGGATTATAGTGCTTGGATATTAACCAAGATTTCCTGGTGTCCCAAAAACCAATGAGGCCCTGAACTAAAGCAAGCATGTTGAAGAGCTGTTCCATAAAAGGACTTCCTCGGGGTAAAATAAACTTAAGATGGAGGGCTCTGTTTCTGAAGCCTTGTGTCTTTCCCAGTTTCTGCCTACAGGAGGGTAAGATGTGGGTCATTAATTGAGTCTTGAGTCCCTCCCGCCCTGCTTGAGATCATTATGGTAGCAAACATGCGGTGCCCCCACCAGATGAAAAACAGATGAAAGCATTTCCCCAAGGAATTAGACCCTCACCACTTACTCTGTCTGCGATAATATACCTCTTCACCAATCAGACACACATTAGGTCTCAATGGTCTATCTGTAGATGGCAATTTTATCCCCTCATATCTGTAAGGACCATTGCATAAAGATTAAAGACTAGCTTTATTTGTCGAATGTCTATCAAAACACCAAAAAGTACAGTGTCATATTTTGATTGCGTCAGTGGCCAACACAGTAAGAGGATGCGCTGGAGGCAGCTTGCAAGTGCCATCATGCTTCCGGTGACAACGTAGCATGCCCACAACTTAGAACCCTAACCTGTAATCTTTGGAATGTGCAAGGAAACTGGAGAACCTGGTCAAGGGGAGAACATACAACTTCCTTACAGATGGCAGTGGGAATTGAACCCCTTTCACTGGTGCTGTAACACGTTTGGCTAGCTTCAACGCTACCATGCTGCCCTCTCCGTGGCCCATGGATAGGAATCCACGTTGTTTTAAATCTCCTACCCTGCTTGACTACGGGCTGAAAGCAGCAATGTGAGATATCTATCACCTATAACAACTGCAGTCATTGTTTCCATGCGACTCTCCTCACCACAGCCCCACCACAAGTCAACCCCTATATCTCAGCTGAGTTCAGGAGGCAGCAATCCAAGAGTGGGGTAAATTAATCTGCCATCATAGATCTTCTTGGTAAGAAAAGCTTGTTAATTTGAGATCTATAAATACAAAATAAAAGATTAGCTGTAGACCATTCATGCTTACTCTGTCTTCGTTACTCGCCTTTCAACAAGCTCACTCATTCAGATTTTAAAGCACCTCCATTTAGAACAGAAATGAAAAGGAATTCCTTTAGACAGAGGATGGTGAATCAGTGGAATTCATTGTCACAGGTGGTTGTGGAGGAAACATCATTTGGTAAAGCAGAGGTTGAAATGTTCTGGGGAGAAGGCAGGAGAATGTGGCCGAGAGGGAAAATACATCAGCCATGATTGAATGGTGGAGCAGACTCGATGGGCCAAATAGCCTAATTCTGCTTCTATGTCTTATGGTCTAAAAGTCTTATCCAGCCCCTCAAACCCGCCATGCTGTCCAATGAGAAGAAAGCTGATCCTCGGATGCCCATAATCTCTGGTTCCTTGCTGCCTGCACACCTATCAGTTCTGACTTTGAATACATGCATACACGAGGAATCCATAATTCTTTTAGGTACAGTATTCCAAAGATCTACTGTTCCCAATTGAAGACATTTTTCCTCATTTCAGTCAACCTCGCAATCTGAAATGATCCCACTACCCCACCACTCTTCACTTCACTCTCTGTCTTGTTCTGGACTCTTCAGCCAGTGGAAGCAGGACTTCAGCATTTACCCAAAAACCATGGTACTGATCAGGAAGGTTCTGCCCCCTCATCAATCATTACCATTCACCCAATTTACACAGACTGTAGCTAACTTCTCCCTCAAAACTTCCCATCACTTGTAACAAAGCACCGATCTTATGTTCTTTTACCAACAGGGGCCATGCTTAGCAAAGCCAGAACTTATGGACCCTCCCTTTGCCCTTGAGCTGAGAGATGAACCGAGCCATTTCAAAGTTCAAGCAACTATTGTTCACTTATTCTAACACAGGAGGAGGCCATTCAGGCTGCTGGAATTCATGCTAACTCCAGCAGAACAATCCCATTCTTTTCCTTCCTATTTTCCCGCTTCTCTCTCTGTTCTTTCTTTTTGTTTGTTCTCTCTCTCTCTCTCTCTCTCTCTCTCTCACACCCTTTCTCTCTGTTTCATATATATATAGACACACACCCATCAAAGTAATTTACAGTATTGTTTCTGGTCCTCCCAGTGGATCTGGGTTACAGAAAATCCCGGCTAGAGTTGGAGGACAGGTCCTCCACTGTAAAGGTCATCAATGAGCCATTTGGGTTTTTATAACTGCCCAGTATTTCTATGATTGCTGATATATAGTTTTATTAATCTTAAAATGTATTAAATTAATTGACAGAATCGACACTGGAGTGTATTGTACTGATGAGGGTTGAGGTCTTGTCATTGTCAGGTCCACTTGCCTTTGCAGTAAATGCCTCCTTTATGGTCTCACTGGAAAATGCAAACTGATTAATGAAGACAAGAGACAATACCTGCCCAGCATAATGGGCTCAGAACAGAGTTCAGAAAGCCTCTTATGAAAGGTAAGAAATGAGTAGCTTGTCAAATTTCTGATGTTGCTTTACCTAAAATAGAACAGTGGGGATCTTGCTTTAAGTGACAGTGGTACCTCAGACTAGTTAGCATCGCAATTATACACAACCAATGTTGATTTCCATCACAGGCCTTTTTTTTTTTTGCGGTGTCTGAATTGTCAGCCAGATATTGATGATGATATGGACACATTACTCCATAATCGCAGCACATGGGAGATCTGTCAGAGTAATGGAGCAATTTTTAATGTCTCCGGCCACGTTTAGTGCTTAAATCCAGCTCACTTTGCTCCAACACTAAAGAAGGATGGTCCTATATCATTATCTCAGGTCAATTCCTAATGAAAAGCCTTCCAAATCCATCAAGGTAATTGTGAATAAATGGGAAGAATTAATCTTGAAGTAAGCTGGAGGTCATTCTAAGCAAACAGTGCTGTGTGAGATAAGAACATGGTAACAGGTCTTTTACTTACAAATCTTCAGGCGTAATAATTAAGAGCGTTCACAGGGGGTTATATATAGGAGGACAAAACAGGCTCATTTTATGCGCAAGCAGGCTATAGCTTCAATTTGCAGATTTGATCACATGATCTGCCGCTGGGGTGTGGACACATGCCATCCAGCAGCTCTTTGCTGGTCAATGTGCGAGTGATTCTTTCCGCACCTTAGCTCTCTACCCTGGGTTGGCCATCAGGTTTTCATCCTGCCACTTGTGAATTGAACGCAAAAGCTAATTAGCCTCACTTGGTTCTGGGTGGAGAAGCAAGTGGGTGGCCACCTTGGAATGAGAATAATATGTTTATCCATTGTAGCTTGTTCCTACTACCAGGGTGTCTCTGGAAGAGCAGAGGTTTACTGATTCCAACAAAGTTGTACATATACAGACGCCCACCCCCCGCCAACACACACACACACACACACACACACACACACACACACACACACAGTGAAATGCATCGTCTGTGTCAAAACCCAAGACATCCAAGGGTGTGCTTAGTACACACACATATACACATACAATACATACACACAAAGATTCTCACACGTGGAAAGACAAATATGTTTTCACAATGTTGAACATACTCGTGCATAGGTGTTTGCATTCACAAAGACACAGGTACGTGTGTGTGCGCACATACACGCACACACGCACACACACACACAGGCATACAAATGCACAGACAGGCACAGATTACACAAAGACACACGTGGAGACACACACAGTTCCACACTCCTGTAAAATGCAGTCAACAACAGGCAATACCGTGCTTCAGGAATTATAATCAGATCTAGGAGCTTCTATTAGCCTGTTTAGTTGCTTCTATCACCTACTGTATGATCCATTTTTGAAAAATCAACTGTTTTCATCAGTTAAACTACTGATTAAATGTAAATTTTAGATTTTCCCTGCTCATATGAGGATTTACCCTGAAGGCACAATCCTGTCCCATTAATTTGCTGTGCATTTGCCTTGAGTTCCTTGGGTACAGGTCCCTAAAAATATTAGCAATTAACCTTATTCATCAACATTTTAAATGGTACAGGGACCACATAGCTTCTTAAGGTCATTTATTTAAAAATTGCTCTAGGAATTAAGCATCTTCTTTTCTTCAGAGGCTTATTAGACATTTTAAATATTTTATTAGATCTACAGATTTGCCAATAAGCAGCCCCAAAGACGTTGACAGTTGATATAATTTTCATTAATATCAGTGTGGTCTTAGCTTGAGTTATTCTGTCTTTTTCTTTAAGTAGAGTCTATCAGGGGTTAAAGACTCCTTAGAGTTTAGGACTAGGATTGGTGTAATATGAGCGAATGGTCTAAAGTTCGCCACAGCTGGGAACATCACTTTATGCCTCATTAGTCAGGTTGAGCGCCTCACCCTGCAGTTCAAAGGTTTCATGCCCTGTAACTCAGCCGAAGTGGGAACTAGTAATGGTGCCATGAGGACTTCTGGGACATTGGTGAAAGGTGCACAGACCACTTTACATCACTCACAAGCTTGTGAATTAGGGACAAAGCAGAGGAATAATGGAAAGGGAATCAAACAGATCAAATCAAACACAGAAACAAAAAATCAAGAGAGGAAAGATTGGATTGAGGGAACCAAAAGAATGAGAAATTGAGAAAGATATGGAAACATTTAAAATTTACTATGAACATTAACTCTAATAGCCACCAAGTTATACATTTACAAGAATGTCTAAAAATTGTATCACTAAATTCTGCATTCCAAATTATATGTGCAGTCCATAACTGGGCATTGATGGTTCAGTCAATTATACCAACAATAGTTCAATGGTCTGATAATCCTAGAGGCCCTCGCCATGAGGAAAAGAAGGATTTTCATTTCTATAGCTCCTTGCCACTAGTTGAGTGAAATCATTCTGTTTATAACATTATGCAAGACATTAATAGGGTAGACAGGACCTTTCTTGCCAGGGTAGAGCTGTCAAATACCAGACATGCATTTAAAGTGAGAGGGGACAGGTTTAGGAAGTAGTTTAACAGAGAAAGGGTTTTGTACAGAGAGAGTGGTGGGGACCTGGAATGGACTGCCAGGGATAGTGGTGCAAACAGATACAGCAGAAGCTGTTAGCGACACGTAAGTATGCAGGGAATGGAGGAATATGGATCATGCCCAGGTAGAACAGAATTAGTTTAATTTGGCATTGTGTTTGGCACAGACATCATGGGCTGAGGGGCTTGTTGCTGTGCTGTTCTGCTTGTGTTCACAGCCACAGAATATTAGGAAGTCCTACTAGCCAGTGAAGTACTTCAGTGTAGGAAAAGTAGCAGCCAGTTGAGAACAGCGAGATGTTTTCTATCATATTGTTTCAGAGACAAACATTCTTTGGTAAAATTGCACGCTTCTTCTTCAAACTATGCTTTGGAATGTTTTACTTCTTGAGAGGTTAGACACGTTGTCTGTAAATTCACAGCCTAGCAGTGTAGTGCACCTTCAGTACCGTACTGGAGTATCACTGTCTGCTTGGGTAGGGTGCAAACCCATGTCCTTCTGTCTCAAGAGAGATTGTGCTGCTCTCCAAGCCCAGACAGACAGCTGTCACTCACCTTACTGCATTGCATTTTAGGTATCGGCAACCTGCTAGCTGTCACCTGAGACAAATGTTTACTGGACACAACACCTGAGGAGTGGGATCCTCCGGATTCAGAACCATAGAATCATACTGCACACTTCGGCCCACAATATCCATTCTGAGATTTTTGCCCAAGTATAATAATCCTTTTTTTTTGTTTGCACATACACATCAAAACATCCATATAGTGAAATGTGTTGTTTGCATTAAATCAAATCAGTGAGAAATGTGCTGGGCAGCCTGCAAGTGTCGCCACACTTCAGATGCCAACATAGCATGGCCACAACTTATCAACCCTAACCCGTATGGCTTTGGAATGTGGGTGGGAACTGGAGCAACTGGAGGAAACCCACACGGTCACAGGGAGAATGTACAAACTCCTCACAGAGAGTGGCAGGAATTGAATCTGATCAGTGATCGTTGGCACTGTAAAGCAATTGCACTAACTACTACACTTTCCTATGCCTTGCCTATTTAAGTGTATATCTAAATA
This sequence comes from Mobula birostris, assembly GCF_030028105.1. Classification (NCBI taxonomy): domain Eukaryota; kingdom Metazoa; phylum Chordata; class Chondrichthyes; order Myliobatiformes; family Myliobatidae; genus Mobula; species Mobula birostris. Next base: position 46,737,636 of record NC_092387.1, on the reverse strand, counting down.
TCTCTTAGATGTAGCGATTGTATCTGACTCAATCACACCTTCGGGTAGCATGTTCCAGGTATCAACCGCTCTCAGTAAAAAAAAAACTTTCCTCTTAGTCCTCCTTTAATAATAATAATAATAAGTATTTTGTTGATCTTGAGTGGGAAATTTTTTTGTTACAGTAGCAACATTTTAAAAAAACTTAGCAATAATAATAAATAATAATAGTAAATATAACAATATTAACTAGTAATAAAGTACAGAATAATAATATACACAATAATAATTTACCAATTTGCAATAATAATGTACAAAATAATAAAACAGAGACTATTGTACTATGATGTGTGTTCTCCTGTCGCACAGAGATGAACTATTGCAGTGGTCACCAACCACCGGGCCGCGGACCGGTACCGGGCCGCAAAGCATGTGCTACCGGGCCACGAGGAAACGATATGAGTCATCTGCACCTTTCCTCATTCCCTGTCACGCACTGTTGAACTTGAACATAGGGTTACCAACTGTCCCGTATTTGCCAGGACATCCCGTATATTGGGCTAAATTGGTTTGTCCCATATGGGACCGCTAAGGTAGAGCGTTTCTATGAAACCTTTCGTGCTGAAATGGCGTGAAGCGAAGAAGCAATTACCATTAATTTATATGGGAAAAATTTTTGAGCCTTCCCAGACCCAAAAAATAATCTAACAAATCATACCAAGTAACACATAAAACCAAAAATAATTAACAAACATATAGTAAAAGCAGGAATGATATGATAAATACGCAGCCTATATAAAGTAGAAATAATGTATGTACAGTATAGTCGGGAAGATGAAGGCAAAACCGATTTGTGGGAAAAAATCGGCATGTACGCGCATGCGCACATCACATGCGCACGTCACACATGTGCACACAAGTGCCCGCACAAGGCTTCATGGTCATGGTAGTCTTTCCTGGGGTAAACACAAGTGTGTCGGGATTTGACTGCTACTTTTGTCCCTTATTTGGGAGTGAGAAAGTCGGCAACCCTAACTGTAAAAGGCATGTTGAGGTGAGTTTAACCCTACTTAAAACTGCACCCCCCCCCCCACCGGTCGGCCGGTCCACGGTGCTAAAAAGGTTGGGGTCCCCTGAACTATTGTATATGCTTATTGCATTTGGTAGGAAAGATTTCCTGTAACAATCCTTGTGATAGCGGAGTTGAATGAGCCTGTTTGAAAGGGTGCTCCACTGCTAATTCAGTAGCTCATGGAGAGGATGTGCCTGATTGTCCATAATGGATAACAGTTTGTTTAATCACCTCCTCTCCACCACTAACTCAAAAGACTACAGGTTGCAGCCAAGTTAAGGCTTCCAGTTATCACTTTAATTCTATCGCCTCTTGCACTTGATAATCCAAATGTGAATAAAAGATTCTGAATACCTTACCTTCACTTCTTATAATTTTATATACCTCCATCAGGTGACCCAAAACATCCTCCAGATTTCCATTGACAATTCTTGTCCTCTTGCTGACACTGCTCATCTGGCTGAGTACCTCCACAGATTGTTGCTCCAGGTATCATTGGACAGTTCAGTGAGTAGCTAGTCATAAGAAGTATTTGGAAGAAGTGCCAAAGAAAAGTAAACAGGCTGAAGGTGCGGTGTGGTGTGAACACAGTGTCTTAATGATTTTCAATCCGTACGAAAAATCCAAGTGAAGTGTTTCATGGGTGTCAGAAAGGCAAAAACATGTCATATAAAAAGTAAATATTTCTGTAGAATCTTTTACAACCTCCTCAAGTGTTCTACTGTTACTGAAGTACTTTTAAAATGTAGTTTCTCCTGTATTGTAAGATGTATCGCATCAAATTTATATACAGCAAGTCGTCGCAAATAGTCAATACCATGGGAATGTGGCTAAATAATCTACTTTCAGTGAGATTCAATCTGTAACAAATATTGGAGAAACTTATACCTTATTAATATATGACCATGATTTACACCCAGTACCTCCAGAAAGGACAGACTGATAGGCAGAGGGGGTGGGATGGCTCTGTTGGTGAAGAATGATATTCAGTCCCTTGCGAGGGGAACATAGAATCAGGAGACGTAGAGTCTGTATGGATAGAACTGAGAAATTCTAAGGGTAGAAAGACCTTAATGGGAGTTACCTACAGGCCCCCAAACAGTAGTCTGGATGTAGGGTGTAAGTTGAATCAAGAGTTAAAATTGGCATGTCGCAAAGGTAATGCTGCAGTTGTTATGGGGGATTTCAACATGCAGGTAGACTGGAGGAATCAGGTTGGTACTGGACCCCAAGAAAGGGAGTTTGTGGAGTTCTTCCCAGATGGATTCTTAGAACAGCTTGTACTGGAGTCTACCAGAGAGAACGCAATTCTAGACTTAGTGTTGTGCAATGAACTGGATTTTATCAGGGACTTCGAGGTAAAGGAGCCATTAGGAGGTAGTGACCATAATATGATAAGTTTTAATCTACAATTTGAGAGGGAGAAGGGAAACTCGGAAGTGTCAGTATTACAGTTGAACAAAGGGAACTATGATGCTATGAGGGGGGAGCTGGCCAAAGTTCAATGGAACAATACCCTAGCAGGGATGACAATGGAACAGCAATGGCAAGTGTTTCTGGAAATAATGCGGAAGGTGCAGGATCAGTTCGTTCCAAAGAGGAAGAAAGATCCTAAGGGGAGTAAGGGGAGGCCGTGGCTGACAAGGGAAGTAATGGACAGTATAAAAATAAAAGAGAAGAAATATAACATAGCAAAGACGAGTGGGAAGCCGGAGGATTGGGAAACTTTTAAAGAGCAACAGAAGGTAACTAAAAAGGCAATACGCGGAGAAAAAATGAGGTACAAAGGTAAACTAGCCAAGAATATAAAGGAGGATAGTAAAAGCTTCTTTAGGTATGTGAAAAGGAAAAAAATAGTTAAGACCAAAATTGGGCCCTTGAAGACAGAAGCGGGTGAATTTATTATGGGGAACAAGGAAATGGCAGATGAGTTGAACAGGTACTTTGGATCTGTCTTCACTAGGGAAGACACAAACAATCTCCCAGATGTAATAGTGGCCAAAAGACCTAGGGTAATGGATGAATTGAAGGAAATTTATATTAGGCAGGAAATGGTGTTGGATAGGCTGTTGGGTCTGAAGGCTGATAAGTCCCCAGGACCTGATGGTCTGCATCCCAGGGTACTTAAGGAGGTGGCTTTAGAAATCGTGGACATATTGGTAATCATTTTCCAATGTTCTATAGATTCAGGATCAGTTCCTGTGGATTGGAGGGTGGCTAATGTTGTCCCTCTCTTCAAGAAGGGAGGAAGAGAGAAAACAGGGAATTATAGATCAGTTAGCCTGACGTCGGTGGTGGGAAAGATGCTGGAGTCAATTACAAAAGATGAAATTACAACACATCTGGGTAGCAGTAACAGGATCGGTCCGAGTCAGAATGGATTTGCAAAGGGGAAATCGTGCTTGACTAATCTTCTGGAATTTTTTGAGGATGTAACTATGAAAATGGACGAAGGAGAGCCTGTGGATGTAGTGTACCTGGACTTTCAGAAAGCCTTTGATAAAGTCCCACATAGGAGATTAGTGGGCAAAATTAGGGCACATGGTATTGGGGGCAGAGTACTGACATGGATTGAAAATTGGCTGGCTGACTGAAAACAAAGAGTAGCGATTAACGGGTCCCTTTCGGAATGGCAGGCAGTGACCAGTGGGGTACCACAGGGTTCAGTGCTGGGACCGCAGCTGTTTACAATATATATTAATGATTTAGATGAGAGAATTAAAAGAAACATGAGCAAATTTGCTGATGACACAAAGCTGGGTGGCAGTGTGAAATGTGAGGAGGATGTTATGAGAATGCAGGGTGACTTGGACAGGCTGGGTGAGTGGGCAGATGCATGGCAGATGCAGTTTAATGTGGATAAATGTGAGGTTATCCACTTTGGTGGAAAGAACAGGAAGGCAGATTATTATTTAAATAGAGTCAAGTTAGGAAAAGGGGATGTACAACGAGATCTAGGTGTTCTTGTACATCAGTCACTGAAAGCAAGCATGCAAGTACAGCAGGCTGTGAAGAAAGCTAATGGCATGCTGGCCTAATCAAGAAATTATTCAGTGTTGTTCAGACCAAACATCAAAACAGGGAAGAAATGTGATCTAAGTGACTTTGACTGTGGAATGTTTGTCAGTGCCATGGGGTGGTTTAAGTACCTCAGATCTCTTGATCATCTCCTGGGACTTTCATGCACAACAGTCTCAAGAGTTTACAGAGAATGTTGTGAAAAACAAAAAAAAAACGGTGAACAGCACTTCTGTGGGCAAGAAAGCCTTGTTAATGAGAGAGTTCATAGGAGCATGGCCAGACTGACAGAAAGACAAGAATAACTCAAATAACCACGCATTACAACCATGGTGTGCAGAAGAGCATCTCTGAACACACAACACATTGAACCTTGAAGTGGTTAGGTTACATCTGCAGAAGGCCATGAACAAACATTCAGTGGCCACTTTATAAGGTACAATAGATGGCATGTTGGAGAGAATACTGCAGATTTCTGGGAAATAATCATGGGAACTGGGCCAATTGGTTTGGTCTCAGTCTAGTATTGATTCAAAGGGCGGAATGCCCTACATCCTCGTACAGAAATATGAAAAATCAAAGATAGTATTTCATATTTTCTTACCTTCTAGTTGAAAGCCAGCAGTGGTCACTCCACCCTCATACCCTACTGGAGCACATGGCCCTGGTTCACCATTTGAACCTACATCCTGTCAGAAGTAGGACTGTGACCCTCTGAACCACCCCTGAACAAATAGGATCAGGAGCAACTGTCTGGTCTCTTAAGCTCCACCACTCAATATGATCATGGCTGATCTCTCATCCTGTCTATTTTACCTCCCTTCTCAATAACCCTTTAATTTCTTGGTGCCCGAAATATAGATTATGAGAACACACAGTCCTCTTTTATTGTAATTTAGAAATGCATACATTCATCAAGAAATGATACAATGTTTCTCCGGAGTGGTATGACAGAAAACAAGACAGACCAAAGACTAACACTGACAAGACCACATAATTATAACATATAGTTACAGCAGTGCAAAGCAATACCACAATTTGATAAAGAACAGACCATGGGCACAGTAAAAAAAAGTCTCAAAGTCCCGAGTCGATTGACTCCTGAGTCCCCGATAGTAGGTGGCAAAAGGGAGAAACTCCCTGCCACAAACCTCCAGGCACCGTCAACTTGCTGATACCTTGGAAGCAGTCAACCCCAGCCGACACTGAGTCTATCCATCCGAAAACTCGGGGCTTCCGACCAGCCTCTCCAATACAGCCTCCCGAGTACCATCCTCTGCCGAGTGCCTTCGACCTCACCCCGGCCGCTGAAACACACAAAGCCGAGGATTTCGGGGCCTTCAGCTCCGGAGATTCCGGTTACCACACAGTAGCAGTGGCAGCGAAGCAGGCATTTCAGAAGTTTTCCAGATGTTCTGCTGTGCTCTCGTGTCTGTCTCCATCAAATCAGAATTGTGCACGGTCCCCTACTTGACAGATAACAAATATTCATCACCGAAGTGGCCGCACACGCTGTCATTGCACCGCCATCTTCTCCCCCCTCCCCCCTTCTCCCATAAATTGAGGAAATCAATTTATAGTCAAGTGTTATCCATTTGCTTATCATTTGAAAAAAACAACACAAAATATTTTTCTCTCCTCTGTTCTTAATCAACTCCTTCTACTTACATCCCCTCCACTCAGAGGTTAACAAGGCTTCACAACCCTCTCTCACCCAGTGCCACAACTATCTGTGTCATTCCAACTGTCTTGTCTCAACTCTGTCATAAACATTCTTGCCAAACTTTTCTTACTTCTTCATCTCAGATGCTGCCTTACTTGTCATTGCAGCAGCCTACCACCATCAAGGATATATACACAGAAAGGGGCCAAAAAAGATCAGCAATATCATGAAGGCCAGAAGGCATATGGGAGACTCTGAAGTCTGCTAGAAAAAGGATCTATGGTCTGATGAAACCAAAATGGACCTTTCTGACCATCATCCTAAATGCTATGTGTGGGGTAAGCCAAACACCATACATCATCAAAAACACACCTTCTCAACCATGAAACATGGTGGTGGCTACATCATGCTGTTGGGATGCTTCACTACAGCAGACCCTGGAAGATTTGTGAAGGTAGAGGGTAAGAAGAATGTAGCAAAATACAGGGAAATTCTGGAAGAAAACCAGATGCAGTTTGCAAAAGTACCGTGAAATGGGAGAAGATTTGTTTTCCAGTTAGACAGTGGCCCCAAGCATAAAGCCAAAACTATACAAGAACGGCTTAAAAACAACAAAGTCAATATCCTGGAGTGGCCAAGTCCGAGTCCAGACTTCAATCTATTTGAGAATTTGAAAAGGGCTTTTCATTCATGATCCTCATGCAACCTGACAGAGCTTGAGCAGATTTGTTAAGACGAATGGGAAAAATGGCAGTGTCCAGATGTGTAAAATTGATAGAGTCCTATCCACACAGACTTAAGGCTATAATTGCCTGCAAAGGTGCATCTACTAAATACTGACTTGAGGAGGGTGAATACTCCTGCAATCAATTATTTTGTGTTTTATATTTGTAATTAATTTAGATCACTTTGTAGAGATCTGTTTTCACCTTCACATGAAATAGTCTTTTTCTGTTGATCGGTGTCGGAAAAGCCAAATTAAATCAATTGTGATTCAATGTTGTAAAACAATAAAATATGAAAACTTCCGGGGGGTGGGGTGATGTGGTTGAATACCTTTTTATGGGCACTGTATGTGGCATCCACGTCGGGACCACTAGACTCAAAAAGAGTTACTTCCCCCAAGCTGTCAGTATGATCAACGCCTCCACCCATTAACCCACCCCACCACCACTACATACACATCACCTAGCGTCACTTTATGTACATACAATCAGTATACATATTTAACAGTTACTTGTACATTGTGTTTTATAGGATTTCTTTTATATTTAAATTTTTTTCTTTTTTTTTGTTTTTTTTATTCTGTCCTTTATGCATATTCCATCAGATCCAGAGTAACAATCATTTGCTTCATTTTTATGCTCGTGTACTGAAGAATGACAATAAGCTATCTTGAATCTTGAATCTTGAATGAATTTCTAGTATTCTTTGTATTCATTACAAAATATCTCTATAAGCTGTTAATTTTAATTTCAATCATGGTCATTCAATATTCAATAAAAATTGAAAATGGTTGAAATATTCAGCAGGCATTCACAGACATCCCCATCATCTCCTTACCCCGCCCCTTCAACGGGGAAAATCGTCAAAACTCTTGTAAATTGAGCAAATAATCAGAAAATTTTGAAGTTTCTTTTATTTATGGTTGAGAGCTCGGTAAAATGTTTTAACGGTTGTCTGGGGAAAATATTACATAACTCTTCTGGTTTATACATGTAACTCCATTATAACCCATCTAGAAGAGATGAATGTGGGCTTTTTAAAAATGGACATGCAATTGATGCAGGTATAATTTTAGTTAAATGTGAACATGCTGCAGAGAACATTCTATTTGCTAACCATGCAGTGAAGTAAATGTATTGTAAGATTTTACACAGTTTCGTATTAAATCAATGCACTCACCCAAATGACACCAATTGAAATGATGCTACACAATTCACTCAAGGGAGATGGCAATTAAGATTGCAAGGAGTTATTGCCTGAGTACAATAATTGCTATTATTGAAGCCATTCTTTCTAAATATACAACTGTGTCCTTTGTTCCAAAGTTTTATTAAATGAAAGTAGTTAGGGGTCTTCAGGTCAGGAAAGGAAGAGAATGTGTGGGAGTTATCCCAAATGAATATAGCGGTAATTGAAATGGTTAGTCAGGTCATCCAACACACAAGTGGTTGTTCTTGTCATACCAGGTAGTCTAGCTGATTAATATGACTCATTAGTGTGTGTGTGTGTGTGTGAGCCCTCCCTGTTAAATTTTTAAATACAACACAGAACATGGAACAAGGAAAGGCCATTCAGCCCATCATTTCTGCAGCAACTATAATTCCAGTTTATCTAATCCCATCTGCCAGCACATGGTCAATATCCTTCTATTGAAATTGAAATTAAAATTAGTTTATTATCATCACATGTACCAAAGTACAGTGTAAATTTTCATTTTGCCTACCACCCATACAGATCATTTCCTCACACCACTACATTGATGTAATAGAAGTGTAAAGTGATAACAGAATGCAACTAAAGTTCTACAATTACAGAGAACATGCAGTGTAGGTAGACTGGTACAAAGCGATAATGAGGTCAAGAGTTCCTAAGTCTGGTAGTCTAATGTCCTTAGTATGTCTAGAGGTCATGAATTCAAATTTTATCATGGTAAATTGTGAAGTTTCTATTATTTCATGGGATAACACCATGAATGGTCAAGAAAGCTATTGTTTTAATAGCAATAAAATAACTTGATGGACTAAGTTGATGAGACACTTTGCCATCCATATACCTCTTGGTCTAGAGTCACAGGACACTGCAGGTGCTGGTAGCTGGAGCAACAAGCAATTCGGGAACTTAGGTCAAACACAGTCTATGGTGGAGGGAGAGGGAGAAGGGATTGTGAATCTTTTGAGTCAGAGCCTTACATTTGGGTCAAAATCCTGCATTATGCTGCTCGACCTGCTCAGTTCCTCCATTCAACTGTTTGGTGTCGTCTCTCAATCCAAGTATGACTCCAGGCCCAAGATTTGATCCCCAGTACTACCAGAAGTTGCATGTCATTGAGACTTGTCTGCAGTTGCCACTTTTGTTGCTTTATTCTGCTGCTTTTACAGATGTGCAGCAAAGAGCACCCTAACATGCTGCACCACTGTGTAGTACATGAACTGCACTGTGGCAAACAAATTGTTCAAACTGCTCGACACATCACCGGCACCAGTCTACCCATGATCAAGGCCATATGTACAGAAAAGAACCAGAAAAAGGACAGCAATATCATGAAGGTTCTCACCCACCCACCTTATTGTCTATTTGGCCCACTCCCATCAGGGAAGAGTCTACGCAGCATCCACACCAGGACTACGAGACTCAAAAATAGTTATTTCCCCAAGCCGTCAGGCTGATCAACACCTCCACCCATCAACCCACTTCAAGAGCACTACATACATATCACCTACAGTCACTTTATGTACTGTACGTACAATCACTCTATGTATTTAACAGTTAATTGTATGTTGAGTTTATAGGATTTTTTTTTTGATTTTTGTATTGTGTTCTTTATGCTTTGGTGCTTTTTTCTGCTGCATCAAATCCAGAGCAATAATAATTTCATTCTCCTGTACAAAAGAATGACAATAAACTATTTTGACACTTGAATCTTAAATCTTTTTGATTCAATTTACCTTTGCTAGTTTTGTCTCAACAAGAGGTCCATATATCTGAAGCAAATCTGATTTTTTCCCCCTCTAGACCATCTCCCTGACTTGCCTAGAGTCTCCAGAATTTCCAGAATCTTTTCAATTCAATGTAAACTCTTGTGATGAGCATGTCATTTGCAAGGGCCATTTAATGTAATCTTTTCAGCACACAGTGAAACATAAATACTTAAAAGATGGTACCACTTGTCAATGCAGAGTAATAGTAAGAAATTGAAACTCATTATCAGCCGAATAAAAGAGAGAAACTTCAAGCATTTGCCTTCAAGCAAAGTGCATCACTTTTATGATAGTTATTAAGGCTCTGTTGTAAAATAACTTTCAGTCCAAGTCACTTCACAACCAGTGTTTGTACATAGATTGTGTGCAACCTAAGATCTAAGATCAGGTGCTGATCTTAACACAAGAGATTCTACAAATGTACATGGTGGGCTGAAGGACCTGTTGCTATGTTGTATGACTCTATTTCTCTAAGATTCTATCATTCAAAACAAATAATGATTTGGTGAACATGATAGCTGGTGGAAGATATGCTCAGATTAGTAGCCTTTTTCCATCAATGGGTGTGTTGTTCTTCGATTGGGGTAACAGGCAGAGCGCAAGGATATCAATGAGAGATTTTGAGAGCATCCGTTCACTTCCTAAACCTTAAAAATATCCTGCTATGCAACGTGTCCAATGAAGGACTTGGTGTCAGCTTGTCCCATAGTACTATCGAACCGTCAAAGAACTTCCGAAGTGTTGTATCAGATGAAACAAGAATACTAATATGACATACCAAGCTTCCATGGGCTGTTATGTTCACCAAATAATTATTTGTTTTGAACGATAGAGTCTTAAAGACATACAGCAGAGCAACAAGTCCTTTAGTCCACCACGTCCATGTACCGCGATGTACCTGTTTACACCAATCCCATTTAGTCACATCAGGTCTGTAGTCTTCGGTGCCTTGGATAACAATTTACTTTGAACTTTGAAATCTGAGTATTGGGCCAGAACCTGAACAATAACTGCCGGCCCTTCTGCAAAATCTTTCAAGATGACAACAACAAGCTTGTTGTGGCTTGGAGGCTTGCATGCCTCAATGACCAAGAGATGACATTGGACGGAGGGAAGTCTTTATGTTTTGGCTCTTGTTAGGGTCACCCATGCCAAACAGTCTAGGGTAGAGGACAGACTAAGAGTGGCCCACCGTTCCTCTAGGTTTGGGAGGTGCAGCTCATGGTTAATAGCCCTGTCTGGAAAAAAACAAAGTTGTTATGGAAACAGCAATGAAAAATCCTCTACATCTGAGTGGGACAGTATTCCTGAGTCTCCACCTGGGACTTGCATGACTGACAGTAGTGAAAACCGAGAGGAAGCTACTGACACAATGAAGGAAGCCCTGAACCACCGCCAGAGATGGAAAACCTTCATTGTGTCCTAAACACCAGTGGTGTGTTACAATTTCGTAACGTACCAGCAGCAAGAAATGACAAATTGAGTCCGGTTTTAATATTAAAACCACTATATTTATTTACATCTACTTAAAAATATAGAAAATTAAATGAAGTACTTTCTCAAACAGAAGTAAACAGTATTATGCGTCTATAGCTCCCTTACAGTCAAACTTAGAACCCGTTCTTAACACATTCGTAAAGTGGCAGTTCAGAGAGTCCCAGTAATTCACGAAATAGGTGAGAGGAGAGACTTGTGGATTCACAATGCAGCGACGAGGCGATCACGATGACTTCCAAAGATTCCATGGCTAGCGAATGAAGAAATGGTTACCAAAGATCCCAGCCGAGGGATACTGCTCCGAAGTCCACGAAGAGCAATTTCACAAAGTGACTGTCACGAAATCCACACCCATGGATCTTACGAAGGACAGACACGTCTCCACAATGCACAGTGTGCCGCTGATTAACCCAATCCTTTGGGTCTGGGTAAGCACTAGACTTTACCTTTCTCGATCGTGGGCTGTTCCTGGATATCTCAAAGTCTGCAATCTTCACACTCTCTCTCTTTCCTTTGATTCCCTCTCAACAAAATGTCCACATTTCTTTTATACTGTCGGCATACGCCATAAGGTAACGCTCTCAGAAACAAAATTGTGGACTCAAAGTAAAACGAAACTGGGGACACGTAACACCCGCAGTAAACGAAACTATGGACTCCCAGGAAAACAAAACTGTGAACACGTAACAGGTGTAATAGGCAGTAAGTAAGTAGATCCGCAAAATAATGTCATAGCATCACTAAGTCTGCCCAAGAGAATAAGCAACCTGATAGCTTAGCACCTTATCAAAAGGCAGCACATATGACATCTCTCCCTTCACCTAAGAAATACAAACGTTTGTATATTGTTAAATAAGTTGTCCAAAATCACCAGATTTCACTGCACAGTCTCCGTTACTGTTTACTAAAGAACCCTAGAAGGCAATTATTTATTCACTCATTGCTCAGACATATCAAGTTGCTGTCCCTTGCTAATGTTGTTTTCTCCAAAATAAGCTGTTTAATCCACCTCAGTATTAAGCTTTGGTTCTGTTTGTTCCTCCTGCAGAGGAACTACTGGATAATTATTCTAAGACATCTTTTGTTTCAGTTTCAAATATTTGAATCTTATGGGTCTCCTCAAAGGATTTATACCCTAGCGATAGTTCCTAATTGCTTTTCCCTGGCTAACTGCCTTTTCTTATTCAGAAACAGTATGTGTCTTATTTAGCTTCAGGGAACTATGATCTCATCTCCTTCCTGAAGAGTGGACTGAAGAATATTTAATAAACGGTGATTCACCATGATTACTTACGTGAGGAATTGAAAAGGCTGAACAATTTGATAAATAATAACCCTTTACTGTGGTTGGATTAGAAGATTGAGTCATTCGGTTATGGATAGACACAGCAAAGAAACATCCCCTTCGGCCCATTAAGTCCCCACTGATCTCATTTTATTCTCCCTCTTCACTCTCATCCTGCCCCAACTGGATTCTACCTCTTACACATCGGGCCAATTTACTGCAGTCGGTTGTTGGTCAGGCAGCACCTGTGGAAAGAGAAACAGGGTTAATATTTCATATTAAAAACACATGCTTCCTGACTTGCTGAAGGACCTCTGAGTTGAAATGCTAACGATGCTTCTCTTTCCACAGGCATCGCCTGCCCTGCTGAGTGCATCTGGCAACTTCTGTATTTACTCCCTATATAATCTATACACGCAAAATGCAGAATAATCAAAAAGGTTCACACTCTGAGTCTACGTTATGATGTACCTAATAGAGCCGCCGCTTCACAGTGACAAAGGCCCAGTCCTTACCTCAGGCTCTGCGTGGAGTTTGCACGTTCTCCCTGGGCCCATGAGGGTTTCAGCCGGGTGCTCCAGCTTCTTTCCACATATCAGGGACATGTGAGTTGATAGGTTAATAGGCCACTGTAAAGTGCCCTTCATGTGTGGATGAAAGGTAGAATCTGAGAGGTGTGGATGAGAATGTGTGGAGAATAAAAATAGAAAAGTGGAAGATTAGTATAAATGGAAGATTAATGTTCAGCTTTAACTCAAAGGGCCAAAGGACCTGATGCCATTCCTTATGACTTTGTGACAATGGCAAGGGGGCTATATGGCAAGTACTAAAATAAGTTACAATTAGAACACCTGTATTCCAAAAACAGGTCAAGTGAAATTCATGATTAAGAATCAGCCCTAGGGTTAAAGGACTGCATGAGTGTGTGGGTGAGGGGAGGGAACAGAGCTTGTTTTACCTTTCTGTTTTTGTTTGTTGCTTATTCTGCTCTGTGTTGTTCTGCCAAGCACTGTGGGCATGCTATGTTGAGGCTGGAATGTGTGGCGAAACTTGTGGGCTGTCACCAGCACAGCCTCGGGTGTTGGCTGTTAACACAAGTGACACATTTCACTGTATGTTTGGACGTACACATGAAACTTGAATCTTGACCATGGCTATATATGTGAAATGCATTTCATATACTTTGCAACATAATTATCTAACACAGTTTGACACCAGCTATAAAGGACTTAATGAAAGAAACAGAGTCATAGATTATGGAGACTGGCCCTTCAGCCCAACTCATCCATGCCAGCCAAGATGGCTGTCTAAGCCAAGGGTTCCCAACATGGTGTCCACAGACCCCTCAGTTAATGGCAGGGGCCAATGACATAAAAAAGTTTGGGAACCCCTGATCTAAGCTGATCCCAGTTGGTGACTAAGAGACGCTTCATGTACTACTTAAAGGAGAACAGAGTGTTCGAACACTGACTACATTCTGAGATGGAGAACTACAGAGGTTGGAGGGCTGGCCGGTGAGAACAGAGAAAGTGGACAGTGCACGTTAGACAGGTTCATGATCAAGAAGCTGAGTGGGAATGTGCCTGGTTTTCAGAAGATGGAAGTTAATAAGTCAGGTTAATACTGGGAAGCAATATAGATTTAGGCATCTATAGAGCGGGCAGCAAAATGACAGCCTTGGGAAAAGTGAAAAGTTCATGCTCAAGGAGAATACTATTGCATCAAGAACCCACTGTACATTCAGTGGCCACTTTATTATATACACCTGTACACCTGCTCGTTAATCTAAATATCTGATCAGCCAATCATGTGTAAGCAACTCAATGCATAAAAGCATGCCGACTTGGTCAAGAGGTTCAATTGTTGTTCAGACCAAACAACAGGACAGGGAGAAAATGTGATCTAAGTGATTTTGACCCTGGAATGATTGTTGGTGCCAGACGTGGTGGGTGGGTGGTTTGAGTATCTCAGAAACTGCTGTTCTTCTGGGACTTTTATGCACAACAGTCTCTAGAGTTTACAGGGAATGGTGCAAGAAACCAAAAAAGAAATCCAATGTGAGTTCTGTGAGCAAAAATGCCTTGTTAATGAGAGAGGTCAGAGAAAAAAGGCCAGGTTGGTTCAAGTAACTCAAATAACCACACGTTATAACAGTGGTGTACAGAAGGACATCTCTGAATGTATAGCACATTGAACCTTGAAGTGGATGGGCTGTAGCAGCAGAAGACCACAAACATACACTCCATGGCCACTTAACTAGGTACAGGCAGTACCTAATAAAGTGCCCACTGAGTGTTTGTAATAAACCAACCGTCAAATCACCTCCTTTAAACAGTTAGAAAGGCATCAGATGCACTGTTGTAGAATAGTTGAGCTCTGGATGGAATGAAATCATGACCTCAATGACCTTGCACATTTTGGGGTTTAGTTCTTAAATCTCCTCCCTGACCAACTCTTTTGTATAATGGCCCACCCACCCTACAGTCCTGTGTCAAGCTGTTTGGGTTCAGCAAAGTTTACCTCAATCTAAACAGAATGTCGGCAATATTAGCACTTCCCAGAAATCTTTTCCACTTAAAAATCCACAAGGTTTTAACAGCTCTTCTCTTACAACCCTCCTGGTACACCTTCCGCTTGCCGCATTTGGGGTTTATATTTCCAATAGAAGGGGAAGGAACAGGCAATTACTCTCAGAGTTATGAAGTACGGAGATTGAAAATGTATTAATTGAAAATAAAAAAATCTAAATTTGTGCTGTAGCCTAAGGCAGGCCGAGCACGTTACACTTCTATTTAAAATCAGAATTAATATTAGCTTGGTAAAGCAATAGTCTGTTAGGACTCCTGCGGATTCAGTGTTTTCCCAAATGGGAACTGGAAATGTCAGTATTTTAGCAAGGCACATCATAATTTATGGTACTTATCACCCAAAATAAATACTCCCTGGAGTCTGGAGAAAGTGAGTATGAATAATTTCACACCAACAGAACGAATACTGTGGCACTGTCAAATTGTTATTGAACACAGCTCTGAGAGGGCTTCAGCTACGTTCCTTGGATCATTGCTACACTGGACAATGAGTTTCATTATTCATACGATGAAAAATATTAAAGTTATTCAAATATATTTGCAAGCAATATGGAAAGATGACAGTCCTCCAAGAGAAATCAAGCTTAAAAGATCCAAATCACACCACAGCTCCTGTTGCTACGTGTATGAACTGGGACCCAGAGTGTGCTAATGTGCCAGCAGAGGTATAGTACTTAGATTTACATCACTCCCTCACTCTTGTAATTACTCTTCTTCTAATAGCATTATTAATAAGGCTTTACAAACAGATCCTTTAATTCTGCAAAATAGAGACGGTTGTACATCTTCCAGCTAAATTTACTTCTATCATTGCTCATGATATGTAAATTTAGAACTTGAATGCTTTAAACTTGAATTTAATTTTTCAGGGTCTGGATGTTGTTGGAAAGACTAGCATTTATCATCTATCCTTCATTGCCCATGGCGCTAGTAGCAGTGAGATCACTCAAGTCGAAAATGATGTTCTCCGAAGGGATTGTCTACTGGTGTCCACAGAGACTGATCCGAGATCCACATATTCTGAGGGGCATCTAGACCTCACCATCATGCCCCCTTTGCCACTTGCTGATCACCGCTGGACTCAATCCAGGATGTTAGGGTGAATTCCCTTAATGAAGACTGCCTGGGGTGGCTGATGCCTGGGCAGCCTTCACATGGTCCTTGACAGAGCAGGGTCAGAGTCCATTGCCATGGAATGCAAGACAACTGGGGACACTTCACTGCTGCAGCCTTCTCTTCCACCTTCATTTGCATTGTGTTCTTTTGCCTGTTTCACCATTGAAGTCTTGGTTGGATCACTCATTGTCTGGACCACCCACTTGACCTTACCCTACCAGGAGCTAAATGCTAGATGGCTAAATTCTGGATGGCATCGGTCTCAGGATCTCGGGATCTCACAAGACTCTCCTCCACAACAAGCTTTGGTGCTAAAGCAGCAGACTCCAAATATCCGTGAGAGAAATCTAGGACCAGACCCATCAATAATGAAGGAAATGCAACATACAAGGAAATCAGGTTGGCGTGTGCCTGACAGGGAAATCTGCAGTTAGTGCTCTTCCCAATCACCAGTCACCCTTGGGCTTGGTGTTGTGTTTGAAAATTTGGGAAGCACTGTCAGAGTAGACTAGGTAAACAGCTGTACTCTATTTTGTAGATTGCACACAAAATAACCATAGTTCACCAAGACATAGATGGGGCGCTACATAAGTAGACCAACTTGTCCTGGTCTTTCTCACATTGGAGAAAAGCAAAATGCAGATTGGGTGAGCACTTTGCAAAAGATGTTTATTCAGTCCACAGCTTCAAATTACCAATTAATTAATTCTCCATTTTATTCCCATTTTGACGTCTTGGTAGTGGCGCCTCATCACTGTTCCAATAAAGCTCACTGTAAGCTCAAGAGATTGTGTTTCATCTTCCAACTTGGCACATTACAGCCTAATGAACACTGAATTCAATGTTTCTGCAAAACAGCCATGCCAGCCTTGTATCTCACGTTTAAAACACACCATATTTCTCTCTTTCCTCTTCTGGCTTTTCTCATTTAATTCTTCCTCTCCGATTTACAGCAGACACACCGTCCTACCAGTATTTAGCCAGCACTGTTAGCACTTCTTATTCCAATCTTCCTGACCAGCCTATCACATGCCTTCCTTTTGCACTCTCTGCCTCTCCTTTTCTCTGCAGCTGAAAACTTGTGTCATATCTAACTTACTCTACCTCTGACAAAAAGCCATCAGGCTGAAAGTTTAACTATTGAGTCTTTCTCTGCAAACTCGGCCTGACCTGCTGGGTATTTGCAACATTTTCTGCTTTTATTTCAGATTTCCAGCAACTGCAGGATTTTCCTTTCCAATCCTCTTCAGTTACCAAAGTTCAAAGTTAAAAGTTAAAAGTAAAGTTATTATCATCAAAGTACATGTATGCCACCATAAACTACCCTGTGATTCATTTTCTTGGAAGCATTCACAGTAGAACAAAGAAATACAATAAAATCAATGAACATCTACACACGAAGACTGACAACTAATGTACAAAAGACAAACTGTGCAAATAATAAAAAACAAATAATAATAATAACAATAAATCAGTAAATAAAGAATACCAAGAGCAAGAGTTCCTTGAAAGTGAGTTCATAGGTTGTGGAATCGTTCAGTGTAGAGGTGAGTGAAGTTAACCACACTGGTTCAGGGGCCTGGTAGTTGAAGAGTAATAACTGTTAACCTTACACTTTCTACAGTACAGTATGTACTCTTACTACAGAAAGGAGTTCAATCAATAAGAGTCAATGTTAAAATAATATTCGCCCATCTCCCTTCTGGAAAGCACCATAGGGCTATGAAAGCAAAAACATCATATCATTTTTAAATGTTTCTTCCCCCAGGCAGTTAATCTGATCAACCATACTAGCTAGCATCTCCCAGCCCCCTATATCTAATACCCTTATCACTGCACTGCACCGTAAGCACGTTAAACCACTTTTATAATGCTGCTTACATTGCAAATATATGCTGGCATTTATGTATTTATGCATTTGATTTATTTTGCATCTGTATTTTCATCTCCAATTTTAGTTTTTATATAATTCTTTATCCTTTGTAAATGTTGAATGCTGTGGTCAGGCCCTGACCAGCACACCACAGTAAGTTCCACATAGATGAAATTGCATATGGTGAATGAAGTTGATCTTAATGGTTAGTCAATTTGCACTTAGCAGCTTTCCACTTGATTAACCTAGTTTGTCATTGATTGAGGGAAGTATTATTCAGATATGAAAGGGAACCTCTTGTGTGTGTGCTTTTTTAAGATAGCACGATGGAATCTTTTCCACTCCAATGAGAAAACTGGTGGTTTTCTTGTTTAATCTTCTACCTGATGGTGGGTTTAACAGTCCAATACACTCTGCTGCTCTGAAGTAGCACTCAGACCACTGGGCAGGGAGTGAACCAGATACCTTCTGAAAATCAAAAAAAAACATCAGATGTTGAAATGCAGGGAACCCTGGAAATAGGCAAAAAGTCAGGCAGTATCTGTGGAGGGAGAAGCGGTTAATATGTCAGATTAATGTGTCATCAGAATCTGTTCATTCACCTAAAACATTAACCCTATTTCTCTCTCTAAAGATGCCATCTGCCCAGTTGTGTTCCTCTGTTTATTTTCTGCTTTTATTCCACCAGCTCTCTTCCCTCCTCCCCTCTATCCTTTTCCTGCAGTGATGCACAGCGTCATTTGCTGATGTGTCACTTCGGATCATACAAGTAATCGGAGAATCCTACTGGGATAGATGGAAGTGACTGTTTGAACATGCTCTGGGAATCAGGGCAATGGGTTTTACAGCCATTAAGACAGCCTCAAAGAGAATGGAAAATGATCTAAGCTCCACACAAGGGAAAAATGTACAAGACTCATTAGCACACTTCTCAGATTTTATATCGCTTTTCATTCATCTAGTATAAGCTTTGGGAGGGATTTTCTCCTCACTCTGGAGAAGTAACTTAAAAAATAAAGAAATAGAAAGGTGTTCTGAGGTTGAAATAAAAAATGGAAGAACATGATGAGCTGAGGAATGTAGAAGATAACCATGTTTTTTGGGGGAGCACATATCTGAGTTCTTAACAGAATAAGGTGAATGTCTACATGCACATGCATGACATCATGTTATGTTGCTGGATAGGTATAGCATGGGAACAGGCCTTTGGGCCTACAGTCAATGCCAATCATTCACACTCCTTTTACACTAAAACTTTGGTCTCATCACACCACCAGGTTTAGGAACAATTACTACCGCTCAACCTCGAACAAAGAAGATAACTTCACTCAGCTTCACTACTCCATCATTAAAATGTTCCCGCAACCTATGGACTTACTTTCAAGAACTCTTCACCTCATGTTCTTGATATTTATTGCTGTTGTTTCTTCTTTTTGCAATTGCATAGTTTGTTGTTCAAAGGTTCAAAGGTACAATTTAATGTCAGAGAAATGTATAAAATATATATCCTGAAATGCTTTTTCTTCGCAAACATCCTCGAAAACAGAGGAGAGCCCCAAAGAATAAACGACAGTTAAATATTAGAACCCCAAAGTCCCCCCCAGCTCCCCCCCTCCCACGCATAAGCAGCAGCGAGCAACAATCACCCCCACTTCCACCAGCAAAAAAAAGCATCGGCTCTGCCACCAAGCACTCAAGCATGAGCAAAGCAATAGCAAAGACACAGACTTGCAGTTAACCCAAAGACTTCGCGTTTCACCCGGTATTCGACATACCACACGCTCTCTATCTCCCTAATAAGGGAGAGAGAAGTATCTCCATTTTCCCAGTGAGCGGGGAGACATAACAAACAACTCTCTGGTTTACCATGTTAAAAGTCCATTACATCGCTTTTTTCGAGTTCTGTGCCTGAAGATCACAAAGATCCCGGGTCTCCACGCACACAGCAGTTATCCCGACTCCCCCGACAACACACGTGTCTCCTGTTGTGACACTGACCCTCGATCCGCCTGTCTCCAGAGCCCTGAGATCCTAGGCTTCCAAATTCGAGCCGGACTCTTAGGCCGAGCCTTTGGCATGCCGAACAATGGCCAGTTATGGAACCCCAAGATCGGGTCCCATTCCCGCAAAGGACCATAGTCAGCATGTAACTCCAGGTCAGGGTCTTCAAAAGAACCCTGAAAGGGAAAAATAGAGATATTAAAGATGGAAATAGAGCTGTTTCCAAAGATGCAAGCAAAGGAGTTGTTATTAGGCGCCATTAACCCTCCTAAGCTCTGCCTTTTTCTGCACTCTGGTTGAGATCACTAGTTTGGTGGCCCTTCATTGATTCTGTTATAGTTAATATTCTACGGATTTTTTTGGGTATGCCCACAAGAAAAAGAAAACAAATTTCAGGGTTGTATATGGTGACATATATGCACTTTGATAATAAAATGTACTTTGTACCCATCGCCATTCACCTCCTTGCTTTATGGAATTACAGTGGCTGACTAATGCGATGTGGGGAGAAATGAGGCTCGCAGAGGAAGCCCAACCAATTGCAGGGAGAACACGCAGACTCCACATAGACAGCACCTGAGGTCAGTAACATACCTGGGTCTCTGGCATTGTGAGACATTGGCACTACTAGCTTTTCTCCTAAGCCGTTGAGTTGTTACATTGTTGTAATGTAATTGTTACAGGGTCTGTGTTTGCCTTGTTCATCATTCGTCCAAAACCTTGTACAGTTAATGTGAAGTACAAGTGATAGCATAGGCCCAAAGGGCTGAGTATCCAGCATTGTAATTCATATCTCGCACACTATAATTCCAGTGATAGATCCTGATTAAACTATGAAGACAGGATTTAGGTAACAGTGACTTTATCATTAGATCCCAATTACCTGCATGTGTAAGGCTACAGAGACTATAAAATGCATTTTTCCCCAAAGTTTATCTTACCTAGCCATGACAAGACATCATCCGAGGATGAAATTTTCTGCTCCATTTCACTAAGCACCTTCAAATCTGTCAGAAGATGTAAATCAGCTCATCACTGCCCAGAGTGAGACTGAAACAATAAGAATCAGCAAGACGACATACAAATCCGAGAAGAGCAAGGGGTGGTGATGGAAGTGGAGCGACACAGCAGAGAAGTGGGAAGAAGTACAAATGATGGGGCAGGAGTGTTCAGCCGAAAACAAATCAAATGCACATGTTTCAGTGCTGTTGACAATTATTTTGATCCCACTATGCATCACAGAGAAAGCTGCTAAATTATAATCAATTAGAACTTAATTTAAAGCAGTTCTGTGCACTGTCTCTCCTGTCTCTAGGTGAGAAACTTTGATCACAACTTTCAGTGGCAGATTTAAACTGTCTCCCAAAAGAATAAGAAGACAACAGATCTGGTTGCTCAGCAGGGCTGCAGTTTTCATGTGCGGAGGGAAATCTTCTGTTTCCCGGAGGAAGGTGAAAACATTGCAAGCAGTGAGACATTACAATAAAGCTCAGGCATTATGATGGGACTTAATGAGCAACTGTTTGCTAAACATGCCATTTTAAATTAAAAGAGCCCTTCTAAAAATGATACTTAAATAAAAACAGAAAATTTTGGTGACACTCAGCAGGTCTGGCAGCATCTGTAGAAAAAGGAACAGGTCAAAAATCCTTCATAGGTTCTGGACTTCAAATTTTAACTCTGTTTCACTTTTCACAGACCTTACCAGACTTGCTGAGTTTTTCAGCACACTTTATTTCTGATTTCCAACATCTAGAGTTTTTTTTTGATTTTCCAACTGTGATGCTTGATCAATATTTTATTGTGTGTGAACAAATCTCCATTATACCCCTGCAGCATCTGATACACAGAACTACAAACCAATAAACAAAGATTTGCACTTAAGTAATCTTTTTCATTACTTCAAGGCATCTAAAAATTTTTGTAACTTTTGATGTATAGTCCTGCTGGATATGTACCAATCACACTGCACGCAAGAAACTCCCATGAATTGCAGTGTGATTTTTTTTCTCTCTCTTGGTGTCAGTTGAAGATAAATATTGGGACAAGGCCCAATTCTCTGACACCTCAGAAATGGAATCAAGTTTATATCCTCCTGTAAAGTCAGGCAGAGACTTTGCTCAACATCTCATTCAAAAGATCACTCTCTGAAAACATTTCGATGTTGAGAAAAGCAAGTGAACTGGAAAATACACCTACCATTTCACCTACCATTTTGAAAACCTAGATGGAGCAGACTTTTCGCACGTAATATATCCAATTGCCTATCCTGTGTCTACTTCATAATGACAAGTCTTGCAGAGGAAAACTGGTTGTGGGTCACAGATTGTAAAGGAAAATATCCTGGGACAATCAGGAAAGGAGTGCAGGGTGTCAGGACATCAGTACAGGAAGACAGGGAACTCAAGAGACAGATTGTGGATTTGGGATTGGACTGGCCAAGAGAGGCTGAGATCAGGGTCACAACCAGCACAGCAGTGAAGAGCTCAGAGAAGATCCACCGCAGAGAGTAAGTTGTTAACAAAATTCTGGCTATCTGCAGCCCAGATTTAGTGGCAAATTCTATGACAACACACACAAAATGCTGGAGGAACTCAGCAGGTCAGGCAGCATCTACGGAAATCAACAGCCGACATTTCAGGCCGAGACCCTTTTTCAGGACTGAAAAGGAAGGGGTAAAGCGCCAGAATAAAAAGGTGGGGGGAGGGGAAGGAGGCTAGCTAGAAGGTGAAAGGTGAAGCCAAGTGGGTGGGAAAGGAAAAGGGCTGGAGAAGGATAGGAGAGGAAGGACCCTGGGGAAGACACAAGAAGATGAGAAGATGTAAAAGGCTAGAGTGGTAAATAGAAGAGTGGAGGGGAGTCATTTTTTTTTACCAGAAGGAGAAATTGATACTCACCCAGAACTGCGAAGCAAGATCCCTTTAAATATCATTGATGCAAGCCCCAGTGTTTCACTATAAAGATTTGTTTTTGTATCTAATAAAGTGGCCACTGAGTGCATGTTCCTGGACTTTTGCTGCTGTAGCCCATCTACCTCAAAGTTCAATGTGTTGTACATTCAAAGATGCTCTTCTGCACACCACTGTTGCCATGCATGTTATTTGAATTACTATCACCTTCCTATCAGCTTGAACCTGTCTAGCTATTTTCCTCTGACCTCTCTCATTAACAAGGCATTTTTGCCACAGAACTGCTGCTCACTGGATTTTTTTTTTTGCTTTTCACATGATTCTCTGTAAACTCTAGAGACTGTTGTGTATGAAAATCCCAGGAGATGAGCAGTTTCTGAGATATTCAAACCACCCCGTCTGGCACCAAAGTCATTCCATGGTCAAAGTCACTGAAATCAAATTTCTTCCCCATTCTGATGTTTGGTCTGAACAACAACTGAACCTCTTGACCATGTTTGCATGCTTTTATGCATTGAGTTGCTGCCACATGAGTAGCTGATTAGATATTTGCATTAATGAGCAGGTGTATAAATCCACCTAATAACATGGTCACAGCATTGTATGCTTTGGATCGCGTTCCACACCCAATAACTGCAAAACACCTTTTTATTCATTGAAAACAAATTTCTTAGCCCCTGACTTCTGTTTTCTTCCTCCAATGAAATTTCCTGCTTTGATTTTGGAATATTAATATATAGAACAAGGTAGAGAACAAAATGCAAAGAAAGCAGGAAGAAAGTGTTCATAACGGGAGAGAGGAGATGGGATGGAGTCACCAGGAATCAGGATATGGTGGAATATGGAAATGCTCAGAAGGTGTCACAACCATGGACTCTGCGCACCCTCGCAGGCTGGCTGCAGAGTGGGTTCGGCAATCATACTCGTGAGTATGCATACATCGGCCAATTAGTTTCATTAGTTAACTTCCTTCCTCTCATTTCAGTCTTGTCAACACTTCACAAAAGTAGAACAGTGTCAACACTGCCTGCTTACCATTGTCCTGGATCCAAGAAAGACAACTACCGTTCAGACTGATACTGTTAAGGAACGGTATCTATTTTGTATTACACTACTACTGCTGAGCTGCTGTAGTTGCATTAGTTTTAGCTTGGAAGTTCTAGTTAATGGCCCTGTTGGCCTTTGTTTATTGTTTTTTCCATTATTTGTGCACAGTTCCTGTTAAAAATCAGTGAACTGTTTGATTCATTCTCTCTCACACTCACACACACACACACACACACACACCCCTACATGGTTATGTGAGTAATCGTGACAGCAAAACTCCGCAAAGCACAATATGGGTGCTTGCTGGTGGAAAAATGCTGTCCGGGTAAATAATCCCTTGTTGCAATCATGAGGAAGTGAATGATATTCCCATCTTAACATCAGCATAGTAGCTGAGGGATCTCGAGGTGCATAGTTCCCAGAAAGTGGCAGTGCAGGTAAACAGGGTTATAAAGAAGGTGTGTATACTGCACATATATTTATTGGAGCATTGAGTATAAAAGTGGCAAATTATCTGGCAGAAGTATGAAACATAGGTTAGGCTGCATTTGGAGTATTATGTGCAGCTCTGGTTGCTGTATTACTGGAAAGATGAGTGGAGGTTCACCAGGATGTAATATGGAGAGGTTGGTGAAGTCTCGATAGAGTGGATATGGAGAGAGTGTTTCCTATGGTGGAAGAGTCTAAGATCAGAGGACGCTGCCTCAGAATACAGTGGTGTCCTTTTAGAACAGAGATGAGGAGGAATTTCTTTAGCCAGAGAATGGTAAATCTGTGGAATTCTTTGCCACAAGGCAGCTGTGGAGGCCAAGTCTTTATGTATATTTAAGGGGGAGATTGATAGATTCTTAATAGATCAGAACATGAAGGATATGGGGAGTAGGCAGGAGACAGTGCTGAAAGGAAAATTGGATTAGCCATGATGAAATGGTGTAGCAGACTTGATGGGCTAACTGTCTAATTCTGCTCCTATATCTTATGGTCTAAACTTGAATTGCTTTCTTTGGAGCATAGGAGGCTGAGGAGAGACCTGCTAGAAGCAGTTAAATTTGTTACAGGCATTGAAAGGGGAGAGTCCCGAGTCCTTTTCCCCAAGGAGGAAATGTCAAAGACCAAAGGCGAGCAGGGGAAAGTTTAAAGATTTGTAATGAAAGTTATTTTTACACAGAGAGTGACGGGAGCCTGTAATGTCATGCGTGAGAGGGCAGTGGAAACAGATACATCAGCAAATTCTAAAAGGGATTTAGACAGGCACATGATCAGGAGGGGATGGGGGGAGGACGGTGGTTACAGACCACGTGAAGGCCCCTGGGATTAGTTTCAGTTAGCATCGTGGTTGGCACAAACATAATGGATCAAAAGGCCTGTACCTGTGCTCTACTATAGAAAACCATAGAAAAACCATAGAAAAACTACAGCACAGAAACAGGCCTTTTGGCCCTTCTTGGCTGTGCTGAACCATTTTCTACCTAGTCCCACTGACCTGCACACGGAAAATATCCCTCCATACACCTCCCATCCATGTATCTGTTCAATTTATTCTTAAATGTTAAAAAAGCACCCGCATTTACCACCTCGTCTGGCAGCTCATTCCACATTCCCACCACTCTCTACGTGATGAAGCCCCCACTAATGTTCCCTTTAAACTTCCCCCCCCCCTCACCCTTAACCCATGTCCTCTGTTTTTTTTCTCCCTTTGCCTCAGTGGAAAAAGCCTGCTTGCATTCACTCTATCTATACCCAACATAATTTTAAACACCTCTATCAAATCTCCCCTCATTCTTCTACACTCCAGGGAATAAAGTCCTAACCTATTACCTTTCTCTGTAACTGAGTTTCTCAAGTCCCAGCATCATCCTTGTAAACCTTCTCTGCACTCTATCAACCTTATTAATATCCTTCCTGTAATTTGGTGACCAAAACTAAACACAATACTCCAGATTCGGCCTCACCAATGCCTTATACAACCTCATCATAACATTCCAGCTCCTATATTCAATACTTTGATTAATAAAGGCCAATGTACCAAAAGCTTTCTTTACGACCCTATCTACCTGTGACGCCACTTTTAGGGAATTTTGTATCTGTATTCCCAGATCCCTCTGTTTTACTGCACTCCTCAGTGCCTTACCATTAACCCTGTATGTTCTACCTTGGTTTGTCCTTCCAACGTGCAATACCTCATACTTGTCTGTATTAAACTCCATCTGCCATTTTTCAGCCCATTTTTCCAGCTGGTCCAAATCCCTCTGCAAGCTTTGAAAACCTTCCTCACTGTTCACTACACCTCCAATCTTTGTATCATCAGCAAATTTGCTGATCCAATTTACCAAATTATCATCCAGATCATTGATATAGATGGCAAATAACAATGAACCCAGCACTGACCCCTGTGGCACACCACTAGTCACAGGCCTCCACTCTGAGAAGCAATCTTCTACTACCACTCTTTGCTTCTTCCATTGAGCCAATGTCTAATCCAATTTACCACCTCTCCATGTATACCTAGCAACTGAATTTTCCTAACTAACCTCCCATCCGGGACCTTGTCAAAGCCCTTACTGAAGTCCATGTAGACAACATCCACTGCCTTCCCTTCATCCACTTTCCTGGTAACCTCCTCGAAAAACTCCAACAGATTGGTCAAACTTGACCTACCACGCACAAAGCCATGTTGACTCTCCCTAATAAGTCCCTGTCTATCCAAATGCTTGTAGATTCTGTCTCTTAGTACTCCCTCCAATAACTTACCCACTACCGACGTCAAATTTACCGGCCTATAATTTCCCGGATTACTTTTCGATCCTTTTTTAAACAATGGAACAACATGAGCCATTCTCCAATCCTCCAGCACCTCACCCGTAGACACTGACATTTTAAATATATCTGCCAGGGCCCCTGCAATTTCAACACTAGTCTCCTTCAATGTCCAAGGGAATACCATGTCAGGTCCTGGGGATTTATCCACTTTAATTTGCCTCAAGATAGCAAGCACCTCCTCCTTTTCAATCTGTACAGTTTCTATTATCTCACTACTTGTTTCCCTTAATTCCATAGACTTCATGCCAGTTTCCTTAGTAAATACAGACACAAAAAACCCATTTAAGATGTTCCCTATTTCTTTTGGTTCTGCACATAGCCGACCACTCTGATCTTCAAGAGGACCAATTTTACCCCTTACAATCTTCTTACTCTTAATATATCTGTAAAAGCTCTTTGGATTATCCTTCACTTTGACTGCCAAGGCAAACTCATGTCTTCTTTTAGCCCACCTGATTTCCTTCTTAAGTATTTTCTTGCACTTTTTATACTCCTCAAACATCTTATTTACTCCCTGTTTCCTATACATGTCATACAATTCTCTCTTCTTCTTTATCAGAGTTGCAATATCCCTTGAGAACCAAGGTTTCTTATTCCTATTCACTTTGCCTTTAATCCTGACAGGAATATACAAGATCTGCACTCTCAAAATTTCTCCTTTGAAGGCTGCCCACTTACCGATCACATCCTTGCCAGAGAACAACCAGTGCCCATCCACGTTTTTTAGATCCTTTCCCATTTCTTCAAATTTGGCCTTCTTCCAGTTTAGAACCTCAACCCTAGGACCAGATCTATCTGAACACTATGTTCAGTGTTTTCTAAATGCCTGGAAAATATGAGGAACTTTGAGACAGGATCTGGGGAGGATGGCAAATAGGATTAACGTTGATAGGCATCACATTCGTCATGGTTAAAATGGGCCAAGAGGCCCTAAATCTGTGCTATATAATTCTAAGATTCTGTCAAGTTGATTTTTTGTCACACTTCAGGCACTGTGCAAGTGTTTTTAGTGTTTTTGTTTAAAGGTACTGTATGAACACTGACACACTAAGATCAAATTTCTCATTTCCTTTTGAACAAACTCATCATTTGAATCATGTAAGTAATATCCAAACAATGCACTTAAATGCATTAAGAACAACAATGCAGGAAAATTTCGAGACATATTTTAGGAAATATTTCTGTCCTATGAAAGGACAAGTTTCTACTCTACTGGAACAAACTGTCACAAAATCAATGACTTCATTCTCCTGATGCCTGTATAGTTCTGCCAGTTTAATCTGGCTCTCTGCATGGGATACAGTAGTGCCTGTGACCAGCTCAGGCAGAATGAGTTTGCTGTACCAGCTCTTCAATACCTTTACTTTGTCACTTTTCATCAAGCTGCAACATAATATTGGCTCTGGTACAAGCCAGGTGTTCAAGTATCCTCCTGGAGCAAGAAGACTGGGGAAAAAACAGAAGATGCAAAAGTTTGAAAATACATACCACCATGCTGAAGAATAGGTTCTACCCCACTGTTATACTGCAAGATTCTTCAACAGATCTCTTGCATGTTAAAAATGAACTTGATCTCACAATCTACCTTGCCTTGGCCCTTACACTTTGTCAACGTGAACTGCACTTTCTCTGTAAGTGTAACATTATATTCTGCACGACACACTAAAAAGTGCTGGAGCATTTTGTGTGTGTTGCTCTGGATTTCCACAGTCCGCAGAATCTTGTGTTTACATTGTATTCCGCAAACTGTTGTTGTTTTTCCCTTGCACTACCTCAAAGTACTTATGTTTTGAAACTACCTTCATGGATGGTTTACAAAGCTAAGTTTTCACTATCTTGCTACATGTAACAATAATAAACCAACACCAATATCACGCAGAGCAACATGCTGGAGATGCATGCAGAATTTGGTACTAGTTACAGTTGCTGTTAAAGCAATCAAAATCTAGAAGAGTAACTGTTAATGGACTGGATATACAACTAAAAAAACGAATTGTATTTTTATGACACCTATCACATCCCTTTCAAAGTGTACTAAAACCAATGAAGCAATTTTGAAGCAGTCACTGTTACACAGGAGGAGATATAGCAACCAATTTGCACTCAGCACTTATTCCTGCAAGCAACAATGGTGATAATGACAATATTGATTCTTTTATTGGTCCTGATATGAAAAGAAATAGCGAATCGATAAGGGAAAAAATAGTGCAACAGAGAAACATCAGGATGAACTGGAACAGACTGGTCAGTTCTTTCATAAGCATGATGGGCTAGGTGATCTCCTTCTCTGCTGCATAAACATATTCAGGCAACTCCCTCTCACTACACCTTTGATAACTATCTTCACTGTTTGAGTAAGGAGGGATGAATTCAAGGCAAGTCAAAACACTGCATTTTGTCATAGGTACCCTGAAGTAGGCACTCAGGGAAAGGTTGTCGTCATCTACTTTGCTACCATTGTACTGCGTTCGAGAACACAGCACCATAAGTTTGCATTACAATCAACCCTTCTTCAGTGCCCATCAAATTAGGGGTAATGCTATCAATACAGAGAGGGGAAATAGAATTAGTAGCAGGAAAGGAATAAAGACTCAACATTTCAGGCCAAGCCCCTTCATCAGTCCTAATGAAGAATCTCAGCCCAAAGTATTGGCTCTTTATTCCTTTCTATAGATGCTGCCTGACTCGAGGAGTTTCTCCAGCATATTGTGTATTACTCTGGATTTCTAGCATTTGCAGAATCTCTTGCATTTATGAGTAGAAGTGACATGAACACTGAATACTGCCAAATTTTCCAAAGTGCTTTTTCATCATTTAAAAATTAAATAAAAATGCAGAAGCCAAGCTTGTCAGGAATTATTTTGTACTGATTGTTTAAGATGAGAGGGAGATAATTTGATAGAAATTTGAAAGGGAACACAAAAGGGTGATATATACGTGGAATGAGCTGCCAGGGGAAGTGGTTGATGCAAGCACAATAACAACTTTTAAAAGGCAGACGGACAGGCATGTGCTTAGGAAAGGTTTAGAAGGTTATAGCAAATACTGCAACTTGGATGGGACATACTGATCAACACAGAGTAGTTAAGCTGAACGGTTCTTTTCTGTGCTGGATGACTGTCTCCAAAAGAGAATTGAAAAGAAAACTGAGACCTGTCAACAAAAACACAGATTTCTCAACTGGCAAGCAAGTATAGCCATCAAGGAATCCTTGATTTTTTTTTAAGTTTTTATATTTTTTGTGTTTCTTTAGGCAACTGAGAAACAACTGCTTGTAGGGCCAACAGGTTACTAGGATAGAGCAGTATAGGATAAAGTTGGTGAATGAACTATGGTTTGCAAAAGGTAGGTCTTGGTCCCACAACAAGAAGACTACCAAAAAGTGGTGAAGTGCCAACAGGCTTACCAATGAGAGCAAGGGTGAGGAAACAGAGTTGATGTGATATTGCTGAAACGCTGGCAGAGGTTTGAGTCAGATTAGTCTGGCTGGGCACAAACGGTGGTTGGCCTGGCGGCAGTAGGCACAGTTGGCAGCTAGGCTGGCTCTCCATGCCCTCCTCCAAGCATTCTGGTAGTGGCGAACCAGAGCCTTGGCAGATGGACCTCTATCATGAGCTCCTCTGCAGGGAACAATGGGGTTTGGTTCCAAGAAGCACTTCAAAATGTGACACACCTGTGGCAGAGGAGGTGTGTAGTTTGTGGGACAGCTCATCCCAGAGCAAATACGTCTTCCATGTGGAAGGGTTAGAGGTGGCAAAGCATTGCAGAAGCTTCTGCATTTGTTGATTGGCCATCTCTGACTGACCGTTGGTCTGCAGATGATAGCCAGTGGGGTGTAGAGGAGGGAGCAGGTTGGCTCGCTAGAAGTGAGAATCGAATTGTGGGCCCCAGTCTGAGACAATGTCCTAAGGGAAGTTGTGGAGGTGAACTACTTGTCGGAGAACCAGCTCTGCTGTCGCTGCAGTTGATGGAAGCTTGGGGAGGACAATGAGGTGGGGCACCTTGGAGAACTGGTGGTTATGATCACCGTGGTCCCATCAATAGAGTCAAAGAATGTTCACTAAGACTTGAAGCCTCTTATATTGTGATAAAAGATAGAGAGAAAGACAAAGTTTAGTTTTATTTGTCACATGTACATCAAAATGTGCAGTGAAATATGTCATCTGCGCCAATGACCAGTACAACCCAAGACGTGCTGGGTGCAGCCTGCAAGTGTGGCCATGCTTCCACCACAAACTAAGCATTCCCACAACCTGAGGAGACTGAGGTCCTTTAACATCTGCCGGACGATGATGAGGATGTTCTACGAGTCTGTGGTGGCCAGTGCTATCATGTTGCTGTTGTGTGCTGGGGAAGCAGGCTGAGAGTAGCAGACACCAACAGGATCAACAAACTCATTCGTAAGGCCAGTGATGTTGTGGGAATGGAACTGGACTCTCTCACAGTGGTGTCTGAAAAGAGGATGCTGTCCAAGCTGCATGCCATCTTGGTCAATGTCTCCCATCCACTACATAATGTACTGGGTGGGCACAGGAGTACATTCAGCCAGAGACTCATTCCACCGAGATGCAACACAGAGCGTCATAGGAAGTCATTCCCGCCTGTGGCCATCAAACTTTACAACTCCTCCCTTGGAGGGTCAGACACCCTGAGCCAATAGGCTGGTCCTGGACTTATTTCATAATTTACTGGCATAATTTACATATTACTATTTAACTATTTATGGTTTTATTACTATTTATTATTTATGGTGCAACTGTAACAAAAACCAATTTCCCCTGGGATCAATAAAGTATCACTATGACTATGAACTTACTAAACCTAACCCGCGCATCTTTTGGAATGTGGGATGAAACCAGAACACCCTAAGGAAACCCACATGGTCATGGGGAAAATGTACCATCTCCTTACTGACAGCTTTGGGAATTGAACTCTCATCTTCTGATTGCTGGCAATGAAATCTTTACACTAACCGCTAATCTACCATGCTGCCTGTATTTGAACTGCAGCAGAGTTGTACAAAATTCCATAGACAGATCCACAGCATTAAATCAAAACTCCTCTCCCTTCACTAGTTTAATCTGCGCCAACAGCCATAGCAAGGAAGCCATGAGTGAGCGGTTCACAAGCGTCCCATGGTGCAGAGACTGTGATGTAGCTAACTAAAGAGAAAAACTTCTGACATATCCAATCTTAACACTGTTTTGATATTCACAGACTTGACAATAGCTCATGTTTTCAAAGGACTTTAAGGAATTATTGGGAAAGTCTCTGTATCAGCACCTACAAAGTTGGGTGCAGAATGATGAACAAAATAATCTTTGATCACTTTTATTCCTCAAGTCAAAGTTGTACAACAAGGAAATAGGCACCTCAGTCCACCACATCAATGCTAACTTGTTTTTTGTCCATTCCTGCAAAAACATCCTGACTTTCAAAGTAACAACAACTTCAGTTCTTAATTTACAATACAATCAGACAGGAATATCAGCTGCAAATGAAAGTTTGAAACTATGGATGCTGGAGATCATAATTAAAAACAGGAAATGCTGGAAATACTCAGCGGGCCAGGGGAGATCTGACCAAATGTTTTCAACTTGAAGCATTAACTCTTTCTCTTTCTACAGATACTAACCATTTCCAACATTTTCCTAAACAAATGCAGAAAGTTCTGGAAAGGTTCAGACAGCATCTGTGAAAAGAGAAAGAGAAACAATTAATATTTCAGGTAGGAGACCCTTCATCAGAATTCATTTTGCCTGCTTTTATTCCAGATTTCCAATGCCTGCCGGGATGCTTTTTTATTTCCAGCATTTTCTGTTTTCTTTTAATGGAAGGGCCAGAGAATAGCTTGAAGTTACTCACAAAGCGTGGCCCCTG
This sequence comes from Mobula birostris, assembly GCF_030028105.1. Taxonomy (NCBI): domain Eukaryota; kingdom Metazoa; phylum Chordata; class Chondrichthyes; order Myliobatiformes; family Myliobatidae; genus Mobula; species Mobula birostris. The sequence continues at coordinate 46,705,184 of NC_092387.1, read as the reverse complement.
ACCTTGTTATAGAGGTTTAGTTGTCGAAACTAATGTTTCCAGTGAGAGTTCTGCAAAGATGCATCAACATTGACATTAATGAAGGCACTTGCTGCAGCCAATCAATAACCTTTCTCTTCAGCACCAAGTTTATTTACAAGAGTCAAGATGAAACTAAATCAATGAAGTTTTTCTGCTTCCTTTGGCTGACATTAGGCAGTGACTCAATATGAGACTTTATTCATGAGAATTGATGGGAGAGTAAATCCCCAGCGGAGAAGATATGACGGGCTGAATGGTCCACTCCTACTCATATTTTCTTATCATTGTATGTTCTTGAGTTTGTGGTTAAGCATAGAACTTTGGTATGACTGGAAATATGCACTCAGCAATAATAAATTAGCAACAGGAAAGGTGACTTGGTTCTGAAATGACATAGCAGTCTCACAGCTCCAGTAACCTGGGTTCAATCCAAACCGCAGATGCAGAATGTTGGGAGTTTACATTCGACTACATGGGGATTCCCCGGGTGCTCTGGTTTCTTCCCACATCCTAACTATGAACTGGTTGGTAGATTTCTTGGCCACCATAAATTGCCTCTAGTATGTTGATTGTGGGGTTAGGAGAATCAGCATGTCCGAACCATAGAGACTGGGTCATGGCCACTGATGACCATCAAGCACCCATTTATAGTATCCTGAATTAAACCTCCATTCTGAGCAACTTTCACTTGATTCTACCACTACATGCACCTACAGCTCAAGGACAAAGTACAGTACCTATAATTAGCATTCACCCCTTGGAAGTTTTCATATTTTATTGTTTTACAACATTGAATCACAGTGGATTTAATTTGGCTTTTTTGACATTGATCAACTTTGGTGTCAAAGTGAAAACAAATTTCACAAATTGGTCTAAATTTATGACAATTATTAAACACTAAATAATTAATTGCATAATTACTCACCCCCTCCAAATCAGTATTTAGTAGATGCACCTTTGACAGCAATTACAGGCTTGAATCCATGTGGATAGTTTTCTGTCTGCTTTGCACATCTGGACACTGCAATTTTCCTCATTCCTCTACTCAAGCTCTGTCAGATTGCATGGGGATCATGAATGACAGCCCTTTTCAAGTCCAGACACAAATTCTCAATTGGATTGAGGTCCAGACTCTGACTTGGCCACTCCAGGACATTAACTTTGTTGTTTTTAAGCCATTCCTGTGTCGCTTTGGCTTTATGGTTGGAGTCATTGTCTTGCTGGAAAACAAATCTTCTCCCAAGTCACAATTCTTTAGCAGACAGCTTCAGGTTTTCCTGCAGGATTCCCCTGTATTTTGCTGCATTCAGTTTTCTCTCTACCTTCACAAACCTTCCAGAGCCTACTTCAGTTTTCTCTCTACCTTCACAAACCTTCCAGAGCCTACTGCAGTGAAGCATCCCCATAGCATGATGCAGCCACCAGCATACTTCACAGTAGGGATGGTGTGTTTTTGATGAGGTGCAGTGTTTGGCTTACCCCAAACATAGTGTTTAGTCTAATGGCCAAAAAGCTAAATTTTGGTTTCATCAGACCATAAAACCTTCTTCCGGGTAACTTCAGAGTCTCCCACATGCCTTCTGACAAACACCAGCCAAGGTTTCATGTGAGTTTTTTCAACAGTGGCTTTCTTTTTGCCACCCTCCCATAAAGTTGCAAATGCTGAAGCACTCAGGTAACAGTTGTTGCATGTACAGTCTCTCCCACCTCAACCACTGAAGCTCGAAATTCCTCTAGAGTTGTCACAGGTCTCTTGGTAGCCTCCCTCACTAGCCTCCTTCTTGCACGGTCACTCAGTTTTTGAAGATGGCCTGCTCTGGGCAGATTTACTACTCTGTCGTATTCTTTCCATTTCTTGATGATTGATTCAACTGTACTCCAAGTGATAGTCAGTATCTTGAAAATTTTCTTGCATCCATCTCCTGACTTGTGCTTTTTTAATAACCTTTTCTGCAGAGTTGCTTGGAGTGTTCGTTTGTCTTCCTAGTGTAGTTTTTGCCGAATACTGACCCAGCACTTGGACTTTCCAGATACAGGTGTGTTTTTACTGCAATCAATTGAAACACATTCTCTGCACACAGGTGATCTCCATTTAACTATGTGTCTTCAAAAACCAGTGATGTCATATTAAAGTGGGTGAATACTTATGCAATCAATTATTTAGTGTTTTATATTTGTAATTAATTTAGATCATTTTGTAGAGATCTGTTTTCACTTTGACACAAAGATTCTTTTTCTGTTGGTCAGTGTCAAAAAAACCAAATTCAATCCACTGTGATTCAATATTGTAAAGCAATAAAATATGAACATTTCTAAGCGGTGGGGGGGTGAATACTTTTTATATGCACTGTATATCAGCCAATTGGACTATGGTACGAGAGAGAATAGATTACATGGATTAATGAAACAGTGCTTACTGTGCTATTTCATGCCCACACTTCTGATCCTCTGGCTGCACTTCTACTCCTGAGTATAGGCAGAGACGGAAAACTGCAGCACCAGTAGTGAGGACCAGGAAGGTATGGACAAGGGAAGCACAGGAGTGCTTACAGGACTGCTTTGAATCAGTGGACTGGACTGTATTCAGGGATTCATCTTCGAATCTGGATGAGTATGCTACAGTTGTTACCGACTTCATTAAAACCTGTGTGGATGAGTGTGTGCCTACGAAACCTTTTTGTGCATTCCCAAAGCAAAAACCGTGGATGAGATAGGACATTTGTCATCTGCTGAGGGCTAGACCCGTGGCATTTCCATCTAGCCTATAAGATAAAACCATGTATGACTTGCAGAGAGCTATTTCAAGAGCAAAGAAACAATTCCAGGAGAGGTTGGAGGCGATTCTGCGTGCACCTCAACTCTGGCAGTACTTGCAGGCCATTACTTCCTACAAAGTGAAACCCAGTAGCATGAATGGCAGCGAGGCTTCGCTACCAGGTGAGCTCAATGCCTTCTATGCCCACTGTGAAAGAAAGAATATGCTACAGCTGTGAAGATCCCTGCTGCACCCAGTGACCCTGTGATCTCTATATCAGAGATTGATGTAAGCTGTCTTTCAGGAAGGTGAACCCTCGTAAAGTGACACTCCCCAATGAAGTACCTGGTAAGGCTCTGAAAACTTGCGCCAACCAACTGGCAGGTGTGTTCAAGGATGTTTCCAACTTCTCTTTGCTGCAGTTGGAAGTTCCCACCTGCTTCAAAAGAGCAACAATTATTATCAGTGCCCAAGAAGAGTAGTGTGAGCTGTCTTAATGATTATCGTCCAGTAACTCATATCTACGGTTATGAAATACTTTGAGAGGTTGGTCACGGCCAGAATCAACTCCTGCCTCAGCAAGAACCTGGGCCCACTGCAGTTTACCTATTGCCACAATAGGTCTATGGCAGATGCAGTTTCAATGGCTCTTCACATGGCCTTAGATCACCTGGACAATACAAACACCTTTGTTAGGATACTGCTTGTTGACTATGGTTCAGCATTATCACTATCATTCCCACAGTTCTGATCGACAAGTTATATAGCCTGGGTCTCTGTGCCTCCATCTGCAATTGGATCCTTAACTTCCTGATGGTCAGATGGAGACGAGAAGGAGTACAGGAGGGAGATATACCAGTTAGTTGAGTGTGTCGCAGCAACAACCTTACACTCAACATCAGTAAGACCAAACAACTGATAGTGGGCTTCAGAAAGTGTAGGACAAGGGAACACATACCAATCATCACAGAGTGATCAGAAGTGGAGAGAGTGAGCAATTTCAAGTTCCTGGGTGTCAAGATCTCTAAGGATTTGACCTAGTCCCAACATATCAATGCAGCTATAAAGAAGGCAAGACAGCAGCTGTATTTCATTAGGAGTTTGAGGACATTTGGTTTGTCACCTAAGACACTTGAAAACTTCTGCAGATGTACCATGGAGAGCACTTTGACTGGCTGCATCACAGTCTGAGGCGGGGTGGGGAGGGTGTTACTGCACAGGATCGAAAGAAGTGCAGAAAGTTGTAAAATTAGTCATCTCCATCTTGGATTCTAGCCTCCATAGTAACCAAGACATCCTCAAGGCAGTGTCCATTGTTAAGAGCCCCCATCACCCAGGACATGCCCTCTTCTCATTGTTACTGTCATGAAGGAGGTATAGAAGTCTGAAGGCACACAGTCAGCGATTCAGAAATAGCTTCTCCCCCTCTGCTCTGCCATCTGATTTCTAAATGGATATTGAACCCATGAGCACTACCTCACTGTTATTATTTCTGATTTTGCACTATTTTTAATTTAACTATTTAATACATGTAAATATACTTACTGTAGTTGATTTACTTATATTTTTCTTTCTATATTATTATGTATTGCATTGTACTGCTGCTGCTAAGTTAACAAATTTCACAACATATACCAGTGATATTAAACCTGAGTCTGATTCTGATTAAGAAAAGAGTTGGGGGAATGAGTTTGCTCTGGAATCTACCAAAGTCTCAATGGGCCCAATGGCCTCCTTCTTTGAAATGATAAATATGAAAATATGAAATCAGCTTCCCTTGTCTGAACTGATACAAACACACCAAATAGTTTATTGTTGACTTCCCAAGGCACTGGAATATTCAGTTATTGGTATTGGAATTGATATTGGTTTATTATTGTCACATGTACAAAGATACAGTGAAAAGCTTGTCTTACATACTGTTCATACTGATCAAATCATTACACAGTGCACTGTGGTAGAATAAAGTAAAACAATAACAATGAGGAATAAAATCTAAAAGCTACTGAAAAAGTGCAGTGCAGGCAAACGATGCAGTGCAAGGTCATATCAAAGTAGATAATTAGGCCGAGAGCCCATCTTATAAAAGAGATCTGTTCAAGTGTTTAATAACAGTGGGTAGAATCTGTACTTGAGCCTGACGGTATATGTTTTCAAGATTTTGTATTTTCTGCACGATGGGACAAGGGAGAAGAGAGAATGTCTGGGGTGGGGGAAGGGGGGTCATTGATTATAATGGCTGACCAAAGATCCAGAGCTACTTTTCTCTGGTTCTTACCCCAGCCTCTTATGAGTGCCAAGGGTTACTGGTGAAGAATCCAAGCTGGTATTGTGAGATGATTGAGTTACTGTCTAAGCACTTTAATCTCTAATATCTGGTACATCAGCATTATGAAAATTTTAATATCAGTATTTCCCAAATGCCTATCACTGTGAGTGTGCATGTGAGTGTGAGTGTGTGTGCATGTGTGTGTGTGTGTGTGTGTGTGTGTAATGGGTGTGTGTGTGTATGTGTGTGTGTGTGTGTGTGTGTGTGTGTGTGTGTGTGTGTGTGTGTGTGGAAACACTTGCAGGCTATCCCCAGCACATCCATGGTGTATTGGTTATTAATGCAAATGATGCATTTCACTGTTTTGATGTACACGTGATAAATATATCCAAATCTGAATTTGAGGCTCAATACTTGACCCATTAATAAATGCAGTTAGTGTAAAATGGATGCTTGATGGTCAGCACCAGCTCAGAGGGCCAAAGGGCCTGATTCAGTATGACTCAGTAATCTGGAGATTTATTAATCTGAGCATGGCACTAAATACAAACTATTCAATCTCTGCAGCCTGGATCAGAGCGATGGGATGTTCTCCTGAGTTGTTGTTGTTGCTGTTGCTGCTCGTGCTGTGTTGTGTTAAACATTGTGGGCATTCTACGTTGGCACCGGAATGTGTGGTGACACTTGTGGGTTGTCCCCAAGTCAAATATTATTAAAGAGCATGTTTTGCTTATTTACGCTTTTTAACTCATTACTTAGTGAACTTTCTGGCTGAATTGGTAGTTGTATCTACTGAAAGTGAAAACTTCTTGTTGCCTCTGAGTTATATAAAGCCAACATTTCCTATGCGATAACTATTCAGCCATTTATAGTGCATACTGAAGCATACATAGAGTGACTGATGATTACTAAACTTATTCCCTAATGTAAAGTTCAGAAGATCTGGGCAAAGAGGTTCGCAGTGCGGTGGGAGGTGGGGGGAGTCCCTTACACTTTTCTCATTGCTATAACCTCTGCAATTTTGACAGCCTCTTTAATTTTATTCTTCATATAACATGGGAATTATCAATGAATGTCTGGATTCAGAAACAGAGGATACATTTCTATAGCCAAAGAATGGGAGAATGGAATTCCTCTGCTGTACATTTCAACCCATAAAGTAAATCCTGAACTCACGCTGCCCTATTGATTAAAGATATTTTACCAGAGTCTGAAAGATTCGCCTACAGGCTTGATAAAAGAAATCTCCCCAGACAACAGTTGCATGGAGACAAGAGAGGGGCAAGCAATTACATCCAAACATTAAATTACATTGCTCAGACATTCAGGGTAATGGAGTTAATATTGCTTGAGTGACTACAAATATTTAGTTGCTATTCTTTTAAACACTGTTCGAACAGGATGGTAAGAAATTAAGTGAGAGGTTGTTGTATAAAATGACATAGATATAATTACATTTTGCTTTCCTGTAATTTGTGCTGACTGCAGCAACATAAAAATTAACAACCAAGGCAACCTCCAGTTTAGTAATAATGCCTTCAAATTAGAGAGAGCATGGAAAACAACACAATAGCTTGTGTCTACTGTCCTTTAATTTACATAGATGTGTCAGCTTGGCTCTGTGGTAGCAATTTGTGCTTGTAAAGTGGTAATTCACCAACTGCCAATAATTCTGCACAATGGAGGAAGTCAGCAAGTTGGACAGCATCTATTGAGGGGGATAAACAGTCGTGTTTCAGGCTGAGACCCTTCGTCAGGACTGGAAAGGGAGGACAGAAGTCAGAGTAAGACGGTGGAGGAAGGGGAAGGAGAACAAGCTGAAAGGTGATAGGTGAGACCAGGTATGAGAGAAGGAGGGTGCCCATCTCCTCCTCCTAGTGCCATCCTTCCTCCCTTGCTCCCATTGTCCACTGCCCTCTCCTAGTAGATACCTTCTTCAGTGCTTTACCTCTTCCACCTATCCCCTTCCAGATTCTTAATCCATCCCCTCTTCCACACCCACACACTTTCCCCCCTCATCTAGCCTCACCTATCACCAGCCGGCTTATTCTCCTTCCCCTCTTCTGCCTTCTTATTCTGTCTTCTCCTCTCTTCCTTGCCTGTCCTGATGAAGGGTCTCAGCCCGAAACTACAGTTCAAAGTTCAAAGTAAATTTATTAGCAAAGTACATATTTGTCACCATATACAACCCTGAGATTCTTTTTCTTACGGGCATTCACAATAAATACTAGAAACACAATGGAGTCAATGAAAGACCGCATCCAACATAATGGACAGACAACCCAACGTGCAAATGACAATAAACTAGGCAGATACGAAACAGAAAGAAAAGAAATAATAATAATAATATTAAATAAATGGGGTGCATGGGGTGTCCAGGGAGGGATAGCATCTCTAGTGAAGGAGCTTGTCATGTCCATTCTGGGCAGCTCACTCACCATTGGTCCCCACTGGACACTCAGCTCTCACTTGTGGTTCTAAGTAGCAGTTTGTATGTGACAGTGGCCACACCTCAGTACACAGCTTCAGCAGGCGAGCTAAATCAGGTGAGAGTAGCTGGTGGCCTCATACTCCAGTGAGATAGGGACATGCTTGTCCAAGCATGTGAAGTCAGCTCCAGCGGACTGGGCAGATGTGTTCCACAGTGAGGTCCAACGACTAGGAAGGCAGTTCTGCAACACTCAGTGGAGAGCAAAGAGCATGACAAGGCACAGAAGATGTCATGGTCATCCACTGCAACCAAGGATGACCCTAGTTTGTGACGCTTGTTTGTACCACTGGACCCAGACTTCTGAGGTCAAGAGAGTGGAACTGCCCCAGTTCAATGTCTTTTCCACTTCAAAAACTCTCCTGCACAGGTTTCGTGTCATCGTTGGATATAATGGACAACCACAGATACATAAATAAATAAGCAATAAATATCAAGAACATGAGATGAAGAGTACTTGAAAGTGAGTCCAAAGGTTGTGAGAACAGTTCAATGATGGGATGAGTGAAGTTATCCCTCAAATGCCTGATGGTTGAGGGATAATAATTGTTCCTGAACCTGGTGGTGTGGGTCCTGAGGCCCCTGTACCTCCTTCAGTGAAAAGAGAGCTTGGTCAGTAGGTGAGGATCCTTGACGATAGGTGTGGCTTTCCAGCAACAGAGCTCCATATAAATGTAGACTTCCAAGTTCTCATCATTGCTGTTTAAATCCCATTTAGTTCCGCACCTCTCCCCGTCAATATCCTTCAGACCTATCCATGAAGATCTAGTTTTAACTCAGCCCAGATCAGAAGATGCAAGTTCATTAAACTTTGTGCAAATTCCCAGCACTTTGTAAACCCCTATCACTCTTCCCTCATTGAAGATCCACCTCTGTCATAAGTATCTTCTACACATCATTCGCCTAAATATCTGATAACAAGTCAACTTGTAATGTCCATGTGAAGCATTTTGGGATTATCAAAGTCAAGTTTCTTGTAAAGTACTTATACACACATGCGCAATGAAAATCTTACAGGTAGCAGCATCATAAGCACTTAGCATCATATAAGCATTATTCACAAGTAAAAAAACATAAATTATACACAGTTTGTACAAGAAAGGGCAAATGAAAGTTCTATTCTATTGCAAAGTGAGCAATAAAATCATAGTGTTGTAAACTGCAGTGGTTAGGGGTGTGCTGTTTGATTCAAGAACCGAATGGTTAGAGAGTAGAGGTTCTGAAACATGGTGGTGTGGGACTTTAGGCTTCTGTACCTCTTGCCCAATGAGAGCTACAAGAAGATGGCATGGTCTGAGTGGTGTCTCCTATAACCCCATCTGTAGATAGCTTACTATACTGAAGGGTCATCATAAACAGTGCTGCTTTTACTGCGACAGCCCCTTTCATTCCCATTCACTTTCTACAGGCAGGATGCTATCATTACACAAAACTGCTGCAAGCTGACATAGTAAAACCTGGGGACAATTATTCATCTCTTGTGATGTGTAAGACATCACACACTTAATCACCAACACTGATGGCTTGTGCAAGTCCTTGTTCATCAAACAGCATTATATGGAGATCACAACCATTGAATAATTGTAGACAATAGAGAAGCCACAAAAAGGAAGAGGTTGAATGCAAGAACATTGATTTTTCTAACATACAATAATTTATCACCACCTTCTTTCTTTTCCCATTCCCCACTCAGGCTCCCCTCTGCACTTTCTCTTCTCAGTATCTAACTATCACCACCCTCTGGTGCACCTCTCCTTTCTCCCATCATCTACTGTCTTCACCTATTAAATTCCTTATTCTTCAGCCCTTGATCTCTTCCACCTATCACCACCCAGCTTCTTATGCATTCTACCCTCCTCCATCCAACCACCTTCCCACTCACCTGGTTTCACTTACTTGCCAGCTTGTACTCCTTCCCCTCCCCCATATTATTTTGGCTTCTTCACCCTTCCTTTCCAGTCCTGATGAAGTTCTTAGCCTGAAAGGTCCACTGTTTATTCCTCTCCATAGACACTGTCAGACCTGCTGAGTTCCTCCAGCATTTTGTGTGTGTTGCACAAAAAGGAAGGACTACCATAACACCAGAATCAAGATGCCATATGCCCAAGAAAAGATCGATGAAGCTGTACCATATATTCTCAAGGTAAAAACACAAAAGATGACTGAATGAATGTCTTCATGGTACAAACTTCAAGAGCATAGATTATAAGCAAGGTGTTCCACACAAGAGACCAGCGCATAAGCCCCAATTCTGTAATCATTAACATATCCAACTGGGAGAAGATAGTGCCAGTGAACAAGGTGTCCAAGGGCGATATCCTTCAGATAGTTCACAAAACTACACCTTTCACTTCTTTTACATTTTCTTTTTCTTTCAAAAGTGGTTCTGCTACTGTTGGAGCTTGTGGTCTACACTTTCCTGATGTGTTTTTAGGCTGATTGGGCGGTCTGGTTCTCTGCTGTCTCCAAGGGTGTTCGGTGAGGCTTTGAGTGAAGCGTGCAGCCTCAAGGCCAAGAAGGCTGGAGACAAGTCACAAGCTCATGATCGACTCCATTTCTCACCGATTAAAGCATCGAGGAAGATTGAAATCATCGAGGCAAGAGCGGAAGGCAAACTCTCACTTGCTGCTGCCAGAGGCAGGTGACTGTGTGTGATGGTCTCTCTCTCCCTTTTTCCCACCGCTCACGGAAGAGGGCCCTTGTGTTTGAATGGTCCCTCTCTCCATCGATGCTGTTGGAAGATGGTGCCAGAGTCCTGGGTCTTGGGCAAGAATTAATCAGTGCAGTTTGTGGATTGGATTCTGTGGTTTGCATTGTGACGTGTTTCTGGTTTCTGGTCACTCCTTTTTCTGTTGCCATTTTGTGCGATTTTGATCGGGACAGTCTGCAGATAATGAATGACACATCACTGGATTGGGCTGGGCTGAGCTGAGCTGAATATGTCTGGATTCTTTTGATGAACTTGCAGGTTGGGGTTTTATATTCTATGTTTCTCACTCATTTTTTTGCCATTTGTTGTTTGTGTGATTTTATTTTGCATGTTTGGGGGGGGGTAGGTTTGGTGTTTTTTCTTTGAATGGTTCCCATGGCTTTTATTTGTTTTTTGCCTGTCTGTGGAAAGATGAATTTCGGGGTTGAATACTGCATACATACTTTGATAAAAAACTCATCTCGGGCTTCCAGCTGGGTACAGGTATCAACTTTAAACGACATTTCAATGACAAACTCCACCAACTTTATCAGGGACGGTACCTTGACATGTCTAGTCTGCTGGTATTTATACCCCCATCATCCATCCAGGGTGCCAGAAAAGCTCCTCTGAGTCACAAGTGCTTCTGCAGGTGAGCAATTCCACAAGGAAAAGTCCTGCTGAACTTCTCTATAACCATAAAATGAGGGGAAAGTTACCAGACATCAAGGAGGTACACACAGCAGAACTGTACGGGATCAGGACGCAGAACGAAAAGGAAATTGCAAGCTGTTTGCAGATGGCCACAGAGGAGCTCAAAGGTCTACTGTAAAAGTTGGGGACACTGTGCTTATCCAGCAAGAAAAAGTGGACAAATTCGCCACACCTTTCAACACAACACACAGGGTGGTAAGGAAAACAGGAAATCAAGTGGTAGTTGAATCTCCAACTGGAGTGCAATATGCAAGGAACACCACACATGGAAAAAGTTCAACACAAGAAAGACTTTTGGCAAACAGGAGGAAATTCAAGGATTTCACAATGAGATACTGGGACAGGAGAACAATATGATGGACAGTTACGGATAAGTTCAGCTTCACTGTGAGCAAAGGCCATTACCAGACATTGAAAGCGAAGAGAAACTGGTAGAGAGACCTCAAAGGGTTAGGAAACAATCTCTGAAGTTTCACAATTTTGTATTGAATTAGAGCTTAAGTTGTGGGTTTGAAACAATGTAAACTGTTGTAAGTCGAAAATCAAGTTTTCAGTTCCAGAGTTATTAAGTTGAAACAAAAAATATGTTGGTTATAGTCATGCATTTCAGAGAATACTGTTGAATTGGAATGATTAAGTCTGTGAGTTAAATGTGTTCTAAAATATTGAAGTTCATTTCTCAGGAAAGGAGCAACACACATAAAGTGCTGGAGGAACTCAACAAGTCAGGCAGCATCCAGTGGATGGACTCAGCCCAAAACATTGACTGTATTTTTCTTCCACAGATGTTCCTGAAGTCCTCCAACATTTTGTGTCTGTAGAAAAGCTGCTGGTCGAACAAAAAATTCAGGAGGTGAATTGAAAGGAAAATAATGATTTTTTTTTAATTGAAATACTTTGGTTCTCTGTGAACAGCAGAGCTCACATCCATTGCTAATCTAATCAATGGGTCACAAATCTAGCTTTTGCATTCAGTGGCAAGATGTCTCCATTTGAAAACAGTTGTCTTGATTACTAGACAGCACCACTCAGTAGAGGAATAGGCAAGTGTAGGAACCTCATTAGCAAATAGTTTGTGAATAAATAGGCTGAGCCAAATATTTTTGATCTTTCGCCTGAAACCCTTCACCCAAGGCCATTCGTGACCTCTCATCCGAGATCCTTCCTCTGATCCTCACCAAACACCTCTATCCAATTTCTATACCCCCCCAGCCATCAAACCTTCCCTTATCCCTTACCTGAGACCCTTCCCCAAACTTCACCTGAGACCACTTTCCTAACTCCTCATCTGAGACCCTTCTGCTGTCCCCTCACCTGAGGCCCTTCCCCTGACTCCTCACCTGAGGCCTTTCCCCTGACTCCTCACCTGAGGCCCTTCCCCTGACTCCTCACCTGAGGCCCTTCCCCTGACTCCTCATCTGAGGCCTTTCCCCTAACTCCTGACCTGAGGCCTTTCCCCTGACTCCTCACCTGAGGCCCTTCCCCTGACTCCTCACCTGAGGCCCTTCCCCTGACTCCTCATCTGAGGCCTTTCCCCTAACTCCTGACCTGAGGCCTTTCCCCTGACTCCTCACCTGAGACCCTTCTCCTGGCTTTCAGATGACCTTTCATCTGACCCTTACCCAAGATTTTTCTTTGAACCCATTTTCTTCACCCTTCACTTGAGTCTTGTTGTTCAACCTTCCTCCACCCAAGAAGCTTGTACTCACCAAGTTTATTTCAAGAAGGTTTTCAAGTATAGTTTTATGTGAATATTCCACTCTCACCATGAAATATGTTCAGTGGGAGCACAATTGGCCTGTGAGTCTACGAATGAACATGCCTCTCTCTAAGCTATGATAACGTACCCTGAACCATTTTAAAGGCATCGCAAAGTATTTTACATGCATAAAGTATTTCCAAGGTGTTGCTATGTAGGAAACAAGGAAGCAAAGTGCCTAAACCCCACAAGCAACAGGACAATAGTGTGATGCGTCAGCGAGTGCTTCTGCCTCATGATTCCAGGGATCGAGATTTGATCCTCAGTTGCTGTCTGTGTGGAGTTTGCACATCCATCCTCTTACTGCACAAGTTTCTGTCAGGTGTGCTGCTTTCATCCCTCTTCTGAAAGATATACAGGTAAATGAATTGGACTGTGTAAATTGACCCTTTGTACAGTTGTGACAAAGAACTCAAAAGATAGAGTTTGAGAATGGAGAGGGAATAACTTGCAGGCTAAGGGGAATGGGTATTGAATCCAAAGGGCTGAGTGGCCATCTGCTGAGTTGTAAATAGCAAAGGGTTTGGGAAATTGGTTAAGGGAGAAATATTGCGCTGGGAAGTGAGAAGACACTTCTCCTGTATCAAAGTCCAATGGATATTTTGCATCTATTTGCAAGACAGAGAAGGCCTCAATTTAACAATGTGACAGAAAGGCAATACCTCCAGCAAAGGAGCTCAAGTCTAGTATCTGCATCCGAGTCTCTGGAGTGGGACTTGAACTGGGATTCCAAGCAAAAAGTGCATCTACTAAACCGTGTGATGGAAGGGAGTTCATGTGTCCATCGCAACAAATCCTTTACTCTGGTGCCACAGTCTGCACCAAAGTAAGTGAAGCTCATCAAAATGCACAGCACGCTTGAGAATAAAAAGTGTGCACTTCTCTCCTGGCCAAACTTTATCTCACCCCCTGCAGAAGGACAATAAATCACCAGATGCTGTTTTCCATCAGGCGCTCTCACTAAACTAACTCAACCACAGAAACTGTGCTTTCAAGGAAAAATCCGCATGACTCACGCCACTTTAAACTTTTGCATCTGTGAAAGTTGGCAAGAGGTGCCCATGACACAATTGTTATCCACATTGCCAACAATAATAATTGGACTTTCCAGCAGTACTTTGAAGCAGCATATAATCTCTGACGGGCCATACAGATTGATTTATCCAGCAAGTCCTGTCCGGTTCTGATGTGGTATTGTTGCTGTTTGTCTTTCATTTGAGATCTTCAGTCCAGAGGACAATTTGCACCAAATGTTCCCAAGACTCCCACAAGCACACACATCAGGTTAGATTGACAATGATTTTGCTGAAGAGCATAAGCTTTTCACTCTCCTGTCAATGCCTTGTATTTCCCAAACAACAATGTAAGTCGAGACAGCAGCATTCAGAGGGCAAGCTGGTTTCCTCAAGGATTTGAAAAGAAGTGCTTTTAACTACCTAGGCAATCAGTTATACAAATTATCAGCAGAAGGTATGGCCTAGAAACCCAATGACCAAAGTTGGCAAGTCCAAGGGTAGAGGCCTATAGGTCGAAGCCCCTGTGTTGGCTTGTCTGGGGGCTCAAAGGCCTAATGTGTGAGTCCAGGGCAAGGACTGTAAGCTATCCTGGTGTTGAAGACCTGCTTGTTAGATTAACTATTAGTTCTGGCAGGAGAATAGAGTTGTCTGATGTTACACTGGATATAGGAGACTCAGAAATACTATTCAGCTCTGATGCACCAGACACAGTAACACCAGAACCTTTGTATCCTCCAATCAACTGATCTGCAAGTCTTTGTTCATGCTATTAACTATCAACCACCTATGTCAATCCAAACTGAACATGGCACTTCCACTACCTCAGGACATCTCTCATGGAGTTAAGCAAACAAAATGGTGCTTTTGAAACACAGTTGCATGTGTTCTCACAGACAGGGCACAAACCTCTGGAATTCTCCACCTTGTGGAGGCTAGGTCATTAGGGGCATTTAAAGACATTGATAAATTTCTTTAAGACCAATGCTGTAATGTGAACCAAGTCACCAGAGAGACTCAGGGGGTCGATATGAAATAGTCTTTCATTCAATAAAATGAGACACAGCACACATCATATTTGGACCTTTTTGGAGGTCCCAATATTACATGACATTTTATATGCTAAAGATTAAAGGACAATTCTATATTTACAATGTATCTATAATGCTCCCTTTGAATTATATATAACTTTCATACCTCCTTCTTTGCACCCACAATAGAGGCACACAGAATGAATGTTAAATCAGCATAGTCTGGTTTTCTGATTAACTACAGTTTACAGCTCTTAGGAACCTATCGCCCAAATCTGCATTTTAAATTTTATCTGCAGTCCATATCCAGATCTGAAGTCTGGTTGCTGAAGTTAATAGTTAATATTTTGCTATATGTCCTAATTCCAAAAACACCCTAACAATCAGTCTATCGGAAACGGAGACAGAAGAGGAAGCGACACGTGGGGCAGATCAGCAATGATTTACATTGAATGGTGGGGCATGCCTGAGGGGTAGAGTGACCTACTCCTGCTCCTATTTTCTTACCTTCTTGGTCCTCTTACAATGTAGGATATCTGCAGTGAGTGTGTGCACAGAAAGAATCCAGAAATTAATCTGTAATATTCAAACTCCCCTTTTAAATTGCTTGCGGGCGAGACAAAAATATTTGTCTTCTTCAAAGTAGTATTCTTCAATGTGATATTTTCCATCCGTAAAGTGGACATGTATGGTTTAAAGTTGCACTCCTTCAGTATTGCAATAGAATATTTATCACTGCAGTGAGACAAGAACCCACTGGGTTATGATTCAGTGAGAGACAGATTTGGATTCAGATTCAGTTTCTAATTCAGGTTCAGATTCAGATTGGGATTCAGATTCAGATTCAGATTCAGATTCAGACTCAGATTCAGATTCGTTAATCACATGTACATCGAAACATACAGTGAAATGCATCGTTTGTGCTAACAACCATTACACCCAAGGGTATGCTGGGGGCAGCCCACAACTGTCACCACAGAATCTGGCACCAACGTAGCATGCCCTCAATATTTAGACGAACAACACCAATAAACCAAAAAGAATACAGCAACAACAACAAAACAACCCCCTTTCCACCATCAATCCACCCACCAACCCAGGTTCTCCTGCTGTCTGCAAGAACACTTGTGACTATGTTTCAAAAGCACCTTCTTGGTTGCATAGCTCCCCAAAAGCATCCTGAAACACTGGAAGTTCACTGTTTACTATGGATTGGCATAGGTGGTTGATAATTACTAGAATGTGCAAATATTTGCTGATCAACTGATTGGAGGATATAATGGTTCTGGTGGTTGCTGGGTCTGGTGTGTCTGAGTTGAACAGTGTTTCTGAGTGTCCTGTACCTAGTGCTACATCAATAAAGCCTAGTTGTCCTGCTGCCTCAACTGGAAGATCATGCAATCACTTAAGATTTCTGGAACCACAGTCTCCTATGCTTTTTAGTACCAAGTTGAGACAAAATGAAAATTAGAGGGACAATACCTGCTATTTCACCTGGGCAGTCTCCAACCTGGTTGCATCAACATCAAATTCTCAAACCTCTACTAACCTTCCCCTCTGTCCCTTCCTCCCCCACCTCTTTTCTCTCTCCTCTTGATACACCTGGCCTTTGTCACACCTCCTTTTGCCCTCTCCCCCCATCTGCCCATCATCCACACACTCCTCCCACCACCTCCATTCCATGTTCCCTCTCCTATCAGATTCAATTATCTTCAACCCTTTGCCACTTCCGCCTATCACCTCCCAGCTCTTGATATCATGCCCACTTTCTCCTCTCCCTCATCTGACTATCAATCGCTCACCAGGATCTACCTATCACCTGCCTGCCCTTGTTCCTCTTCCACCCCCCCCAACTTTTTGTCCTTGATAGCTACCTCCCATCTTTTAGTCCAGATTAAGTCCTTGATATGAAATATCCATTTCCCTCATATATGCTGCTGTGTTCCCTGAGTGTGCTGTGTGATTCATATAACCTACAGCACAGGACACAATCAGTCCACTGAACAGACTACCTAGAAACCTCGATAGCTCTAGTTCTCTTGATCTGCCAATCGCCTTGCAATTTTTCTTTTGCAAAGTCCTACTGAATCTGTTCCCACAAGTCTTTTAGGCAGTGCATTCTAGATCACGTGGGCCCCTTATCCAAGAACGGATGTGCTGGCATTGGAGAGGGTCCAGAAAAGGTTCACGGGAATTTTCCCTGGAATGAAAGGGTTAACGTATTAGATTAGATTAGATTAGATTAGATTATGAGGACATGCAGTCCTCTTTTATTGTCATTTAGTAATGCATACATTAAGAAATGATACAATGTTCCTCAGTGTGATATCACAGAAACACAAGACAGACCAAGACTGAAAAACTGACAAAAACCATATAATTATAACATATAGTTACAACAGTGCAAACAATACCGTAACTTGATGAAGAACAGGCCATGGGCACGGTAAAAAAAAGTTCAAAGTCTCTCAAAAGTCCCATGATCTCACGCAGACGGTAGAAGGGAGAAACTCTTCCTGCCATGAACCTCCAGCGCTGCAAACTTGCCGATGCAGCATCCTGGAAGCACCCGACCACAGCCCGACTCTCAGACCATCCGAAAACTTCGAGCCTCCGACCAGCCCTCCGACACCGAGCACCGAGCACCATCTCTGCCAAGTGCTTCAACCCCAGCCCCAGCTACCAGCAGCAGGCAAAGCCGAGGATTTGGGGCCTACCCTCCGGAGATTCTCGATCACACAGTTGCAGTGGCAGCTAACCGGGCATTTCAGAAGTTTCTCCAGATGTTCCTCTGTGCTTCTCGCGTCTGTCTCCATCAAATCAGAATTGTGCACGGCCCCCTATTTAACAAATACGATATCATATGAGGTGTGTTTGATAGCTCTGGGCTTGTCATTACCACAGATGGCTGCGGAAGCCAAGTCAATAGGTATATTTAAAGCAGAAGTTGACAGGTTCTTGATTAGTAAAGCCATCAGAGGTTACAGGGAGAAGGCAGCAGAATGGGTTTGGCAGGAAAGTAAATCAACCATGACTGATTGCTGGAGAGCCTCAATGGGCTGATTGGCCTAATTCTGCTCCTCTATCTTATGGTCTATGGTCTTATCATACTAATTCACTAAATAAAAATATTCTCACCACATTCTCTCTGTGTTATAAAAAAAATTGCTATTATGGTTCAGTTTGTAATTGGTTTTGTCTCAATCATTGCCTGTGCATCACTCTATCACTTTATTCCTTTTTATCATTATGGACGCTCCTTCAAAGTGCTTCTCTACCCTTAATCTGCTACAAACGCTTACTCCTTCAGTCCGCAAGCATAGTAGAGGATGTAGGCCCAATGTTAGAAAAACTGGAGCCTTCAACAACTTGCCTTCTGAGTTGTCAAATCTGCCTAGGACCTCATGAGAACATCATCAAACAGTGATGATGAAATATGAGACCAAGAACTTTGTCAGAAATACAAACTTTGTAGATAGAACAGGATGTTTTAGCGCAGATACAAAGATAGAGAATTGCAGGGAGCTATAGAAAGGATACTCTGCTAGGGGAGGTTGGGGGAGGAATCAGTTAACTAGCTAAAGTAATATTAACCAAAATATAATTTTAGAAATTTTCACCCTCGACATGAGATCCACATCACTTCATAAGTTTCAAAAGCTCAAAGTAAAATTTATTATCAAAGTACATATATTTACCAAATATTATATTGAGATCTATTTTCTTGCAGCCATTTGCAAGAAAATAAAGAAATACGATAACATTTACAAAAAAAAGCTATGCATAAACAAAGACTGACAAGCAACCAATGTGCAAAAGAAGACAAATTGAGCAAATAAAAATATAATACAGAGAGCATGCGTCCTTGAAAGTGAGTCTGGAGGTTGCAGAAACAGTTCAGGGTTGTGGTGATTGAAGTTATCTTTGCCAGTTCAGGAGACTGATGGTTGTAGAGTAATCACTGCTCCACCGTTCCTGAACATAGTGGTGTGGGTCCTAAGGCTTCAGTACATCCTGCCCTATGGTAGCAGTGAGAAGAGGCCATGGCTTGGATGGTGGGGGTCTTTGACGATGGATGCTGCTTTCAGTGGCAGTGCTCCATGTGGATGTGTTCAATGGCTTTGCCTATGATAAATTGGGCTGTATTCCCTAAATAAGACAGATTTAGCAAATATGCCTCACTATTAGTAAAATAAATCTTTCAGGGAGAATCGAAAGGGAATGTTAAAACTGCTAACCTGATTTTTTTTCTTTAAAGGGCAATTTTATGTATGACATAGCTAAAAGCAGCATGTGAACAGGCTCTTCAACTCACTGAGTCCACCATCAACCATTATTTACACTAATCCTACACTGAACCCATGTTTTATTCTCCGATTTTCTCTTCAACTTTCTAGATTCCACGACTCACTTATACAGAGATCTGCAATGGCCAATTAACCCACCAACCCTCACATCTTGGACTGTGGGACGAAACCCATGCGGCCATGGGGAGACTTGCAAACTCCACATAGACAGCACTGGATACTGAGATTAAACTCCAGTGTCGTGAATCAGTGACTTTACTAGGTGTATCACTGTGCCTCCCTGAGATTTAAGTAAGTTTCCAAAGCCTAAGGCTGGAATAGCTGGAGAATTAAGAAGCTTTATGTCTGCTGTTAATGTTTCTGCTAAGAAATGGATTAAGAATGATCAAGATAAATTGCAATATCTAAATCATGTCATGTGATGTAAGAAAGCATTCCCATTTAATAATTGATTAAACAAAAGATCAAATTCAATCCATCATGATTTAGGCTTGTAGGGCAGCAAGATAGCATAGCAGTTAGCGTAATGATTTACAGCACCAGATTTAAGATCAGGGTTCAATTCTCACTGCTGCTTTTAAGGAGTTTTTACATTTTCCCTGAGACTGTGTGGGTTTCCGCCTGGTGCTCCAGCTTCTTCCAACATTCCAGAAGAAAAGAAGACATATGGATGAGGGTTAATAAGTTATGGGCATGTTTTGTTGGCACCTGAAGTACGTCGACACTTGCCCCTAACATAATCCTCAGACTGCTCACTATATGTTTCAATGTACATGTGACAAATAAAACTAATCTTTTAAAACTAGATTCCAAATGACAATTATTTTATAATTGAAGAAATTGAAGCTCAGTGATAGAGTCATCCCTTTCATATTAGTGCTTTCTCTTTAATTTATAGAGGTTTTTGATGTCATTTAAGAAATGGATGTGGAGAAGACCTCTTCAACTGTAGGAAACCTCACTATTAAAGATCATAAAAATAATGCAGACACTAATAATTCAGTAAGGACATCTGGATAAATTATGTTGCCTAGAGGCTGATGAAAATGTGTAACTCGCTACCATAAGGTGTGATTGAGGTAAATAGTATTGATGCATTTATGGGGAAGCTGAATAAGCACACAAATAAAAGCCATATTAATGGATTTTGAATTAATTATCATGGGAGGAACCTTGTCTAGTGCACAAACAATGAGAGAGATCAGTTGCCCAAATAGCCTGCCTTTAAGTAATTTAATTCCTACCAAGTTGATCTACTGCTTGTTATTTTTCTGTGTGTTGAAAGCCACTGAATTACCAAGATTTAAAACATATTTGAAATATTCAGCAAATCAGAAGAGAAAGGCCGATTGAATTCCCCAAGCTATCGGGCTGATCAAAACTTCCACCCATTAACCCACCACCATTACTTTATCATTTCTTGTCAGAGCCATTTTATGTTCAGACACTCCTGTACCTAGTGTCATTTTATGAACATACAATCAATGTCAGTATATAAGTTATCTTATGTATTTATATCTGTTATGCTTTTAGTATTGTGTTCTTTATCTTATTGTGTTTTTTGTGCTGCATCAGATGCAAGTAACAATTTTTTTGTTCTCCTTTAGACATCAAATGGCATCAAACAATCTTGAATCTTGACTACTTCTCAGCTCTCGGCTTCCAGGTATCCTCATTTCTCCTTTCCCTCCACTAAGAAACCATGCAATCCCAACATTTCCTGCTGATTACACCACGTCAGTGTCAATCAGTTTCTGTCCATTTTAACACTGAATAAAAGTTGAAGACCCTCAGCAGGCAAGCTGGTGATCCAATGCAGTGATACACTGTACTGTATAATCAGTGGTGCTGATTTTCAGGTGAAACATTAAACAGAGCAAACATAAAGCATCTCATGCTATAATCAGTTCTATCCAGCCCTCTGTGATTGCACTGAGTTGGAAGATTTTGGGTTCAATTCCCAAAGTAAAAAGCTGAGCATAAAACTCCCATTGGTGCACTGAGGGAGAGTGGCAAAGTTGCTGGTTCCATTTTTCCGATAGGACAGTGAATTAAGATCCTGTCTGCTTTTTGGATAGTAGTGATTGATACACGGTGTAGTGGGCAATTTTTAGCTTCACTGCTCATCAGGCCATTGTCATTTTTGGGGGCTTGCTGTGTGCAGATTGGCATACACAAAATGCTGGATGAACTCAGTTTTCAGGTGGCAACAATGGAGAGGAATAAAGAGTCATCATTTTGGGCCAAGACTCTTCTGGCAGCATTTATGGAGAGAAATGAAGAGTTGAAATTTCAGGCCCAAACCCATCATCAGTCCCGATGAAATACTGATTCTGTATTCCTCTCCATAGATACTGCCAGGCCTGCTGAGGTCCTCCAGCATTTTGTGTGAGTTGCTCTGGATTTCCAGCATCTGTCGAGTCTCTTGTGTGCAGACTCTCTGCCAGTTTTCAAAAGAGGAAACAGCTCAATAAAGATCAGTGTCTAGAGTGTACTTTGGGGCATTTAATCAGCTGCAAAAGGAATGCAAGACTTCCAATCCTACCTCTTTCATGAACTAAACAACATTCTTTCAACCAATGTCACAAATTATCTGGGATGTTACTCATTCACAGCAGTTCCTGAAATGATGCAGAGTCAAGACTCCTACCCTTGGGAAGGGGATGTACCTATGGCAAAACCTGTGGAAATATTGATTCACCTGTGAATTTGATTGCAGTTTATCAGTGATTGAAAACAATGTTTTTTAACAAGGAACAAAGTTAACAGTGTTTACTTCCATTAAAGGATAATGAATTTACAACACAGACCCGTCAACACTGCTTTTCACAGCACCTCGGCACATCAGAAGGCATTGCTTGTCCTCCTCTGTTCTTGTTGAAGAGAGGTGTTTGAGTTTATGCTGGTGGGAATACACAGCCTTTCACAACCCAGGTGTGTCACAGATCAAGCATAGCGCAAAACTTCCACATCATCGCCCCGAAACAATGTCTCGCAGAGACGATGTGAGCAGTAGGCAGCACTCCCAGTTCTCCATGCAAAGTCTGCTGGGGAGCACCAACTGTGCACAATATGAGGCACTTTTCCTGGCAATGAGCTCAGATCCCACTTGAGGTTTCTACATGTCAATATCTCCTGACCTTATTTCACTACCAGGATGCCCCAGTCCCTAGGCAACTGTACATTCTAGAACTTGACAGTGGCAGTGCTTTAACCTCATGTAACACTGAAATCCTTTCAGTAAACTCCTACGGTGTCAACCACAAATAACATAAGGACAATGTCAGTATTTCGTTAAAGTCAGAGCAAACTATAATTTCCACATAACTTATAACTACATCAGGATATCCTTAAATACATTCAGTGGCTACTTTATTAGGTACAGAGGTGTGCATAATAAGGTGGCCACTGAATGTATGTTCATGATCTTCTGCTGCTGTTGCCTATCCACTTCATGGTCCAATGAGTTGTGCAAACAGAGATGTTCTGCACACCACTGTTGTAACGCATGGTTATTTGACCTCCTGTCACCTTGCTGTCAGTTTGAACCAGTCTGCCCATTCTCCTCTGACCCCTCTCATTAACAAGGCATTTTCTCCCACAGAACTGCTGTTTACTGGATGTTTTTTGCTTTCTGCTACTCTCTGCAAACTCTAGAGACTCTTGTGTATCTAAATCCAAGGAGCTTTAGATACTCAAACCACCCCATCTGGCACCACAGTCGAAGCCAATTAGATCGCATTTCTTCTCCATTCTGATGTTTGGTCTGAACCTCTTGACCATGTCTGCAAGCTTTTAAGCATTGAGTTGCTGCCACATGATTGGCAGATGGGAAAAATGCATTAACATGGCAGGTGTACAGGTGTTCCTAATAAAGTGGCCATTGAGGGTACACAGCCCTTCACAACCCAGGTGTGTCACAGATTAGGCACAGTGAAGAGCTTCCACATCATCATCCTGAAACAATGTCTCGCAGAGAGAGTGAGAGCAGTGAGCAACACTCACATTTGCTGGAGAGAACCAATTGCAGAAAAATATGAGACACTTTTCCAGGCAATGAGCTCAGATCCCACTTGAGGTTCTACACAATCGATATGTCCCGACCTCATTTCATTACCAGAATGCCTCAGTCCTTAGGAAACTGTACTGACTAGGACTAGATAGTGGTAGTGCTTTAACTTCCTGTAACACAGAAATACTTTTAGTAAATTGCTATGATGCCAATCAGAGATAGCACAAGGACACTGTGAGTATTTCTTTAAAAACAAAAGCAAACCAGAATTTCCATATAACTTATCAACTACATCAGAAAGTTGTTAAATATACTTAGGGCCACTTTATATGGTACACCTGTAGACCTGCTCATTAATGCAAATATCTAATCAGCCAATCACGTGGCAGCAACTCAATGCATAAAAGCATGGTCAAGAGGTCCGGTTGTTGTTCAGACCAAACATCAGAATGGGAAAGAAATGTGATTTAAGTGACTTTGACCGATGAATGATTGTTGGTGCCAGACAGGGTGGTTTGAGTATCTCAGAATCTGTTGATCTCCTGGAATTTTCACACACAACTGTCTCTAGAGCTTACAGAGAATGGTGCAAAAAACAAAAAGAAATCCAGTGCCTAGTAGTTCTGTGAGCAAAAATGCCTTGTTAATTAGAAAGGTCAGAGGAGAAAGGCCAGACTGGTTCGAGCTTACAGGAAGAGGGTAGTAACTCAAAAACCATGTGTTACAACAGTGGTGTGTGTAACTTGTTGAACCTTGAAGTGGATGGGCTACCCCAGCAGAAGACCACACTGGGCTCCACTCTTGTGGCCACTTTATTAGGTACACTTTTGTACTGAATAAAGTTGCCACTGAGCGTATGATCCTAGCCAATGAAGTGATTCTGAAAGAATAACCAACTCTATTCATGTAAGAATATGGAAGTCAATTTTTGCATAGCAGGATCCCACTTCAAAGTGTGTTTGTTCATTTTTTAGTGGGTCAATGGACAGTAACCACCAGGGACTGAGATGTACCATGCTATTCATCTTTAAACATAGTGCCATGGACCCAAGAGGACATTTGGGACTTTGGTTTTCAAAGTTCAAAGTAATTTCATAATAAATTTATTATCAAAGTACATATATGTCACCATATACTACCTTGAGATACATTTGCTTACATTCAAAGTAGAACAAAGGAATACAATATAATCAATGAAAAACTATACACAAAAAAAGACTGAAAAGCAATCAATGTACAAAAGAAGACAACCTATGCAAATACCATAAGTAAATATGTAGATAGATAGATAAACATGAATAAGTAAATAAATAAATCTAGGAACATGTGTTGTAGAGTCCTTGAAAGTGAGTCCACAGGTTGCAGAATCATTTCAGAGTTGAGATATTCATACTGGTTCAGGAGCCTGCTGGTTGAGGGGTAATAACTGTTCCTGAACCTGGTGCTGTGGAACCTACGGCTCCTCTACCTCCTTCCTGAAGACAGCAACAAGAAGAAAGCATAGCCTGGATATTGGACGTCTTTGATGATGGATGCTGCTTTCTTGTGGCAGTGCTCTTTGTAGATGCATTGAATGGTAGGGGGACTTTGCCCGTAACGGACTGGGTTGTATCCACCAATTTTTGTAGGCTTTTCTATTCTTGCCCATCTATATCAGGCCATTCTGCAACCAGTTAGGATACTGTCCACTGTGCATCTATAGAAGTTTGTCAAAGTTTTAAATGACATGCCGAATCCACGCAAACTTCTAAGAAAGTAGAGGCGCTGTTGTGCCTTTTTTGGAGTGGCACTAGCATGCTGGTCCCAGGACAAATCCTCTGATATGATAACACCCAGGAATTTAAAGTTACTGACCCTCTCCAACTCCGATCCCCTAATGAATACTAGCTTGTGTGCCTCTGGTTTATTTGTCCTGCAGTTGATAATCAACCCTTTCATTTTGCTGATGTTGTGCGAGAGGTTTTTATGTCTTATTTGAAATAATCCACCTGTAACAACGTCGCACTCACTCAGCGCTACACTGGAAAAATAGTCTAGACTTTATGTTCAAGTCTCTGGAGTGGGTGCATCTTTCTGACCCAAGAACAATATCTCTGCTCAATAAACCATAATTGGCACAATATTTCATTCCCATCTCCAGTTCAGTCACAATAGTGCTTGGCATTATGAGGGATTTTAAAATTGCGCACTGTTCTGGCATGTACTAGAGCTGTGATGAACACATGGCTAGCTTAGACAAAATATATTTGAGTACAGACTGCCGTAGACTGCTGAGGGTTCAAAAATGATCAATTTGTAATGTTTTTGTCTCATTCCCCTTAATCCCCAAAGCTGGATCTGTATCTAAATTGAAACAAGCTAACACACAAATACAATTTTACTTCAGAAAATCTGCTGATGTGTGAAAAATATCTGCTGGGATGACAATATTTACTGCGCTGAGCAAGGATTTGCCAAAGCATGGGTACTGTTTAATGTCATTTCAGGTTTGGGTTTGTATCTGTGGGATGAATAAGGAGGTAAATCAGTGTGCTATCTCAATCACACATCAGATGTGGATTCAAACTCAAACTGTTTGACATCTGCACTGGGTTGATTAAGGAGACACTCAGAGCTGTTGTCCATTTTACAGCAGCTGAAACCTCCAGAGTAACTCACACAAGATACTGGAGGAACTCAGCAAGTCAGGCAGCAACTATGGAGGGGGATAAACAGTCGATGTTTCGGACCAAGACCATTCATCAGGACTGTAAACGAAGGGGGAAGAAGTCAGAACAAGAAGGTGAGGGGAAGGAATACAAGCTGGCAGGTACTAGGTGAAGATAGGTGAAGGTGTTAGAAAACCTATTGATGTGTAGACAGTATTTTATCACTTATGAATCCTGATGAAGGGTCTTG
Organism: Mobula birostris; assembly: GCF_030028105.1. Taxonomy (NCBI): domain Eukaryota; kingdom Metazoa; phylum Chordata; class Chondrichthyes; order Myliobatiformes; family Myliobatidae; genus Mobula; species Mobula birostris. The sequence continues at coordinate 46,679,228 of NC_092387.1, read as the reverse complement.
GCCCGAAACGTCAACTGGTTACTCTTTTCCACCGATGCTGCCTGGTCTGCTGAGATCCTCCAGCATTTTGGTTTCCAGCATCTCCAGATTTTCTCATATTCTGTCACTTGCATGGTGGTGCAGTAGTTAGTGCTGCTGCCTCACAGCTTCAGAGATCCACATTCAATCCTGACCTCGGGTGCTACCTTCGCAAAAGTTGCATGTCTTCCCTGTCACCATTTGGCCTACCTCGGGCTACCCCAGTTTCTTCCTATTTGGCTGATATAAATTACCCCTATGAGGGGGTTAATGAAGAAAAGAATCAAAGGAAGGTAATTGACACGCAAAAGAGAATAAGTTCACTATAACATAAAGGAGACAGAGAATGGGAGTATTGCCATTGTTCTCCTAGGGCTTGATAAGCTGAATTGTCCGCTTGGTGGGATTCCAATTGTAGAATCAGGGAAGTGCACTGTGAACTCAGACAAGGAAGGGTGAATACATTCAGTCTTACTCCCAGGGTTGGGGAATCAAGAAATAGAAGGCACAGGTTTAGGGTGAGAGGGAAGACCTCAGGAAAACCTTTTTAACACAGTGTTCAGTGTATAGAATGAGCTATCAGAGGAAGCAGTTGAGGCAGATACATTAACAACATCTAAGAGACCTTTGGACAAGTATTTGGAAGGGAATAGTTTAACAGGATATGATCCAAATACAGGCAAAAACAGGACTAGCCTAGATGGAAATCTTGGTAGGATGGATCAGTGGACCAAAGGGCCTGTTTCTGTGCTGTAGGAGTATCCAATATTAGGCGCCTAGTTTTTTTATTATGTTTTCAGATGTTATGTCCTCCACAGAGCTCTGATCTCAACATCATCGAGTCTGTCTGGGATTACCCGTAGAGACAGAAGCAAGAGAGACAGCCAAGTTCTGCAGAAGAACTGTGGCAAGTTCTCCAAGATGCGTGGAACAACGTACAAGCCAATTTTTCTTATAAAACTGCACGACAGTGTATCTAAGAGAACCGATGCAGTTTTAAAGGCAAAGGGTGGTCTCAACAAATCTCTCCCAGTGGCCACACATTTTAGTTCCACATCCCATTCCCATTCTGACATGTCTATCCACGGCCTCCTCTACTGTAAAGATGAAGCCACACTCAGGTTGGAGGAACAACACCTTATATTCCGTCTGGGTAGCCTCCAACCTGATGGCATGAACATCGACTTCTCTAACTTCCGCTAGGCCCCACCTCCCCCTCGTACCCCATCTGTTACTTATTTTTATGCACACATTCTTTCTCTCACTCTCCTTTTTCTCCCTCTGTCCCTCTGAATATACCTCTTGCCCATCCTCTGGGTCCCCCCCCCCTTGTCTTTCTTCCTGGGCCTCCTGTCCCATGATCCTCTCGTATCCCCTTTTGCCAATCACCTGTCCAGCTCTTGGCTCCATCCCTCCCCCTCCTGTCTTCTCCTATCATTTTGGATCTCCCCCTCCCCCTCCAACTTTCAAATCCCTTACGCACTCTTCCTTCAGTTAGTCCTGATGAAGGGTCTCGGCCTGAAACGTCGACTGTACCTCTTCCTAGAGATGCTGCCTGGCCTGCTGCGTTCACCAGCAACTTTGATGTGTGTTGTTTGAATTTCCAGCATCTGCAGAATTCCTGTTGTTTGTCACCAAATATTGATTTGATTTAGGCTTCTTTGCTGTTTACTACACTTTATAGTATTTTTTGATATTTAGAAGTTTCTAATTTCATTATTTTGAAAGCATCTTCAGTTTACAGATTTTTTTTTACAAGTGCCTAAGATTTTGCATAGTACTCTGTGACTCTTTAAGTTCAAAGTGATGATTTTGGGATGTTACACCGGGGCTGGACATAGACAGTTAGTGACAGGGCCCTAGGGACTGTTGTAGAACAGAAAGACAAAGGGATACAAGTACATGGTTCCCTAGGTGGACAAGGTGATGAAAAAGATGCATGGCACACTTGCCTTCATTGGATTGGGCACTGATTTGAGATGTAATGTTACAATTGCTTAGGACATTGGTGAGACTGATCTTGAATATTGTGTGCAATTCTGATTGTCCTGCTATGGGAAATATGTGCCTGTAATAGAGATGGTGCAGAAAAAATTCACAAGGATGCTGCTGGGGGTGGAGCACATCAGCTAAAAAGAGAGACTAGATAGCCCGAGACAATACTCTCTGGAGCGAAGGCGGCTGGGGTGACCTTATAGAGGTGTATAAAGTCATCAGGGGCATAGAGGAGGAGGATGGTGTTAGGGTATATTCTGGAGTTGTGGTGTATAGCAAACATTAACTTCACCGGCAACTAATCTTCAGACATGAACGTGGATTGTAGATTGAATTTAAAATGCAGCTCTGAACAATAGTTTTCCTAGAGCTGTAGACTGGAGTTGATTGCAATGCTGATTGACATTTATTCTGGGTGTCTGGAGTATGGGTGCAAAGAAGAAGCTGTGTGAAAACTATATGTAATTCAAAGGAAGCATGTTAGTTACATTGTAACTTTAGAATTGTCCTGTTGTTACCTTTAATCTTTAGCATATAAAAATGTCACGTAATATTGGGTCAGGAGGTCTCTTCCTCCAAGAGGGTCTCAATATGACGCCTGCTGCTCATTTTTGTTGAATAGAACACTTCTATATCCACTAGCTTTAGTGTCTCTCCAGTGACTTTGTTCACGCTAGGACAGATGGTAACATTCTTTTCCCCAGGGTTTGGGAGTCCAAAGTCAAAAGATAAAGGTTTAAGAGAGAAGGAAGTACTAATGCAGACCTGAGGGCCAGGGTTTTTCACACTGAGGGTGGAGAGTGTGTGGAACAAGCATCCAGAGGGAGTGGTAGAGGATGCTACAATTACAACATATAAAAAATATTTGGACAGGTACATCGATCCATGATTCAGAGGATATGGACCAAATAGAGACAAATAAGACTAGCTCAGTTAGACAACTTGGTTGGCATGGAGGGGTTTGCTTCCACGCTGTATAACTCTATAACTCCACAAATGTACTACAGCTTCAAGGACATATTCAAAAGGTGATGCCGCAAAAAGTGCATTCATCATTAATGAACCCCATCACTCCAGATGCACTGCTCTTCGGTGAATACAGCTCAGCAATACGATCACCCCCTCAAAGCTAATCAATAAGCTTCAAGACCTAGGCCTCAATACCTCCTTGTGCAACTGGGTCCTCGATTTCCTCACTTGCAGACTCCAATCAGTTCAGATTGGCAACAACATCTCCTCCACCATCTCCCCTGGCTCAAGTGCCCCACAAAGCTGTGTGCTTAGTGCCCTTCTCTGTTCACTTTATACTTATGACTGTGAGGCTGAGCACAGCTCCAATGCCATATTTAAGTGTGCTAACAACACCACTGTCACCGGCCGAATCAAAGATGGCGATGAATCAGCATTTAGGAGAAAGTCTGAAAATCCTCTATTGCTTCATCTGGATGCTTGTTCCACTCACTCAATGTCAGCAAGACCAAGGAGCTGATTACTGACTTCAGGAGGAGGAAACCAGAGATCCATGAGTCAGGCCACATTGGAGATCAGAAGTGGAGCGGGTCAGCAACTTTAAATTCCTCGGTGTTATATTTTCAGAGGATCCGTCCTCGGTCCAGCACCTCTACTTTCTTAGAAGTTTGTGAAGATCTGATGTGACATTAAAACCTTGATAATTTCTATAGATGTATGATGAAGAGTATATTGACTGGCTGCATCACTGCCTGGTGTGGAAGCACCAATGACTTTGAAAGGAAATGCCGACAAAAAGTAATGGATACAGCCGTGTCCATCACGGGTAAAGCCCACCCCATCAATGAGCACATCTACACTAAGCACAATTGCAGGAAATCAGCATCCATCTTCAAGGACCCCTACCATCTACGCCATGGTCTCTTCCCACTGCCGCAATCAGAAAGAAAATGCAGGAGCCCCAGGACCCACACCACCAGGTTCAGGAACAGTTATTACCCCTCAACCATCAGAATCTTGAAAAAGAGGGGGTAACTGTACTCAACTTCACTCGCCTCCATCACTGAACTATTCCTACAACTTATAGTCTCATTTTCAGGACTCTTCATCTCATGTTCTTGATATTTATTGCTGATTTATTTATTGTTATTTTTTTCAAAGCTCAAGCTGGTAAAACCAGAAGTACAGGTATAGCCAAGCACACTCATTTCTCAATTGTTAGGAAATTTCAGAAACTTCAGTGGTGTCCAGTATTGTAGCTTTCTGCAGATTTACATAAATATTGCTGTGTAGGCCTAATTGTTTAATGCTATTGTGTAGTGACTTTGGGATGATACCAGTTGTAGATATTACTAAAGGGACAATGTCTGCCCTGTTCATCTTCCATACTCTTTCAATTTCTTCTTTTAACTCAGCGTATTTCTGGTGTTTTTCACTTACTGATTTCTGTATGTTATGTGTGTTTGGAATGGCTATATCTATTAAGTAAGTTGCTCTTATTTGTTTATCCTGTATTATTATATCCAAAGCGGTTATTCTGGATTGTCCTATCTGTAATAACACATTGGTCATAATATAATTTGTGGGACTCTGACTCTAAAACTGGATCAGGCTTGTACTTTTAGAAAGGTATGGTTTCTTTTATGCGTTTGTATTTTAAAGCAAGATTTCGATGTATGATATTTGCCACTTGATTGTGCCTGTCCAAGTCAATTGAGAATTGCACAGTACTGCTGCTGCAAATCAAGACATTTCATGACATATGTCAGTAATATTAAACCTGATTCTGATTCTAATACTAATGATCAGAAATCTGGGCTGTAAGAAAAGGAGAAACTAGAAACAATCACCATCACTGGAAGAAAGGTATGTGTCAAACAAATGAGACTACGTTGACAGATGTAACCTCGCCACCATTCCCATGTGCCATTAGCTCTCCCTTACCATACAGTGATTTTTATTCACCATAAGCAACACAGAATTTCTATGTTGGCTCCCAGCTTGTCTGCAATATCAGTAAAAATGGTTGTTGAGTGCACAGATCATTCCCAGATGGAAGGGCTTGGGAACACAGCCAATCGTGATCACAAAGACAGAATATAGCCCTGGCAGTTTGAGTTAATTCCACAGTGAAATCAAATCTCTAGAAGTGCAGCTATATTTGGCTGCTACAGTATACTATTTTTCCTCCTACTGAAAGAACTTGCAAGTCAGCCTTCTGCGGAACAAATATCATCAAAAGAATTCTGTCACACCGCACTTCCGCCCGTGACCTCTTCAGAAACAAATACTGACCTGGATTTTTACACCATGACTTTCACAGACACAAGGCATCCCATAGCATTTTACAGCCAGTGAAGTAACATCACAATGCAGCAGTTAATTTGTGCACAGCAAGATTCCATAAGAAGCAATACATGCCCAGTCAATAATTTTTTCAGTGATATTGATTATGGGGTAAATATTAGATCCAGGAGAGCATGGAGAACTCTTCTTTGTTTAAAAGCAAGGTACTGTGGGATCTTTTTGCACACATCTGGGAGGACCTTGGTTTAACTTATCTAGGAGATGATAGTGTAACATAATCTCAAGTACAGTTTAAAGTTTAGTCTCGAATATTTGGAAAGGGTCTTGAACTCAGAACCTTCTGGCTCAGAGACAAGAATACTGCTCGAAAGGAAGGTCCTTGTATTTATGTTTGTAGAACTAACCCTCTACCAAAAAGGATGTCTGTGACCAAGTAGATAGATCCTTTAATACAGAGAAATATGTGATGGGGAAAGGTTTGTACTAATCTTGAGTCATAGAGTGCTCAAGCATAGAAACAGGCCCTTTGGCCAGTTTGACCATGTTGACCCTTTATTCTGGCCAGCCCCATCAACTCGCATTTGGACCATAGCCCTCCATACCCCTCCCATCCCCTCCCATCGATTCCCTTATCCAAGCTTCTCTTGAATGTTGGAATCAGACTCACATCCACCACTTCCACTGCAGTGGACCCCCACCATCCAGGCCATGGTCCCTTCTCGCTGCTGCAATCAGGAAGAAGGTACAGGAGCCTCAGGACCCATGTCTCCAGGTTCAGGAAGCAATAGAGCTTCAATTTACCCACTGCTCAGCTGGATTATAAGAACCGCACCATGCAGAAGGCAGCATAGGAAAAACCGCAGCCGTGCATTAACTCACTCAGCAATGTTACGATCACTAGTATTGGTGATACTTCTTGATTTACAAATACCGGTCCAGGGCAGCAGGGATAACTCTCCAATTCTTCTTGTACATTATCCTGTAGGAGTTGAGAGTTAACTTTCTCAAACAGCAGCCAGTACCCCTGATGCAGCAGAGTTCCCTTGGTGTTGCATTGGAGCAATGGCCTAGATTTTCCTAATCAGCCTTACGGAATAGAACTTCAGAAGTGTGAGTGCGACCGGCTCTGAGCCACAGATTACACCTACTCCCATCCTCAAAGTGATAAATTGCATCATTGTATTTAACTCAATGTCATATTCCACCACGGGATGTTAAAGCAGCATAAACTGTGATCCATTTTATACTGAAGAATTAATTCTTTGCTTTTTTTTACCAAATTTGAAGAGGTTTCTTTAGCCCTGTTTTATATTAAAGTCTCTGATTTTTTTTTTGATTCTGCTAGAAATACCAAACAGACAAAAGCCATCGCAAACTGACTTTTGGTTTAACTGCGAATAGCGACCAAAGGAATTCTCAATCTATCATCTAATCCGCTCTTAGTTCAAAGACATTTCGTACAAATTACCCCATCATTATAATTTAATTAACACCAAATTCCCACTTTGTGATCTTATTTGCATTGCTTTCTTCAAGTTATTAAATAATTCTTCTCTTCTTACCTTACTCCTGAATATTTGGTTGTTTCCTTGCCAGGATTTAAATGAACTGGGAGGGTGGTGAAATATATTAGGGAACCAAAGGCATTGTATCTTGTGCAATGCAAGAGCATTCTTCAAGGACTTGAAATGCATTCCAATAATGTTTGTTATTCTTCTGAGCCTGGCACATTGACTTATCCTTGAGGACATCAAAGTAAAGTGCTCATTAGCATAGCTACAGATCATCCCCCCTTTCACCCATGGTTCCAACTGAAAAAATATGCCATAATAGAACAGTACAGCCCAAGAACAGACCCTTCAGCCCAGAATGTCGTGCTGAATCAATTAAATTGGTAATCAAATGCCCAACTAAACTATCCTCTTCAGCCTACACAAAGCTATATTGTTCCATTTTCCTCACATTCCTGTGCCTGTCTAAACATCATTTAAAAGTCCCTAACATATCTCAAAGTTCAAAGTAAAATTTAATATCAGAGTATCGATATGCCAAGGATACGGCCTAGAAGACTAGTACGCCTTCAGGGTTCCGGGATTTTGTGGCTCTGGAGGCAGGCAGACTCGAGGCCGTTGCCGCCACAGGAAACTAGTGTGTCGTGGGAGATGGAAGATCGAAAGCAGTAAGCTGGCCGCTGGCTGTGTGCCCAGAGACCCGAGTTTTTTGGGCACAGAGCTCGGAAAGAGCGACACAACAGACTTTTAACATCGTAAATCAGCGAGTTGTTTGTTATGTCTCCCCTCTCACTGTGAAATGGGGACACCTCTTTTTCCCTTATTAGGGAGAGAGAGAGCC